>NW_006399758.1:25556009-25597844 GCF_000299155.1 Elephantulus edwardii | reverse complement strand
CTCTATTTGCAACTTTTTGAGAAAGCGCCATACTGCTTTCCACAGGGGTTGCACCATTTTACACTCCCACCAACAGTGAATCAGGGTTCCAGTTTTTATTCTGTTGTTGTTGTTGTTGATTGCCATTGATTCAAAGACAACTCATAGCAACCTTTTGAATAAAGGCCTGAAGCCTTTCTAGAACTATTTGTTGTTTGTCCAGGTTTGTAGCATAGAGTTTCGAGTGGCATGTGATTCTATAGGCATGTGGTTTAGGAAGTAGATGCCACTCCTGCTTCTAAACACGTCTTAAAAATGGGAGTTCCACCAAACACTGTCTACCATTGGCAGCTGTTATGGCATTTGACCTGCAATGGCACAAGGTTCAGCTTCACAGCAAACCCTGATTACCTTAATACAGCAAACTGAAAGAAGAGTGCTGTACAACTTAGAAGAATGCTCCTCCAAAATTAAATAACAATAGCAATAGGCAGTATGAGTTGTGCTTGACTTGATGGCAATCATCGACAACAACAACATTTATTCTGTATGTTGAGCAAACAATGAAAGATATAAGACTATATGAAGAATAATGTTTCATTTGGATTGGAGGAAGACTCCTCAACAACTTGTGATATTCAGATGACACAATTTTCCTTTCAAAAACTGAAAATAGTTTGGAGCATTTATTGGTGAAGAACAGAACTATAGCCTTAAATTGGATGGAACAAAAAAGCCTTACGTATGGATTACGCTTCAATATCAATAAAACAAAAATTCTCACAACTGGACCAAAAAGCAATATTATGATAAACAGAGAAAATATAGAATTTGGTAAAATGTCATTCTAATGTGATCCATTGTCAACATCCACAGAAGCAGCAAATCTGCTGCAAAGATATCTTTAAGTATTAAAAAGATAATATGTCACTTTTTTTTTTGATAGAAGTACCACCAGAATGTTCCTTGGAAGGGATGGTGAACTTTGTCTCATGTATTTTTAACGTGTTATAAGGAGGCATCAGCCCCTGGAGGAGGATAATATGCTTGAAAAAGTAGAAGGTCAGTGAAAACAAGAGAAAAAAACCTGAATGAGATGAACTGATGGTAACTTCAACAATGGGCTCAAACACAGCAAAAGCTGTGAGGATGATGTAGTGGTGGACAGTGTTTTTATCTGCTGGACATAAGATTACTATAAATCACTCATGGCACCCAACACAAGCAATTCTTGGATTCTTATGTGCTTAGATAGTTAAAGAAGTGAGAGTTACTACTCTAAGAATTCAAATTCTGAACCTAAAAATGAAGACTCTAAATTCTGAAGCTAAATTAAGAACCTAAAAATAAACAAAGGAGAAAGACTTATGTTTAAAGACATTATGGTAGTTTTTCCTCAGTGTAATGCTCCGTCAATTATAATAGTCTGAAGCAATCTGGCAAATTTTATTACAAATGACGTGTCTTCAAAGGAGAAAATGAATAATTCAAATAATCTGGAATTGCAAAATTACCATTTCTAGATCATAACCCATCACTTATCATCCTTCCTTGATCCTGTTGGTGTGAATAATTCAATCTCTTCATCTTTCTCCCTCATAGAAAACGTCTGGTTCCTTTTGCATTTTGCTCATTAATTATTTTGTATTCTGGTATCATTATGAAGTGAGAAGAAAGCAATTTTAATGTTTAAATCATTTCTATTTAACAAAATTTAGATTAGTTTCTAAATTTTTTAATTGAGATTCTGTATCCAATAGTTATTTTCAAACTCATTATCATTCAGCCTTGTGGGTGACCACATTTGGGAGCAGTGAAAGAGAGACTTATCACCATGACAAACAGGATTATTAGAAAAACAAATTACAGTGTACAGGTTTTGCTGGAGGAAGATGCTGTAAAACATGAGCCATTCACTAAGAAGGTACACTGCTCATGACAATATGTAGAATATCCTGAGACCGCCTAAGAAGTGAAAATTAATTTCCTTAAGTCTATGCCCTCCTCTCCCAAGATATCATACGGGCTACTGAGAGAACAAACAAATATCTCTTAGAAGTGCCACCAGGGTGCTCCTTAGAGGCAAGGATGGTGAAACTTCGTCTCACATACTTCGAGCATATTGCCAGGGCTGATTGGTCCTTGGAAAAAGATTGAGGGTCAGAGAAAGAGAGGAAGATCCTCAATGAAATTAATTGACACAGAGACTTTAAGAATGGGCTCAGACATGTCAGATGGCTAGATAATAGTTCAGATTGGGGCAAGGTTCAGATCTATGTTTCATAGGGTTGTTATGAGTTATAATCAACTTGATGAGACATAACAACTTCCATAATAAGGAAACTCTGTTACTGTAGTGATTACTGAGTTGTGCTGCCAGCCCAAAGACTAGTGGTTTGAATTCACCAATTGCTATGCTACATGGCAGAAAAAAAATGGGCTTTAAAAATCTTTTGGAGGATCATCTATAAATTAGTTTCAACTCAATGGAAATGAGTAAAGATCTCCCAGAATAACAGTGGGGCGCTGGTTCGGTGACAGGATCCTCCCCTTCCTGGTCAACACACATCAGGTGAAGCCCCATCAACTGCCAGTGGAGGCTTGAGTGTCACTGTGATGCTGGATAAGCTAAAGCAGAGTTACCAGCAAATTACATGCTCTGAAATAACAGCCAGCAACCTACTTTGGAAAATCAACCAATAAAAGCACAATATGGATAACAATAGTGTGATCTTATTGTATAAGGGATTCATGAGTCAGGGACTAACTTAGATGCAGTTAACAATAATAACAGGAAAACAGAAATCTGGATATTATGAACATACACATAGTTGGATAACTGATTTTTTTCTAACGGTATGTTTTGATTCCAAAAAGATAACAGAATTTCACATTCATGTTCCAAAGGCAATCAGTTAATATTGAAAAGAACTTTTAAAAGTTATTCTCAAATGTAGGGAAAGAGAAATTTAAGGACAACTCTAAGCTGAATTTTCTTTCAGCCTACTGAAAATGAGCTAATTTGAATATTAAGAATGGTGAATTTGTGAGGCCCAAGAAAAGTTGAAAATTTAATTGGCGAATACATTAGAAGACAGGTTTTGAATGGTTGTGAGTTATTTATACAGTTTCAAGGTGAAAGAATGACACTATACTGTAGCTCAAAGGTGGGCATATGAGGGTGTTTGAGAGAAAATTTTGAACCAGAATGGAGTTGGTGGAACACTTCTAGCCTCAGGACACCTCTATAGGTGGTGTTCATGGTAACCTTGGGCTGAGGGGCTTGGGAACTGTTTAAAGTGCTATCGGGAGTCAGAGAGAGTTACTGTACTGACAGCAAGTACGAGGATATGATTCTAGAGAGTTCTGCTCTTCATTTTTGTCCTTGAAGTAATGACTGCTGTGTTCATGAAGAACTGTTGCATTGTTCAGTGACTTTTACATCATTGCTATTAAGTTGATTTCAGATCCTTAATATTCCCCTGTGTCATAGAGTAACATTGCTCTGTAGAATTTTCTTGATTGGTAAGAAGCTGCACTACAACCCTAAAGGCATGAAGTTCAAATCCATCAGCTTCTTCGTGGAAGCATGGACAGTCTCCTCCTGTGCAATTAATTGCTTCTAAAAACTCACTAGAGTGTCAGATCTGGGTTGATTCCAACTCGATGACACCAACAACAATCTTTACTGAAGCTGACAGCCAGGCCTTTCTTTTGTGTATTACAGTTGGAATATCAGATTGTTGGTTCATTCAGCCATTGCCATTGATTCAGCCAACTTATAGCTGACCCTCCACTCCATTAGGTTTCTGTGATTGCCTATCTTTCTCCCATATCGCTGTTGATGGATGTGAATCATTGGAAAGACATTACGCTTGGTTTAGCAGTGCAATTTCCCATGAACTAATCCACCAGGGCTCCATGGCATGTTGGATATTGACCTTATAATATCTTCCCTACTGAGGAGATTCTTTTTTTTCTCACTAGTTTATTTACAAAATTGTCCCTCATCCCCCACCCATCAAATTGTACAATCCAATGATTAATCCCCTCTTCCCCCTGTACATCCACATCCCTCTGCTTCCAGCCTCTCCCACCCATCCTAGATCCTTGTACTCCTTCTCCAATAACGGTCTTATACAATATTTATCCTTGTGGATATCCTTGAGTTAGTTCACTCAGCATGATGCTCTCTAGTCCCTCCCAAGTAAAGTAATAATTTGCAAATTATTGCTCCTGCATGCTACATAGTATTCCATTGTGTGAATGTACAATAATTTCTCAATCCATTCGTTTGTGGTTGGACATTTGGGCTGTTTCCATGTTCTTGTGATGGTGAATAATGCTGCTATGAACATTGGTGTACAAATCTCACTTTGTGCCTCAGTTCTTACATTCTCAGGGTATATTTCAAATAGTGGAATAGCTGGGTTATATGGAATTTCTACGTTCAGCTTTTTGAGGAAGCACCAGACTGCCTTCCAGAATGGTTGCACTATTTTACAATCCCACCAACAATGTATAAGAATTCCTTTCTCGCCACATCCTCTCCAACATCTATTACTTGCTGCCCTGTTAAACTTTGCCAAAGGAAGAAGATTCTTGATTAGGTTAAAAGCTTAGAAACTTTTTGAAAATTTAGAATGAATTGTGGTTTTTGTGTGCCGTCAAGTTGCTTGTGACTCATAGCGACCCTATGTACAATAGTCCTGAAACGTGCTCGATTCAGTGCCAGTCTTATTGTCTCTGATTCACCTGTCCTCATTACCCATCACTGAACCAGTCCATTTAATCGAGGGTCTTACTCTCTTGCACTGTCCCTCCACCCTTCCCAGCATGTTCCTCTTGAAGGAATAATTTAATTAACTTAAACTTCCTTTTATTTAAGCTCATAATGTTTTTATTGAGGCATAATTTATGTTAAATAAATGGGATCTATTACAATTTGCTATTCAATAGTTTTTTACACACACACACACACACACACACACACACACACACACTCAAACCCATAAAATCACTGCTGTAATTAAGATACAGACCATTTTCCAGCATCTTAAAGGGTTAATTTCCTGTCCTCCTTTTCAGTTTATCTTTCCCTCTAGCCATGGACAAACATAGAGGTGTTTTTAATCCTCATAAATTTGTTTACCTTCTCTAAAGTGTTATGTTAGTGGAAAAATAAAATACGTATTGTCTCAGACCTGCCTTTTTTGCTCAGAATAATGATTTTCAGATTTTTTGTGTGTTAGTCCCTTTTCTTTCTTTTTTTAAATTCATTTTAATGAAAGTTTACAAAGACTTTGGATTTTCATTCATTCATTCATTCATTCATTCTTGCACTTTTCTCCCTGCCCAGCCCTCCCCCAATTAGCTCTTCTCTTTGAAAAGTAAAAGAAAAATTCTTTCATTATTATACAATCCCTCCCCTCAAGTCCACTCCACTATGCTGCCTTCATTCTGGACCCCTGTCATGACAATAATACCTAATCATATATCCCTTTTAAACACTTCTCTCCATCATCTGTTTCAATGCAATATACATTATTTATCCTCTTTCTGAGTCTCTCCCCCAATCCTGGTGTCAGTCCTCTTTTATAACTGGCATTATGCAATGTTTGTTTTTTGTAACTGAGATATTTAGATATTTCACTCAGCATAATGTCCTCAAGGGTCATCCATTTTGTATAATATTTCATGAACTCTTTGTTTTTAAGCATTGTATTCCACTGTGTGAGTATACCACAGCTTCTCTATCCATTCATTTGTTGATGGGCACTTGGGTTGTTTCCAACTCTTTGCTATTGTGAACAAAGTAGCAATAAGTATGGGTCTGCTTGGTGGAAGTTGTGGTTTTCTAAGGTGTATTTCCAGTAGTGGAATTGCTGGGTCAAATGGTATTTCTATTTGCAACTTTTTGAGAAAGCACCCTATAGCCTTCCATAGTGGTTGCACTATTTTACACTCCCACCAACAGTGAATAAGAGTTCCAATTTTTCCACAACCTCTGTTTGTCTTTTTATCATAGCTTGCTGTTGTGTTGTGTTATTGTTGCATTGTTATGTGCCATTGAGTTGGAATAAAGTCATAGCTGAGCCTCTAGTAGATTTTCAGAGGCAGTAAATTGAAAGTGAAACGAGTACATCTTTTTTCCACAAAGCAATTGGTAAATTTAAATCATGTGCCTTGGATTGGCAATCCAGCTCATTACCACTAGACCACTAGAGCTCCCTCATCAACTTGCATTATGCAGATAGCATAACCTTGCTTGCTAAAAGTGAGGAGGACTTAAAATGCTTGCTGCAGAAATCAAAGACTACAGCCTTCAATATGAATTACATCTTAATGTCAAGAAAGCAAAACTCCCCACCACTGAGCCAATAGGCAATATCATAATAGATGGAGAAAAAGATAGTTGTCAGTGATTTCTTCTTACCTGGATCCACAATCAATACCCTTGATACAAGCAATCACGAAATCCAAACACATGTTGCATTGGGAAAACCTGCTGTCAAGGACTTTTTCGAAGCACTGAAGAGTAGCGAGTTCAGTTTAAAGGCGAATGTGCACCTAATCTGAGACATGGTCTTTTTAATTACTTGCTATGCAGCTGAAACTATGCTATGAATAAGAATGACAGAAGGATTGACACTTTTGAGTGTGGTGTTGGAGAAGAGTAGTGAATATTTCATGGACTGCCGAAAGAACAAACAAATGTCTTGGAAGACACACAACTATCCTTAGAGTCAAGGATGGAAAATTTCTCACATACTTTGGACATGTTGTTAGGAGGCGGCTGTCTTTAGAAAAGGACATCATACTTGGTAAGGCAGAAAGGTTCAGTGAAAGGAAGACTCTCAACAAGATGGATTGACACAGTGAGTGTAGCAGTGGGTTAAATTATGTCAGAGTTGATGAAGATGGCACAGGAGAAGGCAGGGTTCACATCCGTTATTCACATGAGTTGTAGCAAACTCGATGGCTCCTAGCAAAAAACAGATGACAACAGTTAATAAGTGAATAATATTCTAATTATTTAATATCATTGCCATAAATGGCATTGAGTCTTTGTAATTATGGCTATTCCAATATAATTATTACAATATTACTAAAGTTGTGCTTAATTAAATATAATTCACACACAATGCAATTCACCTTCTTAAGTGTGCTACTCATTGTATTTGACATAATGTATATCCAAATAAGTTACACTATGGTCCAGGTATGGAACATGACAATCACCACCAAAGGTCCCTGTATACCTCTTTGTAGTAAAAATAATTTTCTCAAGTCTGAATCACAAAGAACTACTGTTTTCATTTTGCTCTATCATAGGTCTAATTCCATTCTGTCAATCTGTATCCATATTCTTATGGTAATTCAATACAGGGCAATAAGAGCTCAGACCAAATCTGCTTTGTTTATCTCAGGCAACATCAAATGTGTATGAGTGTAACTATGACACCTCATATGATGACCAGGCTTACTGGGGGGTCTCATCATCCAGAGCCAAACGGGTTAAACATATTTTTAATGCAGGTGCATCTAGCACTATTGGCATTTCCAGAAGCCTTACCTGGATAACAATTTTGGTGGCACAGTAACTGGAAAGAAAAGATATTTTGGCTTGAATATTAGATTAAATACCCTGAAGATTGAATATTTAAAAGATTTGGCCTTCTAATCCTTTTGGGCGTTTCTACCTTAGCATTGACTTGTTTCTTCTTGAGAATGCACTAGCCAGTACTCAGCTGAAGGCTGAGGGGTCCTGTGAAGGCAGGTTTATGCTCTACTCTCTCCGTGCTCCTCTCTCATGGGTGGGACTCTATGATCTCCGGTCCCTTTAGTTTCCTTGGACTTCCAGCATTGTCTCCTCAGCTTAGGGAAGACAGAGCTCCACTGGTCTCCCTTAAGACCTGGGAAACCTCTCTATTCAACAACTTAGACAATTGTACAGGTAACTATTATTGGTTCTCTTTCTCATCTGTGTCCCTCTCTCATTCTATTTCTCAATATCTCAATGTCACCTCTCCAATTCTGTTTGCCTGCATTTTTTTTAAATTTTGTGACATCATTTACAGTACAGTCCATGGTCTTTGCAATCTATGCGTCGGAAAGCTGGACAATAACTAGGGAGGATAGAAGGAGAATTGATGTCTTTGGGCTGTGGAGTTGGAGAAAAGCATTGAATGGACTGCTACTGCTAAGAAAACTAACAGGTTCATCCTAGAGAGGGTTAAACCAGGCTGATTCTTGGAGGCAAGGGTTATGAAGCTTCATCTGACATACTTTGGGCATGTTGCAAGGAGAGACCAGTCCTTGGAGAGGGACGTCATGCTTAGGAGGGTGGAGGGACAGTGAAGGAGAAGAAGACCGTCTATGAGGTGTACTGATTCAGTGACTAGGTTAATGGGGGTAGGTATGTCAGAGACAGTGAGATTGGCACAGGATAGAGCAGGGTTTAGGGCTGTTGTACTCAGGGTCACAGGCAACTCGATGGCACATAACATTAACATTGGTTAATGCATATGCATTTGGTTTATACAAGAATTTCTGTACTTTGCATTTTATATCATTAATTATCATTGATTTGTTACTTTTATCTCCCTATTATCCAAGTCTACATTGTACCTTATGTATTGTTTCATGTGGGAAAGTTATCTGGATCACGGTACTCCTTTAGCAAAAGCAGAAGACATTTGTCACTCTGTGTAATTTCATTTGTCACTCTGTGTTGCGTTGTGGCCCCTGCTAGATGGTGAATTCCAGAAAAGTTATAATTTTTTTAATATTTTATCTTTTTTATATATTAGTGTGAGAATTTTCTTCTCTAGTGGTTTACAATATTATAAGTACAAGTAGAAGTGAAGCTTTCAGTAACTATACATTTAAGTTTCAAACAAGCAAAACCAAGTTGACATTTTTCTGTGGCTTGGTTTATATAAAGGAAGAGATTATTATAATTATAAAATGGCATATGTACATATGTAAAGGAACATAATATTTTATCTATAGGAAGTAGGAGACCTTTGAAAGAATTAACATTTCAAATAAGAAGAAATATATAATGATTCCGTTTGGGATCAAATAAAAGTTTCACATACTCACTCACTTTTCTAGAGTCAGAATGGACTCATAGTTGACCTTCCAGTGGGTTTTCAGAGGCTGTAAATCATCAGGGAGTAGACTGCCGATCTTTATCCCTCAGACCTGTTGGTGAATTTGAACTGCCAGAGCGGCATAGCTTTTGGGTTAACAGAAACTCCCTACAGACTAGACCACCAGAGCTCCCTATCAGGAGTTTAGGACAAGATATTATTGATCAAAGACATCTCAGGTACCATATTAAAAGAAAATAGAGCCTCTTGTGAGACCCACTCTTGGGGGACTTTCCCTTTGCTCTGCTGCAAAACACAAAGACCTGTGCGGCATGGCTGGTCCAGGAGTGTCCTCCAGCCATCGCTTCCTCAGAGTCATCTAAAGGTTGCAGCCTAGCCCAGGCACACTCACACCCTGGCCAGGGACAGAACCACTGCCTGCCAGGTTGAGGGAGTGCGGTTTCAGACTGCAATCCCCCCCAGAGCACTAGATTGCTGCCCCTGCAACCTTAAAAGCTCCCTGCACTGCCTTCTGGAGACCACCCAGCTACCACTCCTGCTCCCCGGTACCAGGAGCACCAATATCACAGGTTCTTTGGGTGAAACACGGCTGTCTAAGTACATCATGTGGGATTTCTTAAGCTCAAGTGGAAGAGGCCCTGTGAAGGAATGGTTTCAGGAAGGCAACAGTCATCCTGCTACTTGTTGACTTCTTCCCAAGAGGGAAGCACCAATATACAAGTCCTTCATAAAACATTGTCCTACCTTGGGTCATTATATAATTATAACAACCTAGTATCTACTAAGAAATGGCTCACATAAGAGCAATCTGCCTCTGTCATCATGAAAAAACAAGCCTTCTCCTAAAAAGGTAGACTTAATGAATACCACAAATAGACAGAACCAAAAGAAAAGTGCGGGCGTGGAGTTATTTGAACAGCTATAGAAGAAGATGCAATGATGGAAGAAATAATTGAAGTCATTAAGAGAGCAAATACCCCAGAGACGGCAATCCAGAAAAGACATTGATGAGGTAAAACTTTAAGAGCTACAGAAGAAAATGCAAAAAATGGAAGAAAAAAAATTGATAGTGTATATAAAAAATGGGCAAAAGACATGGAAGGAATTTTCACAGAGGAAGATGTTCAGAAGGCCAACAGACACACAAAGAAATGCTCAAAATCACTGGCAATAAGAAAGATGCAAATCAAAACCACAAAGTTTGGCAAAGTTTAACAGGACAGAAAGTAATAAATGTTGACGAGGATGTGATGAGACAGGAATTCTTATACACTGTCGGTGGGATTGTAAAAGGTACAACCACTCAGGAAGGCAGTTTGACATTTCCTCAAAAAGCTGAACATAGAAATTCCAAGAACATGAGAACTAAAGCATAAATGGAGACTTGTACACCAATGTTCATAACAGCATTATTCACCACTGCAAGAACATAGAAACAGCCCAAATGTCCAACCACAAGCAATTGGATTGAGAACTTATGGTACATTCACTTGATGGAATACTACACAGCACCCAGGAGCAATGATTTTGTCAATTACATCCTAACTTGGGAGGGACTGGAGAGCATTATGCTAAGCGAACTACTTCAGTTCCCATAAGGACAAATACTGGATAAGACCATTATTGTAGAATGTATACAAGGATTCAAGGGGAGGAGGGTGGGAGTAGATGGTGAGGAAGGTTTGGTATGGGGTAAAATAGGGGGTGGAGGGGTTAATCATGGGGTAATGCAATTTGATGGGTAGAGAGAGGGGTGACCAGTACAAAATAAAAATTTTATTAAGAAAGAAAATAAATTAGAACTATGATATCTTCATATTATTGGCTTTTTAAAACCTACATTAGTTTTAGAGGTAGATTAACATAGTAGTCTTAATCTTGATACCATAATCAAGAAACTGAACAGCAGTCATGAAGGAAGTATATATTTTGTTGTTTAGTCAAGTAGGAATTGTGATTTTGTTGAGATTTTTGTCAATTATTCCTGAACTGTAATGAAAAACAGTAACACCTCTGTTTAATACACTGTAAGCAATTTCTAGGACTTCTTCCTCCTAGTTTTGTGCTTTTGCAAACGAGCTGGGCTGATTTGGGGTTTTGAACTTTTCATTGGGTTCATATTTTATTATAATAGACTTATTTCTCAGCCCATGGTGTCTATTTCTCACTCTTCCTTCTACTTAAAGATATATTAATAAAAGAGGTTGAAAAAAATTGGGGTATTTTAGGGAAAAAAATGCTTTGTCCCTGACTCCATCTAAATGTCTACTATTTCTAAGATAAGTGGCTTGGACATACCTTAGGATTCAAAGACTGCCCCTGTTGAGACAGTCACAGTGTGTATGATGCTAATTATGTGCTTCTTCCTCAAATCTGCCTTTTTGGAAAAAAAATATGGTGGCTATTGAGCAGCACACAACAATACTAGTTACCCTAACAAAGCAAGAAAAGCAGAATGATCTACTGAATTTAATACTGTTAAAGTAAGGATGTTATTTGCCATTGCAGTTTGGTCACTCTCTGGGAGAATTGAGAGCTCTGGTGGTCTAGTGGGAAGGAGCTGCATGGCCAACCTAATGGCACGTGATTCAAATCTACCAGGTGGTCTGTCAGAGGAAGATGGATAATCTCCTCCCTTGTGATTTACAGTCTCTGAAAACCCTACGGAGGGTCAGCTGTGAGTCAGTTCAGACTCTACAGCACATAACCATAACAATAAAGAGCCCTGAAATGGTGAGAGAGCTCTGATGGCCAAGTGGTAAGAACCTGCACTACAATCCCAAAGGCAGACAGTTCAAATCCACCAGATGCTCTGTGAGAGAAGGAAGATAAATCTCTCAGGCAATTTACTACCTCTGAAAACCCATTGGAGAGTCAACTGTGTGATCCATGATCACACACAACATCAACAGTAATGTAGGGACTAGTGGGTGTGATGATCACCCAAAGGCTCTCTGGAAGTTCAAATCCACTAATGACTCTTCAGGAGAAAGAGGGACAATCTTCTTCCACTGATTTACAGCCTTGGACACCCAAAGAAGGATCAACAATGAGTTGGTTCTGACTCCAAGTCAGTAAATTGAGTTTGTTGACTCTTGTGCAGAATGGCACTGACTACTGCAGGTGTGTTGCTTCCAACTCATAGTGACCCTCTATCTGGTTTCCAAGATTGTAAACCTTTATGGATGGAGACAACTCATTTTCCTCCTTTAGAGGGTTTGGTGGTTTCCAGCTGTTGACTGTTTGGTTAGCAACCCGATTGATGCAATACTCACTATGTCACCAGAGTTCCTTTGATTCACACTGGTCACTGAGAACTCTGCGCTTTAAATGTCTCACTTGCCCAAGCAGCTCTGGTGGCCTAGTCCTGAGGAATTGCACTGCCAGCCCAAAGGCATCCAGTTCGAGTCCAGCAGCTGCTCCATGGGAGAAAAACGGGCAATCTTCTGTGTGATTAACTAGCTACAAAAAACCCCTGGAGGGTCCTGACTTGATGGTACATAACAACAACAACACAAGCTTGAGACTGTCTCAGCAAAGAATTAAGCCTTGGAATAACTGACTTCCTGGAGATGTTAATAACAGTATGTGTTCTGATGGTTTGGAAATAAAATTGTCCCTAAGATTGTAGTATCAGTCATAGTTGGGAAGGAGAAAAGACCAAAAAATCATCTGGTTGCTTCACGGCCCCTTTAGAAACAATTCCCAGCACCATTTACTCCAGGCAGAGAAATTTTCCTCTAAACAATGGTGTCTACAAATGGCAATTATTTTGCTTGTAATAGCTGATGAGGTCACAGACCGAAGAACTATGGCAATAAGCAATGCAGAGCATCTCAGCTGAGTGACTGAATCAGGCATCAAAATGAATATTTAATAGGAGCTGGACAGGTCTTCTACGTGGTGTATACTTTAATATAAATTTTCTGAACCTTCAAATAATTTAAACTCCTGTATAAACTTTTGACAAAAGTAATTTTAAAAACATGCTTTAAAACACATGGTATCTTTCCAAAAAGATTACAGGAGTTAGAAAATGGTCAGAAAACTTAGTCGTATTCTGACCCTCTGAATTATATTCGATATCCCCTTGGCTTATTTTCTCCTACATCTCATACTTTTCATGTTCTTGAAAAGGCAAAATGTCAAGCAATACCAAATTCCTCGGCTCTAGTGCTTATCTGTTACTATTCTTAATCCTTAACGCTGGAGGGACTTTTTTTTAATGACATGTCTTTGACAAAAAGAATGTACAAGTTAGTGTTATCCTTTGAAGCAAAAACTTTAAATATAGAATGAATATAAAATAATAGACCTTAATAATAACATCTTCAGAAGCAGTTTCCTAGCTACAATAAAATATTTTAAATCAGAATGTCAAGTGATTAATTTCCAAGTTGAAATGATCTGTCTAAACAGTGAAACACTTGCTTCAGTGATTGAGGAAAGAGCATGGGCAGGCGAACCCTGGAGGGCTGAAGGTACATGTTCAGAGGCTGAGCTGTTTGCCCTTAAACCTGCACCTGCCCTTCTCTTTCTCCTTCCTGAATTGCAGGGGGAGCTGACTCCTGCAATCTGTGTTCCTCCGGCCCATATGTCAACTGCTTCTGGTGGGAGATTAAAGGACAAGAATATTAAAAAAGCCAAGGTGTGTTTCCTCACTGACTTCTGATTTAGGTGTCTTCTTCAATATTGGCTGAGTTTTCTCCTGGTACCTGCTTACCACAAATGACTTGAATCCCCTAAACTCCACTAACACTGTTTGTCTTGTCCAGATGTGTGTGTGGCTTCCTGCTTCTGTTTATTTTACCTAGCCAACTTCTGCTTGACTTCCTAGCAGATCTGACAACTTGTTTAGTAAATTCCCTATGCTGATTTTATTGACTTTTCTATTTTCCTTGTTGGACCTTGAATAATACCGTTTATACGGTAAGATGAAGTGAAGTTATTGTATGATGCATGTATTTAATATGATTCAGCTTTATCTGGTAGAAGTATGGAGCTTGAGAAATACCTACAGCATATTCATAGTCATTTTGCTTGGGTCAAGGATAAATAGAAAATACAAAATAATTTTAAATCTTTTTGATGTATCTTGTCTCATCTCTCTCAATAATATAGAGGATTGAATTTGGTTTGCTGTTTTTTGATGCTTTAGAGGCTTTCCGTGATACTTGAAACTTAGACATTGGGATGGGATCAGGAAATGGTTTGACTATCTTCTCGACACAGCGTTGAGGTAGTTAAAAAAAAATATCCTCTTCTCAACTTTGTGGATGTGTGTCTGTTTCTTATAAAAATATGTTTTAAAAGGGTAAAGAACTTGAATTTGGTGGGTCCTGTGAGAACAGAATTCCCCCAGGTCTGATCACTCCTTGAAGAAACCTGATAATGTCTGAGGTGACCAGACAATAGATCCTAAAAGGCTCTGAGCCTGATCACCAAAGCCCAAACTCAAGTTAATTAATAGCCCCAAATTCCTCCCTAAAATGCCTATAAAAAGAAACCACCCTTGACTGCCCTTGTGACATTTTGACCTTCTCTGCGTGTGTGGTCTTCACTTTATGTCCCTCTTGTTGGGCCAGGGGAATAAGGAATCAAAAGATGAGGGATAGAATAATTTAAAAGAGATGTATGATAGGGTATTATGGTTATCACAAGAGTCTACAATTAAGGTTGCATAGTGGAATGTACTTGGGGCAGTGGGAGGGGTGCAGGGGATTGTGTACAAGGGAGGGAGTGTTTCTTTTACTTTTCAAGGAGAGGAGCGAACTGGAGGGTGGGTGGGGAGGGCTGGGCAGGTAGAGAAGTGCAGCAATGAATGAGTGGAAATCCAAAATCTCTGTAAATGTTCATTAAAATTATTAATAAAAATTATATAAAAAAAAAAGAATGGGACATGTCAGCAAGAAAAAACGAATGGCCTCACCCCTGGCTGAACCATAAACCACAATGGAATGTCCCTCCCTGTTAGGCCTGGGCAAGGAGGCCAGGAGGGAGAACAAGAATGTAGACTCCAGGCTGGATGGCCTCGTGTGATGCTGATAAGGTGGCCTAAGGACCTTGCCAACCACTCTGAGCCAACCACTGGCCGTAGACTAAGAAATGGAATGCAACTCCCTTCTTCCAGAAGACCCCATTATATAAACCTCATCCCAACCACCCGAAGCTGCGAATTCTCTGCTCTGCCCCTTCAGGACAGAGGATTCGCCCGGGAGCTCTGCTTGAATAAAGATATAACTTTAAACTTTATCTCTCTTTCGCTGACTTCTTTCAGGCAAGCTGCTATACACTCCCTACCCTTCCCCCTCTTTCAAAACACTGCTATAAAAACTTGCCTGAAAACAAGTCTAAGCCTGACATCCTCGACCTCCCTTTCCAGACCAAGGAACCTCACCTGGGAGCTCCCTTAGTAAAGGGGCCTTTAAGCTTTAAAAAAAAAATTTAAAAGGGTAAACAATTTGCAGTCTTTTGTGATTCAGTGTAGAATTAACATTGGCTGATTATTTCTAACTTAAATATATCAGAACTAATCAAGGACCCGTGTCCAGTCAGGGCTGCCTTTTTGTCCTTAGGTGAAAAGTATTGACTATCCCATGGACTGTGAAAGAACAAACAAATCTGTCTTGAAGGAAGTGAAACCAGTGTGCTCCTTAGAAGCAAGAATAGTGAAATTTTGTGTAACTTTTCTTGTCATATTCTCAGGAGACCAATCCTTAGAGAAAGATATCATGCTGAGGGGAGGGATGGAGGGGCAAAGGAAGAAAGGAAGATCCTCCACAAGATGGATTGATGCACTACCAACCACGGTGGGCTTGATCATGACAGATAACATGAGGATGATGCAGGAAATGTTCAGATCTGTTATTTATGAGGTCACTATGAGTCATAGTCAACTTGAAAGCATCTAACAACAAGGAAAAGACTTCTTCCTGTTCTTACTAGCCTGAATTCCATGGGTTATTTACAGGAATATATTTTTACAGTTATTTATTTATTCTCTTGTATGAGAAAATCTACTCTTTAAGGCCAGGAGCTGCTTTCTCCATTGGAGCTGTTCTTCCAATACCTCGCCCAGAAACATGAAGGAAGGAGGCGCTTCATAGTTACTTGCTGAAGTGAGATTAAGATATAGATGAGCATGATGGGTAATGCAAAAGAGGTTGCTTCCTCAAAATTCTGAAGCAAGTAAACACTATTCTATTTGAAATAGAATACTGGCAAGTTGCATTCTCACCGGAAGATGACTGGCCCTCTGCCACCAGAGGTGGCTGTTTCTTTAAGGTGCCTCAACTTCCTCCCTTCCCCCCACGCCACAATCAATTTGCGTCTTCTGTGGTTCTATGTGCTTTTAAAGTTGAGTGTAGAAATCTGAAAAGGTGAAGTCTACATATTTGATATGAATTTTGGCTTTGTGCTCATTTGCAAGCCATCATATGATGTCATGTTTCCTCAAAGGTTGTACTCTTCTGTCCCTGGCTCTTGATAGTCATTCCCACTTGACAACGTCCAGGACCCACACAGAGAGCACATACAATGAGTAGGCCGCAGGCACCACAGAGGCCAAGGCTCTTGCCTTTTTTATGCCCTTTCCCTCTGAGGGCTGACAGCTTGGGCAGTCTGGATACTCCCTTGCTGTGCTCACTCCCTGGGTGAGATAACTCACTGAATGCAGAACAATCCAGGGAATGGTTTTCCTGGAAACAGAGAAGACATTTCCCCTTCATTTAGTGCAGAAATCAAGACTTCAAGCATTGTGATGGCTGCATAGCCACTTTTTTTTGGTTATTCTGACGTAAATAACATTCAATTATAGCAATCACATGTTTTGCTTTAATAGAGCCATTAGTGAAAAGCCAGCAGAGGCTAACTCTGCACAAATATGTTCCAGAGCTCTGATCTTGCAGCTTAAAATGATGTCTATAAAAGGTTTTGTACAATGGCGATTTTATATTTCAATCATATGCTATTAAGTTGTAATGGACAGCTAGTAAAAGATGGCCTGTATTTCTTTCTCTGTGTGTGTGTGTGTGCGCGTAGGAGAGTGAGCACAGGCGTGTGTATATGCATATACACGTAGATGTGTGCACTGAAACAAATTTGACCTTGAAAATATAAGAAACAAGGTTATTGTGATTCTGAGGATATACCGTATGTCGACTTTGTAGAGATCTAGTTTCTAGTGGGTAATATTTATTTTTCCAATAATACAAAGGGGTTCTGGTGGCCTAGTGAATAGGAGTTGCACTGCCAATCCAAAGGCAGACATCTCAAATCCACCTGCTGCTCTGAGGGAGAAAAATGAAAAGTCTCTTCTCATGTAATTTAAAGTCCAGGGAAACCAGGGAGTCAGCTATGATGAGTCAGTTCTGACTGGATAGCACATAACAACAAGAACAAAACAGTAATAGAAAATCTTCAATGAGTTTTACCTGAGCTGTAGTAAGATACCAAAGAACTCTGGTAGCTCAATGGTGAGGAATTGCACTGCCAACTCAAAGGCACATGGTTTGCACCTACCAACTTCTCCAACAACTAAGAAACATTTCACCCTTAAAAACAGCTGCAAAAAGATGAGGTGGGTTTGTTGGGGTTTTTGTTTGTTTGTTTTTTGTGTTTGTTTTTTTTTTCAGAAGTAATGTATCACAGCATGTGGAGATAGACTCACAGGCTTATATGGAAATAGCGATGTTTGTTACATGTTAGGAAAATTTGGGAATGTTCTTTCCTTTGGGATGTTTCATTCCATTTGAGATATTGTATCAGCATGGTTTGGCAAAAAGATCATTTGCATATTGACAAACCTTGCTAATGCAGCTTCACTTAGCTGTCACAAGTAATCACATATGTGAATGACTTTTTTGAATAGAACTATTTCTGAGAATGTAATTGCAGTATATTATATTCCATGGTAATTACCATGTTCTTTGAGAAGACCTCACATAGTGTATCCCTTGCATTGTTTCATTTTAGGACTTCCTCCTTATGCTTTTTCACTTGGAAAATAATTAAACTAGGGCTTTTGTGGAAATGGCAAAAATCGGTTACATAGTCCAAACCTGGCGGTTCAGTGCTACAGTCCGTGAAACAGCGGTTCCTGTTTGGCTCCCTCACCTCGTCACTTTGCCTCCTTGCTTCTTTCACTGCTGTTCATGTGACACGGGTGGCTTGTGTTTGGTTCACTTGGTGTGAGCAAACACATGGATTTTTTAAACATTTTTATTGAGATTTTAATGAAAGTTTATAAAGAACTTGGGTTTCCAGTCGTTCACGGTCGCACATTTCCTCCCTGCCCCCATCACTTTTTTCTTCAGGTTCCCCCTGCTCCCTCCCAGACCACTTTACTATGTAGCTCTTATTCTGGACTCTTGTGCCAATAAGACCTATTGATATATTCCTTTTATACAGTTCTCTCCCTTGTCTGTTTCAATGCCGTGTAGATTATTTATCCTTAGATTCCTCCCAGGCCCCATGTCAGTCCCGTTTTATAACAGTGGTACTATGCAATATTTGTCTTCCTGTGACTGAGATATTTCACTCAGCATAATGTCCTCCAGGGTCACCCATTTTGTATAATAATTCATGAGTTCCTTGTTTTTTAATGCAGCATAGTAGTTAGTATTCCATTGTATGAATGTACCACAGTTTCTCTATCCATTCATTTGTTCATGGGCACTTGGGTTGTTTCCTACTCTTTGCTATTGTTAACAAAGCCACAGTAAACATGGGTGTGCATATACCTGCTTGGGTGGCGGTTAAGGTTTCTTTAGGGTATATTCCCAGTAGTGGAATTGCTGGGTCAAATGATAATTCTATTTCCAACTTTTTGAGAAAGCTTCATATTGCCTTCCATAGTGGTCACACCACTTGACACTCCCACCAACAGTGAATAAGGGTTCCAGTTTCTCTGGAACCTCGCCAGCATTTGTTGTTTGCTGCTCTGTTAAATTTTGCTATTTTTCACTGGGGTGAGATGATATCTTATAGTTGTTTTGATTTGCCTCTCTCTTAGAGCTAGGGCTTTTGAACATTTCTTCTTGTTTTTGTTTGCCATCTGAATGTCTTTGGTGAAGTGTCTGTTCATATCCTGTGCCAATTTTTCAAGTGGGTTATTTACCTTTATCTTGTTGTGGTACTGGAGTAATTTATAAATTCTAGATATAAGTCCCTTATCAGACATGTCATTACCAAATAATTTTTCCCAGTCTGTGGCTTCCCTTTTTACCCTTTTGGAGAAGTTTTTGGATGTGCATAGGGATTTGATTCTTAGAAGGTCCCATTTATCTATTCTATTCTCTCCTGGTTGTAGGTTTTTCAGGATGCTTGGAAGACTATTTATGTTCTGGATTAGTGTTTCTAGGGTTCTTCCAAGCTTTTCCCTAATGAAATTTATACTCCTGAGTTTTAGTCCTAGGACTTTGATCCACTTTAAGTTGGTTTTTGTGTATGGAGTGTGGTGTGGGTCTTGCTTGAGTTTTCTGCAGATAGTTTTACAATTTTGCCAACACCATTTGTTAGAAAGGCTGCCATTTTCCCACTTAAATGATTTCATCTCTTTGTAAAAAATCAGTTAACCATAGGTAGATGGGCTGATTTCTGGGTTCTCAATTCTATTCCATTGATTTGTGTGTCTGTCACAGCACATGGATTTTGTAAAACAATAAACCTTGAATTATTAAAGAGCAAGAAGCTGAGTGGTGATTCCGCCTGTCCCTTGAGTCTTTTCATGTCAGTTCTTACCTTTTGATGCTGTTGACCTTGCATAACTCACAAGCAAGATTTGGAGTGCTGATGGATGATGGGCAAAGGATGACGGGAGGAAGCTGGAGGGTTCCCTCTTTCTTTCAAAGTTCTGGAGCTGGAAAGAAAGCATTTTCTTTGCACGCTCAAGTCTTGTGAGTTAGTGTTTGACCTCCATTATGCATCACCTAGCCCTAAAGATAATAATAATTTGAAAAAATGGGTAAAAATTGCCAGAAGGACTTGTCACCTATGTTTTGTGATACATTAAGTTAAGCACAGCTTTCTGTTTGTGTAGGGGTTCATTTTCACACAATGGGAAGCATTAATTTTTTTAGGATAGTTTTAATGTACTTTTATTAAAGTATACTTTAATTTTGACATTTAAAAAGCCCTGTTAGTATTTAAGTAACTAGTATTTGTGTTCCTTGGTTTGATTCAAGCCACCCTCTTGGCTTACTGCTTGTGTTTATCTTCACTAAGAGCCTGGAACAAAAAAATCTGCTTATCTTTAGCTGTTCATTCAATATTAATCTAGGTTTTTTTATATACTCAGAGGGGGAACTATTCTTTATGCTTACATGTCACAGAGCTAGGGGACCTAATAAATCCAGTAATTTTAATGAAAATAATTTTTATTGGTTTACTATTAATAACAGAGTTAAGGTTACCAAATTCTTTTTTTCTTTATAACATTGGTTTCAAGTGCTCGTTATTTTTTTGAGAAAGACACAGATTTGCAAGAAATTTTTGTGATTTGATTTTACCATTCGTGTTTTAAGGGAGCTCTGGTGGCCTTGTGGTAAGGATTTGCACTCCAACCCGACTCAGGTGGGTTGGATCCACCTACTGTTCGAGGGAAGAAAATGGGCAATCTCCTTCTATGCAATTTTTAGCTTCTGAAAACCCAGTGGAGGGCCAGCTCTGCGTCAGCTTCACCATGATGGCACTTAGCAACAACAACATTAGAGTTGTGAGAAATTATATATTACTTACACCTATGCTTTTTGTTTACTTAGTCTACTGAGTGATTATTTTTTGGTTGAATTTTTTTTAGTGCAGAGAATTATGTTTAGGGTCAAATGTTTTTGGACTCTTTTAAAAATTACCCTACAAGAAACCCTTAACTTGTAAACTGCCTGAATTCCTGTCTTGCCTTACATAATGGAGCCTCTGCTTAATAAAAGTCCATGGTCCCTTTTTAGCAAAGAGATTCTAGAGACTGTACCTTGCATGAGATAGGCTCTTGTGGAATAAAAACATTGTTGAGGTAATCAACTGTACCATTGCTCTGCAGGGCCAGACAAATGGTGAAGAAACAATAGAACTGTGGAGAATGGAAACATTGAGACCAAATGAGTCTTGGCTCAACATATGAAGCAATAGAGGATTTGTTGATGGAGATCAAAGATACTTTTACATAAGAAAACACAAATTTCCACAACTGCATCAATAAGCTGCATTATGACCTTATCTCACTTTATATGTGTCATCAAGATGTGCTAGAGAAGGATATGATGCTAAGTAAACCTGTGCTCACCAATAAAGAGGAAACCTTCAACTAGACAGGTTGACAAAGTATCTGTAGCAATGAGTTAAAACATAGCAAAAATTGTGAAGATGGTACAGTACTGGATGGTGTTTTGCTCTGTTTTATGTTGGGTTGCTATGAGTCAAATCACAAGACCAGTAAGCAACATCATTGTAGATGGAGAAAAGATTGAAGCTATCAATTACTTTATCTTGCTTGGATCCATAATCAACACCCTTGGTACCAAGAGTCAGAAATCAGAAGTTATATTGTATTGGGAAAATCTACTGTCACAGACTTCTCTGAAGTGCTAAGGAAAGTGATATAAGTTTAGTGACTAAGGTGCTCCTATTCCAAGCCACCCTCTTTTCAATGACTTGCTGTGTATCTGAAAGTTGGACAATGACTCAGAATGACAGAAGAAGAAGTGATGCTTTTTGAGCTGTGGTGTTGAGAAAGAGTACTGTCTCACAGACTGCCAAGAGCATGAATGAAAATATGTCTTGGAGAAAATGCAACCAGGTTGTATTGTAAGTGTAAGAAGGGAGAAGTTTTGTTTCACACACTTTAGGCATGCTGTGAGAAGAGGACAGTCCTTGGAGAAGGACATTATGCTTGGAAAGGTCAGTGAAAGAGAGGAAAACCCTCAGGGAGGTAGACTGATAGTGACTATGTAACAGTGGGCTCCGGTATAATGGAGATGGTGATGAAGATAGAGGAGAGGGCAAGTTTCAGACCCCTTATTCAAAGGGTCACAATGAGTCTTACTCGATGGCACCTAACATCAACAACAACAAAACCAACATGAGTTATAACTGACTGCATGTCACCTCAGTGCAGATAGCATTGACTTTGTACATGAAAATGCATGATATATATTTATTGTCTCTTTGCACAGAGCTATCAAGAGTTAGATGAATGTACATTGGAGAGGAGACGTATTATTGTTAGGAATCTTTAATTTGCTAACAGTACTTTCCAGGGTGGCAAGGGTCTAGGATACCACCCTTCTTTCTGTCTTAGTTACTAGAGTTTTGTTATGTAGTGACTAAGAGCAATGCCATATGTGGCAGAAAAAAATTCCACTTCATTGTTTCCAAAGTTGCCAATTTTCAGATTCAGGTCACCAGGCTTTTCTTCCAGAGTCCCTTGGTAGATTTGAACCAGCAATATTTCTGCTTTCATTTGAGTGCTTATCCACTTGTGATACCCAGGGAGTTCCAAGTGATAAAACATTTAGTTTATGTGGAATAAATTACATGAAAACTGAGCAAGTTTTCAGGCCTTGCAAGATTACCTCTGCTGGGTGATCTTCTGAAGACTGTTGTTATCAGAGAGAATTCCTACAAGAACAACAGGAAAGTCAGTTACTTGTTATATTCGGTCTCGAGTAGAGAAAGGGTATGGTACATGGATAAAACAATAAACAAGGTTTGGTGCTTGACTATGCTCTTCAGAATATCCCTACTCCGTTTTCAATCTAATATTTTTATTTTCCTTGTTTCTCATTAATTTCCTTATCCTATCTTCTGAGCTGCTTGGACGTTTTATAGACTCTAGGGTAAATTTCACTCTCTGATCTTCATGAAAAAATTTGGTCCAGATTCAAAGTTCTCATTTACCTTTTAGAAGTAAAAATCAGTTAATACTCATTCAGATCTTTTACCTTGGCATACTTCTTGGGGAACAATCATGTAGAAGTGTTGTTGTTATTGTTAGGTGTCATTGAGTAGAGTACCACCCATCGTGATCCAATGAACAATCGATCCGAACCCTGCTCTCTCTTGTATCACCCTCACCATCTCTGAGAGACTTGAGCCCATTTAGCAGTCACTGTGTCAATTAATTCTGCGAAAGATAGTCCTCTCTTTCCAATGCTCCAAACATGATGTGCTTTTCCAAGGAATTCCTGTCCTAACAACATGCCCAACATATGTGAGACAAAGTTTCACTATTCTTGCCTCCAAGAAGCACTCTAGCTGCACTTTGTCTAAGACATATCTCTTTGTTCTTTTGGCAGTCCACAGGATCTTCTTGACTCCTTGAAACTGAGCTTCTTGCCAGTGGGAGGAGATTGAGAGAGTTTGAAGGTCAGATGGCAGGATATACTGGGAATAAAACATACTGATTCTGCCATCACAGACTTGGAATTAGTTACCGTGAAAGCCCATGGAAGACTCTAAATTCATCCTAATTATTCTCCTCTTCCAAGATAGCTATTTGTCATGTGACTCAAGGAATAGACTCCACTCCAATTCTTTAATCACTTACTAAGATCTAGATTGGAACATAAACTGAAAATTTGTATTTAGTGAGAAACTATGTAATGGGTGTAAAATGGTTCTTATACCTGGTTTTAGTTGTGAGTCATTCCAATAATATTAGTACCAGATTAACCAATAGAATTGTTGATGTGCAATAGAGCTGACTATGACTCATAGCAACCCTATGAACAACCACTCTGAAATTTGCCCTATCCTGAGCCAACGTCACCATCTCACTGTGTCAATCCATGTGAGCCAGGATCTTCCTCTCTTGTGCTGACCCTCTTACCTTCCAAAATTTTGTACCTTTTGACTTTCTTACTCCAGCTCTTTGCAAGCTTCATGTCCTTCTCCAAGGACTTGTACCTCCTGGGAATATGCCCAAAGTATGTAGAATGGAGGTTCAAAATTCTTGCCTCAAAGGAGCTTCTTGGTTTTACCATCTCCTCTTGTTTCTTCTCTTGGCAGTCCATGGTATGGTCAATACTATTCTCCAGCACCACAACTCAAAGACATAAGTTCTTCTAACATTCTTAGTCATTGTCTAGTAATCAGATTATAGTAAGCAATTGAGAAGACTATGGCCTGGATCAGGCCACCTAGTCTCTAGAGTGACATCATTGCTTTTTAGTACTCTGGAGAGGTTCTTGACAGCTGACTTTCCTGAAGCACCTTGCTTTTGATTTCCTTACTGCTGGTGCCAAGAGTGTTGATTGTGGATCCAAGCAAGATGAGATTGTTAACAATCTCAACCTTTTCTCCTTCTAATGCTGCCAATTGGCTTTGTGGTGAGAATCTTTGTTATTTCAATGCCGAAACACAATCCTTATTGAATACTGTAGTCCTTGACCTTCTGCAGCAAATGCTTAAAGTCCTCAGTTTTGACCACAAAGTTTATGTCATCTACATAACACAGTTAATGATTCTCCCTCCAATCCTGACGCCACTCTCTTCTTCAGAAAGTCCAGCCTTCTGAGTGATCAGTACCTTCCTGACTCATTTCTTTCTTGATTTGGAACTATGCAGTGTTCCAAATGCTCTGTTTGAACAACACCTTTCTGATTTAGGTATAGGTTTTGCATGAGCACAACCAGAAAAATTTCTCACCACTGGACCAATAGACAACATCATAATAAATGGGGAAAAAAAAGTTGAAGTTTTTATCTATAGTTAACATCTTTGGTATAGCACTCAGGTGATAAGGAAGTGTATTCCATTGGGAAAGTTTGCAGAAAAGGACCTCTTGAAGGCAGCATAGTGGAGTGGACTTGGGGGGAGGGATTGTATAACAATGAAAGAATTTTTCTTTTACTTTTCAAAGAGAAGAGCTAACTGGGGGGAAGGGATGGGCAGGGAGAAAAGTGCAACAATGAATGAGTGGAAATCTAACGTCTCTGTAAACTTTCATTAAAATTAATAATTTTTTTTTAAAGAAAGGGACCTCTCCAAATTATTGGTAAGCGATGACGGCAGTTTGAAAACTATTGTGTAATTGATACAGCCATGGTCTTTTCAGTCACTTGCTATGCATCAGAGAGCGGCACAGTGAATAAGGATGACAGAAGACTTGATGACTTCGAGCACTGGTGTTGGAGAACAGTACTGAGTATTCCATGGATTGCAGAAAGAACAAACAGGTATGTCTTGGAGAAGGTGCAGTGACAATGCTTTTTGGAGGCAAAAGTGACAAAGCATCATCTTTCATAACCTGGGCATGTTGCTAGGAGAAGCTAGTCCTTAGATAGGAATATCTTGGTTGGAAAGGTGAAGAGCTGGTGAAAGAGAGCAAGACTCTCAACAAGATGGGTTGACACAGTGACTGCAGCAATGGGCTCAAGCATACCAGGGATGATCAGAATGGCACAGGATAGGACAAGGTTCATGACATTTCTATGAGTCATACTCAACTAAAAGGCACTTAACTACCAGCACAACCACTACCACCCAGGTGAGTCAAGGAAAAAGGTCAAAGAGTCTTTTATGGGAGTGCTGGGACACAGGCCACGTCCCCAGAGGAACTAAGTGGTGAGTGGGCCATGCCTTTCCTGAAGGCCCAATTGAAGCAGCTGGATCAGCTTCAAGACAATGGTCAAAAGGGAAGCCAACATTTTCAGTAAGTCCTACCTCAGGAGGCTAGGAGATTTTTCTCCAAATTTGTGTTAATATTCACATTGTTCTAGGCCACTCTAGGTTCCATCATTCCAGGTGGACTGTCTGTACCAGGTAGAGACAATGAGATGTTTCATTTACTTGTTGAGTTCCGTTTACAACATTGGCAACACTTGGTGACTCAGCTTTGATTCTGTGGTTTTGCTATGTTCCATGCTTTGATTAGACCATTTCTGAGTATAAATAGAAATCCTTTAAAATCCTATTTTAAAACTCCATAACCTCTAAAAATTCTTATTTCATTTCCAAAACTAGCTTGATGTCTTGAATTTGATTTCAGCCTTTGTTCTCACATTTTTTTCTTGGCTTTCTGTTCTTTATCAATTTCACACCCTGCAGTAGCGTGGGGTTGAGAATGAGAGACAGGCGAACAGAGATAATTAAAGCAAATTTCTCAGCTTTACTTAGAAATTAGGACAAAAATGTGTGCATAAAAATAGGATGTTAAATACTTAATGCTGAAAATTTATCCTCTTGTCATTCAGTGACTCTTACCCATACTAGGGCTGAAAATTCTGAAGGATACAAGTTTTATTGAACAGCTCTAAAAATGTTTAAAGTATATTTTGATACATATTTCCTTTTCTGTAAAATAAGACTAAATAGAGAATAATTTTGCAGAGACTTGAATTAAAAACAACTTTAACCTGGCACATCCTTGTACATGTCAATGATGGCAGTCTTTTTTTCCTCCTGGTCTCCTCTTTTTTGCTGAGAAGTTTATTCATGAATTTTAACCCTCAGCCACTCAGTCAGCCTTAAGTTGTTTGCTGAGAAAGTAGCACTCTTGAAGTGTGTCAAATATTGAGAGTCCTGGATGGAATTTTCCCTTTTCATTGTCATCTTGTCAGTTTTGCTTTATAGATTTAAAAGTTAATTGGTAAATACATATGTAGATTACTATATATTTCTGTGAATGAAATTTGTTGTATTGTTTGGGAGCTCTGGTGGCCTAGCAGCAAGAAGCTGTGCTGGAATCCAGAAGGCATGCAGTTTGAGGTCACTGGCTACTCCATGGGAGAAGGAGAAAAGTTTTATTTGCAATATTCTTAAACCACTCTCTTTAATGTAAATATATGTTCTCATATTTTAGGTAGGATTCGTGTAGCTTGCACATAGCTAGATTATTTTAAATCCAATCTACCTGGCTTTTATTAAGGAAATAATAAATTTTCATTTAATACAGTTACTGAAATTTAGATTCATGGAAAATGTTATGTTTTGTATTTTCTCTATGTCCCCCATTTTATGTTTTTCTTACCTCAACTTGTCCCTTTTTCACACTGATTTTATTTTATTACATTTCCTTCCTCCTGTTTGCCTGTTGGTGTACTAGTTTGAAATTATACACTCTATTTCCTTGTTTTAGTGGCTTAACAAGATGCCATAATATGAATATTTAATTGCTGTGAACGAAAATTATTCATTGGCATTTGGTCCCTTTGGTGAAATTCTAGGACTTTTGTAGGGGAGTCTAAAATCAGAGGTAATGGCATGTAACAAGGCAGTCTAAAAGTGGAGCCTCTAGAATTCATGTTGGATTCCTTTTTAAAGTTACTTTTCCAAACGACAGTCCCTTTAACTTTGATTGCTGACCTGATGTTGTACTCCAGAAATGACATTCTTTTTCACTGAAGTCTGGCAGATGAAAGGCCTCTGAAAGGGCCTTTGTGATTATAGTCAAACAAAAACAAGATCCAACAACTTGCCCTGGAAGGATCCTGAGTTACAGTGTCATCTAAACCTTCACAGTGAACCTCCAGAAACAGACAAGTTTGAGGAAGCAATTTTACCAATGCAACTCACCTCGTGGTGGAGTCAAAACCACTTAGCTGACACTCCATTGGGTTTTTGGAGGCTCTCAATGATATGGGAGGAGACAGTCCTTTCTTCTGTCTTTAGCAGCACAACTTTCTGTGGACTATGTCACCAGAGCTCCCTGGAAACCCCCGACTGGTACATGTTGTCGGAGCACCTTGTGAGAAAAGGAATCTGCACTTTTGACCAATGATGCAGCCACATTTTTGACTGATGATCATTCAGCCGATTATGAATTTTGTAACCTGTGGTTTCTGCACCCACATGACAAAAATGTACCCTTTTTTGTAGTCCAGAATATAGCCATTTTTCATTCTGTCTGTCGTCGAGATCATCTTTCAAAACACCTCCTTTGCTTTTATTTAAGTAGACTGTATGTTGTTGCTCTAAGATATTGAACTGTGTTTACCCCGATCACCACCATTCTAACTTATATACTATTGTTCCTCAAATATTGGCTATTATTTTTTTTTTGTAACATATATTTTACTGTAACTAAAAATATTTTTATTGCTAAAGCTCTGGCAATACAGTCACTAGTGAATTATCCTGCTAACCCAAAGTTCAGCTTTGTCTTGTTATGAATCCACCAAGGGCTGTACAGGGAAAAAATGGGTAGACTACTCCTGTTAACAATTTACAGCCTCAGAAACCCAACGGAGAGTTACTCGGAATCCGAATGGACTGGACAACAGTGAATTTTGATTTTGAGATTTGTTTATACTCATTTCAGAAGTTAACATTTTATTTGCTCAGAGTTTCTTCTTTTTTGTACCTTTTTCTGACAGCACTTTTCTTCTTCCTGAACAATGCTCCACAGATGTAAAAAGTATGTTAAAAGTATATATGCTTGAAAATTTCTTAGTTTTTGTTTTTATAGAGGGTGAAGTCAGCCTGCTTCCTGGCGTCAAGGACTCTGAAGCTTCGTCTGACATACTTGGGGCATGTTGCAATGAGGGACCAGTCCTTGGAAAGGGACATCATGTTTGGGAGGGTGGAGGGACAGCACAGGAGAGGAATACCCTCTATGAGTTGGATTGATTCAGTGACTGGGGTAATGGGGATGGTTGTATCAAAGACAGTGAGATTGGCACAGGATAGATAAGGGCTTAGGGCTATGGTGCATAGGGCCACTATGACTTGCAGGTGACTTGACCACACATAACAACAACAACAACAACAACTATTCATTCTAATATACTTGGCAGTATGATTAATTATATAATGAATCTTCTTGATATTTTTCTTTAGTCTCACTTTTATATTTCTACCTTTTGTATCTTTGCACTGTATACTGAGCAATTTCTTCTGAAATATTCTTTCATTAAAAATTCCTCCTCTAGCTTCTAAAATGTTATTTAACCAATATGTTAGGCTTTCAATTTAAAATATGATATTGAACAATGTAAATGTTCCAAATGATTCTTTTTAAATTTGCGTGATTAATTTGTGTCACTTCTTCCTTGCTAAATTTCAATCCCCTTTATATTTCTATTATTTGCTGTTGAGTCGCTTGTGACTCATAGTGATCCTATGTACAGCAATTCTGAACCCTGCTCTACCTTGCACCAATTTTGTTGTCTCCAACACACCCACCTCCATTACCCCAGTCACTGAGTCAATCCATCTCATCCAGGGTTTTCCTCTCTTGTTGTCCCTCCACTCTCCCAAGCATGGTGTCTTCTCCAAGGATGTTCCCCTGGCAGCATGTCCAAATTAAGTAAGTTAAATATATATTCTATGCTTGATATGACCAATAACTAAAGTCTTTACATGTTTTCTGTGCAGTTGGTTACATTTCCAGACTCTTGTTTATAGTTTCTTATTCATGTGATTATTGGATTTTTATTGTGAGCTTATGTTCCTTTGAATTTTCTAAATTAGGAATTCTTTGAGATTGCAAGTGAAGTTTTAACCCTCCTCCACAGATAAAGCTTTTGGCTTCCAACAGATATTAAAGGGACACACTACTCCAGGGTCATTTTGAAGTGATTTTTAAGTTAAAGGTTTTTTTCTTTTTTCTTTTTCTATATATAGTGTGTTATTATAGTATGATAATTAAAAAGCTTCAGGGACAATCTTGCTTCCTAGCTCCTTCTTTATTCTTATGATCAGATCTACAGTCAAAATCAAGACAGCTAAGTCTCTGTGGGCAGGTTTTTTTCTTGTTCATTTACTGACACATCACCTTCCTTGAATCTTATGTAGGGTTTGATATCTGCCCCAAGCTATTCTATCTCCTGACCTCACAACACTGTTAAGATTAAGGCTCCAGGGAAGCCAGCATTATCAGATGTCCTCAGGAAAAATACTGCTTTTAGGGCTAACTTATTCCTATATGACATCTTTTGAATTTCTGGCATCAAATAGTTTCTTTTATTTTACTTCCAACTCAACTGTGGTGGTTATATATGTGTGTGTGTGCACACGCACATGTGTGCATGCACGCGTGTGAAAGATTAAAATTTGGGAAAAAAAATCTTATCCATTATTTTTCAGTGTTCTGTGTTACTGTTACTCTGCACATGCAATACATTCTGCCAGATGAAATTCCCACAGCGATGCCTACATATTCTTTGAGTGAAAACTCTTGGAAGCCCTCGGAGGATGTCTTGTAGAGAGCTCTGGTGGCATCGTATGTTAAGTGTCGGGCTACTAGCTAAAAAGGTCAGCCGTTCAACTGTACCGGCCACTCCTTAGGAGAAAAGATGAGGATTCTCCTTCTGCAAAAATGTACTACCTCAGAAACCTCACAGAGGGCCTCCACGAGTCTGAACTGACCCAACAGCATCGGGTTTTGGTTAAATTATAAAGCGCCATAAGAACAAGGTCAGAATCACATGCCTTACATTATAGTTTATCCTTACTTTATCCATGAGTTTTACCCTTTATTGTACATAACTCTGTATTCCAACAATTTCCAAATGACTATTTGCATTGAAGAGTATATGAGTATATGTGTGAAGACATTAATTTTATTTGCATCAAAGAATAGATTCCAAATAGCAGTCTTTGTTGAACTTTAAAGTGTGTCATTGTTTGCAATTATTTGCTGTCTTTATGATAGACTTATTTTCAGTCATTAGACTTAAAAAAATCTTGTCTGAAGGAGTATTCTCACAACTCCAAATGTTTGTACTTGATATTTCCTCTGTCTAAAATGTTTCTACTTACAACGTTCGTATGATTCACCCTCAGGACCCTGTCCTTTATCTTTGTGCCTAAAATTGCTCTTATATATCCTTTCTTCTCTTGCTTTAATGGTTGACATCAACAAATGGAATGTTCTTGTTTATGTACAGTAGTTTCAACTACAACTCATAGTTCTTTTTCTGTCAGAACAAAAGATACAAAGAACAAAAGAACACAGCTATAAATGCAGTGTTGCCACAGTCTGTAGTATGTTCAAGTCCATTGATGCTGTCACTGTGTCATACATCTCATTGAAGATCTTCTTCTCTTTTGCTGAATATGTATATGCAAATGTATTAAAAATATATATCTATGGAGCCCTGGTGGCCCAGTCTGTAGAGAGTTGTGCTGTTAGCTCAGAAGATCTGGCATTGAAGATCTATACATTTTGGGGAAAAGATGAGCAGTTACCTCTTGGGATATTGATAGGCTGTTCTTTGACCCATAAAAGAAAATCAGCTGGGACTTAGTTCTAACCCAACGGCAATGAATAAGTGAAGTGTGAGCAATATAGTTTATGTATCTTTTTCTATTTTCTTCAGTAAAATATAAACTCTTTGTGCACTGAGATTGGGGTCTCTTGTTTTCATGCTGCATCTCGAGTGCCTGGGACAATGGTTAATATATAAACCACCACCACTTCTATCAGCTGCCATTGAGGTGATTTCAACACATGGCCACCTTACATGAATATGACTGTACTTCACTGAATTTTTAATGGCTGCCTTTCATAACTATATCAGCAGTCCTTTCTTAGGCTGCACCTCTGAGTGAACTTGAACCTCTAGGTTAGTATCCAAGCATGTTAATCATTTGAGCCCCTCAGGGATTCCGTTATATAATATCCAAACTCACTGCAGTGGGATTGGCCATGACTCATAGTGACCATCCATCAGGTCTCTGGGGCTGGAAATCATTATGAGAAGCTGCCTGTCTTTCTCCCCTGGAGAAGCTGGTGGACTCCAGCTGCTGACCTTCCAGTGAAAAGCTTGACACATAATTATGTTGCAACACCATGGTTGCAGGACGTAATGAGCATTCAATTAAGGTTTTTTTTTTTTTGTTAAATGAATGAATCTTAAAAATAGACTGTTTAGTTTTAAAGACAGAAAAAAAAGACATAGAGTCTAATATTGCCTATAAGACCACATTGTAAGTTCTCAGGTGAAAAATAGGCATTCTTTAATTTAAAGAGATTTATTATCAAGCTATCTCCATATGCATTTTTTGAGGGTTCTATATTTTTCATTTTATTCATTTATTTTGTTCTATGCCAAAATGGCTTCATGATATTAGGCAACTCAGTAGTCTTTCACTTCCTCCTTGAAAGAACGTAAAGCTAAATGACAAGACTTGTTGTTGTTTTTTTCTTAACGTGGAGGAAAGCAGTGACTAATTGGTTTTATCAAATGTCACTGTGTATTAGCTGAATGGCTCACAATGGCATTAGCTGTATGGTGTGAACTCAAAGATGAAGGCAAAATTAGAGACTATCATAATAGCCAGCAAAGTATTAAATAGCAGATAGTGACAGCTCCTTGGTTAATAGCACAGTTCTTGAAGCATGAGGACTCTGTCTCTGAAATGTTATACAATGGAAACCAGTCAGACATGGAGACAGGGCCTAGCAGTGAACTCTTGAAGCCTGGTGGAAACAGCGTTGACTTTAGTATGAAGCAGATCAAAATTGAATCCTGGCTTTAGGACTTACTAGCTATTGTTCTACCCTAAGCACATTTCCAAGGAAACAAGATTCTGCTGTTTTCTTTTGCTTCTCCCACTTATTAGATATTCCCTGTTCTTCTCTGAAGTGTGATGCTGACACTATTGACTATTAACTTGAGGCTTTTGGCCAATTTGATTTCATTGGAATTGGCTGTTGGTGGGAGATCAAAATGTAAGAAGAGTGGACAGTTTGGATCTCCCCCCACCCCCATTCCTTCTTTCCATTGTCTCTCATGTCTGTCCACGAAGTCCCTCCTTAGGGTCATATTCCTGAAGGCATAATTCTTTTCACAGTTCTAGCCTTCACTGGACATTCCTCTCCATATCTCTTTGTTGTTGTGTGCTGTAGAGTCGGAACCAACCCATAGCTGATCCTCCAGGGGGTTTTCAGAGGCAGATTAATCTCATGGGAGATTGCTTATCCTTCTCTCACAGAGCAGCTGGTGGCTTCCAACTGTGTGCCTTTGGGAATGAAGCACAGCTTTTTTGCTATTAGCCTTAAGAATTAGAACACTTCTCACTGTTCTTAAACTGTGTAAATGTTGTTGTTATGTGTCATCGAGTCACCTGCTACTCATAGCGACTCTATGTACAACAGCCCTAAACCCTGCTCTATCCTGTGACAATCTCACTGTCTCAGACACATCTACCCCCAAGACCCCCATTACCCCAGTCACCGAATCAATCCATCTCATCGAGGGTCTTCCTTTCCTGCACTGTCCCTCCACCCTCCCAAGTATGCTGTCCCTCTCCAAGGACTGGTTCTTCCTCGCAACGTGTCCAAAGTATGTCAGATGAAGCTTCAGAAGACAGTTGAAGCTTCAGAATCTTTGCCTCTAAGGAGCAGCCTAGTTTCACCCTCTCCAGCATGAACTTGTGTAAATAGAAAATTTTATTCCATCAAAAGTTCTTCTTATAAAGTCTGCAGTTAATTCTTTTTCCTACTAGGATTCTTTCATACCAACTCACCTAAGTTGAGATCAAAAAGGAATTAATTGGAAATTGGTGAAGGAAGTGATTATTATATCCAGGTTTAGTTTTGGTTTAATTACTCTTCAGATGGTGTTCTTTTCTTTCTTTTTTTTTTTTAAATTTCTTTTTGTTGTTCTTTTCTATTTTAGTCCTTTTTGTCTGTCTTTGTTCTGCATGTAGGCTGCGGTATATAGTAGGCAAGATGGCAATAACCGGCTTCAGACTCCAATCTTCCCTTAACAAGACAGAGAGTTCTCTCTTCTCCCCACAGTTCATGCAGATATTAACAAAGAGATGACTTACTGGTTTACCTTTGTCTGGCTCCTCCCCTATGACTGCATGAAGTCATGAAGCTATGATGGAAAGTTCTCTAGAATATAGTGGCATGAAGAATGAGTAGAAGAGGTTCCCTCAGGAATGAGATGCTGGTGGATAAAAACAATATGCTCACAACAGACTTGTCATCTTGAAAATAGAGACACACCCATTAATAGGGTGGTTGTTAAAATTAAATAAAGAATTCAGATTTGAAGAAATTGCATGTCTTGTCAAATAATGCACAATTGGTGCATAAAAACATGATTCAAAAGGAATCCTGACTAAATCTTGGGTTCTTTGCAGGATGCTATTTAATTCTAGATTTGCTTGGGTCAAATATTACATTATCCAAATAGAGATTACTGTGGAAAATGTTTTAAATTGGACAATATTTTGACTAAAATTTAGGCAATTTATAGGAAACATTTTACAAAGTATTAAGAGCTATGTGAATGCATGTGATTTAAAAAAATATTTTATGTGGATGTGGTTTAGGCAAACATTATTAAAAGGACCATGATGGGGAGCTCTGGTGGACTATACTATAGGTAAGGAGTTAAACTGTGAACCCAAAGGCAGTTGGTTTAAATCCACCAGCTGTTCCTCCGGAGAAAGATGGCCAATTTAGATGGCCCTCCATGCAATTTATACCCTCTGAAAACCCACTGGAGGGTCAACTATAAATCAGTTCTGACAGTGGAAGAATATTCCCTGCTCATGGATAGGAAGGCTTAATGTTGTGAAAATGGCAATACTACCAAAGGCAATATACATGTTCAATGCAATCCCAATACAAATACCAATTTCATTCTTCAATGAGATGGAAAAGGCAATCTCCAGCTTCATTTGGAATGGAAAGAAGCCACGAATAAGCAAGCACTCCTTAAAAATAGAAAAACTGTAGGAGGCATCTCACTCCCTGACTTAAAATCCTACTACACTGCCGTGGTAGTCAAGACAGCATAGTACTGGTACAATGACAGACACATAGATCAATGGAATAGAATTGAGGACCCGGAAATCAGCCCATCTATTTATGGGCAATTGATTTTTGACAAAGAGATGAAATCAGTTAGGTGGGGAATTGACAGCCTTTTTAACAAATGGTGTTGGCAAAATTGGAAAACTATCTGCAGAAGAATTAAACAAGATCCCCACCTCACTCCATATACAAAAACCAACTCAAGGTGGATCATGGACCTAGGACTAAAACCAAGGACTGTAAACTTCATTCAAGAAAAGCTTGGAAAAACTTTAGTAGTGCTAATCCACAACATAAAGAGTCTTCCCAGTATTCTGAAAAATTTACAACCAGGAGAAGATAAAATAGATGAATGGGACCTTCTAAGAATCAAATTCCTATGCGCATCCAGAAACTTCTCTAACAGGGTAAAAAGGGAAGCCACAGATTGGGAAAAAGTTTTTGGTAATGACATGTCAGACAAGGGACTTATATCTAGAATTTATAAAATACTCGAGCACCACAACAAGATCAAGGAGAATAATCCAATTGAAAAATGGGCACAGGATATGAACAGACACTTCACCAAGGAAGACATTCAGATGGCCAACAAGCACATGAAGAAATGTTCAAAATCCCTAGCCTTGAGAGAGATGCAAATCAAGACAACCATGAGATATCATCTCACTCCAGTAAGACTAGCAAAATTTAACAGAACAGCAAGCAACAAATGCTGGCGAGGTTGTGGAGAGACTGGGAACCTGATTCACTGTTGGTGGGAGTGTAAAATGGTACAACCACTGTGGAAAGCATTGTGGCGCTTTCTCAAAAAGTTGCAAATAAAGATACCATTTGACCCAGCAATTCCACTACTGGGAATATACCCTAAAGAGACCATAAATGACATCCAAGTAGATATATGTATACCCATGTTTATAGCGGCTTTGTTTACAATAGCAAGGAGTTGGAAACAACCTAAATGCCCATCAACAAATGAATGGGTAGAGAAGCTGTGGTATATTTGCACAATGAAATACTATGCTGCATTGAAAAACAAGGAACTCATGCAATATTATTCAAAATGGGTGAACCTGGAGGACATTATGCTGAGTGAGGTATCTCAGTCACAAAGGGACAAATGCTATATGGTGCCACTGTTGTAGAATGAGGCTGGCATTGGGGTGGGGGTAAGAATGAGAAAAACTGGATGAAATATGTTTACGGCATTGAAATCTATGGGGGAGAGAATAGTCTAAAAGTATTATATTTTAGGGCATTATTTTTATCGTAGGAGTATGCAATGAGGGTTGTATAGTGGATTATATTTGGGGCTAGGGTGTGGGGTTTGGGGAGGTGCGGGGGGGGGATTGTGTACCAATGAGGGAGTTTTTCTTTTGCTTTTCAAGGAGAGGAGCAAATGGGGGGGGAGGGGGGAGAGGTTTGTGTGGGGAGAAGGGTGCAACAATGAATGAATGGAATCCCAAAATCTCTGTAGATGTTCATTGAAATGAAAAATAAACAACCTAAATTTAAAAAAAAAATCAGTTCTGACTCAATAGAACATAATGACAATAATAAGTAGACAGGAATATAAAGAAGATGCAGTTGATCTTTCTCAATTTTGCTCATCTGCAGTCAAAATAGGAAGTCTTATACACTGTTGAATGGATTGTAAAATAGCACAACCACTCTGGAAGGCAGTTTGGCTTAACCTCAAAATATTGCGTAGAGCACACAGGAGCAATAACTTTGTAAATTATTATCTAACTTGGGAGGGACTGAAGAGAATTATGCTGAGTGAACTAACACAGTCCCATAAGGATAAATATTGTATAAGACCGTTATTGTAGAATAAGGATCCAGGAAGGATGGGAGAGGCTGGAAGCAGAGGGATGTGGATGTGCAGGGGGAAGGGGGGATTAATCATTGGGTTGTACAATTTGATGAAGGGGTGAGGGAAATTGAAAGAATTTGTTCAAATTTATATTACAATTTTGGAAGTAAACTAGTGGAAAAAATTTTTAAAGGTAGTTGTATTAACAGAAAAAACAACAACATTGCATAGAACCACTGTTATAAAACAGGTCTGACTTAAGGGGTTGGGAGGAGAATAGGATAAGAGTGGATAGGTAAAGACCAGAAACAGATGATAGAAAGAACTGTCTAAAATGAATACATAATTAGACATTGTACGTATGACAACAGCCTAGAATAAAAGCTGTATCACTGTATCGAGGTCTGGATTGGGGCGGGGAGGAGTGTAGGTAATTGTGCAACAATGAATGAATATTGAAGAAAGTGAACTGAAGAGGGGGGAGGGAGAGCAAGGGTTAAAATGTGCAATGATGAATAAATGAAAATCTAACTTCTCTGTAAGTGTCCAAATCACAATTAAAATAAAATTTTATTTTTTTAATCTAACACGTTAATTACTTTTGGGTTAACTTCCTAAGAACTACACCTCCAGATCTCCATCCACTGTTTAGATACTGTTTAGGAAAGCCGTATTCTGTGATTATTATTCTTTTTGAGGCTGTGAACTTCAGGGAAGTGGGTAAGTTTAAAGAAAATTTAGAAAACTTTTTTTTTTGAGACAAGGGTGAAAGTGATTAAGTACTTAACTACAACCAAAAAAGTTAGTGGTTTAAAAGCCCCTTCTGAGTTGTCTTGTAAGAAAGTCCTGGCAACCTGCTCCAAAAAGCTCATAGCCTTGAAAACACCATGGAAGGCAATTCTACTTCGATACACATGACAATGTCATAAATGAGAAATGATTCAACGACAATTAGTTTGGTTTTTTAAGGATTCTTACCCTAGTGAATAAACAGAGTCCAGACCTGACTTTTTCCCCCAATGAATAAACTAATATCATAACACTTATTCTGACTAGCTATTTAGAATAAAATACATTATCCTTTCAGCTACTCCTGTGTAATAGTCAATCCTCCATTCAAGTTTTATTGTCCTATTTAATTTTGATATGTCCTAAGGCAACTAGGACACTATCAAGCACTCTTCCTTTGCTCTAGGGTTTCTTAAATTACCTGTCAGTAAATCACAATGTGCAGCTGCTTTCAGTTTCCATGGCAACAGGCTTGATGTGAATATATGTTTAAGCATATCCAGGTCACTTGGAAACCAAAAGATGTGTCTAAAAATGCAGTAAATAAAACAGATGCAAAGTAGCTGTTCAAGCTTTATTACTTATTTATTGCTGGATTTATGGGATTTAAAAGAAAAATAGCAATAGACATCAGGTCTTAAAATGTCTGCTGAGGCCAGGGATCATGTTTACAAGCCTGAAATCAGTATTGGTTTTTATCTCTGAGATGACTAATACTTGACTTAGCTACTGTTGGAGTAAGAAAAATACTGGTTATCTCTCACATCTTGAGTTTGTCAGATTCTTTGTGATGAGTTATGTTCAATAAACCGATGACAGAGGGGTGAGCGGTAGACTGGGTTCCTGGAATTAAGGTTTTGGAGACTACAAGAAGCAATATATCTATTTCTGCCGTGGAACTTTATGATGTAACTATTCATAATAGAAGCCTTAAAGAGTTCATAGTTAAGTCTTTTTACTTACAAAGCATCTGAGAGCTGGACAACAGCTACAATCACAAAAGGAGAATTGATGCCTTTTAATTGTGGTGTAGAAAAGTGCTGAATATCTGATGGACTGTCAGGGACTGCCAACAGAACAAATAATATGTCTTGGACAGGTGCAGCCAGAGTGCTCTGTGGAGGCAAAAATGATGAAGCTTTGGCTCACATACTCTGGGCAGATTGCTAGGAGAGCTTATTCCTTGGAGAGGGACATCATGCTTTGTAAGGTGGATTGACGGGAGAAAAGAGGAAGTGTCCTGACCAGGTGGGATGACACCCTGACAAGGGCAATGGGCCTAAGTAAGTCAGAGAGCGTGAATGTGGCACAGGATGGGACTTCGTTCAGATAGGTTATTTATAGGATCATTATGCGTCATACTCGATAGCACCTAAAAAACATCTACACACTTGAATTGACTCAAGTGCACATAACCACATTTTTGTTGAGGAAAGGGACATTTCAACAACGGCTCCATCTTCCTTTTCAGGGCCCCATATCCAGGGCTGGCTCCCATCCCCTTCACTGAGACAACTAGCAATAACATCATAGTTGTGTTAACTAAGCTTAGAAGAGGATCTAACAAATGAGTGCAAGAAGGGTTAACACTTAGTGCATTTACTTGGCTGAAGGAAGAAGAAAAGAGTGAAAAGAAAGAATGATATTTACCATGATTTAAAGGCATGAAGAAGCATTGCAAATCACAACGATGCCATAGGATGCAGCTGTCCAGGGCTTTAATGTCAGATTAGCTCTCTAGACTTTGTCCTAACATTAGAGCTCTGGCTGTATTTTGCCCAGTCTACAGAAGGGGACCATTAGAGTTCAAGTGCAGTTTTGAAATTCATTTGACATGTGGACACTTAAATCTCCTCACTTGTCAAATCTCTGAAATGGTAATTCCTGACTTCCAGCTGGCAATGTCATTGTGAAGCTCAAAAAAATGATGTTGAATTTCCAGTGCTTTTATCCCTGTTTACATGCAAGAAGCATTGCTATTGTTTCTACTACCCAGAAGGAAATATGCTTCCCAACTGAGCCTTTGTCTATTGCTGTTATGAAATTATACATCTTTTATTGATTTTTAATGCTATGTTTGCATGCCTTTTCTCACTAGATGTCTTAGCTCTGGAGCTCTTACAACATGCAGCATAATGCAAACAAATAGTGTGACTCAATACACAAATCTTGATTTATAGCATACTTCTTAAAATGATGGTAGCAGCCACAATAGTACATTGTGTATGTGGCTTGATGATCAATGAATACTTAAAACAAACAAACAAACAAACAAACTCAATAAAAAAAAAAAGGATTCCTTAATAGGAACTCTGCTGACAGACCATGGCCTTGAAACAAGGTAGGTAAGACCACAAAGTTTTCATTGACTTTTCAGGACAGAAATCAGATTATCCCTGAAAGACTAGAAGAAAGAAATGGGGAAATTGTTGGGATACAGAGTAGAGTGTCTAGGAAGATGGGATACACACACACACACACACACACACACACACAGAGAGAGAGAGAGAGAGAGAAGTCCAAACAGTTTTTAGAATAGAGAGGTGAGATTTTTAGAATTTGCTTGGCTCCACAGTCAACACTCTTGGCACCAGTAGCCAGGAGATTAAAAGGCGCATTGCCATGGGAAAGTCTGCTGTTAGGGACCTCTCCAAAGTACTGAAGAGCAGTGGTGTCTCTCTGGAGACTAAGGTGTGTTTGATACAGGCCATGGTCTTTGCAATCACTTGTTATGCATCAGAGAGTTGGACTATGACCAAGGAGGATAGAAGGAGAATTGATGCCTTTGAGCTGTGGTGCTGGAGAAGAGTATTGAGAGTACCATGGACTGCTAGGAAAACAAACAGATTTATCCTGGAAAGGGTTAAACCGGGTGGCTCTTTGGAGGCAAGGATTCTGAGGCTCTGTCTAACATACTTTGGACATGTTGTAAGAAGAGACTGGTCCTTGGAGAAGGACATCATGTTGGGGAGGCTGGAGGGACAGACAGCGCAGGAGGGGAAGGCCCTCTATGAGGTGGATTGATTTGGTGACTGGGGTTATTGGGATGGGAGTGTTAGAGATAGTGCAATTGGCACAAGACAGAGCAGAGTTTAGGGCTGTTGTACATAGGGTTGCTATGAGTCGCAAGTGACTCGATAGCACATAACAACAACAACAACATTGTTCTTCAACAGACCTGAACTCTTATTTAAACAATGGCTCAGGTCTGTTGCTCATAGAGTCGAGATGAGATGGACTGGCAAGGGACATTTTGAGTTCGATGGCCATATGATCTACTATGCTGGAGATGAAAAGGTGATTAAAAAAAGGGGTTGTTTTCGTAGTTAAAATAGTAATTTATAGATCCATCTTGAAATACAATATTGTGAGTGACAGGATAATATCCATACACATACAAGGAAGTTCAGCAAATACCATTATCATTTAGATATGTGCACAAGCAATTAGAGCCAAAGAAGAGGACATAGAAGATTTCTACCAACTTTTGTAGTCAGAGATCGATCGAACACACAGTCAAGATGCATTATAATAATGGGTGACTGTAATGAAAACGTGAGGAATAGAGAAGAAGGACCAGGTGTTGGAAAACATGGACTTGGTGACGGAAATGAAGCTGGAGATAGAATGATAGAATTTTGCACAATCAGTGATTTATTCATTGCAAATACATTTTATAAGAAACAAATGCAAGCTGTACACATGGATTTCACTTGATGGTATGCATAGGAATCAGATTGATTATATCTGTGGAAAGAACCACTGGAGAAGCTTAATATCAGCTGTGAAAACTCATATACAAGTTTAACCTCAAGCTAAGGAAAATTATATCAAATCCACGGGAACCAAAATATGACCTTAATCTATCCCACTTGAATTTCAAAACCATCTCAGGAACAGGTTTGAGGTCTTGAACACTAATGAGCAAAGACCAGATGAGCTGTGGGAGGATACCAAGGTTATCATCCAGGAAGAGTACAAATAAATGGTCATTACAAAAACAGAAGAGGAAGAAAAGACCAAGATGGCTGTCAGAAGAGATTCTGAATATTGCACTAGAATGCCAAGAAGCCAAAACAAAGAGAAAAAAAAATCAAGATATTAAGGAGCTAAATAGAAGGTTTCAAAGGACACTGGGAAGACAAAGTAAAAGTACTATAATGAAATGTGCAGAGAGTTGGAGTCAGAAAATCAAAGGGACTGAACTCATCATTTCTTAAGCTCAAGGAACTAAAGAACAAATTCAAGCCTTGAGTTGCAATTCTTAAGGATGCTTTGGGCAGAAAATGAAACGATCCAGGAAGCAATAAAGAAGATGGAAAGAGTATGCAGAGTCATTGTACCGAAAGGAATTGGTGGACACAGAAGAATTTTATGAAGCAACGTATGAGCAAGAGCCTGTAGTGATGAAGGAAGAAGTTCAA
>NW_006399758.1:25547388-25555764 GCF_000299155.1 Elephantulus edwardii | reverse complement strand
GGGGGGGGGTTGTGCGGGGAGAAGGGTGCAACAATGAATGAATGGAATTCCAAAATCTCTGTAGATGTTCATTGAAATGAAAAATAAATAACCTAAATTAAAAAAAAATATGGAGGACAAACACCCGGCCAAATGACTGGAAGAAATCTATATTTCTTTCCATTTCAAAGTAAGGTGATCTGACAGAGTGTGGAAATCATCAAACAATATCATTAATATCACATGCAAGCAAGATTCTGCTGAAGATTATTAAAAAACTACTAGAATACCACATTATAAGAGAATTGCTAGAAGTACAAACTGGGTTTAGAAGAGGCCAAGGTACTAGGGATATTATAGCTAATGCTAGGTAGATCTTGGCTGAAAGCAGAAAGTACCAGAGGAATGTCTGTGTTTCATTGACTATGCAAAGGCATTTGACTGGACATTTGTGTGGACCACACAAACCATGGCTGACTTTGAGAAGAATGGGAATTCTAGAACACTTGATTGTGCTTATGCAAAACCTGTACTTAGACCAGGAGACAGTAGTCAGAACAGAACAAGGGAAGATTACATAGTTCAAACTTGGGAAATGTGTACACCAGGGATGTGTCCTATTTCCCTACCTTTTCAATCTGTCTGCTGAACAGATTATCTGAGAGGCTGGAATCTATGAGGAGAAATGTAGTATCAGGATTGGAGGTAGACTCATCAACAATCTGTGTTATACAGATGACACAACCCTGCTTGCTGCAACTGAGGAGGACCTGAAGCACTTGCTGCAGAAGGTCAAGGACTGCAGCCTTCAGTATGGATTGAAGCTCAACATCAGAAGACAAAGATTCTCACCACTGGGCTAATTGACAGCATTGTGATGAATGGTGAAGATATTGAGATTGTCAACAGCTTCAGTTTGCTTGGCTCTACAATCAACACTCTTGGTACCAGCAGCCAGGACATTAAAAGATGCAACACATTGGGAAAGTCTGCTGTCAGAGACCTCTCCAAAGTACTGAAGAGCAACCATGTCAGTCTGGAGACTAAGGTGTTCCTGATACAGGCCATGGTCTTTGCAATCACTTGCTATGCATCAAAGAGCTGGACAATGACTAGGAATGATAGAAGGAGAATTGATGCCATTGAGCTGAATTGCTGGAGTAGAGTATTGAATATACCATGGAGTGCCGAAAGAACAAACATGTTTGCCCTGGAGAGAGTAAAACCAGGCTGCTCCTTGGAGGCAAGGATTCTGAGGCTTTGTCTGACATACTGTGGACATGTTGCAAGGTGGGACCAGTCCTTGGAGAGGGACATCATGTTTGGAAGGGTGAAAGGACAGTGCAGGGGAGGAAGACTCTCTATGAGACAGATTGATTCAGTGACTCAGGTAATGGGGAGTAGGTGAGTTAGAGACAATGGTACCGGTACAAGATAGAGCAGGGTTTAGGGCTGTTGTACTTAGAGTCTCTATGAGTTGCAGGTGACAGGACAGCATGTAACAACAAATAACAACCTTTGTGTTGGCAGCGTAGCTCCTTATCACCAGAGCTTCCTAGAAAAGATGTTTAGGGAATTTTTGGTGCTTTTTGTTTGTTTTGTTTTGTTTTCAGTGAGTGAATTTATTTTGGCCACTGTTACCTTCTTAGGCTGGATTTAGAAGAGGGTAGCCCTCTGAACTGTTGGCTTAGGAAGAGTAGATGGCACACTGGACCAAAGAGGTTGCTTTGCATGACTCAGTTTCTGGCCACTCTTGCTTCAGTTTTCTTGACCTTGTGCAGTTGGTGAGAAAAGTAATCTACTTTTAGAATTACTTTATAAATAAATAATTAAGCTTGAGTGTGTACCAGAGGAGGAACTTATCACAGTGTAAAAAAAAAATCTGTTTTCAGGGATTTGAGATAAAAAACCAAATGAATTAATGACTGACAAGTATATCTCAGAAAGTAGGGTAGCTTATACAAATTTTTTAGAAGAAAGAGAAATTCAATGACTGCAGAATTTCATGCTTTTCCCAATAGTTTCTTATCTAAAAATGACATTAAAATTATTACTATTCCTTTTAATGTGGGCCAATTTATCATTCATGGTAGTTCCTCTATTTAAAAATTAGCTATACTAAAAAATTAGGGAGCCTTGGGGGCCTGGTGGTAAGAAGCAGTGATGCAATCCCCCATGTATGCAGTTCAAATCCAGCAGCTTTTCTGTGGGAGAATGATGGGATGGGCAATCTCTTCCTCTCGATTAACTGACTGTGAAAACCCACTAGGTCAGCTGTTGGTTGATTCCGACTTGATGACGCACAACAACTACTTAAGGATGATGCTCAACACTTCACTTTTTTTTGTTGTTCTGTGCCATCAAGTTGCCTGAGACTCATAGCAGCCCTATGTACAACAGCCCTAAAACTTGCTCTATCTCTTGTCAATCTTACTGTCTCCAACACGTCTGTCCCCATTTCCCCAGTGACTGAATCAATCCATCTCATCGATGGTCTTCCCCTCCTGTGCTGTTCCTTCACTGTCCCAAGCATGATGTCCCTCTCCAAGGAATGATCTCACCTTGCAGCACGTCCAAAGTATGTGAGACAGAGCTTCAGAATCCTTGACTCTTAGGAGCAGCCTGGCTTCACCTTCTATATGACAAATCTGTTTGTCCTTCTAGCAGTTCATGGTATATTCAATACTCTTCTCCAACACAAAGGCTCAAAGGCATCAACTTCTATCATCCCTCTTCATTGTCCAGCTTTCTGATGTATAGCAAGTAATTGCGAAGACCATGGCATGTATCAGGCACACCTTAGTCTCCAGACTGACGTGGTTGCTCTTCAGTACTTTGGAGAGGTCTCTGACAGCAGACTTTCCCAAAGCAATTTGTTTTTTAATTTCCTGGATGCTTGGTACCAAGAGTGTTGATTGTAGAGCCAAGAAAACAGTAATATATACAGTTTATGATAACAGTAAAGGACATTTCTAACATCTATACCTGATATTTACTGTTAGGTTACATTCTACTATCTCATTTTTTTCCCCACATTCTATTTTTGAAGGTTCACATAGCAGTAAGTTTCCATTGTAAAATTTCTACATAGATTTTTCATTGACATTGATTACATTCTTCATAATGAATGCATGTTGTCATGATTTTTCCCTCTAGTTGTCATGACTTAACCTGAGTTTTTGAGCTGAGTGTATGAAACATGTAATATCATCAAGTTAGCGATAAACTTGTTCTTTATGTGACAAAAGAGCTTAAGATTATCAACAAATACCAAGTTAACATTCTTTTCCATGGATCTATCTGTCTGGAGGAGCTAGTCCTGAGCTCCAGGTCCTTGTTAAACTTCAGCTCCACCTGCCTACTTGATGTTCTCTTCCTTCCTGTAGAACTGGAGATGGCCATTCGGTGGGGGGGAGTTTTCCCTGCATTGACAGAGTAACTGCAGAGTGGGCTCCAGCACAGCAGGACTCGTGGTGGTATCTTGTGTGCAGTTGTTAAGAATCAGAATCAACTCAATGGCACCTAAGCTTAATAACAATGAAATGTGAAGTAATTTCCAGTTCTCAGATGCTATTTTCAGTGTTATGTTGTTGTTGTTAAGTGCTGTCGAGTCATAGACGACTCATAGTGACCCTATAAACAAAAGACCCAAACACTTACATAACATTCACCATTTCTTCAAGTTCACAGAATTTCAGAGACAAGCTATTTTGGAAGTGGTTGTCACTCCTGCTTCCAAACTTTTAATAGGGGAGCTCCACCAAACGCTGTCCACCATGGGTAACCATTATCGTGTTTGACACAACAGTGTCACAGTGTTTAGCATCACGGTAAACACACACGATGTTATGCACAGGCAAATAATTTTCATGACAATTCTTTGAGGTAGATGCTAATATTATTCAGGCTTTATAGATTCAAAAATTATAATTATGGGAAGGATAAGTAATAAATTCTTTTAACTTTACAACAACTTTATGACATACAACACAAGGTATTGGTACTACACTTAAATGTTTTTAAAGAAATCAAGTCAAATAATCCGTAAGTGACTTGGGTAAGGTCAGAAAGCATGAATGCTCCTTTCAATTCAAGTTATTTGACCCATTTCAACCATATTGTTTTCTTTAGTTCTATGTGTGCTTTGGAAACATGTACTTTATTATATTAAAGGATTATTGTGAGGCTCAAGGTAGATCTGTGAAATGGTATGATTACATTATTGTTGAGTACAATCAAGTTGGAACTGACTCATAGCTGACCCTCTAACGGGATTTCAGAGGTGGTAAATTACATGGGAGGAGATTGTCCATTTTTCTTCTGCAGAGCTGCTGGTGGATTTGAAACATGTGTCTTTGGGATTGCAGTGCAGCTTCTTATGACTAGGCAGAGCACCATAGAGGTACATTATAAAAATGAAAGTTGTATATGTTGTTGTCTATAATATGTATTGGAGAAAGCACTACTGTTGATAAATTATTTTTGTCTTGAAATTTTAATGATATTTTTCATGTCTTATTGATTAGGAATTGACTCAGAGCTGACCCTCCAGCAGGTTTTCAGAAGATGCAAATTGCCTTAGAGGAGACTGCTTATCTTTCTCCCAAGGAGCAGCTGCTGGGTTTGAACTGTCTCTCTTTGGATTAGTAGTTTAACTCTTTACTACTAAGCTGCCACAGCTTTTTTAAAAGAATTATTTTCATTATTATTATTATTAGTTACCTTTTAGAAGATAGCAGTCACTATGAGTAACAAAACTCCTTGGTTGTAGTAATCACAGAAATCACTCACTAAGGATTCACAGTGGTGGTGGGATAAGCCAGTCCAGGACAGGTAGAGTCCAGGGCATAGAGGTAAGTGTCATGGAGTCATGGACTGTTGTAAAGAATCAGAAGCTAATTGCTGGAAAAAATTGGAATCCGCTGTGGATAACGTGAGAGGTAGAAACAAACAGTGGTCAATGCTTTTTTTGACCAGCACTATATAACTCAGATATCAACGGATGAGTTCATTCTTGGGACTGGATCATAATCTTGTGCTGGACACAGAACAAGAGCCTACACTTAGATAGGACATTCTCCTGGAAAGGAACCCAAGGCCGTCTGATGTTCTGATCTTGGGTACGGAATGTAAGACATAGGTGCAATCTCAGAAACAGGAATCAGTAAAATGTAGATCTAAGGTTGAAGACCAGTAGCTCCGATGACCTTCTGTTGGTCTATGGGCCTGGAGTTCTTTGTTTTTACTCATCGGAATGAGCTACCCTGAAGCCAGTAGATTATTGTACTGACTCTACCCAGAAGGTGAACGTCAGAGGAGTGTGACTGTGCTTTTTGTTATTCTGGGGAAGGTTTTCACAGTTTCTTGAGGACATAAGTGGAATTACAGGCTGAACAAAGTGGCACCACATCTCATTGGTGTCCTTTTCACAGGTAAGTTTGTACTCTCAGCTGCTGTCTGATCACACAGCTGTCTGATTCTTGACCCCACACATAATGAAAAGCCAGGGAACCACAAAACTAGATTTTATACCTATTTATACACCATCCACAACTCAGCACAAAGCATTGCTTTTCATTGTTTAGGAAATGCCATTTTGGATTTTATTTAAATTTGATTGCCCTTTTTTATACTAATGTAAATAAAAGATACAATTTCAGGGATATGAAATGTTTCTTTAGAAATTTATGGAGGGATCAATTAATCAGACACTTTGCAAATCTCTTTAAATATCCCTCATTTGAAGAATTTGGGGTACAATTATAGAAACTTTCCTGAAGTGTATAATCTCTACTCATACTCTAAAGTATTTGAGATACTTTTCTTTTTTACTTCCAAAGAATGTTCTGGCTATATCTTCTACAAAATAGATTTACTTGTTCTTTTGGTAATCTGTGGTATACTAAATACTCTTTATCAACACCGCAATTCAAACATATCAATTCTATAATCTTCTTTATTCATTTTCCAACTTTCACACATATAAAAAGGCAACTGAAAATACCATGGCTGGGTCAGGCACACTGTTAAGTTATATTCTTTCTCTTTAGCACTTTAAAGAGGTCTTTTGCAAAAGAAGTGTTGTATGCAATCTGTGAGTTGATTTTTTGATTTATGCTTCCATGCACATTAATTTTTGGATACAAGTAAAATCAAATCTTTGACAACTTTAATCTTGTCTCTCTTTATCACAATGTTATTAGTCAAGTGGTATTTTAATTGTCTTGATGTTGAAGCCTTTGATCTTCAGCAATAATGTTTTAAGTCCTTTTGTATTCAGCATCAAGGATGTGTCAAGTGCACGTCACAGGTTGTTAATGATTATTTTTCAAATCCTGATAGCACTATTTTCTTTATGTAGGATAGTTAAAAGAATCTAAAGCAAATGCAAAAAAAATATTGAAAAGAAAGAAATAGATTTCAAAGAAAGGCTCAAGAGGTAAAAAGAAAATATAATTAAATATTCAAAATCTTGACAGCATAAAACAAAAAAAAAGGAAGAATATACTTAGAATTTTTCAAACTGAAAAGAACTGAAGAACAAATTCTGGCCTCAAATTGGAATAGTGAAGGGCTCAATGAGCAAAAATATTGCATAATATAAGAAGTGTCAAAAGGAATACACAGAGTAACTATAAAAAAATGATAGATACTTTACCATTTAAGGAAGAAGGGCATTTTGAAGAGCCAATGGTACTGACAGAAGAGGCAATAGTGAAAAACAAGACTCTAGAAACTGATGGAATAACAAGTGGTGTGTTTGAATAAATGGGTGAATGAATGGATGTGTTCACTCAGAGATGCCAAGAAATTTTGAAGACATCTGCCTATTCAGTTTACTAGGAAAGATCCATGTTTACACCTTCTCCTAAGAAAGGTGATCCAACAGAATGTGAAAATTACAGAGCATTAATATTGCAGGAAAGTAAAATATTGCTGAAGATAATTCAAAAAAGCCTGGTACAGAACATTGGTAGGGACCAATCAGAAATTTAAACTGTATTAAGAAGGAGATAGTGGCTATCATTGCTGAAATCACATGGATCTTAACTGAAAATGGTGAATAATAAACCACGCATATACAATAAAACATGGATAAACGTCTTTCTGATTTGATTGTGTAAACATAACAATTTATGGATAGCTTAGTGATAAATAAAAATTCCAAAACAGTTACGGCCATTTGGAACCTCTACAAAGACTACAAAGTCGTCACTGGAATAGATAAAAGGATTGTTTTGGTTTTTTTAAATTTTTATTTTATGTTGGCTTGCACAAAAAGTTCCTATACATTGTGTTTCTCACCATCTTTTATTGACATCGTGTTTCATGCAATCATTCCTATTCATTATGTTCTATAAAATTAATTGTCAGTGAACTATGCCCACCATTACCTTATTTTTCCAGATCCCTGCTGAATCTTTCCCTTTTTCCTTTACCCCTCCACCAAATTGTTCAACCCTATTATTTCCCTCTTGCCCACCACTCTGCTCACACCCGTTACCCCCTTTGATCCCCATATACGTTTTACTAGTTATCTTTCTATTTTTACAATAATGATCTTATGCATGCAGTATTTATCCTTATAAAATGATGATCTTATACAGTATTTATGCTTATAAGACTGAGTTAATTCATTCAGCATAATGCTCTTCAGTCTCTCCTAAGTTAGGTAATAATTTTCAAAATTGTTACTCCTGAGTGCTGTGTAGTATTCCATCGTGTGCATGTACCATCATTTCTCAATCCATTCAATTGTGGCTGGATATTTGAGCTGTATCCATATTCTTGTGATGGTGAATAATGCAGCTATGAAATATTGGTGTACAAATAGCTGTGTCTCAGTTCTAATATTTCTAGCAGTGGAATAGCTGAATCATATGGAATTTCTATGTTCAACTTTTTGAGAAAATGCCAAATTGCCTTCCAGAATGATTGTTTTCCTGGCATTCCATGGTACATTCAGTACAATTACATCAACAATGTATAAGAGTTCTTATCTCTCACATGATCTCCAACATTTATTTCTTGCTGTCTTGTTAAATTTTGCCACTGCTACTGGGGTGAGATTGTTTCTCATTATAGTTTTGATTAAAATTAGAACTGAGGCATAAATAGAGATTTGTACACTAATGAAAAAGATGTAGCAACTCACTTCTGTAAAGTTTATAGCCTTGGAAACCATACACAGCAGTTGCACTCTGCCCTAAAGGGTCATAATGTGTTGGATTTGTTTTCTGCTATATCATTTTTACTAATTAATTTAGGCTTTCCACATTGATGAAAATATTCAGTATAATAGTTACTATTCACATGTGAAAGGACATAATTTTGATGCATCACCTTTTAAATTTAAAACCCTTAAATCTAACATGAAGAAATGTTGTTGTTGTTGTT
>NW_006399758.1:25545644-25546978 GCF_000299155.1 Elephantulus edwardii | reverse complement strand
CAGCAAGCAGTAGATGTTGGAGAAGACATAGATCAAGAACGCTGGGCAGATTTAAAGGAAAATCTTGATAAGTATTGCTTTACCAGATCTCTTTAATATCAAGTAGCAAATTCAGAAAAGGCGCTCCTGAAGCCTAGCAGATTTTTGAGCAGGGACGAACTGCTTGCTGCTTAGCAACCTCCTGAGCTGTGGAGTGCCAATAGATGACTGCAGGCCAGCAGAACAATTTAAGTGAAACCAGAAAGAGGCAGCCCAGTCTTTTGGGAGAAGAGATGCTCTGGGATACAATGAAGCATTGCTCAGACAATGCAGCAGAATTTGGGGAGGAGATAAAAATTCTCATTAACCACCTGGAGTTGGGTAGCAAGCTGAAGAATGATATCCTTTCTTAAAACAATTGCATTTGAAAGAATTCAAGCCTAGTATGTATGCTAAATAGAGAGTTTTGTTATCAAGTGGTTCAACTTTAAGCACTTATTTACATATAATTTTAATAACAATATATTCACATATCAAAAGAATCAGTTTAAAAAATCTCTACGGAGTGTCATTTTTAAAAAAAAATATGTTTTCAAGTAGAAAATTATTTGAGATTCATGTCCTCATCCTATTAGAAACAGAATTATTTTTATTTGTTCTCTTTTCCTTTGTACCTTTATATGCTCAAATTATTCTTTGTTTTATAATGGGCTTCCTTAAAAGATACTTTTATTGTTCCTGGTAACATTTCTAAATATATGAGTTTAATTCATAGCATTGTATAATTTGCCAAGAACCTAATTATTTTGCAGTTCATATGAAACTGAAAAATCACACGTCATCTGTGAGTCCCACAGTGACAGAACACTAACAGGGAAAATTGAAGAAATAGAGAAAATCTTCTGCTTTCTGAACCTTCCTGGCTTTCTAGTTTATTTAGCATCATTCAATCTTTCTCATCATGATTTTACTCTCAGCTATTATTACTGGCCTGAATATTTCCAAGTGGCAGATTATTCTGTGTCAACCATGAAGCATGAATCATTTTCCTTTACTTTCTGAGTTGACAATTGCATAAAAAGCTTTTCTACAACTTTGATTAAATCCATCATTGTCATCATTTCTGATTTGTTGCAATGTAATTTTGCCTTTCATTTGACCTCCATTATTGTTGGATTCAATATTACATTTTTGGTCATACCTCTAATACTATCTTTGTTTTATTTAAAATTATCAATGAGAAGCCAACTACTCTCTCTTTTCAAGGGTCAGAGGACATGCATTAGAATATCATATTATGTCTCCAACATTTCTGATTGTGAATGAGCAGAGGGAGAATAGTCTTTAACCACACA
>NW_006399758.1:25532189-25534107 GCF_000299155.1 Elephantulus edwardii | reverse complement strand
TTTTTTGGGGCCCTTGCCCTTTCCCTCAACTCTAGAAATATGAAGGCTTTTGGTCTCCCTGGGGTGGCTGAGATGTGGAGGCAGCCAGGGCTTTACCTGTACACTGACTTGAGACCAGTTGAATAAAAGTGCACACCTTAAAAAGTGGAAAAAAAACCAAACAATAAAAACCCCAAAACATTTCTGCTGAAACATATACAAGTAAGCAGAGTAAGTAGCTGGCTTCCAACATACTTTAACCGCTTGCTATAGTCACTGTATAAATCCATATCATTCAAGGTCTTCCTCTCTGTTGCTGACCTTCCACCTTTTGTAAGCATGATATCCCTTTCTAGGGAATAGCCCTTCCTAAAAACATGCCCAAACTATGGGAGATGAAGTTTCATCATCCTTGTCTATAAGGAGAACTATCCTTGTACTTTATCTAAGATTTATCTTTTTGGTTTTTTGACAGTCCATGGATATTCAGTATGTCTCTTCACTACCACAACTCAAAGGCGTCTATTTTTCTGCTGTCAATTTTATTTATTGTCCAGCTCTTAGATGCATACTAGGTTAATGGAAAGGACATGGTCTGAATCAAGTGCACCTTAGTTTTTAAGCTGACATTATTACTCTCTAAGACTTTGGAGAGGTCCCTCACAGCACAGACAAATACCTTTTTCATTTAAGATAATGATATATACAAGATATCATAGCTTGTACAGAAAGGGTCTTGAGATGCAGTGTTAATGATAAATCTTTGCAATTAACTCTCAGAAACAGAAATGATTGAGGAAATTATTTTACTAATAGAATTCGTTGCTGTCAAGTCAGAACTGACTCATAGCTGACCCTCCAGTGGGTTTTCAGAGGCCATAAATTACTCAAGAGACGTTTGCCTATGTTTCTCCTATGGAACAACTGATGAATTTGAACCACTTGCTTTTGGGTTGACAGCACAAATCCTCACCACCTGCCTACCAGTGAGCTCCCTATAGGTTACCAGAAAAACCTGCTATGTAGCTGGTCTGGGACCACCCTACAAGGAGTTACTTGGACAAGTAGTTACTTGGGGACCACCCTACAAATAATAAACAAGCAGCATCAACTTTTGACCAGTCATATAAGCTCACTTAGGTGTTATGGGCTGTTCCTATCAAATCCTTGCTTCTAGATATCTCTCCTTTAGCTCCTCTGGTCTTTCAGTCAGTTAAGACTTTGTAACTTTAGCTTCTGCTTCAACAATAAAAGAATATATCCTTTCTTTGCGGTCCAAGAGAGTATCATTTCCCTCTGACACTGGATGTTTTCCTGGTCCAGACTGTGTCTGATGCTCAGTAAACCTAATTTGCTTTTACTTCAGCAGACCCTGTGATGTTGTCTATGACACCTTTTCCATCTTAATAGTTATGTTCTAATGTCTGCTGATATTAAAGAGAAGTTGAAGCCTCCCAAGCCAATCTAATTCTTCTCCCAAGCAAAAATCAACCACCTGAAATTTTAAGGTTTCCGTACAAGAAACTTATGAGAATTGATAATCCTACACATGCTGTTGTTGGCTTTATAAGTTTGTAAACCATGAAGTGGTACACAATGGAATACTATACAGCACACAGCAGGAATGATTTTGTAAATTATTGCCTAACTTGACAGGGACTGGAGAGCATTATGCTGAGTGAACTCAGTTCCACAAGGATAAGTATTGTATAAAACCATTATTGTTAAAAAAAACCCGAACAAACAAAAAACCATTATTGTTGAGTATAAGTACAAGGATCCAGGAGGGGTGAAAAAGGTTGGAAGGCATGAGGATGTGCAGGAGGAGGGGGAATGAATCATGGGGATGTACAATTTGTTGGGTGAGAGAGATGAGGGAAGTTGAAAGAATTTGTTCTTGAAAACACTGTTTTCAAATTTTGTAAATAAACCAATAGGG
>NW_006399758.1:25523929-25532089 GCF_000299155.1 Elephantulus edwardii | reverse complement strand
CTGCAGCTCCATAATTTATCCCTCTTCCCACCTTCAGGCTCCTAGTCCCCTCCCCTGTTCCCTTTGAACTTTCATACATACCTTACTGGTTATCCCTCTATTTTTATAATAATAGTCTAATGCAGTACTTGTCCTTATGAGACTGAGTTCACTCACTATAATGTTTTCCAGACTCTCCTATGTTATGTAGACTTTTTAAAATCACTGCTCTTGAGTAGTGCTATTTATTTATGTTACTTTCCCCCTTTGGTTTACCTAGTGAATCAGTCAGTTGAAAGAAGAGATTGATTCCAGCATCCTTGGAATTTGTCTTAGCAGCATGAACATTCACACATTTTATGTCACAACTATACTGTAAGTTCACTGGAGACAAGTTTGGCACTCTTTCAGAAAGTCAAAGGTAAAAAAAAAAAAAGAAAGTCAAAGGTGTACATTCCCACATTACTGAACTGATGTTCCTGAAGCGACTTAGTGTAATGATTGAGAATGTGGGATATCAAGTCTATAAATCTGAGTTCAAATTCTTATTTAGTCTAATCCATACCCTAATTTTACTCTATGGTCATCCATTTTTTTAAAAGGATCATATGATCTCTCATAAAGATTATGGCCAACAAAATACAAGAATAGCTATCACATTGGATCACTGTGAGTCGAAAATCATCTTGATACCATTAGATGATATGACAATAGCAATATTTCCTAGGCAAAGTTAGGAGAATTAAATACAATCGTGATTACAAAGTTCCCAGTTAAGTGCTAAGATATAAATTAGGGCTTACTGTTCTTGTTAGGTGATGATTTAAACTCACGGTGACCCTACGTACAAAAGAGAGCCCAATCTTGTGCCATCCTCTCAATCCTTATCATACATGAGTTGCATCCACTCTGTCAATTCCTCTAGTTGAGAGTTGTTCTCTTTTTCACTGAATTTCTGCTTTGCAGAGCAGAGCGCATTTCTTCAGAGAGTAATCCCTTCTGATGACATGTGCAAGTACGAAAGGCAAAATTCTCACCTTCCTTGCTTAGGTAATTAATATTAAAAACAATGAACAATGAAAACTTTCTTCTCTGTATTAATCACAATTGCTGGAATCAAAGGAGAACTTGAAAAGGAAGCAATCATAAAGAAAAAGAATAGGTGATAGACCAGAGTTTTCCAGGTACCATTCACACAGGAAATTTGCTTTTACAAGCTGCATAGCCCCTTGTAAGCACTTCTGCCACACAAGCCTGCCATGGACAATATCCTCCAGTGCTATTGACTGCCTCTAAAAACCCACTGGAGGGTCAACCAAGCTTGGGTTCTGATTTGATGATACACAACAACCACCACCACCAGAGGGAGATAAGAACTGGAAGAAATGTGACTCTGTAACATCAAGATTTCAAAGATTATGACAAGCATAATTAGATGTTGAAGATCAAGTATGGCAAATGAAGAATTTTACAGAGCCATTAAAAAAAACCCAAAACCCAAAGTCCATTGCAACAAACACATGAGCTGAGTCAATGAAATAGACAAGCATAAGTGAGCTTTGACTGTAAATCTCATAGAATATGAACTGTCAGATTTTTGGTTCAAAATTTAGCAGAAAGAATTAGACCTCAACGAGCATTTGGATCTAGTGAATGGTAAACATTTTTGATTATTGATTCATGGAAAGTAAATTAATATAGGTCAATGCAGATGAAGTGCTTCTAAACCAATTACGTTTCTTCCTTTTAGAAATATAAAAATGGTAAGTTTTTTTTTACAGGCCCTTTAGAAAAGAAATGCTATTAGCACTTCTTCTTCTGTACTTTTCCTTATTCCTTTTTAAAAAGTACTGATCTGATGATCACAGTACAGGAAATGGTTTGTATTCTATTTAAAATATACAGAATCACTGATATAAAACTCAGCTGGCTTAGGAAAGCTGGCTGTTCTTGGTGGTGTATGCCAGCTCACCAAAGCTCTCTTGAATTTTAGGTAGACATTACAGCTAAAAATTTACAATAATAGCAATTTTATTTCGTTCTCTCTTTCAACAACATTATGAGAAGTTATTATCCTGAGACTGCTCACTCTTGCCCACATAACTAACTTCATAAGAGCATCTTAATTTCATTTCATTCAAATACAATCCCATGTCTTGTTTTAAATGTGTATGGAGTGATTTTGGAGGCTGACTGCACATTTAAAATGTTTGGAAAAGTATGTGAATAATGAAAGCCTTACTTTTTAACTACAATAGAGGATGGAATCAGTCACTGAGCCAAACCACCTGGTCGAGGGCATCAATTCTTCTTCAGTCATCCTTATTTACTGTGCAGTTCTTGGATGCGTAGCAAGTGATCAGAAAAACTATGGCGTGAATCAGATGTTCCTTAGTGCAATGTGTCTCCTACTTTCCTGACTGCTGGTACCAAGGAGGTTAATTGTGGATTAAAGATGTTTCATTCTCCTCTCTATCTATCATGATGTTGCCTATTAGTCAGTGGTAAGAATCTTTGTTTTCTTGACATTGAGATGCAATCCATACCAAAGGCTGCATTCTTTGATCGTCTGCAACAAGTGCGTCAGGTCCACCTCCCTTTCACAAACAAGTTTGTGTTATTGGCATAATTCAGAATGTCGATGAATTTCCCTCCAATACTGATGCTACACTCCTCTTCATAGAGTACAACTTCTCAAATAGTTTGCTTAGCATATAGATTGAACAGAGATGGCGAAAGAATACAACCGTGTCACACTGCCTTCTCGATTTTAAATCATGCACTGTTCCTATGTTCTTTTCTCACAACAGCTTCTTGCATGAACAAATAATTTTAGAATCAAGGCTCTATGAAGAAGAATCTGGCATCAGATTTCAAGGAAGATTCATTAACAACTTTTATTATGTTCACAATATAACCTTGCTATTGGACAGTGAAGAAGACTAGATGCACTTACTGAAGAAGATCAAGGATTACAATCTTTAATGTAGATTACATCTCAAGATCAAGAAAGCAACCATTTTCACCACTGGACCAATAAACAACATCATGATTGAGCACGACCCAAAACACCTGAACTCTGTTCTATCCTATACCATCCTCACACTTCCTGACACACAAGAGCCCATTGCAGCAGCCACCGTGTCAATCCACCTATTTGAGGGTCCTCCTGTCCTTCACCAACCCTTTACTAGTCCCAATATCATGTCCTTCTCCAAGAAATAGCACCTCCTGGCAACACTCCACCTATTTGAGGGTCTTCCTGTCCTTCACCAACCCTTTACTAGTCCCAATATCATGTTCTTCTCCAAGGAATAGCACCTCCTGGCAACATGCCCCAAAGTATGTGAGGCAAAGCCTCACCATTCTTGCCTCCAAAGGCACTTTGGCTGCACCCTCTCGAAGACATATCTGTTCTCAATCTCTTCTCCATCAATCATGGTCCTGCTAATTGGCCCAGTGGTGAGAATCTTTGTCTTCTTGATGCTGAGCTTCAAGCATAGTACACCTCAAGTTCGATTAGCCACTTTGTAAAGTTTTCAGTAGTCGTGCGCTAGTGACTTTGTTGGATTGTATAGACTTTGATAAGTTTTGCTTATCAATTTATCTCATGTATCAGAACATTTTGCTTTTTTCATATGTGTGATATTGAACACCAAGAAGATAACAACCAGTTTTACTGATGTTCACACCTCTAGTACTTGGTGTATAGGGGTGAAAAAAATCAACAACCTCAAAACCAAAGTTATTGTCTGTCGAGTTGGAACTGACTCACAGATGATCCTTCAGGGAATTTTCAGACTCTGAAAACAACATGAGAGGGTAGGGATAAACTGTTAATAAATTACTGTAAAGTAAAAAAAAAAAAACACACCAAAACATTGGTTTTGAATCCCTTGAGTTTGAAAGCAGAGATGCAAATGTGGGGAGGAAAGAGAAAGGTTCTATTTCTTACTCAAATCCAGTCCTAAAATCCGAGGAAGTGTGACGTTCTGTCTTTGCACCCCTCCCTGCATACATAGAAGCAAATGTAGCTAAGAATAGTGACGAGTTCTTGTTTATCACATTTATATGAGCTGCAGAGAGGGGAGCAGTGCAAATACACTTATTGAATCCACTGATGAGAAATTCATTAAAAATAGCTTGTGCTTTCATTATGTTAAAAAAGTCGCATGACAACTGTATTTATTTATAAAAATTGGTTTTAGTGAATCTTCCCTGATTTTGAACCATTTAAGGTCTGATTTTATTTCTCTCTTCCGTGACGGCTTCTAGAGGCCAAAAGGGAGCTGTGCTGTGTACCTATCTAGCAGTTTAAATTCACCAGCAAAGACCTGGCTAAGGGTCAGTTGTGAGCTGGTCTGACTCAATGACGATGAGTTTAGTTTGTCTGTTTTACTATCCCAGTTATTTTATACGTCAATTATCTTGGACGCATGTCCAGAAGATAAATTTAGAATCCTGAGTGAAATGTTTAAAAATGTAAAATTGTACTTGTACAGGGAAAATCCTTCAAGGAGATGAGTTAGGGAGAGTTGAAGGTAATCATGAGGAAAAAAGAGAAATATTTCAAGAAATATTTCAAGTGAACTACGACAACTTCAAGACACTGGAATGTTGGTTATGCCTCCAGTTCTTTCCATACAGTTTCCCTGATAGTATCACTTAATAATTTTCATTACACAGATGAGACTTAAAAAGGCAAATAATTTATTCAAGCACTGGGTTTGAGCCTGAGTCTTTCTTAAGTCCATTATTCATGTTCATAATGTGACATAAAGAGTTTCCCTTCCAGAAATTCGAAATACTCCTGCATAAAAAGTAAATCTAAAGATATTTGGAGAGCTTGTTCATTGTAATGTTCCCTGACTTTGGATGTCTGCTACATAGTAGATTTTTGTCAAGTAGACAAAAGTTCTTATTACTGGACCAAAAAGCAACACCATGAAAGATGGAAAAAAGATTAAAATTGTCAATAATTTCATCTTATGGTTTCCACAGTCAACAACCTTGGTATGAGTAGTCAGGATATCAGAAGACAGACACATTGCATTGGGAAAGTTAGCTGTCAAGGACCTTTCCAAATTACTGATGAGCAATGGCATAAGTTTGAAGACTAAGGTGCTCCTGATTCATGGCATGATCTTTTTACTCACTTGTAATGCATCTGAGAGCTAGACAATGAGGATGAGAGAAGAATAATCTATGTCTTTTAGCTTTATTGTTGGAGAAGAGCACTGAATATCCCATAAAATGCCAAGAGAATAAGCAGATATATCCTAGATAAAGTACAGCCAGAGTGTTCCTTTGAAGAAAGGATAGCAAAGCTTCATCTTACATACTTCGGGTGTGTTGCTAGAAGAATTTATTCCTCAGAGACACCATGCTTAGAAAGGGCAGCAAAGGAGAGGAAGACCCTCACGGAGGTGGATTGACACCGCGAAAGTGGCAGTGGCCTCAAATGTGTCAGAGGTGATGAAGATGGAACAAGATAGGATAGATTTCACATCTGTTGTTAAGAGTGTTACTATGATTAGTACTTAACTTGATGGTACCTAAAAACAACAATAATAACAAGGTACAGTGCCTTTTTAGATATACTATTCAAGGCTGACCTCGATGAGTTTTGTTGCATTTTTGACAAGTTCAAATTTTACTAAATTTATACTTAGCACATTCCATGTTTCAATTATTAATGGATGTTTCCAGCTATTCTTCATTTTGGGTGTTTTCCAATCTGACGGAGCTGTGTCTTTACTCCATACCTACTCAATCTGTATGCTGAGCAAATAATTCTAGAAGCTGGACTTTATTAAGAAGAATGTGAGGTCAAAATTAGAGCAAGATTCATCAAGAGCCTGTGTTATGCAGAGGGCACATTGTTGCTTGCTGAAGGTGAGGATCTGAAACAGCTTACTTCAGAAAATCAAAGACCACAGGTCTCAAAATGGGTTATATCTCAACATCAAGGAAACAAAAATTGTCAACACTATGCCAATAGGCAACATGATGATAGATAGAGGGGGGAAAAGAAATTGTCAATTACTTCTTTTTACTTGGACCCACAATCAACCCCTTGGTACCAGCAGTCAACTGCTTTCAAGACCTCTGCAAGGTGCTAAAGAGCAGTGATGTCAGTTTAAATACTAAACAGTGCCTGATCCAATCCATAGTCTTTTTGATTACTTGCTATGCATCTGAAAGTTGGACAATGACTAACTATTACCCAAGAAGAATTGATGCCTTTGAGTTGAGGTATTAGAGAAGAGTACTGGATAATTCTTAGATTGCCAAAAGAAGTAAGTCTGTCTTCCAAATGTGACCAGGATGCATCTTGGATGGTGAAACTTAATCTCATATACTTTGAGTATGTTGCTAGGAAGCATCAGTCCTAGGAGGATATCATACTTGGAAAGATGGGAGGTCAGCATAAGATAGGAAGACCCTCAACAACATGGACTGTAACAATTGACTCAAGTATATCAGAGATGGTGAAGATGGCACAGATAGGGCAAGATTTGTTGTTCATAAGGTTGCTGTGATTTGTTGTTCATTTGACGGCATGTAACAACAATAACAACATCTGATACTTTAGAATATAAAAAGAAAAAGCCACAAACTTTAATTAGAAATAAGTAAGGCGGGAAATAGAGCAATTTCAGGTCATGTTGTAGACAATTTGAGAGACCCAGAGTGTCAAAAGGTGTTATTGGTATGAGGAAAGATGCCAGCTCAGGTTCTAGAGGTCCACCTGGAAGACGGAGGATTGTAGGAAGAATTCTGGAAGGCTAGGAGTTGTGGAGGGGAGAGAGAAGGAAATTGCTTAGCTAGCTGAAAAAATAAAAGGGAGTGGCAGGTTTCAATTTTTCAGGGGAACTTATGACTCAATAACACATAACTTATTCATTTTCTCAATAAGCTTATTATATAAAAACCATTACTCAATCTACAATTATCAATTTTTCATAGAAAGAGGGGTTCTGATACTGTTAAATTAAACATAATTTGTAGGTTTTCCTTTACAATGAGTAACATTAAGAGGAATGCCAGATAATAGGATACTGCTGGAGAGTGATGAAACATGTAAACATTTTTCTTCTGCAATAAAATGTTACATCAATGTATTTTTCACACAGATAAATGAGTGGGCAAAAAAAGGAGAAATGGATATGAATAATGAACTGAATGAAAAACAAAGAAAATGAATGTCATCAGGAGGTTTGACATATTGTATAGAGAAAAATAAGAAACTGAACCAGTAAAGATAGACTATGAAACGTTTGCCAGCTAATAGGAAGTAAAAATTGAGTTTTATTTGCAAAAAATACTAATAAAACTATTTTGCCTTAAACCAGTTGTTTGTAGTTTAACTATGACACTTTAAGTAATTTAAAATGATAACATTTGTACATGAAAATTTCTCCAAACTTAAAGCCATGCATAGTTGAGTTTCTACTATATGAAAAATAAAATTTAAACTTAGAAATATGGAGACAATGAAGTGACATAGCATGGATAAAGCCAGATAGTCCCCAGCCACACGCTTGCTGAATACATACTGTTACTAGATTGCTGGAAAGTAGCACATGCCATAGAAGAAAGGGCTTCCTAGTGCTACATGAAGCTGCAAAATCTATAAAAGTGAGTCATTACCTAAAATAAAACTATTTTTATTCCTTTTTCTTTGCATATGTTTTAGTACAGTGGGAGAATATATAGTGTGACCTCTTGATGCTCACTCAGTTCTTCACAATTTATTCTTGAACAAAATTTGTTCTGTTTTGAAAAATAGAATAAACCAGTGTTCTAAATATAGGGGTAAGAGAGAGAAAGGTGTGCAGGAGAACAAATAGAGGTGAGTCAGCAGACAGTGAGCTGGCAGTGAGCTTCAGGGAGTCTCCAGTTTTCGAAGAACCGAGGACAATACAGTGACAACATAATTAAAGGTTAGCAATGACAATCGACTCTTAACCTTGACATTTGCTAGTAGACACCTTTCTAATTTCTTTTTGGAAAAATAGCTGGTTTAAGGCACTTTGTGAAAGCATCCACCCTCTCAATTTTTCTTTCAGTCTGGAGTAGAGAACTTGTAGTATTTAAGGGAAAAGAAAGTCCAAAGTAAGTGAAATTTCCCTTCAAAAAGAGTGATTTAAAATGTAAAAAACCTTGAAAGATTTGAGA
>NW_006399758.1:25476123-25519390 GCF_000299155.1 Elephantulus edwardii | reverse complement strand
AGTTGTAATAATGAATGGATGAAAATAAAACTTTTCTGTAAACTTTCATTAAAATACAATACAATTTGATGGATGGGGTGAGGAAAATTGAAAGAATTTGTTCTTGAAAACAATGTATTAGAATTTTGTAAATAAACTAGTAGAAACTTAAAAAAGAAAACTAATTCCTTTTTAAAAATTTTCTGTATATCTTCTTTAATACCTGGGCAGGAGGTTTTCTGGGCATACAAACTAATATTTTAGATTATGTACTCAGAAAAGGTTTCTGGAAACAATAACTAATTTTATAATACTCCTATTGTTAAGAATGCTATGCCTGATTTGCTCTCCATTACATGATCTGCGTGAAATGGAAGCAGAGAAATGAGTAAAAAGATCACAGACAAAAAAGAAAATCCCCCAACATCTCAGACAATAAATAAACTTACAAAAAAGAAATATAGATATAAACATTCTAGCAGATGATGCATGTACAGTGTTTCTTCTCAATTCCTTTGAAAATCAGTAGTCAAATCTTACTACTCAAAGAGTAAGGGCATTCTGTGGGAGTGCAGAGTCTCAGGCTCACATCAGACCTATTTCACATTCCACAAGATATCAAGATGCCCAGGTGATAACACACTGTATTGAGTATGTGAAACTGATTTCACACCCCCATGTATGCACGCTGAAACACAAGTGTACAGCAGCTGTCCTTCTCTGTCACCGCAGACTCGGGGGTCTTGATGACCTGTGAAATGGTGTTTCTTTTGCTACTGATAATAACATTTTTTAATTGTTAAAAAGAGAGGAAATTAAAAGCACTTCACACAATACCATCACTTAAATGAATAAGCATACTCTGGGTGGTAGAGAGAGAATTGTAATGCATCTCTAGTGATAGGAATGTGTAACACCGTGATAGAAATATGGGAGAAATAGATTGAGATGTGGTAGACATGGCAAGAAGCATGTGTTGTGACTTTTACATGTTAAATTAGTGATTCTAATAGCTACCATCTCCAGAGAATTAATAATTTGCTGACAGTGAGGATGTAGAAGTACACACACACATGCGTGCGTGCGCGCACACTCTTTGTGGTTGTGTACCATCAATTGATTCAGAACTGAGCCATAGCTGGCCCTCCAGCAGGTTTTCAGAGACAGTAAATCACAAGGGAGGAGATAGCCTATTATTCTCCAAAAAGAAAGTGTATCCTTGTATCTTAGAACAAATACCAGTTACGCATATTTAGGAAAAAGATAGAGAAAATATAGGCAAAATGAAGATCATTTAGGATTTAGCTTGACAAAAGAGACAAAGTTCAATTATTGCAATAGATGCCATCAAAGTGACATTATTTTGAACACATATATGTGCATGCTCACTAGTCATTTCCTCAGACAGAGAAAATGTATTTTTTTCTGATGTTTTTGTTGAGCCAAATTTATACTATATATACATAACATGCTTTGGTGTGTACATTGCAGCATTCGGGAGCAGCATCTAATTCTCTGGGGAGCCGAGAATGATACTTGCTCTTTTTGCAGATTTGTTTTCTTTGCTGATGCAGATACTTGGTCTTGGAAACATTGCTCCTGTGATGGATAGCGGTCCTCTCAGGTGGTAGAGAAGGTCATGTGATTATTATTTCTATACTTAGAGTAACAAGAGTAATTATTATTATCATAGCAGTGAAAACCACTTAATACTTATTATATGAATTAACTGTGTGTTATAATCATAGGAATGACTGCTACTTTCTGCCATGAATTTAATACAACACTTAGTGTGCATCGTTGTTGCATCCTGTCTCCAACCCTACTCATTATTTTTGCTGAGAAAACTATTTGAGGAGCAAGACCCTATGAAGAAGAATATGACATCAGGATCAGAGTAAGGCTCATCAACAACCTACGTTATGCAGATGACACAACCTTGCTTGCAGAAAGTGAAGAGACTTGAAATGCTCCTGCAGAAGATCAAAGACTACAGCCTTCAATATGGATTGCATCTCAGTATCAAACTGACAAGTATCCTGACCACTATGCAATATCATGATCGATGGAGAAAGATTGAAATTGTCAAGATTGCATCTTACTTGGATCCACAAGCACTCTTGTTCCTAGCAGTCAAGAGATCAGGAGACAAATTTGTTGTGTCAGAGATTTATTGTTCAAAATGTGTTTCCAAGCCATACATTAACTATTTTGTCATGAAGTATTTATTTAATGAAGAAGATAAGATTAGGGTAGGATATAAGCCCCACTCTAGAGTCCTATAAAAGCTCATGGAGACACAATACTAGCTCTCTTGGTTTTGCAAGGGTGTTTAATTGGTTTGAATATAAAGTTTATATACATTGTGCTTCACATTATCTCTCATTCACATTATGTTTCATGTAATCATCCTTATGCATTATGTTTTATAAAATTAGTCACCATTGGACCTTGCCCATCACTACTCTGTGTTTTCATCCAGATCCTTTCCATTTCCTTACCCTCCCCTGCCACTCTTCTGGGATACAGCATCCAGTTGCACCTGGCTCATCACTCATCAATATCTGCAGCACTTGTCTGGATCACCCACAGTGATGTTAGTAATTTCCCTGGCAAGTTTGAGTCTCTGTGAGACTTGCACTGGATATCTTCTGGACTGTTCATATATGAACAAACAAATATGCCTTGGAAAATGTACCTTCCGTGTGCCCCTTGGTGGCAAGGATGGAGAAGATTCATCACACATACTTTGAGCATCTTGTGGGGGTCTTCTTCTCCTTCACTGACCTTCCTCTTTTCCAAGTGAATCTTTCCATGAGATAGCCCCTCCTGACAAAATGTCCAAAGTATGTGAGATAGAGCTTTGCAAAGATGTTTGAAGACCAAGGTGCCCCTAATTCAGGCCATGGATTTTTGTCTCTTGCTGTGCATCTAAGAGCTGGTCAGCAAATAAGGTTTATAGAAGAATTTTTGCTGTTGAGTTGTGCTGTTGGAGAAGACTACTGACTATTCTATGGATTGTCAAAAGAACAAATAGGTACGTCTTGGAAAAAGTGTAACTTGAGAATTCTGGAGGCCATAAACTTCGTCTTACATAATTTGGTCATGTTGTCAGGAGGGGCTATTTTTTGGAAAGAGACATCATGCTTGGAAAGTCAAGGATTAGTGAAAGAGAGGAAGATCTTCAATGAGATGGATTGACACAGTCACTGTAGCTCAAGTATGTCAGGGATAATGATGATGCAAGGTAGGACAGAGTTCAGATCTGTTGTTCTTAGGGTCACTACGAGTCATACTTTACTCAAAGACAACAACAACAGTGGTATACCAAACAGCAACAAAAACAATGGTATAGTTTGGCCATATTCTTATGGAGAAGACCAGTGGATAGTCTTTCTCACTTCTCATATTAACAGGAGGAAGAAAACCCAACTTGTTTTTTCCTAAGGATGATGCTTGCTAGGAAAACATGATGACAATTAAAATAATTTTATATACATAACACTATGTTATAAAACAGGACTGACATGGGGGTTGGGGGGAAACTAATACAAGAGGGGATAAATAATGAATACTGCATTGGCACAGATGAAGAAAAGAATTGTTTAAAAGGAATATATGATTAAGCATTATACGTATGACAATAGCCTAGAATAAGAGGCATATTGCAAAGAGGACTGTGGTTTGGGGAGAGGGAGGTAATTGTGCAATAATAAATTAATATTTTTTAAAAAGTTATCTGGGGGAGGGGGAAGGGAAGAAGAGGAGGTAAAATGTGCAACAATAATTGAATAAAAAGAACTTTTTAATAAAATTTTGTTAAAATCATAATTAAAAAACTATTTAAAAATCAATCTAATGTGATCAATAGGTAGCAGTGGGAGATTACAAAACAGGTGAGATGAGTGGAATGTACTGGCAGAGAGGAACATTTTCTTGCAGGAAAAAGTCAATTCAGCACTTATGTGCACTACATTGAGTTTCTGTGATTGATTTCTCACTTTAGGGAGCAATAGGACAAACTTTAGGGTTAGGGAGGATCTTTGGTGTTGTTTGTTATTGTTATGTGCCATCAAGTTGACTATGACTCAAAGCTATGTACTATGCCTCTGAACCTGACCTATCCTGAGCCAACCTCACTATCTCTGACACACCTTACCCCACTGCCACAGTCATTGCGTCAGTGCATCTCATCCAGGGTCTTTCTCTTCTGCACTGACCCTCCCCCCTTCCAAGCATGATGTCATTCTCCAATGACCGGTCTGGTGGCTTAGTGGTATGGAATGGCACTACCAACCCGAAGGGAGAATGTCTGAATCTGCAGAAGAAAAATGGGCAATTTCTTCCCATGAGAGATTACTGCCTTAGATAACCTGCTGGTGTGTCAGCTATGGACTGATTCTGACTCAGAGGTACTCAACAATAAGAAGACAGATGAGAAAGAACAGGAAAGTGTCACTTATTTGTAACAGTCTGTACTGGGTCTGTAAGTTGGCATTTCTTCTTTGTTGTCAGCTGCCTTGGAGTCAGTATGATGATCTCATGTAGTATAGAAAGAAATACAGCTCATGCCTGCTCCAGCAATTTCACCACAGTCAGCTGCCAGCCATTTATTTGTACTTTGACTCCATTTAATATTTGTTAATTAAATAAATATTTTAGAATGAAATAGTTGATTGGACTACAGTTACTTAGGTATCTGAGCATTGTCCATGTTGAGGTTATGATCATTTTGTCTATTTTGTGTCGTCTGTAATCTTGTTTGCTCTGTTTGGCTTTTTTAAAAAGACATTACTCCATTTTTAGTGAAAGTTTGCATAGACAACTGAGTTCATATTTTTACAATTTCTATACCACTTCTTCCAGAACATTAGCTACAGCTTTTGTATGTGATAATATTCTTAATGTCTTTCCTTTTTGTTCTGTTTCCATCAGTCTAGCATTCATGTTTATCCTTAGCCACTCATCTTTGTTTAAGGATAAATATGGTTGTTTAATCTTACATAATTGATTATTTAAAGGAGCAGAGTATTCACAGGTCATATGGTGGCCTAGTGGTAAGGAGCTGTGCTATCAACCCAAAGGCAGGCAGTTCTAATACACCAGCTGCTCCACAGGAGGAAAACAGTCAGTCTTCTCCTCTGAAAAGCCACTAGAGAGGGTCAGCTATGAGTTGGGTCTAACTTGAAGATACACAACAGCAACAACATTTTTTATTTTACTGTCTAGAGTATTTTTTTTTTTTAATTTCAAAGGTACTTTTAGGTTTTACCCGTCCAATAAGTCTAGTCTGTTTGAATAATTTAATTCTTTTTTCTACATTGTTTTCTTTTCTTAAATAGAACCTTTGATTGCATCCCTGGTCAGAACAGTCGGTAATAGTAACCAGGCACCATCTTGTACTTTATATCTCACACTGAAAAAGGAGTGAATAGTTTATGTGGAATTCCATTACTGTGAATTAGTTTCTACAAGTCAAGTTTTAAAAAAAAATTGCGGTTGATTGAGAGATGACTCATAGATAACACTCCATTGAGTTTCCAAGGCTATAAATCTCACAGGAAGAAATAATACAACTTTTCCCAACAGCCTTGTTGGTGGGTTTTACCCATTAGAAAGGTTTTGTGTTTGAGTTATTGTAATTCTCTACAGATTATGCCACCAGCGTCCCATAGACAATTAGAGACTAGATGACAGCTTAAAAGTGTCTTAGACCCCAGCCACTACTCACTGAATTAAGATGTAGAGCACTGTCTATCTAAACAAAATTTGCCAGTTGATTGAGTTATTCCATGATGTTATTATCGGATTTCTCTAGCTCCTTACATATTTCATTGTAATTACTTTGCTTTGTCTTCTTGAACTGCCCTATAAAATCGTCTGTTCAGCTTTCTTAGTTTAGTTTCCCCTTGTTTTAGTTTCTTTTCATTCCACAGCAAGTTTCAGAATCTCTTATGGCATCGATTTTTGTCTTTTTTTCTTTCTTCTCTAGCTTTATAAGGAGATTTTGAGTTCTTCATGGATGATATCCTTAATATCATCTGAAAACTCTTCTGCTCTTCCATCTTTAGAGCCCAATCAACAAAATCTGTCCTCGAGATGGTTTTACTCTTCAGTTGGCATAGAATCAAGGCCTTGTTTTATTTCTTATGGATTTGCTTTAATTTTCTTTTGTTTGAATATGTATATGAAAAGATAATAATCTGTTCTACAGTTCTATCCTGGACTTTTGACATCTGACAGTGAACTTCTGCAACATCTTTTTCTATGTACATATTTAATGTAATTTCTGAATAGTTTGTCAGACAATGTGTACATTCACTCTTTAAATTCCTTTTAATAAAATAATTTGCAAAGAATAAATCATTGGTTGTACAAAATTCTATCATGCATTCTTCCAGCCTCATTTCTGTCACCAAGGCCACATTTTCGGGCTATCATTTTGCTCATTTTTGTTTCCATCTTTTGCATTTCAGTTACCAATTATTATGAATGAATTTAGTTTGCAAATCAAATCCATTTCAGACTGCACAAGTTGGTAGAAATCCCCTATTTCTTCATCTTTTACCTTAATGGTTGTTGTGTATATTTGAAAAAGAGTTGTATTAACAGTTCTACATTTTATGCACAGGGATGCTATACTATAATTCACAGTGTTGTACTTAAGAGCAGATCTTGAAAAGCTCTTTTTTACCATCTCACATACTTTGGGCACATGGCCAGGAGAGACCAGTCCTTAGAGAAGGACATCAGGCTCAGAAGGGTGGAGGGACAGTGCAGGAGAGGAAGACCCTGGATGAGATGGATTGATACAGTAACTGGGGCAGTGGGGGTTGGTGTGTAGGAATTAGTGAGACTGGCTCAGGAAAGGGCAGACTTCAAAGCTATTGTACATAGGATTGCTATGGATCACAGGTGACTTGCTGGCACATAAGAACAAGAACAATAAAACAGAACACCATTTCTCTTCAATCCATTGTTCCCAGCATAGTAGATCACATGATTGAATCAAAATGGCCAGTACCAGTTCATCTGAATTCACTAATGTCTATGATATTGATCTTCCAAAAGGGAAAGACATATTTTATATTTCTCAAGCTAAAAGAATTAAATAATAAATTCAAGATTGGAGTTGTAATACTGCAGGATTCTATGGGCAAAACCTTGAATGATGCAAAAATCATCAAAAAAGAAAGGAAGGAATACAGAGACGCTCTACTAGAAAGAATTAGTGGACACTGAAACATTTCAGAAAATAGTCTATGATCAAGAACCAATGATACTAATGGAAGAAGTTTAAGCTGCACTAAAGGTATTGACAAAACATAAGATCCCAGAAAATGACTGAATATCAGTTGAGGTGTTTCAGAAAAGAGATTTAGCTCTGTACACATTCAACCAGTCTATACCAAGAAACTTGGAAGATAGCTACTTGAGCAACTGACAGGATGAGAGTCATATTTGTTATCATTCCAAAAAACAGCAGTCCAACAGAGTGTGTAAATTATTGACCAATATCACATGCAAGTAAAATTTTACTGAAGATTGTTGAATATGGCAGGAATAGAATGCATTGACAGGGAACTTCCAGAAATTTAAGCTAAATGTAGAAGAGGCTATGGAAAGAGGGATATAATTGCTGTTGTCAGATGGATTGTGGTTGAAAACAGAGAATAATAGATATTTACTTGTATTTTATTGGTTATGTTAAGACATTGATTTTGTGGATCATAACAAATTATAGATAATTCAGAAAAGAAAGGGAATCCCAGAACATTTGCTTGTGTTCGTGTGAAACTTCTACATAAACGAAGAGGCAGAAGCAGTTGACTCATCAGAAAAAGGAAATACTGAAAGGTTTAAAATCAGGAAAAAGATTTGTCATGGTTGTATCCTATCTCCATACCTATTCAGTCTATATGCTGAGTAAATCATTGGAGAAACTGGAATATATGAAGGAGAATGTGGCCTCTGGTCTGGAGGAAGATTAATCAACAATTTTAAATACACAGGTAATACAACCTTGCTTGTAGAAAGTTAAAAAAGATTTGAAGCACTTACTGAAATAGATCAAAGACTACAGCCTTCAATATAGGTTACATCTTAACATCAATAAACACAAAAATCCTTACCACTGAACCAATAGGCGACATCATAATTGTTGGAGAAAAGATTGAAGCTGTCAGTGATTTTATATCAAAACACATCATATTGAGAAAATCTGCTGTCAAGGATCTCTTTAAAGTACTAAATGGCAAAGATGTCAACTTAAAGACTAAAGTGTGTTTGATGGAAACCACTGTGTTTTCAGTTGCTTCTGTTGTAACTAGAAGCTGAAAAATTAGTGAGGACAACTAAAGAAGAAATTATGCCTTTAAATCATGGTGTGGGTGAAGATTATTGAACATATCATGGACTGCCAAAAAAACAAGCAAATTGATCTTGGAGGAAGAGCAACCAGGTGCTCCTTAGAGGCAAGGATGGTGAAGCTTCATCACACTTACTTTGAGCATACTATTAGGAGGGGCAAGTCCTTGGAAAAGACATCAGACATGAAAGGTGGAGGGTCAGGAAAGGGAGAAAGACACCCAAGGGGTAGGACTGACACAATGCCTACAACAATGGACTTGAGCATGGCAGAGATTGTGATAATGAAGCAGAATAGGGTAAGATTGCAATACATTGTTCATAAAGTTATTCAAGATTCTGGTATGTTGTTCAGAGATACAGCTAGATGCACACTCAAATAGTCACATGTATCTTCTTATATACATGAACACACTTTTTATTATTATTGTTGAAAGATTGTGTGTTATAGCATTTAATGAAATTGTACCTTTTCTTGTGTACTGCTTAGGGTCTTCATGTGTGTTAGACTATGAGAAGCCAACACTAAATAGTTGTAATAAACCGAATGTGGGGGTGGCGCTCTGGGGGAGGCACGGTTCAAGCTGGAGTTCACCCTAAGGCACTAAAGCAATCCTTAAGGGTTTACCTGATTCTTGCCTTGTATTTGTTGACCCCACCCTCCTGAGTTAAGGGAAGATATTCAATAGAAAGAGCTTGGCTTCATTTGCATTGAATTTTCTTTGTGATCTACATACTGATAATTTTCAATAAAGATACAAGGAAGCTGGAATCCAGGCCTTTGGTGATGAAACTGCTGGCCCTTCTTGACTCTCTCTGTTTCATCTCACTCCTGGTTGTCTGTCTCATTATTAATAATGATTAAAAATACCTCTCAAGAGTACCCAAGAACAACAATGTCAGGCTGGAGACTAAGGTGTGCCTCATCAGAGCTATAGTCTTCACAATGACGTGCTGTGCATCAGAGAGTTAGTTGTACAGTGTCTATGGATGATAGAAAGAGAATTGATGCCTTTGAGCTGTGGTGCTAGAGAAGACTGTTGAATATATTATGGACTTCTAGGTTTGTCCTGGATAGAGTGAAACCAGACTGCTCCTTGGTGTTGAGGATTCTGAAGCTTCGTCTGACATACTTTAGGCATGTTGCAAGGAGGGTCTGGTCCTTGGAGAGGTATATCATGTTTGAAAGGGTGGAGGGACGTTGCAGGAGAGGAAGACCCTCGATGAGATGGATCGATTTTGTGATTGGGGTGGTGGGAGTGAGTGTGTCGGAGATGGCGAGGTTGGTACAGGATAGGGCAGGGCTTAGAGCTCTTGTACATAGGTTCGCTATGAGTCACAAGCAACTCGACAGCACATAACAACAACAACAACAAAACAACTTTACCCTCGGTCTGCAACATTGGACAAGATATGCAAAATTTACCTATATTAGATATTACCTTTACCATCAACAACCCCCCTCTGTTATTGTTGTTAGGTGACATGCAGTTGAGCAACCCTAAATACAACAAATTGAACTTTTGCCTAAATCTAGGTCATCCTTACAACCTCTATGTTATTTAAGTGCACTGTTATAGTGACTATATCACCCCATCTCATTGGGATCTTCCTCTCCTTCTCTGACCGGCTACTTTATCCAGCATGATGTCCTTTTCCAGGGACTGACTCCTGTTGATAATGTTCCCCAATTATGTGAGATGAAGTCTCATCTTTGTTTATGTAAGCATACCCTGATGCACTTCTTCCAAAACAAATCTGTTTGTTCTTTGGACAGTCCACATTGTATTCAGGACTTTTCAACACTGCATCAGTTCTTCAGGATTCTATTTTTATTTCAAGTCTTTCAGTTTGAAAAATGCTGAGTATATTCTTTCTTTGTAGTTTTCTAACTCTAGGCTTGTGCATATTTCATTGTAACAATTTGAACTGCTTTCTGGAGCTCCCTTTTGAAATCTTCTGCCTAGCTCTTTTATCTCATCATTCCTTACTTTCACTTTTACTTCTCTCCATTCAAGACCAAGTTTTTAAAGACTCCTCTGATTTTCATTTTGGTGTTTTCTTTCTTTTTAATGTTTTTTTTTTCTTTATCCATGTAATGAAGTTCTTAATGTCATTCCATATTTCATCTAGTCTTCAGTTATTAGTTTTAAATGTGTTAGATTTTTTCTAGAGATAGTTTTTTAATTCAGGTTGGTTAAGCTTAAAGTTTTATCAAGCTTAAGGTTATATCTTTTGTGAACTTTGTTTCATTTTCTTCAGATTCAATATCAACTTCCATATATAAACAACTAATGGTCTTTTCCATAGACTGCCCCAAGCCTTATTTTGATTGATGATATTGAAATTTTCCACTGTTTCTTTCCACATGTTTGTAAATTGTATTTCTGTCTATTTCATCAGGTAAGTTCCATGTGTATAACTATCATAGTTTTAAAGATATTTCCAATGAATGAATCATTGATTGTACAAAATTGTCTCATGAAATGTCCAGTCTTATTTCTGTCACTATGTCCATATATTTTCCAAATACCAATCCCTTTTTACTTTCAAGTTTTATGTTCATGTTACTATTTATAATTAATGCATCTAGATTGCATGTTTGTTCTGTTTCGGTCTGTATAAAAAGTTAGGAATAAGTATGTGCACTGATGTCATTGAGTTGAGTACAATTCATAGAGATACTATGAACAAGTCTGAACCCTGTTCTATCCTGTGCCATCCTCACAAACTCTGACACAATTGGACTCATTGTTGTAGCCACTGTTGTCAATCCACCTGGATGAAGGACTTCCTCTCTTTCTGAGTCCTTTTACCTTCTCAAGCATGATGTCCCTCTCTGATGAATAGTCTCTCTTAGTAACATGCTCAAAATAAAACAAAGCTTTAAAAGTTTTGTCTCCAAGAAGCACTCTGGGTGCAATCCATGGGACATGCAATAGTTTTCTCTAGTACCATATACTTTAAAGGCATAATTTTCCCCCCCATCTGTCATCCTGATTCATTGTATAGCTTTAAGTAACATGGCAAGTGAATGGGAAAAAAACCAAAACCAAACAAACAAAAAACAAACATGTCCTGAAAAGGGTGTACCTTAGTCCTCAAATGAACATCATTGCTCTTCAACAGTTTTGAGAGGTCCTTGACAGTAGACTTTCCCAGTCCAGTATGTCTCCTGATCAACTGATTGCTGGTACCAAGTGTATTGTTTATGGATCAAAGTAAGATGAAGTTATTGACAGATTCAAACTTTTCTTGATCTATCATGATGTTTATTAGTGCGGTGGTAAGAATTTTTGTTTTCTTGATGTTGAGATACAATCCACATCAAAGGCTGTATGTAGTGTTTGAACCTCTACAGCAAGTCCTAGCCACTTTCAGCAAGCAAGATTCTAGATAATAAACACTAGCTATTTTTCAAAAGCAAACTCAAACTCACAACTGTCAAATCAATTCTGACTGTTAGTGAGCCTCCGTTTTGTTACTGAGGCTGTTTAACTTAACAGTAAGGCGTTGCCCTTCTCTCTCCTGAGGAGTCACTGGTGAATTTGAACTGTTGGAGATGGTCAACCATTTTATTAGATTTCTTTGTTCTCAAGTTAGTTATAGAGTCTAATATTCATTTTGGCCCATTCTTCCTTTAATGGCCTTCTGCTTTCTCATGTATGATGTACTTGATGTTATTCCACAAATCGCCTGTCCCTGGTTTCAAGAGCAGTTTAGCAAGTGGTTTTGTGTGCATTTAAAATAGTGCATATCTTTGATTTTAGTTTTCCTTATGGGAAACCACATCTGTCACATGTACCTTATAATTATGTGTGCACTGTGTGGATAGAGCGGATTCAATTGACAGGCCATTATTGATTTGTTATCCTGCTTGCATAATGAAAACATAAGGTTAGTCTGTTACTTGACTCTAGTTACTTCTTGCCATTATCATGCCGTCGAGTTGTTTGTGATTGTTCACAGCTTCAGTTTGCTTGGCTCCAGTGTCAACACTCTTGGCACCAGTAGTCAGGAAATTAAAAAGCGTATTGCGATGGGAAAGTCTGCTGTTAGGGACCTCTCTAAAGTACTCAGGAGCAACGGTGTCTCTCTGGAGACTAAGGTCCGCCTGATACAGGCCATGGTTTTTGCAATCACTTGTTATGCATCAGAGAGTTGGACAATGACTAGGGAGGACAGAACGAGAATTGATGCCTTTGAGCTGTGGTGCTGGAGAAGAGTATTGAATGTACCATGGACTGCCAAGAAAACAAACAGATTCATCCTAGAGAGGGTTAAACCAGGCTACTCCTTGGAGGCAAGGATTCTGGGGCTTCGTCTGACATACTTTGGACATGTTGTAGGGAGAGACAGGTCTTTAGAGAGGGACATCATGCTGGGTAGAGTAGAGCGACAGCGCAGGAGGGGAAGACCCTCTATGAAGTGGATTGATTCAATGACTGGGGTAATCGGGATGGGTGTGTCAGAAGCAATGTGACTGGCACAGGATAGAGCAGGGTTTATGGCTGTTGTACATAGGGTCGCTATGAGTTGCAAACGACTCGACGGCACATAACAACAACAACATCTCTCTCTCTCTCTCTCTCCTGAGAAATATAGTCATAGAAAGGCTTCAGGTCTTTCATTCATAGGGTCGCTATCTCTCTCTCTCTCTCTCTTCATGCGCGGGTGCGCGCGCGCACACACACACACACACACACTGGACAAAGAATAAGGAAGAGTAAAGACAAATTAATGTCTTTGAATTACAGTGTCGGCACAGACTAGTGAATGTACTGTGATTACTCAGAAGAATGAACAAATTTGTTTTGAAAGAAATATAGCTAGAATGCTTCCAAGAAGGGGGTATGGAGAGGCTTTGTAATTTGAGAGGTTATCAAGGGGACACATTTGCAGGAGAAAGACATCATGCGTGGTAAAGTAGAGGATCAGCAAAAAAGAGGATGACGGTCAACAAGCTGGACTAACACAGTGGCAATTTGTTCCTCAAACGTAGTAACAACTGTGAGCATGGCACAGGACTGACCAATGTGCAGTTCTGTTGAACATGGGTCACTAGGAATTGAAACTGACTCAATTGCACTGCACTGCAACAGCATTTCTCATTTCCAAGCATCTTGAATCTAATTTACTCAACAATTAAATCAAACAGTGGAGACAGCAAATGTTTTGATATATAAATAAATGAGTTATCTCTTAAAATTAACGGAGTAAAATATTGTTTAATTGATTTAGTCAGTCTGTAAATCATTAGAATACATTAGGTTTTCCATTTGTTTTGAATTATTTGTTGCAACGTGAAAATGCCTGGTAGCTAACATATAGCTCATTGAAAGAGGGAACATAAAGCACCCCAAGAATATGTACTCTTATCAGTGTGAAGAGGGAATGTAATGGGTGGAATTCACACCTTGAAGACCTATGATTGGAACAATATGACTGACCAGCCAAAACTAAATCCACCATCATCACCAAATCATGCTGACTTTCATCAAGTTTCCAAGCCTGAAGAACTTTACGTGAACATACTGGCTCATCTTTCTTCCTTGAAGTAAATTCATATGAAATTCATCTATTGCAATCCCACACTATAACATTACTCTTCCCCGTGCCTTCCTGTGCTTGCTGCTTGTGTTCATCTTTTAAAAAATATCTTGTTCTCTGAGCATTTTTCTTGGGCAAATGGTATCTTTACATGGTCAAGTATTCTGGGGAGTGGGCATGTTCCTGGTATTATTGCTAACCTTATATGTTAGTGTACTTCCTGGCTGAAAGTTGAGCCATTGGGAAATGTTTGTTTTTGAATTTTGAACTTTAATGAGCCTGGGAATATAGGGAATGCGCGCGCGTGCACACACACACACACACACACACACACACACACACACACTCTTTCTCTCATAACACACTTTCTCTCCATATGAATTATATTGAGACAAAACACATTCACAAATTGGTCAATTTAGTAACATATAAGTAGATTTTCCTGATTCTAGTGACAAGTAGATATAGAATAAATCAAGTAAAATAAGACTCACTATCATCAGGTCAGTTCTGACTCATAACAGCCCTAACAGGACACTGTGGCACTGCACAGGATTTCCCAGACTATAAATCTTTATTGTCTTAGCTTTCTCTAGCTGATGGATTTGAACTGCTGGTCATTCAGTTAGCAGCTTAACAGGTACCTGACAGTGTGACTGAACAACTAATATTAAATTCATGAAAGTCACTTGTGATTCCTAGAAAGGTGAGCAAATTGTTACTGCTCTTATTATTTTGCTGAGTGTTTTCTCCGATAACCTACATAAATCTTTGGCTCACTGAAGCACTTAAATACAGTCAGAACTGTCTAAATGGGGTACTTGAATGTAATTAAATATAATTGAAAGTTCTTACAGAACAAGATGGTATAGTTGTTTTAAATTTTAGCTTAATGAAAGAGATTCACTCCCTAATGCATTGTATGCAGAAGAGAATGTCTACAAAAAGTATGTGACTATATATTAATAACATTGTGAATACTGTATCATTGTTTTTAAAAAAGTCCAACTAGGAATCTGACTTTGATCTTATAAATTATGCGTTTTTCAATGTAAGCAGTGTGAATATTTGGTGAAACAGCAACAGAATATCTCATTTTGTATAAAATGGTGTTAATTTTATTCAAGTTTTAAATATATTATCTAAACATTTTAAACTAATAAAAAGTTGATAGAAGAGTGCAGGGAACTTGAATATATCCATCTGACCCCTTAGCTAAATGAATTCACTAGCCTCCTCTACGTCTGTGGTGATCGTCTAATTTTGAGTGTATTGCTTGTTATGTTAATAATGAAGGCTGAGGGTGGGATGTATTACTAGAGGGTATGATCTTTAGATTTCTTGAAGGGATGGTCTGCATCAAATAATTTGAGCTCTCTGATAATGCCTTTCTCCTATTCTGGATCCTATATCTGATCCATCGCCATCTGACTCTGAGCTCATGAACTGCCCGAGTCTCAACCAATTGTCTGAGGTGACTCTCCAGCTTCTGCAGCCTTGTAAACCAGCAGCCTCTAGTCTGACCTCCAGATTCAGGTTTATCAGCCTCTGCAAACATGTGATTGAGGAAACTCCTCTAGTTTGATGTCTGACATATGGATTTGGGATTTCTGGAGGCTTAGTGTTAAGGAATTGTGTAACCAAGACAAATGTGTGCTGTGTGAATCTACCAGCCACTTCACAAAATAAAGATGAACAATCTCCCAATCGCTTCAGGGACAATTCCAACTCTACCGTACACAACAACAGGCTTCATGAGGTGAAGAGGTGGCTTTTGGTCCCAGCATCCCTGGCTGTCACTAGATAACCCATTTCCCCCACCCCCTGTGCTCAAAAGAATCTACAGTCCAACTTTCACAAAGGTTTTAATGGCCAGGACTGACCTCTGCCTTTGACCTGAAGCAGCTGTTGGGTGCTCACCTACTGAACTGACCCTTGTTCACTTACAGAACTTTCCCACCCTCATCTGTGCCTGCCCAGGAGGGAGCATGAAGAATGATAAGGGGATTCAGTTGTCCACTCGGTGAAGGAGAGGAAGACCTTCAAGAAGGAGGATTGACACAGTAACTGCCACAATGGACTATTGTGTGTTAGGGAAGTGTGAAGATGGTGCAGGATAGAACAGGGTTTAGAGCTTTTGTTCATAGGATCGCTATGAGTTGCACTTGACTTGATGGAACCCAACAACATCACAACAACAGCACAGTTGTCAGTCGGCTAATATTGAATTCAGTTCTCTGCTGATGTACTGATCCAGTCGTTTTCGGATAATCTTCAGTAGAATCTTGCTTGCATGTGAAATCAATGATACTGTTCTGTAGTTTCCACACTCAGTTGGGTCGCCCTTCTTTGGGATGGGAACAAATATTGACCTGTTCCAGTCAGTGTTATACATAGGATTTTCAGAGGCCTGCCATTTCAGAAGTGGATGGCCTATCCTTCTTCTTAGTCTGTCTTAATCTGAATGTTTAGATTTAGAGGAGTATCTGACAGACAGCAATTTGTGGGATAGTGAAAGATAAAGCCCTCATTTTGGAGTTGACCATTAGTTACAGTGTAGTCCCTGCCCTGAGCCCAGTGTCTTGACCCACTTATTTTCCAGTGCCACCCTCCAGCAGGATACCACTTCACTTCTACAAAATGCCTTCAGAATTAATCTCCCATTGTCCAACCCATGACCTGACAGCTTGTCAGAGAGATTTTTTTTTCTTCTTCATGTGTCCAGTGTCTCTTAAGTTTACTTGTACTGTCTCTGAAGGGCTGGTGATTTGTCCTGTAGAACTCCTCTATAGATTGGGTTTTTCTTCTTGTGGCCCTCGGGCCCAACAGGTTTAGACTCCGCATCAGCAGAGAACTGCCAGAAGTCCAGGCTGGGTTTAGAAGGGGTCGTGGTACTAGGGATATTGTAGCTGATGTTAGATGGATCTTAGTTGAAAGCAGAGAATACCAGAAGAATGTCTATCTGTGTTTCATTGATTATGTAAAGGCATTTGACTGCGTGGATCATAACAAACTGTGGCTGACTCTGAGAAGAATGGGAATCCCAGAACATTTAATCGTGCTAATGCAAAACCTATACTTGGACCAAGAGGCAGTCGTCAGAACAGAGCAGGGCAACACTGCATGGTTCAAAATTGGGAAGGGTGTACGTCAGGGATGTGTCCTGTCTCCATACCTTTTCAACCTGTATGCAGAGCAGATTATCCGAGAGGCTGGGCTCTATGAGGAGAGGTGTAGCGTTAGGATTGGTGGACGATCTATCAACAATCTGCGTTATGCAGATGACACAACCTTGCTCTCTGAAACTGAGGAGGACCTCATGCACTTACTGCAGAGGGTCAAGGACTGCAGCCTTCAATATGAACTGAAGCTCAAAGTCAAGAAGACAAAAATTCTCATCGCTGGACCAATCGGTAGCATCAGGATGGATGGTGAAGAGGTTGAGATTGTTCACAGCTTCAGGTTGCTCGACTCCACGGGCAACACTCTTGGCACCAGTAGCCAGGAAATTAAAAACTTATTGCAACGGGAAAGTCTGCAATTAGGGACCTCTCCAAAATACTCAAGAGCAACAGTGTCTCTCTGGAGACTAAGGCCGGCCTGATACAGGCCATGGTTTTTGCAATCACTTGTTATGCATCAGAGAGTTGGACAATGACTAGGGAGGACAGAAGGAGAATTTATGCCTTTGAGCTGTGGTGCTGCAGAAGAGTATTGAACGTACCATGGACTGCCAAGAAAACAAACAGATTGATCGTAGAGAGGATTAAACTAGGCTGCTCCTTGGAGGCAAGGATTCTGGGGCTTCGTCTGACATACTTTGGACATGTTGTAAGGAGAGACAGGTCTTTAGAGAGGGACATTATGCTGGTAGAGTAGAGGGACAGCGCAGGAGGGGAAGACCCTTTATGAGGTGGATTGATTCAGTGACTCGGGTACTTGGGATGGGTGCGTCAGAGGCAATGAGATTGGCACAGGATAGAGCACGGTTTAGGGCTGTTGTACATAGGGTCGCTATGAGTCTCAAACGACTCAATGGCACATAACAACAAACAACAATGTTGTATTCTGTGGGTCCTGAGCACTTGAGTGCTCCATCTCAAGGCTACTTTTTCACATAGCCAGGCTTGTGTCTGCTGCCCCTTGGATCTTGGCATTTGGACCAGATACTGTAACTCTGCATCCTTCAGGCTCTCTAGAGCATCTATCTCGCTTTTAAGACACTGGCTGCTGCTGCCCTGGCCTCAGTACCCTGTGTGCACCCAGGAACTTGTTGGAGAGATTCTTATCTCCTTTTGTCCCACTCCAAACTCCTCTCTGCACCAACTTGCAATTCAGAGCTTGGGACAAACCAACTCTCTCTCCTATTACAGACAATGAAACACAATGCAATTTGAATTTCCTCTCTTTGTGCACATAGCATCCAGTGATCTGGTCAGCATCAGGACTTCAGCATTCATTACTGCCAGATGTGCATTGTTTTGTATAAAACAGATAGTAACAGGATTTTTAAAAAACTGTTACTGTAAATGTGAAATATCACATATTGAAATAGTTGTAATATATCTAAGGATGCATAACCAATAAATTGTGATTAAATAATTATATATATATATATATATAACCTATGTCCTGGAATAACTCTCAGCCCTTCTAATCTATGAGTTAGTTTCTAATTTCTTTTGAACTCATGCTAAGTCTGTTTTTTGTAGTGGTTGTTGTTATTGGGTACTTCTGAGTCAGAGCTGACTTCAGCTAATTTTCAGAGGTAATTAATCACACAGGAGGAGATTGCCCATTCTTTGTAATGGTAGCTGTGGCAAATAAATAGCTGTGAAATGGGGGGGGGAACCCACAAAACCCCAAAAAAGGAGACAAACAAAATCCCCAAATTCACTCATGATGAGAAATTAAAAAATATTATAAACACTTGGGTACAAATCCTCTAAATGTAACTAGCTTTGGACACAGCTGAAGATTGTGGAAAACAATTTCAAAATCTCACCTCCATTCCACTAACCTCAACCTTGAGTTTCCTGCTAACGCTGTTGAAATAACTCTGTTCTAGTGGTGTTTTGTCATTGGGTTTTTTCCCTTTTATTGTAAGTAACTGGGTTTTCTCTTTGCTCCAGGGAAAGTATTCTTGCTAGGGGAAATTTAGGTATGTCTAGAGATGTTTTTGTTTGTCACAACTGAGGGATACTGCTGGCATCTAGTGGATACAGACCAGTGATGTGGATGAACGTGATGTACAGGACAGCCCTCATAGAGGAAAACTTATTTGGCCCCAAATATCAGTTGTGCTGAAGTGGAGAAATCTTGCCATAGACCATTTTCTTTCAAAGGAGAAGCAGGGCACCACTGCAGAAAACATTTAAATAATCAAAAGGGGGCCTTCAGTGAAATGTATAGGAAATGTATCCTACTGTTACATATTTTGGGGTAAATTCTTCCTCTAGGTGAAATCTCATAAAAAGGGAGAAAAGTGTAACTCTCTTTTAAAAAAGTTCTATTGAGAGTTCTAAATAGATCTACTACTTTCCTCCCCTCCTCCTCCAAATTACAGACCATAATCAAGCCTAGATACTTCTGGGGTGAGCTTCTTATTCATCTTTCTGTTGCCTTCTCATACCTGCTTTGGCTTGGGAATGATCACCCTGTGACTGGTTAGTTTTCTAGCTGAGATTCATGCTGGGCTTCTGCGAGATATACGCCAAGGAATACCTGTGCTGGGAATTTCTCCTTTTGCCAACTTAATTATGCCTCATCACCACCTCTGGTTGTTAACACAAAACGTTTCTTTCACCATTACATTGAAAAGAAATTTCTACACATTGTTCCTGTTCTCTATGGAAGGCAAGGCTAGATCAATAATAAACATCCCAGAGTCAATTGTCTTTGTTTTCCAGGAGTCTAAAAAGTAGAATGGACTTAATGAAATTTCCCATGGAAGCAAATCTCCTAAGAATGTCAAAGCATTTTTATTTATTTATTTAGTTAGTTATTTAGTTATTTACTTTAAATTAAATTTTTATTTTATTTTATACTGGTTTACTCACAAAGGTCATATACATTGTTTTTCACACCGCATCTTTCCTATTTCTTTTACACAGCTCTCCCTCCACCCATCAAATTGTGCGACCCTATGATCTGCTCTCCCCTCCCCAAGAATGTCAAAGCATTTTTAAGAAGCGCCATTATATGATCTTTCAAAAAGGGTACAGAACTTTTATCTGAAAATCATTTCAAAGGATTTGGGATTCAGGATATACATTTGGAAAATTATTTCATGGAAAAATAAGTTGAGATTAATTAAGGAAATAATGATAAGCTAGGCAGAACGTTGTAGGTGTAGTGATGGTATATGAATTGCAATGAGTTTGCCTATTTTCTTATAATTTTACTGCATATTTAGCTTTGTGCAATGGTTATGCCATGGCTTTAACTCAAGAAGCTTGTATTCAATAATGGAGAAATCTTAAAAATTAAACAAAGACACATATACACTACACATAGGTCTAGATATGATAAAGCTTGTGTAAAAGAATTTGATTATTTATAATTATTATAATTGTCTGTATTTGTCATAGTTAATGAATATTTTTAAAACCTTTGTTGTTTTTATCATTATTCTAGGAACTGAGGGTATACATTTATTTGGGAAAATGCCATTTGTTCTGACACTTCTATAATCTCTAAGATGTTGTTGTTGTTGTTGTGTACCATCAAGTCGGAACTGAAATATAGCTGCTCCCCTACCCCCAGAGGGTTTTCAGAGGCAGTTAATTGCACAGGAGGAGATTGCCCACCCTTCTTTTGCAAAACAGCTGGTAGCCTCAAATCTCATGCCTTGGTCAATGAAGAGTAGCTACACCTAAGCAAGCTGAAAAAACGAGGAATTGACTTGTCTAACTCTAAAATCATTAAGTATTCTTTTTATAAACTAATAGAAATAAAATGGTGAGCATAGCCTTGAGGAATGCTGTGACTTAGACATCACCAATCAATGCAGATACACGGAAAGCTGAGACCCATTAATATAGGTGACTCCAGTTGTCGGACTGGCCACTAAGATGCTGTTTAACCACAAGGCCCAGGACACAACATATAGCTGCAGTTAAGGCAATCTTATCTTTTCATGTGTCTGTCACAGGCCTGGATAATGACATGCTATCAATTGTGTTTATTTTTTATTTTAATAAATTTTAATACTTATAATAACTAAGAAAGCTAATCTTTTGTTATAGAAATGACAAAAAATAATATTCTTCCTTCATCAAAGGGAAAGGAATGTGCAATTTGGAACAAATTCATTCATTCTAGGTTTCCATCTGAGCTTTGATGTTTACCAAATAGCTGACCTAGTCCTACCTATATACTTTCTTTTAGTTGCAGTCTTTTTATGAATAAAATGGAGTTAATTATTCCCTCAAGAGTTCTTAAAAGGTTAGTATAAATGTAAAATATTCAGTCGAATACTTGACATGTTATACACACTCAATTAATCATAGCTACCTTAGTTATTCTTCTTATTATTTTTAACTAAGATATTTAATTCAAGGAGAGGGACAGAGGAACACAAATCCAGATAAGAGGTTCTATTAGAAATGCAATTCTAAATATTCAATGTCCATGGAATAGGATTTATTCAGCAGATACATTGGCCATGCAGAAGAGACCCCAAGTCCTCATGAGAGGGCCTAGGGAAGACAATAGAAGTAGTCAGAGACCTATCCAACAAGCTTGTTCAAGGACAGGATGTAAATTGTACTGCAGAAATGTGTCACAAACCCAGAATCATGGACCAAACCCATGCAGAGAATGATGATAAAGAGTAGCCACTGTATTGCTTAAAATAAAGCAGGATATCCCACCTCATGCCAGATTTATAGGAGCTTTATCTATTCTAATTCCAATTTCCATCCCGCAATAGACTACAGCTTCTCATGATTTCCTAATCTGTTTCAGAGCAATACAAGAACTAGATGGTTTGCATACATAGCCTGTAAGTTGATTTTTCACCCCCTAATAAGGTAGTATGTTTTACATTTTGAAAAGAATAAAAAAATTTCATAGCAGGAATGCTTCAGAGTTTGACCAAATTACATGGTTTTTTGAAAGTCTGTGTAATGGACATTTTATGCTGATAAATAAATTCTGTCGACATCACTGTTTTTTAAAGAAACAAAAGTAGCTCAACTTTTCGTAAAATGTAGTAGCATTTGTGGGAATGTTAGTTTTACATTAACATATCAGCATCCAGGACAACCGAATCTCTGGGTGGTGCAAACGGGTAAGTACTTGACTGTTAATGGAAAGGTTAGTGGTTAGAATCTATGAAGAGGCACCTAAGAAGAATGTCCTTGGAATTTACTAAGAAAAAATCAGCCTTCCAGTGCCCCGTGGAGCACAGCCGTACTATGGCATACACGGCATTACTGTACTTTGGAATCAGCAAGAGAATTGACTTGTTTTTTCTGTATTTATGGTAATAGTATTCTAATCTTCTCCCATTTGAGTGCAACCTGAGGATACGATGAAGTACCGATGGCATTGTGGTGTTGGAGAAGAGAACTGACTATCTCATGAACATCAAAATAACAAACAAATCTATCTTGAAGGAAGTGCAACCAATGTGCACCGTGCACCGTAGAAACCAGAATAATGACATTTTGTCTACATACTTTCTTGCACAGGAGGAGATTGCTCACTCTTCTTTTGCAAAACAGCTGGTAGCCTCAAATCTCATGCCTTGGACAGGCTCTCCCTTACAAGGGAGAGCCTGTCCTTGAAACCTCAAACTGGGAAAGAGAGGAAGGACTTCAATAAGATGAACTGATATAGTGGCAGAAGTATCCTATCCTAATCTCCTCTCCTTAATACAATAATTATTTCAGCATAAAATAAACAGTTAATGATTGGCTAGGGAAGATATCTGAATGATGAACCTAAGACTTCGAGAGTACGGCATCCTGGTCTTCTGAAACTGAGTTGGTGGGTGGATGTTGCTAAATTTGTAATATATTTCTTATGCACCAATAGAAATCTATTGTGACTATTACGTTTATCTAGAAATTTTACATCTGGTGTCATATGAATCTACATTTGAAGCTGCAAATTCTTAGTTACACATCCAAAGATCTGAGATTTGACCAACAATAAGTGAGACTGAAAACTTAATAAACTTAATACTTAAAAACTTAATGAAAGATTATGCCATATGTGACCAAACTTTTTAGTTTAAAAGGAACTCTGAAATCTGGAGTTGACTAGATTAAAAAATACTTGGTCACTTGAAAAGTGAATTTAGATAGTTTACTCATACCTCTTTTTTTATAAACATGTTTCAGAACGTGTGGAATAAACTTAATAGAATATGTGATTTATGTTTGTTACATACTTTGAGCTACCTAGATTTTAAGCTCATAATAAAATATGTGAAATAGAAGAGTGTATATATATATATATATATATATTTGGGTGTCTCAAAGCGTTTTGTTAGAAAGGAAATGAGGAAGTCCTTTTGCAATGACTTTTTTGGCTACGTTGCATCAAGTCAACTGAAAATCATAACGACCTTATGAACAACAGATCTGAACCTTGCACTGTCATTTGCCATCCTCATGATAAATCTCAGATATGCTGGATCCATTGCCACAATCACTGTTGTTGATAGGATAATACAGGACTATTTTTGGTAACAGTAACTAAAGTTGTTATGACTCTTGTGACCCTTCATGTGCATAGAACTGTGTTCCATAGTGTTTTCCACGGCTGTCCTCTTAACAAGCAGATCACCAGACATATCTTCCAAGGCCTGTGTGAATTCGAAGAACTAACCTTTACATTGTAGTGAGGCAGGTTTAACTGTGTACACCACCTAGCTTTACAACTAGTGCTACTATTTCTACCACTAAAACTTTATAACTAAGACTCAGTGCAAGGCTGAAAAAACAGTAAGATATACATCTATTCTTGTTGGGTGATCTATTTTCAATTAAATAATAGATATTTCCAGAAAGGCACTAAGAGACTGAAAAAGTAATTAATGTATTATCATGCGTTAGAAGATGAATGTCTGCCCTTCTGTTGACTTTTGTCACCAGAGCTTTTTGTTTTGCCATAGGCTGGCTATTGTTAGCACTTATTTCTATTTTCTGAGATTTGAGATTATTACATTTTTCAAATTAATTGTAGTGTTTTATTTTACATCTTCTCCAGAAGATGTAAAAAAAAAATTATACTGCATATAAATAGGTTCCTCCTCCCTTATTCAAAAGGAACATACCGAAGATGTAACAAAGGTGTTTCATATCTAAAGTGTGTTGTTAGTGGTGATGAGTTGGTTCCAATTCATAAAGATCCTAATCACAACAGAATGGTCCCAGGCCATTTTTGTAATCATTGCTTTGTTTGAGCCCAATGTTGTAGTTGTTGAATTAATCTATTTCATTGAGGATCTTCATCGATTTTGCTAACCTTCTACCAAATGTGACATCATTCTTGGAATGGTCCCTCTTAATTACATGTCCAAGGTATGTGAAACAAAGTTTCACCATTTTCTTTTCTAAGAAGCATTCAGTCTGTACTTTGTCCAAGAAGTTATACTTGTTCTTCTCATAGGCAATGGTGTATTCAATATTCTTTGCTAATATATCTTAATGTACCAATTTTTTCAACATTCCTTATTAATTCCTTATTAATTGTTCAACTTTCACTTGCACATAAGATGATGAAAATATCATGACTTGGAAATATGTACATCAATTGAAATACTACAGAAGAATGTTACTGTAACACCTATTTGGAAAGTTTAATATTTTTCTGGAGTATTCAGCAATAAGTTTAGATTTTTACCAATTGTAAAAAGAGCAGTTGCAACATAGGGAAAAGTGAGTCTGATTTCTACCTGCTTAATAAAGGGGAACTGTCCACATCAATAATATCCATAGTAACAAATAGCTACACAGTCAGACATGCTACACCACGTGTGCTCCTGCATCTATTTCTGTGAATCATTGGCCCAATTTTTGTTGTAACTTGACTCACAGACTTTATTCACAGTTGTGGAGGTTATTAAGGAAATAGGTTGGGGAGTCGAGAGACGAAGAATACAGTGCAAATCCAGGTTTAGTCCAGCAGTCATGAGCCAGATTAATAAGGCACAATTCCTCAATTAGTCAAAGTTGACCTTCATTTCAGCAGCACAAATGCACCTCTGATTTCCTCAATCATTCAGCAAATTTTATCCCAGAATAGTTACAAGTCAGGTCTTTCTTCAATCATCCAGCACCCACATATTTAACTGTGGCTCCATATCCAGGGTTCCTCTGGTTACACCTTGCCACAGTTTTCCACTCTCTTTACATGATGAGAATGTTTCTCACCCAAACAGATATGCTCAGTGTTTTGTTCCTGATGTGACAGGAGATGGTGAGGGTAGGGTTCATTTTTATTTCACCTTTAACATACCACAAGCTTTTTTTTCTTTTACAAATACCTGTCTGTCAAAAAGGCCATTGATGTTCCACATCCTTCAATATTATTTTATCTCCTTTTTAACTTTAAAGTAAATATGTAAGAGAATAAGTTAAGTGCCAAAACAGTGAAGATGAGATTGGGTATGATTAAACTTGACAAAATTACAGTTGATTGACTTTGTTCGTGCATTTTGGTGAAAAAAAAATCAGTGATACAGATTGCTTTGATGATCTATTGTTTTAAGTCAACAATAGAAGTGTAACTTTGGAAAAAAACCCATTTTCTTCTGTTTGCTTCCATTGTTGTCGACTCTTAAGCAACACATGAAACCTGATTTATAATTTTATCACTAAGATCTTCAAAGAAAATTGATGTTTTTCCTATTCTCTTCCTCTAAAGCTGATTCTTCACAACAATTGTTAGAAACAGAGTATGCATTATGGCTTTCAGATCACCTCAAGATTTACTAATGAGGATAGGTTGTGTTTGTAGTCATTAATGAAGAATTGAAAGGATGCTTCAATTATCTCTTTGTATTGATTGCGGTTGTTTTCCTTGTTGTCTACTTTGTATACTTTAGGCTATTTTTGTTTTGGTGTTTTTCTGTAATATTTTATGTTTTCTTGTTGACAGTAATTTAATTTAACAGAATAATAGACTAAATTCACATTCCTACTTGTCATCTCAGGAAAAATTATTTCTAGATCTTTACATTCATTTCAACTCACTCTACTTCTCAAAATTTTTCCTATGAACAGTCACAATATTGCTAAGTTTTCTTTTGTAAGGAATAACATCTTCTTTCATTGTGATTAAGTGCATCTCAGAAGGTTAATTTCCTCATTTTCTTTGTAAATACTTCTTTTTTGTAAATACATTATATTGCTACATGCAATCTGTTGCTTTTTTTTTTGTCAACCTGTTCTTAAATGTTAATTAATTGCTTAAGGTTCGAGTATTTTTTCCCCCTCAGTTGCTTTTGTTTTGTATTTTGGTTGATTTGTTTTTAACATAGTCACATTTGGCAGAAAATAAAAGTCTTTTGAGCACTCTCAGAATCTGAAGCAACTGACATTTTGGCCAGTCTTTTCGAGAAATAACCTAGGCAGGGTAAGCATTGGATCTTTACATGGTACATTTCACAATGCATGATACTTTCTTCTATGACCAAATAGATATCATGTGGCTCTTGGAATGTATAGACCAGAGTCAGAAAAATACACTTTTCCAGTAGTAGTTGTGTGAACATAATTTCAAATTCCTTTTTCTAAAATGCCTGTTATATTACTTGTTACTGAGGTTTCTAATAAAGATTAAATAAATTAAAATGGCCTTGGGAGCTCTCGAGGCCTAATGGTAAGATGCTGTGCAGCAAACCCAAAAGTATGCAGTTGGAACCCACCAGCTCCTCTGAGGGAGAAGGGTCGGTAATCTCATCCCATGAGATTAATGCTCTCTAGAAAGTCAGCTATGACAAACTCAATGGTGCGCAACAAAAACAACAAAATTTATTTAATATATTTTTTAAAATGACTATCAAATTGATTTGTGACAATTCCATGTGTTAAAGAGTTGTTGTTGTTATGTACCATCAAGTGGTCTGTAACACATAGCAACCCTGTTACAGTAGCTCTGCAATCTGCCCTATCCTGAGCCACTCTCATTACCTTGGACACACCCACCCACATTGCCTCGGTTTTTATGTCAATGCATCTCATTCAGGGTCTTTCTCTCCTGTGCTATTCCTCTATCCATCCAAGCGTGATGTCCTTCTTCAAAGACTGGTCCCTCCTGGCCATATGTCCAAAGTATGTGAGATGGAACTTCAGAAAATCTAGAATGTATAAAATACTCAAGCACCGCAAGATAAAGGTAAATAATCCAATTGAAAAATGGACACAAAATATGAACAGACACTTCACCAAAGACATTCAGAAAGCAAAAAATATATGAAGAAATGTTCAAAATCACTAGCTCTAAGAGAGATGCAAATCAAAACAACGATGAGATAACATTTCACCCTGGTAAGAATATCAAATTTAACAGAGCAGCAAACATCAAATGCTGGCAAGGTTGCAGAAAACTGGAACCTTTATTCACCATTGGTGGGAGTGTAAATGATGTAAACACTATGGAAGGCTGTATAGCACTCTCTCAAAAAGTTGCAAGTAGAAATACCATTTGCCCCAGCAGTTCCACTACTGGGACTATACCCTAAAGAAACCATAACTGCCACCCAGGAAGCTATATGCATATCCATGTTTATTGCTGCTTTGTTCACAATAGCAAAGAGTTGGAAACAACCTAATTGTCCATCAACAAACAAGTGGATAGAGAAACTCTGGTATATTCACACAATGGAATATACCATGCATTGAATGCATTGAAAAATAGGGAACTAATGCGATATTATTCAAAATGGGTGACCCTGGAGGACATTATGCTGAGTGAAATATTTTAGTCACAAAAGGACAAGCACTGCATAGTGCCAATGTTGTAGAAAGGGACTTACATCAGGGTTGGGATGAGGCTGAGAAAGATTGAATAAATTATGCGCACTGCATTGAGATAGATGACGGAGAGAACTGTTTAAAAGAGATATATGATTGGTATTACGGTCATGACAAGAATCCAGAATAAAGGCTGCATAGTGGAGTGTACTTGGGGTGGGGAGGGGATTCTATACCAGTGAAATAATTTTTCATTTACTTTTCAAAGAGAATAGTGAACTGGGGCAGGGATAGGCAGGGAGAAAAATGCAACAATGATTGAATGGGAATCCAAAGTCTGTAAGCATTAATTTAAAGTAATAATAATAAAGATAAGAAAACAAAAAAATTAAAAATATAAAAAAACTCTTGCTGCCAGGGAAAAGCTTGGTTTCACTCTCTTCAGGATAGGTCTGTTCTCTTGGCAGTCAATAGTATGTTCAATACTCTCCTCCAGCACCACAACCCAAAGGCATCTGTTTTTCTCTCATCCCTAGTCATCGTCTAGCTCTCTGATGCATAGCAAATAATTGCAAAGACCATGGCCAAGATCGGGGACACCTTAGTCTCCAGACTTGTATCATTGCTCTTAGGACTTTAGAGATTTCCCTGACAGCAGATTTACTCAATACAATTTTTCTTCTGATTTCTTAACTGCCAAGAGTATTGATTGTGGATCTGGGCGAACTGAAATTGTTAATAACCTCAGTCTCTTCTCCATCTAACATGGTGCTGCCAGCTTTATTTTCTTGATGTTGAGCTTCAATCTGTATTTACGACAACAGTTCTTGACCTTCTGCAGCCAATGCTTCAGTTCCTCCTCAATTTTGGCAATCAAGGTTGTATCATCTGTGTAACATAAGTTATTGAGTCTCAGTCAATCCTCATGCCATATTCCTCCTCATAAAGTCCAGCCTCCTCAATGATTTGTTCTGCATATAGATTGAAAAAGTATGGAGACATGATGCATCCCTGACATACTCCTTTCCTATTTTTGAACCATGCAGTGTTTCCTTTCTCTGTTCTGACAACTGTTTTCTGGTCCAAGTATAGGCTTCTCATGAGCACCAGTAAATATCCTGAGAGTCCCATTTTTCTCAAGATTAGCCACAGTTTGTTGTGATCCACACAGTCAAATGCCTTTGCACAGGTAATGACACACAGATAGACATTCCTCTAGGAATTTCTGCTTTCAGCCAAGATCTGACATTGGTGATAATGCCACAGTGTGTTCTAAATCTGTCCTATATTACTAATAGGTCTCTGTCAAGGTACTATTTCAGTTGGTTTTGGATAATCTTTTGTTTGTGTGTGATAGCAGTAATATTGTTTGATAATTTCCGTAGTACCGGGTCACCTTTTTTTAGAATGGGATCTTCAAGTGAGTTGGCCAGGTAATTGTCCTCTGGGTTTCTTGGCACAACTTGATGAGTGCGTCCAGGACAGCATCTGTCTGCTGAAATACATCAGTTGTATTCCATCAATTCCTGGGGCCTTGTTTTTGCCAATCACTTCAGAGAAGCTTGATGTTAAAAAGTACACATGTTTTATTGTTGTAAGCATAGCAAACCCTTAAAGGTATATTTCTCTTCAAGTTTGAGTGTCTAGTCTTCGTTTTTCTTACCTGCCCGTTATTAAGAACAATATAAAAAATATCATACACAACCTTACAAAATTTGCTCAATGTGCAAATGTATGGTAGGTAGGTATATAGATCTGTGGGTAAGTGTTCAAAAACTCAGGGCTGTGGACTTGATTTGGACTCATGGCAGTCTCCAATTACTTTCCAAAACAATAAATCTTCATGAAAGAGATTTTTCATCTTTCTCAAATTGAGTGGCTGGTGGATTTGAACCACTGGAGAGGCACAGTTTTTTAGAAGCAGTACCATTTAAACTATGCTTCTAAACTGCCGTATGTATGTATACGTATATCTATACATACATACATACATATATACACATGTTGTTGTTGTGTACTGTAGAGTTGAAACCAACCCATAGATGATTCTCTAGTGGATTTTCAGAGGCAGTAATGACACAGGAGGAGATTGCCCAACCTTCTCGTGCCGAGCAGCTGGTGGCCTCTAACCACATGCCTTCAGGATTGCAGCACAGCTTCTTTCCATTAAGCTACCAAAGTTATATATATTATATACACACACACACACACACACACATATATGTATATATAAAATATATATAATATATACACACACATTTAATGTATACATCTCATGTATTTACTTATATATAAAATTATTTATAGATGTAAAGTTATTTTTAGAACATTATTACCACATTTGGTTTATTTATAACATTAGGATAAACTTAATGGTGAATATGAATCTAAAATGTTTCGTTGTGTTGTTTGTTGTTGTTGAGTACTGTCGAGGTGAGAAGACAAGAAATTATATGGATTTCTTACTTTTTTCTTACTGATAGGGATAAGATTGGCTTGGTTATTAGTCTTCTGAAATATATACTTATAACCTCTTATGGTAAACTGACCAACAAAAATGAAGAGGTATGTCTACAGAATTAATTTAGTACCAAATATTTAAGAATGAATGTCCAAACAAGTTACAAGTTAATTTTATTTTTAATCATATGGTAATCACATTTTGTTCATAAATAATAGAATTAAAACTATTAAAGAATTCTGTTTAGTATTAAGCATATATTCATGATACTAAGCAACACTTGCTAAAAAGGGAAATGAAAATCAAGAATGATTTGAGGACGTATAATTGCCCTGGTAACCCAAACGCTGGTCGTTCCAGTTCACCAGTAGCTCTACAGATCAGCTATGACAAGTTCCAACATGACAGCGATGAGATACCAAAAAGGAAGGGAGAATATTTGAAGAGGATTAAGAATGATTTGGGTGAAAGAGAAATAGATTACTCTGCTGAAGCTGTGAGCGCAAGTTGGAGTATTAAGAATAAAACATGGGGTGGGGATCCTGAAGTCTGTTATTAAAGCTGTAGGTGGAATTGCTGGGAGACTCCTAATAGTGAAGCCTGAGAGTTGTAATACTGACTCCTCTTTACCATTCCACTTGATCCGTCAAATGTTGGCTTCTGACAGAAGGCACTTGACAGCATGTGGACTGTGCTGGGGGAATACTGGAATCTAAAGGAGAATTTGTCTCCTCTGACCAGGAAACTAGAGGGTGGCAACATGGGAGGGGTGGGAAAACAGATGGTTTTGAGCTCAAATAGTCCAAGAATTGCTTGCTGTTTTTATTATAACCTCAGAATGCTGAATAGTGACTTGAAAAGCAAATTAGTCACGCTTTAAAAGGACATATTAATTCAATGGATCAGTATACAAACTTCTGAAATATTGAAAGATTGTGCATGCCAGTTTAAGATCCTTTTTTAATAAGAAATGAACAAAATAGGAGATCTGAAGGGGGGAAAAAGTCTCTACCATGCCAAGCCAAAGAATAACTAACATATGTTTATTTGGATTAAAGAAACCATGGAATGTTTCATCTAGCTGTTAATCAAGGTGAATTCAAAGCTAAACTATAATTAAACTACATGGAATGCTTTCTGCTAGCAGAAATTTAAAATCAAGGGTGTGGGGGGTTTGTTATTAAAAGATACCTGAAGGTAAACCCTGAGCTTTAGGTATCACCTATCTTTACCTGCTGCCTAATCAGTTGTGCCAAACACAGTGCTTCGCTTGGCTAGGCACTCGATCAAGTAGTGTGCAGAACGCAGTATAGCCAGCAGTACAGTGTCAGGGCCGTGATCCAGATGCATCTGTTCCACACCAACAGCTTTGCTTAGAAAGTAAAAGAGCAGTTCAGACTTTCAGAAATGAGTCTAAAAAGTCTGTTTGTGTTTGTGAAGACATATATCCTTGTTATTCAGCATCTTTCACATTGGGAGAAAGAACCAGGGAGATTTATCAGTTTTTTTACACTTGTTAATGAAGAAAGGCATTGCTGCTTTCTCTGTCATCCTTATTCGTTGTTCAACTTCCAGACTGTAGCGATGAACATGAGAATATCAGAGATCGTGAAGCTGGTGCAGGATAGGGAAAGATTCAGACCTATTGTCCATAGAGTGTTAAATCCTAGTTGCCTTGACAGCACCTAACAAGAGCAATTGTAGAAAGAGGCACTGTAATTGGTAGTTTCTGTCCTTTAGTTATTGCATGATGATGGCTGGATCGTCCAGCTATTATGCCAAAGAGGAAATGATAACATATGTTGAAAGTGATCCCGGCTTCCAGAAGTTTGTGAGATGTCAACTTCTTAGCTCTGTTCACCCAATTCAGTGCAGAAAGTTTGCAGCTTTATTCTTCTGCTCTCTTCATGTCACAGATGGGAATCAGATTAAAGATTTTTTTTTTCTGTTTCTAACTGGAATTTATGCAAAAACTTTGGAAACCTCTAGATTTGAAAGAACTTTCATTATTGTTTTTAAGTTATTCTCAGCTCTTCTACTTCTGGAATTTATCTTTAAAATTTATTTTTAAAATGTTTAACAAATATTCTTATCTTTTAAAATGTTTCTTTAAAGGAAACTTACATGGTTTCTACATATCTCTCCAAAGATACTCATTAAGTTCTTTTGGCCATCTTCTTATGTGTTTTCATTTTATTTCTGATCTTATGGACACATTTGCTGAAAAGAAAATATTAAAAGTGAATTTTCAATTAACTCCTCTTTCAAGCTTGTATTTATATTTTAAACGCCATAGAGTTTCAATTACTATCAAATAGCATTACAGTATAACTACAGTATAAACAATGAATAATATTTTTTGTCCTTGTTGTTGTTATGTGCCATTGAGTTGTTTGCGACTCATAGCACTGCCATGTACAACAGCTCTGAACCCTGCTCTATCCTAAGCCAACCTTATTTTCTCTGACACACCTACCTCCCCATTACTCCAGTCACTGAGTCAATCCATCTTATCTCTAGAACTAACCTGTTTGTTCTCCTGGCAGTCCATGGTATACTCAATACCCTTCTTCAGTACCACAGTTCAAAGGCATAAATTCTCCTTCTATCATCCCTAGTAGTTTTCCAGCTTTCTTATGCATAGCAAGTAATTGTGAATACTATGGCCTGGATCAGGCACACCTTAGTCCCGAGACTGGCATCATTACTCTTCAGTACTCTGGAGAGGTCCCTAACAACTGACTTTCCCAGTGCAATTCATCTTTTGATTTCCTGGTTCCTGGTACCAAGAATGTTGTTTCTGGAGCCAAGCAAACTAAAGCTGTTAACAATCTCAATCTCTGTTCATCATGAAGCTGCCAATTGGCCCAGTGGTGAGAATCTTTGTTTTCTTGATGTTTAGCTTCAATCCATATGGAAGGCTGCAGTCCTTGACCTTCTGCAGCAAGTGCTTCAGGTCCTCCTCAGTTTCAGCAAACAGGGTTATGTCATCTGCACAAGGCAAATTGTTGACATTATTAGGTGCCATTAAATAGGCTACAAATCAAAGTAAACATATGAACAATGATATGAACCTTGTATTGTCTTAAACCATCCTTATAATCTATGATATGTTCCTTGTGTCACTGTGTCAACCTATCTTGTTAAAGAGTTTACTCTGTTTCTCTGAAATTCTACCTTTCCCTATATGATGTCATTTTTCAAAGACTGGTCCCTCTAATAACATACCTAAGGTATGTGAGATGAAATATCACCATCTTTATTCCCAAGGAGCACTCTGGTCTCACTTCCTTCAAGACAAACTTCTTTGTTCTTTTGGCTCCATGAGATCTTCAGGGCTTTTAACCAACACTACAATTCAAAGTTGTCTATTATTCTTCTATCATCACTATTCGTCTTCCAACATTCACATGCATAAGAAACAACTGAAAATACCATAGCTGGGAACAGGTGCACATTAGTTTGTGGAATTTTTTTCCTTTTAGTTTTAAACTATCATAGTTGCTCTTTAATACTTTGGAGAGGTCCTTGACAGCTGATTTTTCCAATGCAATACATTTCCTCCCCCCTTACTTTCTTTACTGATGTTACCCTGGGTTTTGATTGTGGATCCAAGTACAGTCAAGTCATTGACAACTTTAATCTTTTCTACAATCGTCATGATGTTGCTGGTGTCAGGGTAAAGTTTTTCTTGGTGATGAGTTGTAATTCATACTGAAGACTGGGTCTTTGATTTTCTGAAAGAAATGCTTCAACTCCACTTTTTAAAGTGAGGTTGTGACATCTGCATAAAGTGAGGTTGTTGATGAGTCTTCCTCCAATCTTGATGCCACATGTTTTATAGAGTCCATCTTCTCAAATGGCTTACTCAGTGTACAGATTGAAACAGTATCGAGAAAGGATATAACCATGACAAGCGTCTTTCCTGAAATTAAACGATGTAGATCCCTTTGTTCATTTTGATTATGAGTAGCCCCTCTTCTAGTCTAGTGTCGATTGAGAGTGTGTCAAATGGTTAGATATCCAGCCTTGATTGGGTAGAATTTCTGTTAGCTTCACAGAAGGTATTTGGCTTAGTTACTGATGGTTTCTTTACCAGTCCAGGGGATTGGTGCAAGCAAGATGAACAATTAGGGATGACCAACATAAAGAAATATCTTTAGAGACATCTTTAGAATCATCTTTAGAGGGAAGAGGAGAAAAAGCCACTTAAAATTTATTTATCCAACTAAAAAGAATTTTTAATAATATGGTAATTCCTCTTCCACCATAACGTTTTTCACTATGGTTTTAAAAATTGATGCAATTCTTACTAGAAAGAAAGACTTCTTATAGTCTTACTAGAACTGATGCAATAACCCTAGATGGGATTAGAATAATCCGAGATAATAACTTATGCCAGTAACTGACAGTATAGCTTTTATTACAGACATTTCCATCCTTTTTTCCTTATTTCTGAAATTCACGAGTGGTTTAAATTCTAAACATAATTAGCTATTAGCCAGAAAGTTGGTGGTAAAATTCTACCTAGAGTCTCTCTTAAAGAAACTTTGTTGATCTATTTCTGAACAAAATCTTGGAAGTGGTGCAAAGTACTCCTAGAAGAAAAGATGATGAGACAATGTCTCCCATACATTGAGTATATTTTTCAAGAGGTCCTGGTCCCTGGGAAGGAATATCATGCTTGGAACAACAGTGGGTCAGTGAAAGCTAGGAAGACCCTCAGTGAGGTTGATTGATACAGTGACAGCAATCATGGTTTAGGCACAGGAGAGACTGTGGATATGGCACAAAATTGCACAGGATTTTGTTCTGTCCACTGGGTCACTTTGAGTTGAATTATACATTTAACTTTTTCTGAAATTGCTTAACAGTTTCCCCTAATGGCTACACCATTTTAAATTCCCACCAGCAATGTACAAAGGTTTAGATTTCTCTACATCTTTACATCCTCATCAGTACAGAAGTGGCATCTGCTTCCTAAATAACATGCCTTTGAAAACTCTGTGAACTTTGATAAGACGATAGTTATAAAAAGGCTTCAGGCCTTTTGTTCATAGGGTCACTATGAGTCTCCAGTTCCATTCCACTGCAATCAATAACACTATTAAAAGGAGATAAAAGATACAAATAGTATTTCTCCAAAGAAAATATACAAATGTGTAACAAATGCAAAATGAGTTTTAGTATCAGTATCATAAGATACTACTCACTTCATACCCACTGTTATGTCTACTGTTGTTTGTTGATTGCCATAGCATGATTCATAGTGACCCTATCTATGAACAGAAAGCTTGAAGCCTTTCTATAACTATCATCATTTATCAAAGTTTATAGAGTTTCCAGAGGTATATTGTTTAGGAAGTGGATGCCATTCCTGCTTCCAATATAATAAACTGAGTTTTTAGTCTCTGTTTTTTGAGAAAATTCTTTATAAATTATGGATATGAAATCCATATATGATTCCCAAATGTTTATTCACACTGTGTACACACACTGTTTCTCTTCTTTCTGTTTATGTCCCTTGACGAGTAATAATTTTAATTTTGGAAATGTCTACTTTCTCTCTACTTGGCTTTTGTTGATTGTATTTATTTTAATTATAATTTTAAAAATTTTATACTGGTTTATTTACAAAGCTCATATACATTGTTTTTTCACACCAGATAGTTTCATTTCCTTCACCACACCACCCCCCTATCAAATTGTGAGACCCTATAATTAATGTGGCTGCCCCTCTCATCCTCAACCTTCTGTCACACCGTCCTCACCTTGGATTAGCTATACATGTTCTACAGTAATCGTCTTATCCAGTATTTGTCCTTATGGGACTGAGTTAATTAATTTAGCATAATGCTCTCCAGTCCCTCCCAAGTTAGGGAGTGATTTACAAAATCATCGCTCCTGCATGCTGCATAGTATTCCATCATGTGACTGTACCATAATTTCTCAATCCATTTGATTGTGGTTGTACATTTGTGCTGTTTCCACATTCTTGCAATGGTGAATAATGCTGCTATGAACATTGGTATTTTGTTTGCTCCTCAGTTCCCGTTCTCTTGGCATGTATTCCAAGCAGTTGACTAGGTAGGTCATATGAAATTTCTATGTTCAGCTTTTTGAGGAAGAACCAAACTGCCTTCCAGAGTGAAAGAAGAAGGGTGAGGATATGCTGGGGTGGAGGTGGGGTTAATCATGGAGTTGAACAATTTGATGGAAAGGAGAGGAAGGAAACGGGAAGGATCTGTGAAAACAAGGAATTATAAAAAACAATGTATTCTAATTTTGTAAATAAACTGGTTGTTGTTGTTGATTGCCTTCAAGTCATTCACAACTTGTAGAGAGACCCTATGAACAAAAGGCCTGAGGGCTGTCTATAACTATCAAAACTTATCAAAGTTCTTAGAGGTTCTGGAGGCATGTTGTTAACAAAGTCGATGCTACTCCTGCTTCCAAAAAAAAAAAAATAAACTAGTATAAAAAAAAAGTAAAATATAATGTATATGAATGATTGTATGAAACACAATGTAAATGAAAGATTGTATAAAACAATGTATATGAATGAAACATACTGTAAGAGTATTATAATATAAAAATGAATAAAAAATATTTAAAAAGCACCCCACAATAAGATAAAAACTCACTCCAGTAGCAGTGGCAAAGTTTACCAGGACAGCAAGTAATAAGTGTTGAAGAGGATGTGTCAAGATTGGAACTTTTATACATTACTGGTGGTATTTTAAAATGTTGATCATATTTTTGGTGTTATATCTAAAATTCTTTGTCAAGAAGATAACTGTAGGATTTATCTGTACAATTTCTTCAAAAAAATGTCATGGCTTTATATATTTAGATCACTGAGTCATTTGGAGCCAATTTTGAATACAGTGTAAGGAGCATCTAGCTTCTTCATTTTGTTTTAAGGTGAAAATCAAGATGGATATACCTGAAGTGTTTGTTGAATAAACTATTCTTTTCTCATCGAATAAATATGACAACTTATCAAAATCAGTTGACAATAATGTGTTTATCTCAATTTTATTCCATTGGTCTTTCCTTCCTCTTAAGATTGTTTTACTATTCTAAGCCTCTTGCTTTTTCACATGAATAAAAGGACCAGCTTTTCTAATTCTTAGAAATACGCTCTTGTAATTTCAGTAAGAATTACTTTGCAGATGTAGATAATTTTTGGTAGGAATGATATGTAATATTGTTCTTATTATTAAAATCCATAGTTAAAAGAAAATTTTATAATTCATTGCAGTTCCTCGGGTCAAAATTTTATTTGTCACTGATCATACCATGATTTTATTTTTGGATAAAATACACTCTGCCTAAGTTATTTGTAAGGTTATATTTTCATATAATTGAAAAATGCTCAAACCCCTCAAACTCATTGCCATTGAGTCAGTTCCAACTCATAGTGATTTCCCATCAGGTTTTGTGACAATAAATTACAGTGGCATGAGACTTCTTATTTTTCTCCTGAGGAGCTGGTGATGGATTCCAACTACCAGAGCCATGTAGTCTATGGATTAGCAGTGCAACTCATCATAAACTAGGCCACCAGAGCTCAACTGCCTAATAAATACATTTTTAAAATGTGGAGGGAATTTCTATTTAACTGTCATTACCTGAAAAATTTTACTTTGTGAATGTTAATTTATTAACTCATATACTTATTTTAGATACATTTAAATAAATTGAAATATGTTGAATCATCTTATTTACACGACTGATATATGTTCTTACTCATGTTTTACTTTCTATAAAGAAATCTATAATATGAAACAGTTTTATTTTATGTTATATTTAAAGAGCATACATTAATCTTTTAATAACCTCTTTTTTTACAAAGGATAATAATGTACATAGTACTTTAGGGGTAGCTGTTGATTGCCTTCGAGTCGAGCACGACTCATAGGGAAGCTATGAACAAAAGGCCTGAAGCTCCACTACAATGATCAACGTTTACCAAAGTTCACAGAGTTTCTGGAGGCATGCTATTTAGGAAGTGGATGCCACTCCTACTTCCAAACCTGTCATAGTATGTTATGTGCCATTTCGTCACTTGCAATATGTAGCAACTTTATGCACAGCACTTCTGAACCTTTCCCTGTCTTGATTGGGGAAATCTGCTGTCATGGACTCTCCAGAGTACGAATAGAACTGATGTCAATCTAGAGACAAAGGTGCACCTCATCTAAGCCATGCTTCAGAGACTTGGACAATAACTAAGAATGACTGAAAAATATTAGACACCTTTGAGTTGTGATGCTGGCGAAGAGTCTTGAACATACCACGGACTGCCAAGAAAACAAATCGGTCTGTCTTGGAGAGGGGTGAAGAATTTGAAGCTCCCCCTCACTTACTTTGGGCCTGTGGCCAGGAGAGATCGATCCTTGGAGAAGGACATCATGCTTGGAAAGGTGATTGGACAGCGCAGGAGAGGGAGACCCTGGATGAGAAGGATTGATACAGTAACTGGGGCAATGGGGTTTCTAGGGATAGTAGATTTTTTAAATGTCAAGATTTTAGGAAAAAGATCTTGGATAGGGCAAGGTTACAATCTGTTGTTTACAGAGTGTCTATGAGTCAACATAAATGCATCAGCCCCTAATGTCAACAATAGGAAGAGGAAATAGTTTTTGCTTGAAATAAGGTGGCTTTTTTGGTTTTTTGGTTTTGTTTTTTTTTTGTACAAACACTGAGGTTTATTAGGGAAATGAGTGGGGGAGGCAAAGAATATCTCACAATACAAGTCCAGTCTTTAGCCAACTCTTCCAATGTACAATTCCTCAGTAAATCCAGCCTTCATTTTCAGTTTAGCACTCAAATCCAAATAATCCAGCAAGGTTTGTCCAGGGTCATTTTAACCACATCATCCAGCAAGGCTTGTCTAAGAATAGTTTTAAGTTAGCTTTTCGTTCTTTCCTTTTTTTAAAAAAAAAAATATTTTCCAACTCCTTGCTATTGTAAACAAAGCCGCAATAAACATGGGTATGCATATATCTACTTGGATGCCATTTATGGTCTCTTTAGGGTATACTCCGAGCAGTTGAATTGCTGGGTCAAATGGTATCTCTATTTGCAACTTTTTGAGAAAGCGTCATATCGCTTTCCACGGTGGTTGTACCATTTTACACTCCCACCAACAGTGAATAAGGGTTCCAGTCTCTCCACAACCTCGCCAGCATTTGTTGCTTGCTGTTCTGTTAAATTTTGCTAGTCTTACTGGGGTGAGATGATATCTCATGGTTGTCTTGATTTGCATCTCTCTCAGAGCTAGGGATTTTGAACATTTCTTCATGTGCTTGTTGGCCACCTGAATGTCTTCCTTGGTGAAGTGTCTGTTCATATCCTGTGCCCATTTTTCAATTGGATTATTCACCTTTATCTTGTTGTGGTGCTCAAGTATTTTATAAATTCTAGGTATAAGTCCCTTATCTGACATGTCATTACCAAACAACCTAAATGCCCATCAACAAACAAATGGGTAGAGAAGCTGTGGTATATTTGCACAATGGAATATTATGCTGCATTGAAAAACAAGGAACTCATGCAATACTATTCAAAATGGGTGACCCTGGAGGACATAATGCTGAGTGAGGTATTTCAGTCACAAAGGGACAAATGCTATATGGTGCTACTGTTGTAGAATGAGACTGACATCGGGGTGGGGGTAAGACTGAGAAAAACTGAATGAAATATGTTTACAGCATTGAAGTCTATGGGGGAGAGAATAGTTTAAAAGTAGTATACTTTAGGGCATTATGTTTATCGTAAGAGTACGAAATGAGGGTTGCAGAGTGGATTATATTTGGGGTTGGGGGTGTGGTTGGGGGATGTGCGGAGGGGATTGTGTACCAATGAGGGAGTTTTGCTTTTGCTGAGGGTTGCAGAGTGGATTATATTTGGGGTTGGGGGTGTGGTTGGGGGATGTGCGGAGGGGATTGTGTACCAATGAGGGAGTTTTGCTTTTGCTTTTGAAGGAGAGGAGCAAATGGGGGGGAGGGGGGCGATGAGAAGGGTGCAACAATGAATGGAATTCCAAAATCTCTGTAGATGTTCATCAAAATGAAAAATAAATAAATAAATTTTTTAAAAAGGTCATTAATTTTAACCAACATTTACAGAGATCTTGGATTTCCATTCATTCATTGTTGTACTTTTCTCCCTGCCCAGCCCACCCCGCAAGTTGACTCCTCTCTTTGAAAAGTAAAGGGAAATAAGTTTTAAAATATACAAAAAAGGAGATTTATACAGAATTTAGCACCTGAAAAAGGCATTTTCTGAAAGTGTAGGAGAATATTGTCACTGTTGAGAATATTGTCACTTATTTAAGTTTTGCTGCTGAATATTACTGAGTGTGAATTGACCCATAGCTGACTTACCAGTGGGTTTTCAGAGGCAGTTTAATTGCACAGGAAGAGATTGCTTGCTTGTCTTTAACCTCAGCTGATGGATCTGACCTGTGTACTCCTGAGACTACAGCACAACTTCTTACCACTAGGCCATGAGAGCTCCCTGCTCTTTAATAAAGAGAGTTTAACCTCTTATGAACACTAGTGTTTGTACTAGTCATACTGCCAAATAGGAAATATCATTGGAATTGCATAGAATAATATCATTAAGAGAGGAGTTTGGCAATTGTTAGCTTGATTTTGGTTTTCAAATAATGTTAAAATTATATGGAGGGTTTTCTTAAAAATTTGGGTTTTTTAATATTCATCTTGGAAGCCCATCTTGAAAGACTTAATTAGTCTGAAGTCTGTTTGATGTTTGAACACTGGTAGATTTTCTATCTTCCCAATTGATTTTAGCTAATAGAGATAAACACGGTTCTGGATTAGTATTAAATTAGCTACAAAGGTTTCATAAAAAAGGATAATACTGAGGTGATAACTGCTATGTCCCTTCTTCTTTAAACAATGAGAAAATGAAAAGATATTTTAAGGAATTTGGCCAAGATGACTCAAAAAGTTATTCTTCCTTCACTCTTTTACGTTTCTAAATCTTCTAGGAATGTCACATTTCAGACAGTAGGATGAGGAACTATAAGAAATGAAAGTACTCAAAGGGAAAAATAAAACCTAGGATAAAAGATCACATTGACATAAATTCTTAAGCTATAATTCTTTTCCAAAATACATCTTAGTTCAAATTTAAATGACATGGACCATGAAGACAGTTATTTAAATGAAAATAAGTACTAAAAATATTTCAAACAATGAAAATAAATTTATACTTCATTAAGAAAAACATTACTTGTAAATTATATTAGAAAGCACCAGTAATGTTTAGAATATAGGTTTTTTTAAATTATATTACCACACGAATTAGATTGTTAAGAAATGATCTTATTTAGTCATAGAATGCAAATGGATTGATTAACATGTATGTTGATTACATTTTTAATTCACTTTCCTGGTCATTATAATGAGTTTAATTTTTTTTTATTATTATTTTGTGTGTGTGTACCATCAAATCAGATCTGACTGGTACAGGAGGAGATTTTTCCTCCTCCAGCAGAGCATCTGGTGGATTTGAACTGCGTACTTCTAGGATTACAGTGCAGCTTCTTGCCACTAGGTCACCAGAGCTCGCCATGAGTTTGATTTTTTAAAAAAATGTTTACACCCTTATACTCTTTACTATTATTTATCTTTAAAGGACCCATCTCAATACAGGATATTACGATTATTTTCATCTTGATTTAACCCTTTCTTGAATTAAATCGCAGCAAAACTGGGAAAATATAAGATGTCATCTTGTCTACAACTGTCTTTCAATAAGACTACAATGCAAACAATCATTAAATGAAAAGGCAAAATAAATTAAAATAAAATTAAAAGACATAATACTGAAATAATAACTGATATTTTTTCTGTAATTTCATAATACCCTTTAGTTCATCTGTTAAAATTACATTATAACTTTGAGAAGTCAGAGGATTGTAGCCTAAAAAAAATAGATAAAAAAAAAAAGAAAGACTAATATTCCTAACTTTTCATCTGGAAGAAATTTTGCTCATGTGCAGGTGATATTTGACAATGTCTATAAATCAATATGGTTGTTTGGGAAAGGATGTGCTATTAGTGTACGATAAGTAGAAGCCACAGACATTGTTAAACACCCTATAATGCACAAGATAGCTCTCTACCAAAATTACAAATGTGCTGATGACCCTACGGTCTTATTGCTGTTAAGTGCCATCGAGTTGTAGATGACTCATAGTGACCCTATGAACGAAAGGTGTGAGCACTGTTCATTCATAGAGTTTCCAGAGGCAAGCCATTTTGGAAGTGGATGCCACTCCTGCTTACAAGCTTGTTTTAATCGGGAAGCTCCACCAAACACTGTCCACCGTGGGTAACTATTATCACATTTGGCACATCAGTGTCCCAGTGTTCAGCATCACAGCAACCATGAGTAACCTCTGAACAGCAATACACAGACCAGTGCTATGCTACCTAGAAGAACGTTTGACAAAATAACAGTTTTAATCAGGCCTGAGAACCCCAGGCCCATAGGTCCTTTGGGACGTTAAGCCACCTCCAGCATTAAACCGTAGGCCAACCATGGAGGGCCTCGGTCCTGGGGGGAAGAGCAATTCTGCATGTAAAACACGAGCCCGAAAAAGCCAACCCTAGGGTTGTTGTTGTTATGTGCCGTCCAGTCGTTTGCGACTCATAGCGCGACCCTATGTACAACAGCCCTAAACTGTGCTCTATCCTGTGCCAATCTCATTGCCTCTGGCACACCCACGCCGATTACCCCAGTCACTGAATCAATCCACCTCATAGAGGGTCTTCCCCTTCTGCGCTGTCCCTCTACTCTACCCAGCATGATGTCGCTCTCTAAAGACCTGTCTCTCCTTACAACATGTCCAAAGTATGCCAGACGAAGCCCCAGAATCCTTGCCTCCAAAGAGCAGCCTGGTTTAACCCTCTCTAGGATGAATCCGTTTGTTTTCTTG
>NW_006399758.1:25462713-25474838 GCF_000299155.1 Elephantulus edwardii | reverse complement strand
GCAGAGAACTGCCAGAAGTCCAGGCTGGGTTTAGAAGGGGTCGTGGTACTAGAGATATTGTAGCTGATGTTAGATGGATCTTAGCTGAAAGCAGAAAATACCAGAAGAATGTCTTTCTGTGTTTCATTGATTATGCAAAGGCATTTGACTGCGTAGATCATAACAAACTGTGACTGACTCTGAGGAGAAAAAGAACCGTAGGGTAAGCTCTGAATATTCTGATTCAAAGAGCTTCGAAAGTTCTCCGTTATTCTTATCATATGCCTAGTACTAGTTTGAGACTTTTATATACATAGTAATTTAATCCTCAGAGAGAAAAAAATAAATGTAGATGATTGTAATTTTACAATGAGAAGATAAAACAATCTGGCCCCAAATTTCTATCCCTAGTATTCTCAATTCCAGGAGTCTATTACAAAGGAAGCAAGATACATACATGTTTACTTGTGCTTACTTGCTGAAAAGCCCTGGAAACACAATCCATAGGCACTTGTGCTGCGAACCCAAAGGTGAGGCCTCTCTGCTGGTTCAAATCCAATACTGACTCCCAGGGAGAAAGTTGAAAAATCTCTTCTCATGGGATTTCCAACTTCTGAAAATTCACTGAAGGGTCAGTCAGCTATAAGTCAGTTCTGACTCAAAAGCAGTGAGTTGATTTTGAAGCTCCATCTGACATACTCTGGGCATGTTGCAAGGCAGAATCAGTCCTTGGAGAAGGACATCATGCATGGGAGGGTAGAGGGACGGCTCAGGAGGGGAAGGCCCTCTATGAGGTGAATTGATTCAGTGACTGGGGTATGTTGGAGACAGTGCAATTGGCACAGGATAGAGCAGAGCTTAGCGCTGTTGTACATAGGGTCGCTATGAGTTGTAAGCGACTGGATGGCACATAACAACAACAGCAAACCACACAAGAAGGATTTCCCATCTTTCTCCCACTGAGAAACTGGTGGATTTGAACTCTGCCTTTGGGTTGAAAGTGGAACTCTCAATTTATTAGACCACTGTTGCTGAGTAGTGTAGAGTTGGAACCAACCCGTAGCTGACCTTTAGCAGGTTTTCAGAGACAATTAATCACATGGAAGGAGATTGTCTATCCTTTTCTCAAGGAGCAGCTGGTGACCTCAAACCATGTGCCTTGGCTATTGCAGAGAAGCTTCTTGCCACTAGGCCACCAGAGCTCCATTAGACTACTAGAGCTCCATATATTTATTTGTTTCTAAATATATTTTTGGAAGGAAGAGTGGCATCCACTTCCATAACAGCTTGCCTCCGGAAACCCTATGAACCTGGAGAGAGGATGAAAGGCACCCAAGCATCGAGAACTCTCCTTCATAGGGTCGCTATGAGTTGCCTGCAACTTGACAACACTTAACAACAACAACAAATATATTTAGTAAATTTTATTAAAATGCACATGCCATATATTTTCAACATATATGTAATTATATCTGGCGACATAGTGGTAAGAAGCTGGGTTGCAATCCCAAAGCCAACTTTGTTCAAATTCATCAATTGCTGTGGGAGAAGCATGGGCAAGTTCCTCTCAAGTGAAGTTCAGCAAAGAGTCGGTTCCAACTCAATGGCACATAGCAACAACATTCATATATAATATATATTTAATAGTAATAATATATATAAGAATTATAGCAAAGATAATAATGTATTTTCATACAGATAGCTACCAGCTCAAATGTTATTTAGAAAAAAAATCCTCCTCACTGTGCAGTTATCTATTCTCTCAAATATCGCATCCATTCTTAGCGTACCAGAGCACATTTTTCCTCACTAATATGGAAAATATACTAAGTAAATTATGCACAATTTATGCTTAAAGATTCATTTAGAACTCTTCTTATATAATAGAATTCATAAAATATTTTGTTCAGTTAATGAAAACATCAGTAAAATGTGAAGAGAATAACATAGTATCAAATAAGAATATTCATAAATATTTAAAGTATTTTTGCAAATATGTAGTGTATGTGATAAATTGTTATTTTTTATGTATCTAAGAAACTATTGTTGTTGTTGTTATGTGCCATCGAGTCGCTTGTGACTCATAGCGACCCTATGTATAAGAGCCCTAAACCCTATTCTATCCTGTGCCAACCTCATTGTCTCTAACACACCTACTCCCACTGCCTCAACCACTGAATTGATCCACCTCATCAAGGGCCTTCTTCTCCTGCACTGTTCCTTAACTCTCCTAAACACGTTGTCCCTCTCCAAGGACTGATCCCTTCTTGCAACATGCCCGAAGTATGTCAGACGAAGCTTCAGAATCAGATAACCTAGTTATTCTGAATGATGTACACACAAAAATAAGGCCTTTGGGTTTCTATAAAAACATAAGAGAATAGGTTTATTTGCTAATATCTTCATAGGCATCTTCTATGAACATTAATTCAATGTTATTGCATTTCTGTGCCATCTTTTTGTAATAAGCCAACCTCATAATTCCTTATCTAGTTTTTGTTTCTTTGAGGATTAAATAATGTCAGAGCAGAATTTGTCTAGAACCCTTTAGTTCTGGTATTTGTATTTCATGGATATATATAACGATAAAAAATGTGATCTAAGTGTAAATATAACAGACATAAAATTCTTTGTGATTGAATATGATGATCTCAGGACATCAAACAACTACACTGATAGAATTTGGGTCTTAGAAAAACACCTAAAATTTGAGAGTATTTGATGGGCAGTGGACATCTGTATTTAAGTTTATAAGAGGAAGCAGAAAGTATTAGTTAACAGGATAAATCAATTAAATGGTGTTTTGTTACTAGAGTTTCTGCAGAAATTGATTAAGAAGATACAGTTTAGGATCAATAGCCATACTTAGATCCATCTTACTAACTCAGAATAGTAGTTTCAACTAGAACACCTAATTTGTAATTGCTTTTCAAACATTTCATCTCTATTTTGCTCTCTTCCTTTCATTTAAAGTATACTATGTAAGAGAAACTTTTAGTCATGATGAATATTGAACAGTATTAGAGGGCAGTGTTTTACATTAATGATTTAATTTCTGACCCTAGGTAATAAGTTAAAAAGAAAGGATGCTTTTGTATGTTACAAAAAAGGCTTAAAATTCTCAAAGTATGATTGAATAGAGGGGGGAAATTAGATAGTGTACACTTCAAAGGACTAGTTATATGGAGGGTGACTGGAGTTCCCCAAATAATTAGTTTTCATTCCATTTCTGGTAGCTCCAGCTATAGCAGTTAATGTAATTTAGTTTTCTAGTATTCTGGGATAGAAAGACTACAATTCAATGACTTTAGAGAACAGAATTTTCTTTTTCTCTCCTCACATTTAGGAGACTTGAGGTCAGAATTCAGGTCAGCAGAGGGAGGCTCACCTCTCTGTCAACCCTGGAAGAAGATTCTCATTACTTTCAGCTTCTGTAGTCTGAGTATTCTTGGTTTCTTGGCAGGCTTCAAATGACATTTCTATTCACCAGGTGCTTCCTTGAATCTGCTTAGCTTCTTATAACGTAGAGGTGAGGTTTAGGGCATACTTTACATTAGTATTATTCCCCGACAGAGTCAGATGTACAGATATGTTGTTGTTAGCTACCATCGAGTTGCCTGCGATTCATAGTGACCCTGTGTACATACTCTCTGAAACCTTCCCTATGCTGAGCCAATCTCATTTTCTCTGACATACCTAATCCCATTGATCCAGTCATTGAGTCAATCCATTGAATCAATCCATCTCATCCAGGATTCCAATATGTACACACACACACACACACACACACACACACACACACACACACATCCCCCATCAAGTTGGAACCCACCCATAGCTGACCCTCCAGGGAGTTTTCAGAGGATTGCCCATCATTCTCCTTCAAAGGAGCTTGTGGATTCAAACCCCATGCCTTCAGGTTGACAGTGCAGTTCCTTACCACTAGGCCACCAGGTCTCCCTATATTATGGAGGTGATTGTTAGGTGTCTTTAAGTTGAGTATGGCTCATAACAATCCTATGAACAACAGACTTGAGCTCTGTCCTGTTTTGTGACATCCTCATCAACTTTGACAAACCTCAGCCCATTGCTACACTCTAACTATCCAGTTTGTGGAGTGTCTTCCTCTCTTTCACTGACCCTCTACCTTTCCAAGTATTATATTCCTTCCAAGGAATAGCTTCTCATAGTAATAAGCCCAGAGTATGAGGGACAAACCTTCAATATATTTGCCTCTAAGCACTGTTCGGTCTGCACTTTTCCCAAGACTTATCTGTTTGTTCTTTTGGTAGTCCATGGAATATTCAATACTCTTCTTCAATTTATAGAAAGGTATAAATTCTTCTTCAATCATCCTTATTAATTTTCCAGCTCTCAGATGCAAAGCAAGTGATTGAAAAGATCATGGCCTGAATCAGGCATAGTTTAGTCTTCAGATTGACATCACTGCTCTTCAGAGTTCAATCTATCTCATTGGGGGTTTTCTTCTCCTTTGCCAACCCTCTATCTTTGCAAGCATAATGTTATTCTCCAAAAATAGGCTTGCCTAGCTACATGTCCAAAGTACTAAAAGCAAAAACTCTGGCTGCATCTTCTCCAAGATATATCTGATTGTTCCTTTGGCAGTCCATGTGGTGGGAAGGCATTCTTCCACTGTTAACAATAAAAAGAATTTCAAGGGGTTCAAGAATGCTTTCGCTGGGAAGTGCAATGTTTTCATTTAGTTAAACATTCTAGTCCTTATAAAACTTCTTGATGCTGACAAGTTGGAAATACCCTTGGGACTTCTTTTGGTCATAAAATCACAGAAATTTCACTTGTGACAGCTTATTAGCACAGAGTTATAATTTTACAATTGAATCCTGAAATATTTTCCTGATTTGCTTTCTTATATATAACTAATAGAAAACTCATTTATCAGACCAAACTCCTGCTGTTAGTTTCATTCTTTTATCTCTACACTTTATTGCGAGTTCTAGTCTAGGAATTTGATATACTTACTCACCTTTTTTTCCCCACTATGCCTGTTTGGTCCTGTTTTATTATCTTATCTAAGGAATGTTGATTCCACCCCCTTCCCTTTTCCAATTCTCCAATAACTGTTCACAGGGTTTTTTTCATAGCAATGTTTTATGGCCATGTTTTTATGTCAAGACATACAGAGCTAAGTTGTAATCTTTATACAATATGTGGTAATCTGATACGATTTGTGTACCTGTGCCATTGTTGTTGTTGTGTGCCATAGACTATTTAAAATCCTTCCTCTCAGGAGTGGATTATTAAAGAAAGGCCTGATTGACCTTTGCCTTCTGACTCCTCAGTTTTTTCACCCAGGAGTATAAGTATTGATTTAGTTTTCTTCTACTATTTAATTTTACTATTTTTCCCCACAACTGTATACCTGAGGAAGTCCTGGTGGTGTCGTATATATCAAGTGAGTCATTCAAATCCACCAGCTGCTCTATAGGAGAAAGATAGACAGTCTCCCCTCATTCATATCTACAGTAACAAAACAACAACTACTGTCATAGGTGGGTGACCTTCCAGTAGGCTTTTGGAGGTTGTAAATCACCTGAGATGAGATTACCAATCCGGTGGACTCAAACTGCCTACCACTGGGTTGGCATCACAAAGTTCCCTTGAAAATCCAGAAAAATCTCTGAGTCAGAGTCCACCTGGAAGAAGTGGTATACATATAAGTGATCATCTGTTTTCATTTTTCAGTGCTCAAGGTACACTTTCTATTTAACTCTAGTTTCCCTTCAGCCCTGGAGAATTTCCTCATTATTTTTTAAAATGACTGTCTTGTATCTTTTCTTTTTATGGAACACCTATGTAACATTATGTAACACATTATGTAACATCGGATACTTTTCTCTTTTGGCTACTATTGTTATGTTATAAATCACCCTACACTTAATCCTTTAGAACATTTTTTATTTTTTCCATGATTTCGTGAGTCAGGAAATTTGAACACACTTGGCGAGGAAGTCTCACTTGAGAGTGCTAGTGCAGCTGCAGTAACATTTCAGCTGTAAAATAAGCCAACTGAAGGTTCAGCCAAACTGGATGTTTAAAAGAACCCATCAACATAGTATTGTTAAATGAAAATCAGATTGAGGTTTTGATAGAGTTTGTATTCAGTAAGATAAAGATGACTATTGTGATTGCAGAGGAGGGAGAAGACTAGAGAAAATACTTTCACTTTAAGATTGGTGAGCTTCTTTAAAAAACTGCAATATTTCCTTTTACAGTTCTTAAGGATAAACAAAACTAAGGGGAATAAAACAAAAACACAAGTGTTTAGAAGTGGGATGAGTGAGTAATATCATCAAATAGTAATTGGGCTGTTTCACCTTGAGGTTAGTTTATTCTCTGGAGAAAGGCTTCAAAAAAGGGTATTTTAGTGATTTAGGCTGAGAGTGAGACAAGATTCAGAGTCTTAGAAATTTAACCTAAGGGTGGTTGACAAGAATTTTGTTCTGTTAAAGAGATGCATATTAAAATATTAAATTTCATTTTAAAATGAAAGCAATCTGCATGGCTGGAAAAAATGTAACTGGCTTTACCAATAAATTAGGTAACAGAATAAACTGTGTGGATAATTTAGTTACCCATCTGAGGGCTAGACACTGAATAAAGATAAAAGAGGAAGAAATGATATTGTTCGAGTTGTAGTGCTGAAGAATACTGGATGGACTGCCAAATGTTCAACAAAAAACAAATAGATTGAGAAACTGTGGTATATTCACATGAAGGAATACTATGCAGCACTCAGAAGCACTGATTTTGAAAAATACTATGTAACATGAGAAGGCTGGAGAGGATTATGCCAAGTGAAATAACTCTCATAAGCATAAATACTACATAAGACCATTACTGTAAAAACATAAGGATAACTAGTAAGATGTATACAGAAGTTCAAGGGGGGAAAGGGAGGGAAGGGGGGGGGCTGAAGGTTGTTGTTGTTGAGTATTGTCAGTTGGAACCAACACATAGCAGACCCTCCAGTGGGTTTTCAGAAGCAGTTAATCACATGGGAGGAGAATGCCCATTCTTCTCCCATGGAGCAACTAGTTGCCTTGAGCTGTGTGCCTTTGGGATTGCAGCATAGGTTCTTACCACTAGGCCACAAAGACTCCATCTTGAGGGCATAGAGTTATGTGGACAGAAAAATTTGTAGAGATTCAGTACAGACCTGATATGACGGGGTAGTGATGGGCATGAATCGATGATTTTATAAAACACTTTGTATGTGAATGATAATGATACTGTGGAACACAATATGAACAGAAGAATGGATGAAATACATACATATATATCTATATATCACTGTATACAAATTTTGTATGCAAACCAATATAAATTATAATTTTTTAAAAGGGAATAATCCTTTTAAAATTATTCATAAGTTATATATATTTATAAATTGTATTGTTTATTTACAAATTATTTACTTATACATAAACAGTTTACTCTCTTTAAAAAAAGAATAAACAGATATGTCTTGGAGAAGGCACAACCAGAATATTCCTGGAGACAAGAATGGCAAAGTTTCATTGCACATATTGTGGACATGTTGTTAGGAAAGACTATTCCTTGGAAAGGAACTTCATGCTTGGAAACATGGAGGATCAGTGAAGGAGAGCAAGACCCTCCAAGAAATAGATTGATAGAGTGACTACAAGTGTATCAGGGATGAGAAGGATCGTGCAGGATAGGACATAGTTTAGATCTGTTGTTCATAGGGCTGCTATGAGTCATATACGACTTGACTGCATGTAACAACTATCTGCGGACGTAGAAAGGACTGGCAAAAGAACAAACAACTCTTTCTTGAAAGACATTTGGACAGGGTGCTCCTTAGACACAAAGACACTGAGATTTTGGCTCACATGCTTTTGTTCTTGGAGGAGACTTGGAAGAGAGTCCTTGGAAGTCCTTGGAAGAGAGCATCATGTTTGGAAAGGTGGAGGGTCAGTGGAAGAGAGGAAGGGCCTCCATGGGATAAACTGACACAGGGACAGCAGGAATGGCCTTAAACAAAGCAGAGATTGTGAGGACATTGCAGAATTGGGTAGATTTAGATCTGTAGCATAGATCATAGTATTGGGCACCATTTAGGTTTGCTCTGACTGGGCACCATAGTCAATTCTGTTGGTGCAGGATAAAAATGCCTTCAAGAATGGTAAGGAACTTAGCATTAGGGGGAATTCAGATTCGTGAGGGGAGTGAAATGATCATTAACTACAGAGAAACATCAATGGAAACACACAGGCAGAAAATCAGTCTTATGTGGCCAAGTATGGGAAGGAGGGAAAATAGGACTCTTTCATTCATACTCGGTTATGTTTTTATTCCTTCGGAACAATTTTCTCTGATTTCTTACATAATGTTAGATTCTCAGTAAAGAATTGAGGGATAAATGGACAATATAAAAATATGACTCCATCTTCTAGAAATAGTGACAGTTTAATTTTTAAGTTATATTTCTTTCACATATTTATGTTTCAATGGTTTGAATTTGTTTGTTTGTTTTTCAATGCTTTGTTTGGGCGTTCTGAATCCAGCTTCTAAGTCCAGCTTAAATTTTTGTCAGTTTATTGTTGATGTATTTCTTAAACTGTTTTGAATAGTCTTTAGTAAGATTTTACTTGTGTATGAAAGTAATGATACTACTCAATAGTTTTTACATGCTGTTGGATTCTCTTTTTTGAAAGGGAAAAAATATTAATAATTTTGATTGGTTGGCAAAGTAGCTATCTTCCAAACTTCTTGGCATGGACTAGTGAGCACATCCAGGGCTGTATTTATTTTCACTTAATGCAATGTAAGGAATATTTCTCCAGTGATGAAAATGTTTTGTAATTGTATTTAATCGCTGCAGGATACTTTTTCTTATGTTTTCTTATGCAATACTTCTCTCTTTCTCCCTTTACTGGTCATTTAGATTCTGATTTTATTATCCTTTTAATTCTTGAAGGGATATCATTTACCTATATGTTTTCTCTTATATCTGAGTATTTCTTGTGCTGCCAACCTGAAGGAAGGTGGTCTGAATCTACCAGCTGCTCCATACAAGAAAAATGGGCATTCTTCTCTGGTGTGATTTACAATCTTTGAAAACCTGTTGGAGGTGAGCTATGAGCCAATTCTGCCTCAATGGCACATAGAAACAACAAGAGGCCTATTTTCATAGCAATTACTGTGACTAATTTTCCATTTTCCCCACTTTACCTGTACCAGAATCTCACCTTTCTTAACCATTCTGATCTGAGATTAATAAGAAAGAAAAGCATGAATGGCTTAAAACCAGCAGATCTTTAAACTGTAATGGTCCTTTCTCCCTAAAGGTCAATAGTCATTGTAATGAAAAGCTTTGCTTAGCTTTTATACCCTCTAAAATGTCTCTCAATTCTAATTCATCTCCACATGCCCCAAATACCTCAAATATCAACACTAAATATCCTTCAATTCTTATTAAATATTTTTTATTTTTTACCTTATTGTAGATACTTGTGTGATTTAAATGGAAGATGCAAGTACGGTTCATTTTCATTTTTTCCTTCATTATGAGTGATACTGGTAAGCATATTTTGAAACAAGTTGTTTTCATCTTTCAGGTGAAGTAGTTGTTTACTAACCTAATTTCGTACAGAATCTTGGGGCACAGAAAAAGCATAGATAGCTTCACTGTATAACAAAGTCAGGCCAAGTATAATAAGAATGTTTTTTCAAAGCCAAACAAAGCAACAAAACAAACAAAACTCCAATTAATCACTAGGCTGTGGATATAAGGTGGGTTTAAACAAATAAAAGAATGAGAAGAAGAAAGTTGTAATTGAATTTCTCAAATCTAGGTGATCAAAATAAGCTCTAGTGTTTCTGAAAAAAAAAATAAATGCTGAATTCTAGACCTCTGCTGGCTAGAATTGGGTCTCTGTGATTTATTTTTTATCTTGACAAGCATCCCAAGTGACTTTGCTGATCAATTGGATTTCAAAACACAAACTATTAATGTGTGACAATGTTGACACTATATCACTTTAAAATATATATTCTTTATTTTTCTTCTTAATAAGAGCATAGTAACAAAATACAGAGGTCAATGGATTCACTTCAGAGCCATGTTCTCTTGTAATTAAGAAGAAACTTAGCTATCTCTTCATTCTTCATTCTCTTTAAACTCTCTGTTTAAGGAGTTTCCCTCAAAACATGATTCATCTTTTATCCAGCTTCAAAGAAAACATTCTATACTTTGTATTTCATTTCCAGGGTAAGGCTTGACTGCTTTAGAGAAAAAAGCAAAAATTGGTTCATTGTTACTCAACAGGAAGATTTTAAGACTCTGATTTCTTTTTAATCTCCTGCTTACCATTTGTTCTTTTAAAAAAGACTTTCTTTTCTCTCATTCCTTTTCCCTCTCCAAAGCATCTCCAGCTTTCTCATTTTAAAAACTATTCTATTCTTGTAATTTGGAATTTGATCAACGTCATTAAAGAAGAGCAGATGCTTCCTTGGAAAATGCTGTTGTTCTCTTGCTTTGGAAATTGTTCTGGATTGATCAAGAATTTATGTATTTCTCTGATTAATTACTCTTGTGCATGTTTTAATTTGATTCAGATTCAACTACTCTTAACTCTTTGAACCCTCTAAGCAACATTGTAATAATGGCGGTATCTGATTAAACAAGAAGAAATCATCATATTTATCAATAAAACAAATAAATATTAGAAATTTCAACATGCTCTGTGGCTGAATAAATGGAATCTCAGTTGATTGTTTTTTCTCAAGGTAACTCAACTGTATGAGGAAGAACTGGCTTCAATATATTCTCTGTCCCAAGAAATAATTGTTTCTATATTTTTACAAATTAATACTTTTGTAAAATATTAACCAACATCTGAAATATATTTCTTTTATACCAATTGACGTGTTTCAACTGATAGATGCTGCCCTGGATGTGCTCATTAAGTTGTGCCAGGAAATCTGGAGAACAACCACTTGGCCAACTGACTGGAAGAGATCTATATTTGTTTCCATTCCAAAGAAGGGCGACCCAACAGAGTGTGGAAACTATAGAAAAGTATCATTGATTGAACATGCAAGCAAGATTCTACTGAAGATTATCCAAAAATGACTGGAAAAGGACAACAGCAGAGAACTGCCAGAAGTCCAGGCTGGGTTTAGAAGGGGTCGTGGTAAGAGGATATTGTACCTAATGTTAGGTGGATCTTAGCTGAAAGCAGGCAATACCAGAGGAATGTCTGTCTGTGTTTCATTGATTATTCAAAGGTGTTTGACTGTGTGGATCATAACAAACTGGCTGACTCTGAGAAGAATGAGAATCCCAGAACACTTGATCGTGCTAATGTGAATCCTATACTTGGACCAAGAGGCAGTCCTCAGAATTGAGAAGGGTGAACAACAGGAATGTGTCCTATCTCCATATCTTTTCAACCTGTATGCAGGACAGATTATCCGGGAGGCTGGGCTCTGTGAGGAGAATTGTGGCATCAGGATTGGTGGAAGATCAATCGATAATCTGTGTTATGCAGATGATAGAACCCTGCTTGCTGAAGCTGAGGAGGATCTGAAGTGCTTGCTGCAGAGGGTCAAGGACTGCAGCCTTCAATATGAATTGGGGCTCAGTATCAAGAAGACAAAGATTCTCACTACGGAACCAACTAGCAGCATCAGGATAGATGGTGAAGAGATTGAGATTGTTAACAGCTTTAGTTTGCTTGGTTCCATGGTCAACATTCTTGGCACCAGCAGCCAGGAATTTAAAAGACATATTACAATGGGAAGGTCTGTTGTTAGGGACCTCTCCAAAGTAGTGAAGAGCAATGGTGTCACTCTGGAGACTAAGGTGTGTCTGATACAGGCCATGGTCTTTGCAATCACTTGTTATGCATCACAGAGTTGGGCAATGAGTAGGGAGAGCATGGTTCTGGTACAATGACAGACACATAGATCAATGGAATCGAATTGAGAATCCAGAGATCAACCCATCTATCTTTGGTCAACTGATTTTTGATAAGGAAATGAAATCAGTGAAGTGGGGAAACGACAGCTTTTTTAACAAACGGTGTTGGCAAAATTGGAAAAATATCTGCAAAAGACTCAAGCAAGACCCACACCTC
>NW_006399758.1:25459562-25461683 GCF_000299155.1 Elephantulus edwardii | reverse complement strand
AGGCGATTGTTCCTCCTTCTTCAGCAGAGCATCTGGTGGATTTGAACCGCACACCTCTGGGATTGCAGTGAAGTTTCCTGCCACTAGGCCACCAGAGTAAATAATTTTTTTAAGTCAGGATCTTTCAATTAATTCCTGTGTATCTGAAAGTTGGACAATGAGTAAAAGTGACAGAAGAATAATAAATGTCTTTGAATTGTAGTGTTGGAGAAGTGTACTGAATATCCCACAGACGGTCAAGGCAACAAACAAGTATGTCTTAGAGAAAGTACAGCCAGGGTGCTCCATAGGAGCAAGGATAGTGAAACGTCATCTCATATACTTTGGACGTGTTGTTAGAAAGGGCAAGTCCTTGGAAGAAAGAAAAAATCACACAAGGAAAGGTGGAGGATCAGTGAAAGGAGGAGATAGATTAACACTGTGACTGTATCAATAAGCTTGAGTTTATCAGAGATGATGAAGATGGTGTCAGATAGGAAGAGGTCCAGATCCATGTTCATAAGGTTGTTATGAGTCATAGTAGACTCAATGGCACCTAACAACAACAACATCATCATATTGTCAAATCTAATGTATAAGGCTTTTATTGTTACAAATTCCTAATTGATATTGTAAATAATAATGCAAGTAATAAACTGTAGTACAGGACCTAAGTTCTGAAAGTTTGTTCTAAAATTATTCAGTGTGCAAAACACTGATACAGTCTTGGAAGCAAGTCCACCAAAGAGTAAATATCTTGAATTCCTGAGGGAGATTTATTATTTTAATGGCCTGATTGTGAACTACTATAACTCTAGGTGCTCCATATACTTGTTTTGGTTAATAAAATGAGATAGAGATGATAATGTGCAGAATCTAATCCAGGACTTGAGAGGTTTTGCATGTTTTTTACTGTGCTCTGTAATAGCAGCTCTCAACTTGGGATAAGTTTGATTTCAGAAAATATGGCAAATCCATAAACTATACACTTCGTTTTAAATTTCGGAGTGTGATAAAATGCTACATAGAGCCTGAACTCATTTTTCTAGTCCTGTCTTTGCAATTTTTAAGCATTTGTTTTAGTTTTGTGTAAGGAGGAGGCAGATAGATTAGAGTCAGGCAGAAAAGACCTTTAACATGGTAAAGTCTTTTATAATGGAGGGGAAAGAAAATGAATATTAATGGAGAGAAGGTAGAAAACTATTGAGATAAGTAATGTATCAGAAAATATCTCAAGGATATTTATTGTTGTGGAAATACGAGTGATGCGATGAACAGACAGGCAAAAGTGTTTCTTTTTAATTGGATTTTAAAAGTAAAGGAAACAAATAAAAAATAATGCAGAGATCTTTGGGTTTAAGTAATGCAAATAATAACTAAATCATTGTTAGAAATTAGAAGATCAAAAAGAATGTTAATTTAGAAAGATTAATGCATGAATGTTAACATACTGGGCATTGGTGAGATGTTATCTACCAGCTAAGGGCACTTTGAATCAGATCATATGGTATACTTGCTATGCATGGAATGAAAAATAGAAAATTAGTATTGCATTCATAGTAAAAAAAATCAATTTCAAGTTCTACCCTGAAAGACAATGTTGTGAATGATAAGATAATATCCATACATGTCACATGTTCCTACACCTAGTGCCAAAGAGGAGGAAGTTGAGATTTTTAACCAAATTGTGCAATCTGAAATTGACCAAACATGCAATTAGAATGTATTAATGATGATTGGTGACTGGAATGAAAAGTAGGAAACTGTGAAGAAGGAACAGTAGTTGGAAAATAAGGGCTTGGTGATAGAAATGAAGCTGGGGAATAGAATGAATTTTGTGTTTACAATGTCTTATTCATTGTAAATACTCTTTCTAAAAGATGCAAAAGAGGACTTTACACATGGATTTCACCTGATGGGCTTCATAGGAATCAAATTGACTACATTTGTGGAAGATATCCTTGGAGATGCTCAATATCAGCAGTCAAAACTAGGCCAGGGGGAGACTGTGGGTTATATCATCAATTGCTCATATACAAGTTGAAATTGATGCTGAAGAAAAGTTAATCCACAGGAACCAAGATATGATATTGAATCAAATCCATCAAAATTTCCTGAACATCTTAAGAATAAGTTAGAGTC
>NW_006399758.1:25456722-25459067 GCF_000299155.1 Elephantulus edwardii | reverse complement strand
AAAACAAATGTTAAGTCTCATGTCACAATGTTGAAAGTTGCTATGAGCAATATATTGAATGACCCAGAAAACACTGAAAGAAGGTAGAGGGAATACACAGAGTCATTGTACCAGAAAGAACTGTTTCACATTGAAAAATGTCAAGAAGTACCATATGAACAGGAGCCAATGGTAATGCAAGAGGATATGGAAGCTGCATTGAAGACATTGGTAAAAAATAAGGCCCCAGGAATTGATGGAATACCAAGTGATTTGCTTCAATTAACAGATGGAGCCTTGGATGCACTTACTAGTCTATGCCAGGAAATTTGAAGGACAGCTGTCTGGCCGATGTATTGGAAGAGGTTCCTATTTGTTCCCATTCCCAAGAAGAGTGATACAACTGAATATGGAAATTATCAAACAATATCATTGATGTTACATGCAAGCAAAATATTGCTGAAGATCATTTAAAAAATGGCTGGAACAAAATAATATAGTTAGGAAATTGCCCGAAGTTCAATTGGGATTTAGAAGAGGCTATGGTACCAGGGATATCATTGCTAATGTTAGATGGATCCTGACTGAAAGTAAGGAATACCAGAAGAATATCTATTTGTGCTTTATTGATTCAAAGGCATTTGACTGTGGAGATCATGACAAGTTATGGCTGACATTGAGAAGAATGGGAATCCCAGAACACTTGATTATGCTCATGAGAAATCTATACCTGGATCTGGAGGCTGTTGTGCAAATGGAGCAGGGGAGCACTGCATGGTTTGGAATTGAGAAGGGAGTGCATCAGGGTTGTATACCATCTCCATATCTGTTCAATTTATATGCTGAGCAAATTATCTGAGAAGCTAGACTCTGTGAAGAGGAGTGTGGCATCGGGATTGGAGGGAGATTCTTCAATAACCTGTGTTGTGCAGATGACACAACCTTAATGGCTGAAAATAGGAGAACTTGAAGCACTTGTTGCAGAAGATCAAGGAATGTAGCCTTCAATATGGATTGCATCTCAATATTAAGAAAACAAAGATTACCACTGGACCAAAAGGCAGCATCATGATGGCTGGAGAGGAGATTGAAACTATCAATAGATTCATCTTGCTTGGATCCACAATTAACACCCTTGGTACGAGCAGTCAGGAAATAAGGAGACACATTGCATTGGGAAAATCCGCAGTTAGGGGCCTTTCCAAATTATTGAGGAGTAGTGATGTCAGTTTGAGGACTAAGGTGCATCTGATTCAGGCCATAGTCTTTCTGATTACTATCTGTGCATCCAAGACCCAGACAATGGATAGGGATGACAGAAAAAAAAATTGAAATCTTTGAGCTATAGTGTTGGAGAAAAACACTGACCATTCCATGGATGGCCAAGAGAACGAATGGATATGTCTTCGAAAGGGTGCAGCCAGAGTATTCTTTGGAGGCTTTGCCTCACATACTTTGGACATATTGCTATAAGGAACATGTCCCCTTGGAGAGGGACATGATGTTGGGGAGAGTGGAGGGTTGGTGAAGGAGATGAAGACACTCAACCAGGTGGATTGACGCTGACTGCTGCAATGGGCTTTTGTGTGTTAGGCGTAGGACAGGACTTGGAACGGATATTTTGTTCATAGGGTTGCTATGAGTCATACTCAACTCTATGGCAACTAACAAAAACAACAACGATGGAACTTTCAAATCCTCTTCACTTTCAGAAGGGAAGCCCTGGGGCTTAAAGCAAGGTTGTTACATCTGCATAATGCAGGTTGTTGATGAGTTAGTCTTCCTCCTCTCCTGAGCATTCCTCTTTATAAAGTTCAGCTTCTTAAATTATTTGATCAGAGTATCAATTGAACAGATATGGAAAGGATACAGCCTGAATCACACATTTTTTTATTTTAAACCATTCTATGTCCCCTTGCTCTGTTCCAATAACAGCTTCCTCCTCTAGGTATACCACTAATAAGTGTTCTGGGTTTCCTATTGACAGTGTTAGCCACAATTTGTTATGATCTACACAAAGGCTTCTGCATCAACTTGACCACCAACTTAAAAAAATATTCTCATTAATTTTCCTTATAACCTTCTGCTGTCGATTTCTTGTGCTGTTTAGTTGGTTCCAACTCAGGGCAACCCCAAGTGCTACAGAGTAGACTTTTTTCATAAGGTTTTTTTTATGTAATCATTATTTTGAAGTTGAAAGATCAAGAAGATCTGCAGAAGATCTAGGACTGTAGCCTTCAATATGGATTACATCTCAACATCAAGAAAACAATAATTTTCTCCATTGGCTCAATGGGCAACTCTTGATACTTGTTGTTGTTGTTATGTGCCGTCAAGTCACTTGCGACTCATAGCAACCCTGTGCA
>NW_006399758.1:25454058-25455392 GCF_000299155.1 Elephantulus edwardii | reverse complement strand
CAATGCAATGTACTGACACCTTGAGTGTAACAGTGTGCTTGAGCATGGAAGAGATCATGAGGATAGGGGGCAGGGTTCAGATCTGTTGTTCATAGAGTCTGTATAAGTTGCAGTAGACTTGATGGCCTCTAACAACAACAACAACAACAACCTTGGCTATTTCAGGGTGTCAAAGTATTTAGTAATGTCACTAGGAAGCAGCAAGCCAAACTTTCAGTTTGGATTTAGCAATGAAGCATAGCAATTTAGGACAAGTACTCTTCATGAGATCCAGATTTTTCTGTTCACTGAAGGAAGAGATGTCGTTTTTAAAATAATAGTGATATCTCCTCTTCTTTACACTGCTTTATTGTTTTTTTTTAATTCATTCATTTATTCAAGCAATTGTCTGCATTTGCCTTCTAGATTAGGTGACAGTAGAATTCTAAAAGTTATAGCTTCCTGAGTGGTATAAATGACCTGCACTTGGCTGGTAACTGAAAAGTTTGCAATTCAAACAGCCAGTATTTCCACAATAGAAAGAGTTGACAATATACTTTTATAGTGATTACAAACAAGAAAACCTTACGAAGAAATCCTACTCTGTAGGGCATGGGTTGCTCTGAGTTGGAACCAATTCAACTGCACAAGAAATCTACAGCAGAAGGTTATAATGAGAATACTTTTTGAAGATGGTGTGCAAAACTTTTAAAAGGATGTTGGTTTGGAATTAGAACAATTTTAGGTTAGGATGAGTGCCAGAGTGAGGCCATTAGAGAGAGTAACTGAAGAGAAATAAGAAATCTATGTCATTGGATTTGAGGTCATTGGAGAGGACAGACTTGGGTGGTTGTCCATGAGTGTGAATTCTCCCAAGATTATAGAAAAAAAATTCTCTACAATGAAATGCAAGTGTTCAAGTCTCAAATTGAAATATTTAAAAGATGCTATGGGCAGAATAGTGAATAATCCAAGAAGCATTAAAAGGAGATGGAAGGAATACAAAAAGTCACTTTATCAAAAAGAATTGGTTGACCCAGCAGAATTTCATAAAACAACTTATGACCAAGAGGTAATGGTTGTGAAAGAGTAAATTCAAGTGGCTCTGAAGGAATTGGCAAAAAACAAGGCTCATGGAATTGAAGGAATACCAACTGATATGTTCCAATATACAGACGCAGCCCTGGACATGCTGTCCAAGTTGTGTCAGAAAATCTGAAGTACAACTACCTGGCTAACTGACTGGAAGAGATCCATATTTATTCCCATTCTAAAAAAGAGATGATCTAACAGAGTGTGAAAAGTATCCAAAACTATCACTGATACTGCACACAAGGAAAATTTTGCCAAAATTA
>NW_006399758.1:25451277-25452382 GCF_000299155.1 Elephantulus edwardii | reverse complement strand
ACAACAGACTGAAGAGAAAGCTGTTATGTCACTATCATAATAATCAGGAAACAGTGATTAGGACCAGTCAGATTCCACTCACACCTCCTAACCTTGAAAAGTAAAAGACCATTATAATCTACACATAAGAACACTGAAGAACACTGCAATGGAAACATTTATTTGGTATTTCAGTATTACCAAAATAGTATAACCTCAGTTGCTGTTTAAAGGTCCAAAGTATATTAACAGTTAAAGATAGGAGAAAAATTCAATTTTAGCTTAATGTTTTGCTCTTATTCACAGGTTACATTTCTGCCTTCAGTGAAGCCTGGCATTTGGAAACATTTGGGTTCAATTCTAAATCTTGGTTGCAGTTACATTGAAGAGAAGGACTCATTGTCCTTCTCCATCAATATCAGGAGGAAAATGAATGTAGAAATAGAAATGGGGCAGTAGGCCTAATGGAAACAACAAAGTCATTTCTCCTTTCTGTCATGCTTTTCCAAATATGTTTGTGCTAGAAGATGATATTTTCTCAATATGTTTTGTAGAAAAAAAAAGAAAAATTACAAAATTTAGACAGTGCAATACTACTTTTTAAAAATTGATTAAACAAATACTCCATTCAACTGTAGTAGACTATTTTTTTTAAATGCCTTGTTAAGTTGTTTTAGAGGTTAAAATGAATATTCATTTTGTCATTTAGTGACATATTAAGAAGTTACGTCAGTTGTAGATTAAGACTTCTAAAAAATGCTTTGCTAAGTTGTTTTAGAGGTTAAAATGAGTATTCGTTTTGTCATTTAGTGACATATCAAGAAGTTATGTCAGCTGTAGGTTATGTTTAAGGGAAAGAATGAGTCTCTGGTTGGTTAACAAATTTGCTTGCAAGATAAATAGTTGGCACTTTTAGTCTACTCATTAGAAAAAGCCAGCCACTGAATATCTTATGGAGTACAAATCTATTTTAACTAACAAGAGATAATTCTGGCTATACTTCTTTCAAGACAGATTTTTTTTTTGTTCTTGTGAGAGTATTTGATTTATAGAATTGACTAGAATACTGTATATACTGTTAGAATTCATACTCTATGTATTATTTTAGCCAATTCCATAAATCAAA
>NW_006399758.1:25444658-25450857 GCF_000299155.1 Elephantulus edwardii | reverse complement strand
AAGACCCTTGATGAGATGGATCGATTTTGTGACTGGGGTGGTGGGAATGAGTGTGTTAGTGTTGGCACAGGATAGAGCAGGGTTTAGGGCTCTTGTACACAGGGTCACTATGAGTCGCAAGCAACTCAACGCCACATAACATCAACTACAACAATCTCTTTATATCTCAAAAGAGATAAACTCAATATATATCTGCCTTTTTAACATTACAAAGCTAACACATTTCCAAATAGGATTGTAACCACAAGCATGGGGATTAGGATTTTCACATGTAAATGTGAGTCACAGAACTCAACCTATCAACAGTGTCAAATGGAAAGATATTTTATTTTTCTTTATTCTAGGACCACTTACCAATCTTTTTCCCTTTTAGTGTTCTATTGCTTTCCCCAGACACTTGACCTCTTTATGACAACTCTAGAGTGTCTAATTTCACTGTCATGATCCGTTTAGTATTCCCATGTTATCTTCTGTATTCAATTGAAGCCTTACTACCAATGGCCCATTTTCTTTGAACATGAATTTTCGTTCTCTCAGAGGACAATTAGCTATAATATTTAAACTTCAGATGAAAGAGTTTCCTGGCAATAAAGCAACTAGGAGAAAATAATAATCTTTCATTTAGAGTATAATTACTGCCTACATGTACTGCAACTTCTAGTACATTCCACAGGGTTTATTATTTTTTAATAAACCCAAAGCCAAAGTCCATGTGCTTAATAATTTCAGAATTATTGTTAGCATCCAGAAATCAAGACACCAAATAAAGTATTTGCTGAAATCTTCTAACTAGAATGCAATTTTGATTCATGCTAATTGGTCTAAGCTTTGATTACTGGGGGGAAAATAATCATTGCCTACAAGATCCAGTCAATACCACATCTCAAACAGACATGAGAGGCAGATTTCTTGTCACTATGGAAACAACAGACTGAAGAGAAAGCTGTTATGTCACTATCCATAAGGATTTTGGATTCAAAGCAAATGAATAAGAATGCAAAGCCCTAATTCACAACTAGTAGAACTTAATCCAGAGGAATATAGTGCAAATTCTGTACAGACGAAAGTACAACTGAGTAAGGAGGTAATGTTTTGGGACACATCCGATATATGAAAACCTCTGATTTCTTAACTGTAATGTATTTTCCCTAAAATTAAACTTCTTTAATTAGATATGGTAGTATATGTTCTCCCTGAAACAGTACTTATTGAAGAAAACATTACAATAAATAAAACTCAAGTATAATATTAGTACAGAAATCAAAGATACTCATAATGTGCTTATACATTAATTTTTATCAATGCATTAATTATAAAGCTCTTTTTATAAAGGTTTAGTATGTATCAGCCTTTGATTACACATTTCTCCTCATAAAGTAAATAAAAATATATAAATTATTTTTAATTAGAATATATTGAGTAGATCTTAACAGAAGTGTTACAAAATACACTCGTATGACCTCTGATAGAAACAGAGAAATTAAAAGATAATAAAAGAGAATTCTTTAGCTCTAAGATAATATAGCATAATCCGTTCAAAAAAATATATCCACAAAGAATATTCCGTACATAAAAAGAATAATATTTACAAATATTTTCCCCACAAGATGACTTTTATAGCAATAATGCATTAGTAAAGAATTAACTTGACAGAGCTAGAAAAATATATTCAAAGAGAAAAATCCAGTTAAGATCAAGCTTACTTTGCAACCTTTCTGGAAAAATGAGTTAGCAAAATTCAGTCTATTTTTTCCTTCAATTTAAAATTTTGTTTATTGATTCTATTGTTAAGAACATCTAGAACAATATATACCAACTCACGAGTTTCTACATGTATAATTATTGAATGCTTTCAGTTGTGAAACCAAGTTGTGCAACCTTCCTTTTCTGAGTTGCTCCTTCCCTATTAATAGAAACTCACCCTCCAAAGTTTCCTATCTAATCTTTTATGTTGCTTGGCTCCATTTTATTTCATTAGAAATACTTCTTAAAAAGAACAATGCTCAAGGTAGATATTTTTACAGTTATTATTTGTTTTTTAAAAAAATTCCAGGAAATATTTTTGCTTTAAAGTTTAAATATTATCTCAAGGTAATAGTTGGAAACTCATTCATTCACCATCCATGGCTCCAGAAAAAAGGAAGTTCATGAGAATTCAAACTTTTTCTTCATTTTCTCACTTTTAACAGGATTATTTTCTAGAATACTTGATTGCAATATTTAGTAATAACAGCTGGGTACTATCCAGTGCTGGATCCTTGGCTAAGGAGGCAGTCTATAGAGGCGATAAGTCACCTATCTTCCTTCTGTCACTAAGTCAAGCCTTCTTCTGTTGTTCCAGATGAGAGAACATTTGTTGTACCCTGGATGGCTGCTTGCAAACTTTTAAGATCCCAAACATTGTAGAACAAATTTGAACATAGGACAATAACTCTAAACACATTATTGGGCCAATTGTTGTCATTGTTTTTTTTTTAAAATTCTTGTCATTGTTAAGGGCCACTATGTTTACTACAACTCATATAGACCCTATGAGCAACAGATCTGGAACTTGTTTTATCCTGCACCATCTTTACTGTCTCTTATGTGTTTTAACCCACTGTAGCAATTCGTTTTGTTGGAGATCTTCCTTTCTTTCTACGATCTTCCATCTTTCCTAGGATGATGTCTGTTTCCAAGAACTGGTTCCTCCTATTAGCGTGCCAAAAGAATGTGGGATGAAGTTTCATCATCCTTGTCTCTAAGAAAAATGCCATCTTAACTTCTTCCAAGACAGACAGGTTTGTTCTTTTAGTAGTCCATGGGATATTCAGCATTCTTCTGCAGCTCCACAACTCAGGGGCATCAATTTTTATGTCTTTATTTACTGTACAACTTTCAGATGCATGAGAAGTAGTTGAAAAGATTATGGCTTGGATCTGGTACACCTTAGTCTTTAAACTGGTAGTGTTGCTCTTTATCACTTTGGAGAAGTCCTTGACAGTAGATTTTCCCAGTGCAGCACATCTTTTGATTTCTTGACTGCTGATACCCTGTGTGTTAAAAGGAATGTCCCATAAAACCATGACCCTAAACCTCCAAACCTACAAAACAAGTTGCATGCAAACATCTTCAGGATCTACTGTTATTTTTTTTTATCATTATTATAAGTGCATCCACTATCAATTTTTAGCAGGTATAGTATATTGATTCACTTAACCCATTGTTATGGTGTCAGTACCAACCCATCCTCCAGCAGGTTTTCAAAGGCTATAAACTGCACTGGAGGAGATTATCAATTTTTTTCCCTCCAGAGAAGTTGGTGGATTTGAACCTGAAAACTTTGACCTGGTCACACAATTCTTTATCCACTAGGCCACCAGAGCAATTGCAATAGCTTGGTATTCAATTCTACCCCTAATCAATGTGATCTTGTCATCACCAATAGGCCCCCGTTCTCCCTCTCTTCTGCCTATGCTAATACCTAATAAACTTTGTTGTTCGGTGCCAGCTATTGAGTTGTCTGACTCATAGCAACCTTATAAATGAATAAAAGATTGAAAATTTGCCCCATTCTGTCATGATCTCTGCATTGCTCAAGTGCATTGTTGCAGTTACTGTGTCAGTTTCTCTTCTGTGGTTTCTACGTTACCTTTTCTCGTATTTTTATACAAGCTTGTTTTATAACTTTTCCAAGAAGTGCAAGTGACACTAGATTACTAACTGGAAATTTAGTGGTTTCAACACTCTCTGTTCATATAGAGCAGTATACCACAAAGTACATTGGCATGCTAAGAATGAATTACAGATGGAATTAAAAGATGATCAGGCATTATGGGTATTGTAATTAATGTTATGGAACAAAATTTGCACTGATTATGGGTTGAAAGAATAATGTGCTTTGTAAATTGTCACTCAGATAACAATCAAAAACAAAGGATGAATTGTGTAGTTGTCTTTTAGTGCAATTTGAGTCCAAATAGAACCCTAGCTGACCATCCAGTGGGCTTTCAAAGGCAGTAATTTACACGGGAGGAAACTGCCTCACTTCTCCCCACACACCAGCTGGCAGAGTCAAACTACATGCTTTCGGTTTGGCAGCACATTTTCTTACTATTAAGCCATCAGAGCTTCCAGAATGAATTATAGGCATACAGGTTGATTTACTGAGAACGGCTGAGAATAAGACTATATGGGCGATAAGGTAAGACCTAGAGCCTGCAATCCAGATAGGCCAAACTTACCAAGATACTGACCAAGACAAGGAATAAATGTGAACCAAGAATTGTGTAAGCTGTTAGGTTGATCACAGCAGGGTGATCAGCAATCAGGAGAAAGGAAAACATTACCATGGAAACCAAAGGCATCAGAGAACATCACTTGGGTTCAAAATATCCTTCACATCTTCTCAATAATGTCACATGAACTACATGACTTCACCAGAAAAAAAGAAGGATGTCAAGTCTTGTTGTTGTTGTTGTTAAGCACTATCTGGAACGCAAAAGGTGGAAACAGAGAAGAAGATTCAGTAGTTGGAAATCATGGACTCAGTGACAGAAATGGAGTTGAGAGAGGATGATTGAATTTTGCACAATCAATGACTTATTCATAGCAAATAACGTTTTTTAAGAGACATAAATGCAAGTTATATACATGGATTTCACCTGATGGTATGCATAGGTAACAGATCGATTACATCTGCAGAAAGAACCACTGGAAAAGCTCAATACCAGCTGTGAAAACTAGGCCAGGAGCTGACTACTCATCCAAGTTCAAGCTGAAGTTGAGGAAAATTAAACCAAATCCAAGGCAACCAAAATATGGCTTTGAGTCTATTCCACCTGAATTTCAGAACCATCTCAGGAACAGGTTTGAGGTCTTGAATACTAATGAGCGAAGACCATTGTGGGAGGATATCAAGGGTATCATTCAGGAAGAGTGCAAACGGTCATTGCAAAGACGGAAGAGGAAGAGAAGATCAAAATGGATGTCAGAAGAGACTCTGAAAATTACACTGGAGCGCAGAGAAGCCAAAGCACAAGGAGGAATTCAAGTACTGTCGAGTCACCTGTGATTCATAGCTTCCTTATACACAAAAGCTCTGAACTCTGTCCTATCCTGAGCCAGTCTCACTGTTTCTGATGCACCTCTCCTAGTTACTGTGTCAATCCATCTCATTCAGGGCGTTCCTCTCCTGCGCTGTCCTTCCAACCTACTAAGCATGATGTACTTCTCCAAAAATTGGTTCTTCCTGACAACATACCCCAAAGTATGTGAGATGGAGCTTCAAAGTTCTTGCCTCTACGAAGCAAGAAATTATCACATCATGCTACTATAACCAGATTGCATAGATTTCTATTTTTTTCCTTTGAGTTCTTATTTCTTTTCTTTTTTTCATGAAAATATCATGCCTTTACTCATAAAATTCAAAAAAGAGCAATTTATCAATTTTTCCATCCCTAAGCAACAGAGATTCCTTCCATAAAACAAATATTTAAGCTCACAAAGCCATTTCTTGTTTGAGTTACTGAGACTACATAAAATAAATCTTTTCTCACCAATGCTATTAGTAGATTTTCTTAGAAATTGCCTTCTTTTTCAATCCAAATTATTCTGAATGGTTAAAAAAACAATAATTATTCCACTGTATGCCTGTTTCTTCTACAATTAATTTCCCAAGTAACAAGCATTAAGGCAATGTATTCTTTTCAATCATGGACACTGTTTAAAAACCAAAGCTACCTTTACTCTCATATATCTTCCTCTATCTCAGTAACACTGAGATTCTGAAAAGGAAAGAAAACAGCAAATTTCTAGATTATGCTCTGTGATTATGGCAAATAACCCAACTAACATTACACTAACAGGTGGGTTTGGGTTGTGTTTTTTTTTTTTTTAACATATACTAGTTTATTTACATAGGTACATAGGGTTATCAGAGGCCTGCTATTTCAGAAGTAGATGACCAATCCTTCTTCCTAGTCTAATGTGAATGTTCAGATTTAGAGAAGTATCAGACAGACCAGTAAGTTAAAGGCATATCCCTTAATGGAGTTAACCATTAGTGTCAGTGTTGTCCCTGCCTTTGTCACACATGTCTTTACCCACTTATTTCCCTGCTCTACCATCCACCAGGATACCCATCCACTTCTACCCCCTCCCTGCACATCTATCTCCCATTGACCAGCCCTTCATCTAATAACTTATATATGAAGCTTCC
>NW_006399758.1:25434452-25444443 GCF_000299155.1 Elephantulus edwardii | reverse complement strand
TTTCCCTCACAATCCCATCAATTTGTACAACCCTATAATTAATTCTCCCTCTCTACTGCACATCCTCATCCCTCTGTATCCCCCTCCCTCTCTCCCTCCCTTTGGATTCTCATCCTCATTCTGCAATCAGGGTTTTATACAATATTTGTCCTTGTGGGACTGGTCTAGTTCACTAAGTATAATGTTCTCCAGTCCATCCCAAGTTAGGTAACAAACAATAGTTTTTAAAATAGCTCAAATTATAATTGTTTTAAGACAGAACTTCAAGCAATTACTTGACTCTATGACTTTAAAATGTTTCCTGCTAAATTATAAGGGAAATAACTGCTCAGTTAAAATGAACTCATAACTGATGCTCTAGTGGGTTTTTGGAGGCTGTAATTTGCATGGGAAGAGATTGCCTGTCCTTCTCTCTCACACTCTTTGGTGGATTTAAACTAACAGGGAGGTGTGCCTTTTGACATAGGCATCCAACTCCTTAAGATTTGTACCAGTAGAGATCTTTAGTACTTGAGAATTGCAGAGACACTGACTTGGGATTTAGATAAAAGAAATTAATGGTGATCTAAAAAAACAGAGTACACAATCTCAAACAAGTTATGATCTAGATTAAGTTAAAGTACATTAGGGGAAAATTACATTGGACAAGCAAGAGTAAAGCCTATCAATTAATTTTTTTTTTGTACATGTCTCAGCCACTAAAGAGTAAGATATCTACCTTTGTCAGAAACAGCTATATTGTGAAGTTTACCCATAGTGATAAAAGATAATGGTTCTTGGACAAGCTGTACCTGCAGCACCTTGGAATTTATCCAAATGTATAAGTGTAAAACCTTGGAAGCTCACCTCAGATTTTGGGTGCAAGTTTACAGGAAAAAAATTGTTTTCCATTCAATAATTAATACACCTTTTGTTTCATTGCAATACTCTCAATTTAATAATAGCACTGTTACATTTCCCCCTTGGTTCTCTATTTCTTCCATCCCTTTCCCCTCTTGTTACTTCCAATCTTCTGATCTTTGTTTTAGGGCAGAAGCTGCTCTTTTGTCATATGGTCGATTATACTAAGTAGAGTTTTCCTTTGATCCTTGGTCATGGATTCAATTGTAGCCTTGATGGATGTCTAAGAGTCACAGTCTCTGAGTTTCTACAGTCTCCATCAGATCAATTCTTCTAAACTTTTCTAAACTTTTCTATACTTTTCCCCTTCCTTTTTGTGTAGTACATTGTGTTCTGATCTTCCTCAGAGCTATTTGCAGTGGTAGTTGGGAGTTATACTGTTCTTTTAGTCTTAGGGTAATGAAGGCTATATTTTACACAGTATATTAATCTTGTACCTCTCCAAGGAATAGCCTCTCCTAGCAACATGCCCAAAGTATGCAATACAAAGCTTTATCCTCTTTGGAGAGTGACATCATATCGAAAGGTGCAGGGACAGCAAAAGAGAGGAAGACCCTCAACCAGGTGGACTCATACAATTACTGCAGCAAGTATGCCAGAGATTGTGAGGATGGCACAGGATAGCAGAACGTTCAGATCTGTTGTTCATAGGGTTACTAACAATAACAACAACAACAACAACAACAAAAACAACACATAATATTAATCCTGGGGACTTTTTTTCCCCAGCCTTTGATGTACTTCATTCTTCTCTGCACTAGACAAGGAGGAGAAAAAATAGTTGTATATTAGATAGTCAATAGCAAGCTTTTGAGATCCTAGCTGCTACTCACCAGAATAAGATGTAGAGCATGGTCTTTATGATTGTGGTGTTATGGGTTTATTGTTCATGGCTTTCCTGGCCATTGACTTTGACTTTGTGATGTGGATGAGTGGAAATATGTGAGAATGTGTGTTAGCCTACCCACAAAGGGACTGGCTAGTCTTGTCATTAGATCGATCAAATTGAGGGGCAGATTTTGGGAATCTCAGAACCAGCAAAGAAGAAGCAGAAGATGCAAAGTGCACCTACTTGCACCCAAAGATTCCTGTGCCACTCAGACTGGGGCATCGGAAGCAGCAGCAGCAGCAGCAGCAGCAGCACAGAGAACCAGAGACTCAGTGTGAGATAGAGCTGAACTTGGAACTGCTACCCCACAGAACCAGAGCTAAGAGCCTTTGATGCAGTTTTTGGAGGACTGGGGAGGGGAGTGGAGGACAGAGCCATTAGTTGCAGGACTAAGAGCTTTGGAATACTGGCCTAAAGCTTTGAGGCTAAAGTCCGAGGGATCTGGGAGCACATTTCAACAGCTGTCCTCACTGAGGGATTATATTCTCTTACCAATCTGAAATATAGCCTTTTGGATTCTCTGATAAATCAAATAATCATGAATATGGTTCTGTGTGGTCTGTGAGCTCCTGTAACAGATTTTGTATGATTGTTCCTGAGATTAGTGGAAAGAGGAGCAGCAGCCTGAGAGACATGTCTGATCTCATGGGGATTGGTTTTGTATCACAAATGTTGATGGTGATGGTTTCCCTTTGTCCTTTGTGTAAGCTGGTTATGACTGTCCCGTTGTGATTCTTACTCTTATTATGATGAGTGTCTCTCTGGAGACTAAGGTGCGTCTGATACAGGCCATGGTCTTTGCAATCACTTGTTACACATCAGAGAGTTGGACAATGACTAGGAAGGATAGAAGGAGAATTGATGCCTTTGAGCTGTGGTGCTGGAGAAGAGTATTGAGGGTACCATGGATTGCTAGGAAAACAAACAGATTTATCCTGGAAAAGGTTAAACCAGGCGGCTCCTTGCAGACAAGGATTCTGAGGCTCCTTCTAACATACTTTGGACATGTTGTAAGGAGGGACCGGTCCTTGGAGAGGGACATCATGCTTGTAGGGTGGAGGGATGGCGCAGGAGGGAAAGACCCTCTATGAGGTGGATTGATTCAGTGTCTAGGGTAATCAGCATGGGTGTGTCAGAAGCAGTGTGTTTGGCACAGGATAGAGCAGGTTTTAGGGCTGTTGTACATAAGGTCGCTATGAGTCGCAAGTGACTTGACGGCATATAACAACAACAACAACAACAACAACAACAACGTTATACCAATTGATCTACTTGTCCTGAAAGACTGTGGCACTAAGTCCAGTGAGTAATTCATTCAAAGTGTTTGGTTGTGACTAAAAATTTTCAGATAGTTGTTTTCTACAAAAGCTTTAGGTATATTTTCAACATATTCAAATATTTAGATAGAAATATCCTCTGCCAAATCTACATATACACATGGATGTACTTCCATTCATACTCCCACATATGTTCCGCTTACAGGCCAACCTATGCATCTACTCTTTGGCATTACCGTTATTGTAAGATTATAAATAGAATCTTTGCACCACTCATTATATTTCTTTGCCATTGCTCATATGTGTTGTTCCTCTTTTAAAGTATATTTTCTCTCTATCCATCTAAGTTATTACCAGTGTATTGCCTAGTTAATAATTTGAATGATTATATTTAGTAGAGAGGAGCAAAAGAGGATTACTTTCAATAAGAGAGATTGCACAGGGCTACCACAATGAGTTTTACATACAGCAGCAATTATGGGTATGGCACAAGACGGTACAGTGTGTTCTTCTGTGATTCACAGGGGCTTACGACTTAAAGTTGGCTGGATCATACCTAGCAACAACATTAACTGTTACTGTGGAATTGTTCATGTCTGCTTCATTTCTGTTAAAGCTTTATTTATGTACTTTAACTCTTTCAGTGAGTGCTGAGGTATAAATTAGAGTTCCATGCACTTATTAGATTGATCTTCTAATCATATGACACCGTCTTTGTTTTTTATTCCTTTGCTTTAAAGTGTTTAATCAGATAGCAATATTGATACTCTTTTCTTTTTTGTTGCTGTCTTCCAACCATTTGTTTGCATCCATTGGTATTTTATACTATTTTTACCTTTGTATCTAAAGTGTAAAAGTGTATCTTTTATAGGCAGCATAGTAATTGATGATGGTTGATTATCCATCGGTTACTCTCTGTATTTTGACTTATTCCTTGAATCCGTTTGCATTCAATAGAATTATTGAAAAGTATGCATTTGCTACTGTCATCTTATTGTGGTTTTGCAGTGTGTGTGTGTGTGTGTGTGTGTGTGTGTGTGTGTGTGTGTGATCTCTTTGTTCCACATATTTTTCTCTGCTCTGGTCACGTTTTCTATTAATTTTCTTCATTACTGCTGAGTGAGAGAACCATGAAGGCAATAAATTTCTGTTGCTTAAATCCACCCAGTTTGTGTTCCTTTGCTCAGGGCATCCCTAGAAAAGAAAAGTACTCACCTAGGGGCAGTGGTAGGAGAATGAGATTGGTATTTAGCGCACACTGCACTTTAAAAAAAAATACAAAACCACCCTTTTGAAAAGGCAACCAAACAAAACCTTGAGGGTCTTTGTTTTGTAAATAACAAAGCTAAATATAAAACTTGTTTAAGTTCAGTGAACTGGTGCTAGACCCTCCCCACAAAAAAGAATTGGAGGTAGAAAATTAGAATTGTTAATCATGAAGAATCCAAGTTTTTATGTATTTTAACCTAAAGATTAATGATTTTTTTAAAAGATACATAAGGGTATGTTAATAATAAAACCAGGTGGTATGTAAATTGTAACACTAACTTTTGTAATTTGATCAGTCTAATTTCCTGGTGAAGAAAACAGAAAAGTTAGTAGAAAACACACTGCATTTGTTAGCTTAGCTGTACTGAGCTTCATTAACCATTAAAGAAAGTATTTATTTTTATTTTACCTTTGGCCATAAAAAAAAGCTCTTTCTCTCTGGTTTGAATCAAGTGTTAATGGGATAACTATTTTACGTTGGATAACTACAAATTGCTTATTTAGGTGCTTCTATGGTTCAGTAACTAAGCATGGGTGAATATGTAATTAGCTTTTAAACTCTAGCCTAATAGGCAATGTACAATAGCTGTTCTAGAAAACTTCATTTAACACGTCCCTAAGCATATTTAGAATGCTAAATAGGAAGACTTAGATAGTATTTGCCTCAATGCAGTAAATTTATCCTCCAGTGTATATATAATCTACATGGAAGTATGAGAAGGACAATTTAGTGTAGTCTTGCTATCTTTGATAGGGACTGGAGAAAAGAGAACATGTAGGAAACTGAGAGAAAGCAGCAAACGAACTGGAAAGTCCTCGTAGAATTCAAATTCATTTGAAGATGCGATATAAAACATCAAAATATACATACTACGCATACTGCTTTAGAAATATTATATTGTTGTTGTTATGTGCTGTCAAGTCATCTGCGACTTATAGCCACCCTATGTACAATGGCCCTAAACCCTACTCTATTCTGTGCCAATTCCACTGTCTCTGACACACCCACCCCAATTACCCCAGTCACAGAATCAATCCACCTCATAGAGGGTCTTCCTCTCCTGCGCTGTCCCTCCACTCTCCCAAGCATGATGTCCTTTTCCAAGGACTGGTCTATTCTTGCAACATGTTCAAAGTATGTCAGATGAAGCTTAAGAATCCTTGACTCCAAGGAGCAGCCTGGTTTAACCCTCTCTAGGTAGAACCTGTTCATTTTCTTAGCAGTCCATGGTATATTCAATACTCTTCTCCAACATTATTGCTTAAATGGTATCAATTCTCCTTCTATCCTCCCTAGTCATTGTCTAGCTCTCTGATGCATAGCAAGTAATTGCAAAGACCATGGCCTGTATCAGGAGCATCTTAGTCTCCAGAATGACACCACTGCTTTTCAGTATTTGGAGAGGTCCCTAACAGCAGACTTTCCCTTCTCAATATGTCTTTTTAATTACCTGGCTGCTGGTGCCAAGAATGTTGACTGTGGAGCCAAGCAAACTAAAGCTAAATATCATAGCAGACACTTAATGCAGTTGTTGTCCAATAGGAATACAGAAAAAATATAAAAGGAGTATATGAAATTCAGTTCAACAATTTTAAAAAAATTATTTATCTAGAAGTAATAAGAATGTGTCCAAAAATTTCACAGCAGCAAACATGTTCCCTTTTGAAGAGATGTTAAGAAGTTTTCTGGAATTTGTTGGTAGAATCTGGGGTAGAGGAAAGATTGAAAACTTGTTTTCTATACTAATGTAACAACAAAACAACATTTTCTAACTCAGTCAGTTAGTAACTCAGAACTGAGATGATGACTTTCTACACTATTAATAAGCATTTTCTCGGATTAGGCAAGAACACTTTATGATCATTTTATAGAGATCAATAATTCCTGTAAAGCTATGAGCTTTGGATTTTTTTGCAGAAGGTAAGCAATTTTTAGCAGCTTCTTAAAAATCCTTGCTTATCCATAATTAATAGCCTTGGAATTAGGTAGAAAGTCTTTAATGAAAAATCATTTCCAAATACACTTAGTAAGCATGTGAGATAAAATGTGTAACTCATTGCTGTCAAATTGGAACCGATCCATAGCTGACTCTGCATTGAACTTTTAAGGCTGTACATCACCTGGGAAGGGATGGCCCATCTTTCTCCTGCAGAGCCTGTGATGGATTTCAACCACCAGAGAGGCATAGCCTTTGGGTAAGCAGAGCAATCCCTACAGTTATACAGAAGATTGCCATAAATTAGAGCCAATGTGAAAGCACCTAACAACACAACAGTGTGTGTGTCTGTACGCTTCTAGTATCATACAGCACACAAGCCACCACAGTACAACTAATTGACAAATGGTGAATGTAGACCATACTCATTTGCAATTCTGAGAACAATTTTAGATATTTTGTTATTGTTGTTGCTATGTGCCATAGTGATCTGCAACTCATAGTTACCCTATGTGCAACAACCCTGAAACCTGCTCTATCCTGTGCCAGTTCACTGTTTCTGACACACGCCCATTACCCCAGTCATTGAATCAATCCATCTCATTGAAGGTCTTCACCTCCTGCGGTGTCCCTCCACCCTCCCAAGCATGATGTCTCTCTCCAAGGACTGGTCCCTCCTTGCAACATATCCAAAGTAGATCAGACAAAGCTTCAGAATCCTTACCTCCAAGGAGCATCTCGGTTTCACCCTCTTTAGGATGAATCTCTTGTTCTCCTATCAGTCCATGGTATATTCAATACCCTTCTCCAGTATCATAGCTCAAAGGTATCAGTCTATCATTTCTAGTCATTGTCCAGCTCTCTGATGCATAGCAAGTGATTGCAAAGACCATGGCCTGTATCAGGCACACTTTAATCTCCAGACTGACATCATTGTTCTTCAGTACTCTGGAGAGGTATCTGACAGCAGGCTTTCCCAATGTAATACGTCTTTTTTTAAAATTATTATTGAATTTTATTAGTTTCAATGAAAATTCACAGGGATTCTGGGCTTTCACTCCTTCATTGCCGCACCATTCTCTCCACCCTCCTCCCCAGTTTGTTCTTCTTCCCCGCCATCCGAATGTCTGTTTTAATTGTCCAATTGCCACAGTGCTTGTCAAAGTCAGTTCTGATTAATCTCCTTTGTCGGTGTGTCCTTTGCCATTCCCTATCACTCCTCCCTGAGAGAGACTTCACCCTGATTCATAAGGAAAAGGGGATGGCGTATTCTCTTAGCTACTTCCGGCTGAAAAGGGACGCTGTGGGTTTCAGGGTGAAGATCTTCTCTCACTACTCTAAAGGGCCCCTTTGGCAGTAGGAAACACATAGACTATTATGGAGATTGATTTTGGAATTTAGATGCACTCTTATTGATTGTGCTTGGCCGTACATGTTCATATCCTTGAAGATGTATCATGGGGGTGTTGCAACCTAGAAGACACAAATTTGACTAACAAGTTATAAGTACATGAGTCAAAAATTATGGAAAAGTAAAAGAAAGGATTCTTTCATTGTTTTACAAACCCTCCCCCAGGTCCCCTCCGCCATGTAGCCCTCGCTCTAGACTCCTGTGATGACAGAAGTACCTAGTCATATATCTCTTTTAAACAGTTTTCTCCCTCCTCTGTTTTAGTGCAGTATACATTATTGAACCCATCTTACTCAGTCTCTCCCCAACCCCCAGGACAGTCCCATTCTACAACAGTGGTATCATGTAATATTTGTCCTTTTGTGACTGGGATATTTAACTCAGCATAATGTTCTCCAGAGTCAACCATTTTGAATAATATTGCATGAGTTCCTTGTTTTTTAATGCAGCATAGTATTCCATTGTGCAAATATACCACAGCTTCTCTAGCCATTCATTTGTTGATGGGCACTTAGGTTGTTTCCAACTCCTTACTATTGTGAACAAAGCTGCAATAAACATGGGTGTGCATGTAATACGTCTTTTAATTTGCTGGCTGCTGGTAAATTTTTATTTTCTGTTTTTATTTTATAATAATTTTCTTGGTTACTTACTACTTGAAATAAAATCGTGCTCTTTTCACAGTTTAAAATAGGTAGAAATATATATGCTGACTCCCTTTCTACTTTTCATATGTTTAAATGTTTTGGTGAGGATGAAATGGGGGAAATGAAATTAAAAGGAATTATTAACAATTGAAAAGCCATCAATATTGGTGACTAGACATAGATAAAATTAAGTTGGAAAACTAAGAAGCAAATCCAAGGGTTCTGGAGTTTGTAGAGACACATAGAACAAGGGGAATAATTATGGTTCCTAAGGGTGATTTTTCAGCTTCAACTAAACTGTACATGCTTCAACCTTTGTTCCTAGAAAGTGATTTCTTTCCGTGCTAATAACATATTGATTATTTTTCACAAAATGCAAGCAGTAATTAGAAGTGGATCCACCTTACTTTAATTGCCTTCACCTTTGGGAAAGGATTTGGGAAAAGTTTTGTGTTGCAAATCAAAAGTGAGCTTCTGGGAGGTATTTGCAAATTGTTAAGGTCCTTCTGAATGCTCATAGTGCTTTTCCTTCTGACTCTAGAATGGTAGTTGCTTGTTTTCAGTAATATTATGTAGAAGAATTATGGAAAGAAAAATTGGAAATCTTCACTCTCTTGATACCTTACATATTTGATCTGAATGCTGCGCAATCCTGGCAACTAGCCAAGAAAATTGCTTCCCAGCCTTTATCATCACCCAAGAGGGTTGCATCTGCCAGAAGCAAGGTTCAGCAGGGTAAATGAGAAGGAAAAAAATCAATCAGTATCTCATCACTCAGAAGCAGCATAAGTAACATTGTTAATGTGGATTACATTTTGGCTTTGGGACATTTTTCTATGCTGTGTAATGTAATTTTTATCCTGGTTTTCTCTTTTCTATCTCTCTCTCTCTCTCACAATGTATATCTATTTTTTGACATGATTATTTATTCTTTACAAATATAGTTTTAATAGTTGCATTTCTGCTAGTGTTGTCTAATATTTTTCTTAGCAATATATCTTTGTTGATATTTATAAACTATAACACAATTTGTCCATATTCTTAGTTTTTCTAACTGTTCCATGCTTCACGGCCATAATTACATAATTAAAAGGCAGACAGGTGCTATTGTGAATGTATATTTGTCTATAACAGATAATTCTTGTTAGGTATCCTTCATTGCCCAAACCTCTGCCATCTTCATGACTATGATAGGTGTTGTTTTGAAGAGCATGCATGGCTTTTGGGCAGCTATTGAAAAATGAGAACAGAAAATGTCAGTTTAGATTTGCTCTTCAATGTCTGTACTTGCAATTTCACCAGAAGCCCTGACTGTTGTGCGAGATGGGGCTTCCAGCTGCCTTTCCTGATTGAGACTTATCTCCAGAGGGAGACAAGCTCTCATTGTCTTTGTCCCCACAAAATTGATTCTTGTCGCACACTGTGTGTATCTACAACATTGGAAAGGGCTGTTCAGCTGCACTTTAAGATTCGTACAGTTACCAAATATTACAGGGCACCAGAGATGAGGTCTGCCGTTACAGGCAGTTACACAGCTGCCGTTTCTTTGGAGTCACATACAGTTTTCTTTTTGGCTATTTCTGGCAACACACAGGTGTCGAGTTGAGTTTTATTTGGAAAACTTACCTTGTTTTATATAAACCTTTAGTGGAGTGTACTTG
>NW_006399758.1:25419831-25434352 GCF_000299155.1 Elephantulus edwardii | reverse complement strand
GAACTTGGGGGGAGGGGTGGACAGGGAGAAAAATACAACAATGAATGAATAGAAATTAAAAAAAAAAAACCAACAAAAAAACACCCCAAACCTTTATTCTTATATTTCTTTTCTCTTTCCAATATATTACTTTGACAACAGGTCCTTTATTTTATTCCCCCAGCCTAGCTAGCAGTGCCTGTCTGTAAATGCTTCCTCCCCCAGCTGTCCTAGACCCCTTTGCCAAAACATTTTTTTCAAATTTCTATTTCATGTTGGTTTGCTTACAAATAAGTTCGTATACACCATGTTTCACACTAGCCTTTATTCATCTTGTGTTTCATACAATTATTCCCATTCATTATGTTTTATAGTTAATCATTATTGAACTATGCCCACCATTACCTGTCTTTCCAGATACCCTCCTTGCCAAAGCATTTTGTGATCATTTCTTTAGTTCATACCTTAATGTTTCTCTATTCTTCTCTCATGAAATTCAAACCTTGTATATACTTGTCAGAAATATTTGAAATTGCCAGAGCTCCACTTAGCTGTCATTAAGATCACAGTGTGATTCCAATATTTTATGTGTATACCTAGGAGTAGAATTGCTGGATTGCATGGTAAAAAGCAGTTCACCGACACAGGACTAACAGGAATTCAAGCTGGATTCAAAAGAAACTTTGGTATGAGAGGTATCATGGCTGGTATCAGATTGATCTTAGCTGGTGGTAGAGAATATCAGAGACACTTTTGTGTCCTTTTGACAATGGAAAGACATTTGATTGTGTGGATCATAATAGTTTATAGAAAGAAATGAGAAGACTTCCAGGACATTCTACTGTGCTCCTGCAGAGACTTACACTAACCAAGAAGCAGTCATTTTGTACTAGGAGCTACTGCATGGTCTAAAATTTGGAAAGGTCTGTGCCAGAGTTGTACCCTGTTACCAAATCTGTTCAGTATGTATGCTGAGAAAATAATTAAAGAAGCTGAACTCTGGGAAGAAGAAGTTGGCAGCAGGACTGGAAGAAGGCTCTGCAAAAATCTATGTTACACAGATGACACAACTTTGGTTGCTTGATGAAAAGACACCTATTAAAGATCAAAGACTTCAGGATGGATTACATCTTCATATTAAGAAACCAAAAATCTTATCTCCATATGGTCATTATGAGTTAACATAAATTTGATGGCACCTAACAATTACAACAACAACTGGTAATTCTGGTTTCTACTTTTTTAGAAACTAACGGCTTTTTTTCTATGAGAGTTGTATAATATTACTATTCTAATAGCAATGGATGAGGGGTCTTACTTTTCCGTATCCTCAATAATACCTGCCATCTCTGATTTTTGTTTGTTCCTTTCTTTTTTACTCATCTCTGTCTCAGTGGGTGTGATATTTCATTGCTCTTTTGATTAGCACTTATCTAATAACTAAATTGAAGTTCAACATCAAGAAAACAAAGATTCTCACCACTGGGCAGTTTGGAAGCATCATGATAGATGGTGAAAAGACTGAGATTGGTAAGTTTCCGTTTTCTTGGCTCCACAATCAATACTCTTGGTAACAGCAACCAGGAAATCAAAAGATGAATTGCATTGGGCAAGTCTGCTATTAGGGTCCTCTCTAGAGTACTGAAGAGCAATGGTGTCAGTCTAGAGGCTTAGGTGCACCTGATCCAATTACTTGCTATTCGTCAGAAAGCTGGACAATGGCTAGAGGTACTAGAAGAAGAAATTATACCTTCGATCTCTGGTACTGGAGGAAAATATTGAATATACCACAGTCTGCTAGGAAAACAAACATGTTCATTCCTGGAGAGGATGAAATCAGAATGCTCCTTGGAGGCATGGATTCTGAAGCTCCATCTGACATACTTTGGGCATGTTGCAAGTAGAGACCAGTCCTTGGAGAGGGACATCATGCTTGGGAGAGTGGAGGGACAGCACAAGAGAGGAAGACCCTCAATGAGATGGATTGACTCAGTGACTGGGGTAATTAAGGATAGGTGTCTAAGAGACAATAAGGTTGGATCAGGATAAAGCAGAGCTCAGAGATATTGTACATAGGATTGTTAGGAGTCGCAAGTGACTCGACGGCACATAACAACAATAACTAAAAGGAAGATCTGGTGTTTGTGAGGAATTATTCTGCCAACCTAAAGGTACGAGGTTTAAATCCACCAGCTGCTCCTTGGAAGAAAGATAGGTGATCATCTCTCCTGCAGTTTATTCCTCTGAATACTTACTAAAAAATCAACTATGGCTCTGTTTTGACTCCACCACAAGCGACACACACACACACACACACACACACACACACACACACTCTGATTAAAAATGCTGAGCAACATCATGTGTTTGTTGACTATGTTTATATCTTTGTGTGAAATATTCATATTCTTTACCTACCTTTGGACTGATATTTTTATTGCTGAGTTTCAGGAGTTCTTTATAGATAAATGATATTGAAAACATATTAGACACATGGTTTCAATATGAGTCCCCTATGATATACTTTCTCTATCATTTCTCTCTCTTTCTCCAAATTTGGTTGTGTTTTTTTTTTTCCTTAACAAGTGTCCAGCTCTCAAAAGGCCTCAATCTCGTCCTCTGACTGATTGATTCCCTTGGGCAAATGTATTCCTTTCACAGGAGGGAAAGATTTAGCATCTTGTTCTGTTCCAGTAACCTACAAACTGCAGTGGTGGATTAGGGACGAGAAGGACTCTTGGACTGATCATGTAAGTAAGGCAGGGAGCCCTGTCAAGATTCTCGGTGTCCAGTTTGACTTGATTTCTGTCTAAGAAAGCTGTGCTGAGATTCTTACTATGTCTCCAGTAAGTTAGTATATTTTACCAATCTAGGATCATCTTTGTTCAAAGAAGCAAAACCCAGTTTGTTTTTGTACTACAGAAGGAAACATCTATTAGCATGTTCTTATCCTTGATCCTTTCAGAATAGTAGATTCCACCATAATTACACTAAGCTCTTAGACTCAGGCTCATCTTATTATACAGAAAAAGAAATCACTGAGCGCATTCAAGGTTCTCTCTGTTGCTCTTTAGGATTATACTGATATACTTTTGCTTCTAATTTGAAGAAGTGGGACAGATAGATTTTTCATATTCAGCACACTGCATGTGAATAATTGAACTTAACTCTTATGAGACACTAGGCTGCAGTTCTCTTTTTAGTTTAAGAGAATACAGAAGCTTCAAATGGCTGTTTGATTTATTTAAGATCACAGAGGCAGTTAAAAAGAGTAAAGGCTTCTCTTACTTACTGAGCCATGTAGTTACTCTAATGGTTGTCATTATTATTGTAAGTAAAACCCCACAAAGCAATCCAACCACAGGTAAATGGTTATGTGTTAATGACAAGGTTAATTTTTCATGACATCTCTCTGAAGTAGGATCTTCTGTCTTTTGACACAACTCTTTGTAGGGTGTTCTGGTGCCCTAGTGGGTAAGGAGTTGTGTTGCCAGCCCAGGGTGGGCAGCTTGATTCCACCAGTTTTTCCATCAGAGAAATATGAACAATTGCCTTCTGTGCTGTAAACAACATATAAAAACTCAGTGGAGAGTCGGTTGTGAGTCAGTTCTGAATCCATGGCGTGAAACAACAACTTTTAAATAGATACTGCCATTTTATATGGGGGAAATGGGAAACAGAAATCACAAAAGTTGACAAATGTCACTGTGATAGCAAGTGGGAAGTGAAGACTTGAAATCAGTAAATTTGTTTTTACTTCAGAAAATTTATTTTATGGCTGTCATATCACATGCTTTACAAAAGTAAATGCTGTATTTCCAGCTTCCACACTGCAAAGCTTTTATAACTACTTCAGTTTCCATTTGTTAAATGAACATATACTCAAAGATCTAATATCCTGGTTTTCTGGAGTCACAGAAACACTAAAGTTTAATGAATAGTGGGCTCACCTCCATTTGAGTGTCTTCTCATATCTTTCTCTCCTTCAAATTTGTATTAATTTATACTTTTTCTTCTCAAGATTTTAAAATTGTATTCACTTCATCACCAACTATACATATATATTTGGTGAAATGTGACGTCAAGATTGGAGGAAGATTCAACAACAATCTGCATTATGCAGATGACATAACCCTGCTTGCTGAAACTGAGAAGGACCTGAAGTGCTTGTAGCCTTCAGTATGGATTACAGTTCAACATCAACAAAACAAAGACTCTCACCACTGGGCTGATTGGCAGCTTCATGATAGACAATGAAGAGATTGAGATTGCTGACAGTTTAGGCTCCACAATCAACATTCTTGTTACCAGCAACCAAGAAATTAAAAGACAAATTGCACTGAGAAAATAATCTGCTGTCAGAGACTTCTCCAAAGTATTGAAGAGCAATGATGTCAGTCTGGAGACTAAGGTGTTCCTGATCCAGGCCATAGTCTTTGCAATTACTTGCTATGCATCAGAAAGCTGCATGACTAAGGATAATAGAAGAATTGATGTCTTTGAGCTGTGGTGCTGGAGAAGAGTACTGAATATATATCATGGACTGCTAGGAGAACAAACAGGTTCATCCTAGAGAGGGTGAAACCAGGCTGCTCCTTGGAGGCAAGGATTCTGAATCTTCGTCTGATGTACTTTCGACATGTTGCAAAGAGGGACTAGTCCTTGGAAAGAGAAATCATGCTTGGGAGACGGTAAGAGAGGAAGACCCTCGATGAGATGGATTGATTCAGTGACCAGGGTAATGAGAGTAGATGTGCCCAAGACAATAAGGTTGACACAGGATAGAGAAGTTTCCAAGACAATAAGGTTGATACAGGATAGAGAAGGTTTCAGTGCTGTTGTACACAGGTTGACTATGAGTCACAGGTGCCTTGAAGGTACACAACAACAACAAACTAAATTGCATATGATATTAAACGTTGTTATATCTTTGATGTTGTATCTGGATTTTTTCAGGTCCAGAGACAATAGTGCTGAAGAAGGATAGACAGTCTCCTCCCATGCGATTACAACTTCTGAAAACCTGTTGGGTCAGTCCCAACTTGATGGTACCCAACAATAACAGGGAAAATAGTAGCATTTTTATTAGAAACATGTCTAATCTCACTTGTTGCTTTGCTAAAGACAAAGGCATGTATAGGGAAGAATGAAAAAAGACTCAATAACTTGTGATATGCAGACAACACAACCTTGCTTGCAGAAAGTTAGGAGAACTCGTTTATAGAAAGTGAAGAAGCACTTACTGAAGATCAAAGTATATGCTCTTCAGTGTGGATTATGCCTCAACTTGAAGAAAACAAAAACCTTCACAACCAGACCAATAAATGACATCATGATGGATGGAGAAAAGATTTAAGTGGTCAAGGATTTTCTTTTACTTGGATCCACAATCAGCAATCATGGAAGCATGATATTAAGTATTATTCTCCACCACAACCATACAAAGGAATCAATTCTTCTAGCATCCTTATTCATTGTCCAACTTTCAGAGATATAGTGAGTAATTGAAAAAGTCATGAGTTGAACCAGGCAAACTTTAGTCTTTAAACTGTCATCTTTGCTGTTTATCACTTTAGAGAGGTCCTGGACAGCAAATATTCCCAATGTAACATGCCTTTTTATTTCTTTACTGTTAACATGGAGAATGATTGTAAATTCTAGTAAAATGAAGTTGTTACCAACTTCAGTCTTTTCTCCATGTGTCCTGATGTTGCTTATTGGTCCAGAGGTTTTCGTAATGTTAAAATATAAGCCATATTGAAAGCTTTAGTCTTTGATCATCTGACATAAGCGTCTAGTCTTCTCCGCTTTTTACAGTCAAGGTTGTGTTGTCTGTGTAACACAGGTTGTTGATCAATCTTCCTCTTGATACACATTTTTTAATAATTTCCACATTCTGTTGAATCATCATTTTTGGGAATGAGAACAAATATTGAGCTTTTTCAGTTAGTTAGGCAAGTAACTTCCAATTTTCTTAACATGGACTAATAAGTACATCTAGGGCTGCATCTATTTGTTGCATCTGTTATACCTAGGAAATAAAATAATTCCTTTACTCCTTATGTCCTTAGCTCTAAGTTCCTCTTGCTGTTCTACTCAGTTTTCTGTTTGCATTTCTGTGTTGATGTTTCTGTGTTGTAATTGTTTACCTTACTGTCTATACTTCTCCATATCAAGAAAGAAATCCTAATGAAACTTAGTCTTCCTAACTTTATCTTTGAATTTTTATAGCCAGAAGGACCCCTAGAAAGAGAGAACCAAACACAAGTTCTATGAATTAGTGACTTTCTTGGTTTTTGTTATTATTCCTGTATAATTTATGCCTGTGAGTTTCTACTACATATCGCATTGGCAATGATGTTTATATTTTAAAAAATCACTAAATAAATTGTCTTGCTTGGTTATGATGGTGTAAGAGAAAAAAAATAAAAACTGTGATCTTTACTTTTCCAGTTTGAATCCTTATGTATCTCAACTACATCTTTCTTAAATTATTGTAGTATTTATATAGTGCACTATGGGAACTAAGATTTGGTAGTTGAAATGGCTTTATTCTTTTTTTATATGGTGAGAAAAATTTATATTTAGGATTAGCCAGTTGGACTCAGTTTAGATGATCCCAATTTTGTTGACAACATCCAAAGCATCATAGTCAGGAGCAAGTCGAACATAGGCCTTCTCTCCATCAGGCCTGAGCAAAGTGCTGACCTTAGACGCATCAATGTCATAGAGCTTCTTTACATCTTGTTTGATTTGGTGCTTGTTGGCCTTGACATCCACAATGAACACAAATGTGTTGTTACCTTCTTCATGGCTGACTCAGTGGTCAGGGGAAATTTGATGATGGCATAGTGGTCAAACTTGCTTCTCCTGGGGGCGTTCTTCCAGGGGTATTTGGGCTGCCTTAGGAGTCTCAGCGTCTTAGGCCACCGGAAGGTGGGGGATGTGCAGATTTTCTTTTTTTTTTTGGCTGTGGATGCCCTTCAGGACTGCCTTCTTGGCCTTTAATGCCTTTGCTTTGGCTTCAGTTTTGGGAGGGGCAGGGGCTTCCTTTGCTTTCAGCTCCATCTTTGTAGAAAGGTGAAATGACTTTATTCTAATCATATCTGTCACAGTCAGAGGAAAGCATATGATGTCTACTTGTCTATTCTTTCTTATCATGACAACATGCATTTGTGTATAAATGGCCTGCCTCAAGTCTCAAAATCTCTGGGACTGTCACAGTCTTAACACATTGTTTTATCTCAGGCTTTTGCTCTGTCAACTCTTCAGTGTCCAATGAAAAGTTACTCTGCACCTGCTTTCACTATAAAGGCATTTTGTTGGACATCATCTCTGCTGATTGTAAAAATTTTTAGTTGTTTTCAGAAGAATTCTTTTTTTTTAAAGCTCTCTTTTTTGTATTGCATACAAAGAGAATTAAGCAAAGCAATTCCAGCAAGAGTTAGCTTTTTCCATTTCTCATTTCACAACCTTGCTTTGACCTTAAGCATCAACTTTGCCACATTTTCCTCCCCTCTGGCTGGGAAATGGAAGCCTAGTGACAGTTCTTAAGCATGTGCAGTGAACTGTCTTATAAGCAGATAAGTGAAGTGATGAATTCAATATTTTTTCTTTTGAGTTGAAATAAAATCCTTAGATGAAATCTAAAATCTCAATTTCAATTATATTTCTTAAAGGCTACATGTCACTGTTGATGTTAGATCCTGTCAAGTTGACTACAATGTACAGTGACCCTATAACATGTGCCTTTAGGAATCTAATAAAAATATATTATGCATTCTATTAAAAGCTAACATCTTTAAGGTGCTTATTATAGGCCAAAAATTCCCTAAACACCTTAAATGCACTGTAAAACAAAGGGAAGAAATGCTGAAGTCAAAGAGATAGACAGATTTTTAAAAGTAGCTCAAGACAAAGCAAAGTAGTATAACAAAATGTGAAATGAAGTGTGGTAAGAGCATAAAAAGGGGAGAACTTGCTCAGAATTCCTTAAGCTAATAGAACTGAAATTGAAACCAGATCGAGAATTGCAATACTGAGAGATACTATTGGCAAAATCTTGAATGATAAAGGAAGCATCAAAAGAAGATGGAATGAATACAGAGTCACTGTACCAGAAAGAATTGAGTAACATGAAAACATTTTAGGGAATGACATATTATCAAGAATCAATGAACCAAAGAACCAATGAAGGAAGAAGTTAAAGTGGCACTCAAGGCATTAGCAAAATATAAAGTTTCCAGAATTGGTGGTATAGCAATTGACATGTTTCCACAAACAAATCCAGTGCTGGGTGTGCTCACCAGTATCTGCCAGGAAATTTGGAAGAGAGCTACCTGGCTAAGTGAATAGAAGGGATCCATCCATATTCATTCCCATTTCCAATAAAGGCTACCTGACAGAATGTGGAAAATATAGAATAATATCATATTACACACAAGTAAAATATTGCTGAAGATTATAAAATACGGCCAAAACAGGGCATGGACAAAGAACTGTCTAAAGTTTAAGATGGGGTTAGAAGAGTCAAGGAAACCAGGAGCAACATTGATGCTTTCAGATGGATCTTGGCTGAAAATGTCTGTTTGTGCTTTATTGATTATGAAATGGCATTTGACTCTGTGTTGTTGTTGAGTGCTGTAGAGTCAGAACCCAAGCACGGCATCCCTCTCCAAGGACTTGTCCCACCTTGCAACATATCCAAAGTATGTCAGATGAAGCTTCAGAATTCTTGCCTCCGAGGAGCAGCCTAGTCTCACCCTCTCTAGGATGAACTAGGGGTTCATGGTTTATTCAATACCCTTCTTCAGCACCACAGTTCAAAGGCATCAATTCTCCTTTTATCATCCCTAGTCATTGTCCAGCTTTCTGATGCATAGCAAGTAATTTCAAAGATCAAGGAGTATATCAGGTGTACCTTCGTCTCCAAATTGACATTGCTGCTCTTCAAAACTTTGATGAGGTCTCTGACAGCCAAGTTTTCCTGAAGCCTTATTTTTCTGCCAGAGTCTTCAGTGCAGCTTGAACTTCCATTATTACCATTGGTTCTTTTTCATATAGGACTTCCTGAAATTTGTGAATGTTGACCAGTTCTTTCTACTACAGTGACTCTATGTATTCTTTTCATCTTCTTTTAATACTTCCTGAATCAGTAAAGATTTTGTCCATGGCATCTCTCAGTATTGCAACTCAGGGCTTGAATTTGTTTTTAAGTTCTTCCAGTTTGAGAAATGCTAAGCAAGTTCTTCCCTTTTTATTCTGTAAGTCCAGCTCTTTGTATATTTTGTTCTAATATTTTGCTTTTTATTCTAGAGTGGGAAAAAAATCTCAATTGCTAAAATGGTCTGCTTTTATAAAATTAATGTTTGAGTAAATGTTCTCATACATCATTAAATAGAAAATATTGTTTAATGGATAATTTTCACATTTCTATCAGATTAATTTTCAAAATTTTCTCAGATGCTCATTTTCAATGGTTCCAACAATATAAATAAGACTTGCTGTCATTTCTAGAAAATTTTCCATAAGCATATGACATACAGAAGTTTCCTAATCATTGTCTTTGTTATTTATAAAATTAAATACTAAAAACCACTTCACTTTATTCTGTTTATATTTCAAGTTACTTATTAGTACTATACTGATATAAGAGAGAAATGAGAAAGGAAAAAAGCTTTCTTCTACTGCACATACCTTCTATCTTGGACTTCTTAATAAATTCTTTCTCCAACTAAATACTATTATTATTAGAAGCAGTTGGTTTGTGATTAAAATGTCACATGGAGGTTTGTGACTATAATCTCACATGATAACCTTGTCCTGTGTCATAGAAATACCAAGGCAATCTTTGATATAGACTTGTTAGTGACAAGTGACATTTTAGTATTTTTGTTTGTGACTTATAATTCTTCTATAAGAAAATAGAGTCTCTCATGTTAAACTACTTGGTAATGGCTGTAATATTTTAATTATTTTCAATGTAATTGCTCTAGTAGAATGCTAGTATGCCAACAGTAAAGCAGAGAGTGATTGTAACATGAGATCATAATTATTAGCATAAATCCATCAGACCAACAAAGGTTGGAAAAGGATGCAGAGTGTATTTTTGGAAGATGTTCAAAATCCAATCATGCTCAGTAATGCTCTGATTTACTGCATCTCTTGTCTGCTTGCTAGCTCATTTAAGTGACCTGTGCTTCCTCTCTGAAGTCAATGCTGGAAAGATTTCAAATACAGATGACATTCAACAGGAAGGAAGACATAAACAAAACCCAAATGGGTACTTGACATACTTAATGCTCAAGTGTGTGGGTCAGAGTTCATTAGGTTATTTAATCTACCCATGTAAATTAGTTTATGTCCAGAAAGTTGAATAAATCAGAATGAGGTTGAAATTGGTCACACTCTAAAACAAAATGTACCTTGTTCTTTTGTTCTTTTATAGGCATTCAGAGAACATTCCATATGCTTGTGTTGGGAGTGATTTGAAAAACAATTTTAACACTTTTCCTAACATACATGGATGAAACCATTTCACAACATGAAACAAAAACTAGAAAGGAATTATGTAATAGTTAATTGACTTATGGGATATAAAGGGATGAAACACTGTGTCTCCAGAAAATCTCAAGAAGAAAGAATTGCCCATCACTGATAATCTCCAGTTGGGAAGGGTGTATGCCAAGGATGTGTCCTATCTCCATAACTTTTCAATCTATCTGCAAAACAGATTATCCAGGAGACTGGGCTCTGTGAGGAGAGACATCTGGATAGGAGGAAGATTCATCAACAACCTGTATTATGCATATGATACAACCCTGTTTGCTGAAACTGAGGAGGACCTGAAGAGCTTACTTCAGAATATCAAGGACTTCAGCCTTCAGTATGGATTGAGGGCTCAATATCAAGGAAACAAAGATTCTCACCACTGGGCCAATTGGCAGCATTATGACAGATGGTGAAGAGATTGAGATTGTTAACAGTTTTAGTTTGTTTGACTCTACAATCAATATTCTTGGTATCAGCAACCAGGAAATTAAAAGACCAATTGCATTGGGAAAGGTTGCTGTCAGAGACCTGTCCAAAGTACTGAAGAGTAAAAATGTCACTTAGGAGACTAAGGTGTGCCTGATTGAGGCCTTAGTCTTTGCAATTGCTTGCTATGCATCAGAAAGCTTTATGATGACTAGGAATGAGAACTGATGTCTTTGAGCTGTGGTGCTGGAGAATAGTATTGAATATACCATGGACTACTTGGAAGCAGGAGTGGCATCCACTTCCATAAATCGTTTGCCTCCAGAAACCCTATGAACCTGGAGAAAGGATTAAAGTCAAGCAGGTGTCGAGGACTTTCGTTCATAGTGTCATTCATAGGATCACTATGAGTGGCCAACAACTCAACAGCACTTAACAGCAATAACAACACCATATTAAAAATAAAAACAAAATGTGTTCTTATTTAAAATATAAAGAATGTATTTTAATAGAAAATATAAAGAATATATTTAGTCCTTTGTGCCAAAATTGCACAGATGCATCAACAAAATACAGAAGTTAAAGTTTCTGAGCAATTTTTGAGCAGTACATCAACAAAAACTTAAAATGTTTTAGTGGAATCACTTAAAAAAAGTGGATGAGAATTGGTTTAAAATTCTCAATAGGACTGAACTGAAGGTATGTATGTTGGGGAAGATCATGTTCAGTTAAAAAAATCATCAAACTACTAGTTCTATGAAACAGACATTCTGCTTCTTCAATTTGAGGTGCTCATTTTATAAAATGTTATTACTGAGGTTGAATTGTCATTCCTAAGGCTGGCCTGCTCTGGGTGGAAATTTAGTCTCTGTGATTTGGATGACGAATAAAGATTATAGATGAAGAATTGAAGCCTCTGTCAAAAGAATGAGCAGGTGTTCCTTGGGAAAGGTGCAGCCAGAGTGCTTCTTGGAGACTAGGATGACAAAGCTTCATCCCTCATACTTTGGACATGTTGCTATTCTTTGGAAAGGATATCATGTTTGGAAGGGTGGAGGGTCAGCAAAAGTGAGCAAGACCCCACTCAAGATAGAATGACATGATGACTGCAGCAATGGGCTCAGGTATATCAGAGATAGCACAGGAGAGGGCGAGTTTCAGGTCTGTTGTTCATTATGAGATGCACTCAACTCAACAGCACCTAACAACAACAAATGCTAGGGAGCTTTGTTGATCTTGTGGGTGGAAAGTTGGGCTGTTAGCCCCAAAGTGGTGCCTCTTTGGTGGTTTGAATCTACAAAATGTGCTATGGGATAAAGATAGGCGATTTCCTCCTATGCACTTTATAGCCTCCTGAGAATCTACTGGAAGGTCATCCATGAGCATGGTCTCCCATATTCCTGCATCCACTTGTACTAATTCCAGCATCAATCTTTTTGCTCTCCTGGGCTCTCCTTCCACAAGCAGAGCTTCAGGTTTCCCCTGGTGGGCCAGACATCAAGGCAAGGCCAGGTCCAATGGGTGCTGAGGTCTCCTTCTGGTGGTGAGAACATCATGTCTCCCCAGTGAGGCAAGGCAAGACTCACTGCTGCCTTGGAAAACCCTATTAACAGTAGAGCACAATAGAGATATAATACTGGAGGCTGAGTCTTCATATTTAAAGGCACCAAAATGAGGAGGAATAGTTACAAACATCCACTAATAATTAGAACATGGAACATATGAAATATGAATAGAATTGGAGCTCATACAGATTGATATACTAGACATCAACAACCTGAGATGGATTAGCATTATATAATCTACTATCGAAGGAATGAAAAAGTAAAAAAAAAAAAAAAGGTGAGGTTGCACTTATAGTAAAAAAAGGCCATTTCTAGACCATCTGAACTATAATGTTAAGAGTGACAGGATACTATCTATACATATATAAGGAAGGCATGTATTCAAATATAAAGTCCAAAAACTAAAGCCAAAGAGTAGAAAATAGAAGATTTTTACCAACTTTTGCAGTCTGAAATCAAACATGAAACCAAGATACATTAATAATAATTAGTGACTTAATGCAAAAATTGGGAACAAGAAGAAGGACCAGCAATTGGAAACTATAGGCCTGATGGCAGAAATAAGTCTGGGGATAGAATGATAGAATTTAATACAATCAATGATTGTGCCCATGTGAAAAACTATAGCTAAACCAATAAGTTGTTGTTCAAATGGAGTAAGGGAACACACAAGGTTCAAAATAGAGAAAGAAGTATGTCAGGGATGTGTCTTTTAATCATACCTATTCAATCTGCATGCTGAACAGATTTCTTGAGAGGTTGGATTTTATGAAGAGGAATCTGGCATCAGGATTGGAGGAAGACTAATCAGCGATGGTACAACCATGCTCACCAAAATTGATGAGTACTTGAGCTTTCTGCAGAAAATCAAAGACTGCAGACTTCAATATGGGTTGTATTTCAACATCATGAAAACAAGATCTTCACCACTGATCAAATAGGCAGCATCATACTAGATGGAGAACAGATTCATGCTTTTAATAATTTCATTTTACTCAGATCCACAATCTGAGCACCAGCAGTGAGAAATCAAAAGATGGGCTGCACTGGACAAATGAGCTGTTAAGGATCTCTCCAGAAAGCTAAAGAGCAAAGATATCAGTCTGCTGATATCAGACTGCTCCAAACCGTGTCTTCTAACTGCTTGATATGTATCTGAGAGTTGGACAATGACTAATGATGACAGAAAAAGAATTGAAACCTTTGAATTTTGGTGCTGGAAAAGAGTATTAAACTTACCATGGACTGCCAAGAGAACAAACAGGTCTGTCATGGAGGGGATGAAACCAAGTTGCTCCTTAAATGCAACAGTTTTGAAACTCCATCGCAAACACTTTGGACATGTTGTCAGGAAGGACTAGTCCTTGGTGAAGAACATCATCCCTGGAAAGTTAGAGGGCCAGTAAGAGAGAGGAAGATCCTGGATGGGATCGATTGATATAGTCTCTATGGCAACAGGTCAGGTGTGTCAGAGATGGTGGTGCTGGTCAAGATAGGGCAAGGTTCAGAGCCATTGTTCATTGCACAACAACAGCAACATTCAGCCTGTGTATTGAACAAACAGTTCGAGAAATTTAACTATATGGAAGAATGTGGCATTAGGATTGGAGGAATACACATTAACAATAATTGTTATGCGGATGACAGAACTTTGTTTTTAAGTGAAGAAGACTGGAAGCACTTAGTAAAGATCAAAGACTACTTCATTATGGTTTATAACTCCAAATTCAAAGAAATAATATTTTTATAGCTAGGCCCAGTGGCAACTTCATGATAAATGAGAAAAAGATTATCAATGATTTAATTTTTCTTGCATCTTTTATCAACACCCATGATAGTAGCAGTCAAGAAAAGATATGTTGCATTGACTAAAGACATTGTTAAGAACCTCTTTAAAGTGTTAGGGTAAGGATATAAGTTTAAATAATAAGGTGCACCCAATTGAAAGCAAGGTGTTTTCTACTGCTTCATATACAAGTGAAAATCGTTCAGTGAATCAG
>NW_006399758.1:25417690-25419097 GCF_000299155.1 Elephantulus edwardii | reverse complement strand
TTACATGCTTGTATATAAGTGCACTGCATGTCCCAATAAAATTGACCTGGATTGACTCTCTGATCTTCTCTTGGAGTGGTGTATCTCCATCGCGCTTATCTCCATCAGGGTGTCACTGTTAAGCTGCTGGTGAACTGACAGAGACAGTCATATGGAATTCCAAATGAACTTCACATCTGCTGTGGTGGAAGAGCAATAAAAAGTGCTTCACAGTGGCAAGAATGGCAAAATTCATCTCGCAAACCTTGGGCATGTTGTCAAGAGGTGGTGCCAGTTCTTGGAAAAAATACATTATGCATGGAAGAGTAGTATAGAGGAGGAGTGAATTGACACAGTGACTTCAACAATGGACTTGAACATGGCTGAGATTGTGAGGATAGTGCAATATAGGGAAAGGTTTCTTTCTGTCGTTCATAATGTAGGTGTGGGTCAGAGTTGACCAAATAGCACCAAATAACAATAAGTATCTCTTAAAACAAAAATACAACCACCACGTTGTTGTTATGTGCCATCAAGTCACCTGCAACTTATAGTGACCCTACATACAACAGCCTAAACCCTGCTCTATCCTGTGCCAATATGATTGTCTCCAATACACCTATCCTCGTTACTCTAATGAAGGAATCAATCCATCTCATCGAGGTCTTCTTCTCCTGTGCTGTCCGTCCACCCTCCCAAGTATGAGGTCCCTTTCCAAGGACTGATCCTGCCTTGTAACATGTCCAAAGTATCAGACAGAGCTTCAGAATCCTTGCCTCTAAGGAGCAGCCTGGTTTAGAACTCTCTAGGATTTTGAACCATGTAGTATCTCATTGCTCTTTTCTGATGACTGCCTCTTGGTCCAAGTATAGGTTCCACATTAGCACAATCAAATGTTCTGGGATTCCCATACTTCTCCAAGTCAGCCACAGCTTACTGTGATCCACACAGTCAAAAGTCTTTTCATAGTCAATGAAGCACAGATAGGCATTTCTCTGGTACTCTCTGCTTTCTGCCATGATCCATCTAACATTAGCTGTAATATCCCTGGTACCACAACCTCTTCTAAACCCAGCCTGCACATCTGGCAGTTTTCTGTTGATGTGTTGCTCCAATCATAAAAGTCTGTAGTGGTAGATAGAATAAAAAATCCACATGATAGAAAATTTAATTCAAAGGTCTCTGATGCTTTGGAATCTCTTCAATTTAGATATAAATAGGGACTTAAGAATCTCTTCAGTGCTCATTCTTTTGAGAGGAGAGGGTACACCAAATTGTAATTTATGACACTCATGCTAATCAAGGAGATAATTCTTCATTGTATTCTGTTCTTCATTGCCTCTCATCATCCCACACATTTAGCATGTGTATAACAAATCATTTGCCTTTCATAATTCTTTGCATATGCAGTGGAGTGATATTAGGTAT
>NW_006399758.1:25412571-25413478 GCF_000299155.1 Elephantulus edwardii | reverse complement strand
TGAAGAAGAAGACCCTAATGAGATGGATTGACATGATGACTTAAGCAATGGGCTCAAGTGTGTCAGAGATGATGAGGATGGCGCAGGATAGGGTAGGGTTGAGGTCTGCTGTTCATAGGGTCACTATGAGTTGCAGTCAACTCAATGGCACTTAGCAGCAACATCCTAGATATTTTATGTAAGTGGAATTATGAATAAAATATTTGTCCTTTGTGACTAACTTATTTAATGCAATTTGGGTTTTCTATGATTCATTCATTTTATATCATGCATCAGACTATCCAATTTTTTCCATGTTCACCTAGTGAGACCTGATTTTACTCTGGTTTAATTCTTGGCTGTTGGTTGCCTTCCAGAAAGGCAGGGCCATCTATTGTATTCTTTGCTGAAGAACCAGGTTGAGCTAGTTTTTGCTAACAGCAGCAGCCATTCCTGTTTTAAAGCTAAATTTATGTGAAACAGCTGTCAGAGCAGTGATGCTTTGGCTGGAGTTAATTGGAGGGGAAATACTGAGTATCTTCTTTCATGGTACATTTCAGAAAAGATCATTCTTTTCAATAATTATGTAGAAGTCAATAAGACTGGGAATAGAAGAGAATCTATTTTTTGCTCTTTCAAAGGATGATTAATATTCATCAAATGTCAACTATGCATGCAGATAATCAGATAAGACAAACACTTAGAGAAATGCCTTGAAAATTATTTTGCATTATCTGAAAGACAAAGTAAAATTTTAAATTCTAAGCATAACCAGAACAATTTCTTGATAGTTATATGTAAATCTATTAGAGAAATATGTAAATATGAAATACTACTGAATCTTTGCAAGTAATTTTTATTCAGAACACTTTTGGAGTTTTTACACACAATAGAGTGTGTTGAGAATATTTCTGTTTTGCTAATACTA
>NW_006399758.1:25392398-25411081 GCF_000299155.1 Elephantulus edwardii | reverse complement strand
TTCAAATTTGTCACTCTAGATGACTTGTGTGTTCCTATAGCATTCAAAGCTGTGTCACCAGCATTTCAGAATTAGCATGGACACCTGTAGTGGCCAAATTTCTGCAAAGCTTCCAGTACAAGATAGATTAGGAAGAAAATCATCTATTGAAAATTCTACAGTTTACAGCAGAATATTGTCCAATAGAGTGATGGAAGATAAACCCCCTATGTTCTCCACAGGAGAAAGGTGAGCAATCTCTTCCTGTGTTATTTACTGCCGCTGAAAATCCACTGGAGGGTCATCCCTGGTCACTTCTACACAGCAACAAATAACACTGTTCAGATGCTCTTGTACATTCAAATGAATACCGAACCGTATATTGACACATCCAAATAATGCTTTGCTTAAAGTTGTGCAAATCAAACATTAGAATAGTCATCCATTGGACTTGAGTAATACAAGCAGATATGCTACAATTACACTCATAAAGAGTACTTCTTCCTTTATTTAACCCTTTTTTTCCCATACAAAATTTTAATTTGGTTTCTTTTTTTTTTTTTTTTTTTAAAGATAGGCTCTAAGGATTGCCACCATAACATGTATTGTTGTTTTTGTTATGTATCATCGGGCCAGAATCAACTAATACTGTATATTTTGAGTAAATAACAAAGGAAGAGATTGTGCATGTTTGAACCTCATGCCTTTGGATTGACAGTGCAGTTTCTTACCATTAAGCCACAGAACTCTCCACTATTTCTTAAAATTAGAATATAATGCCATTCTATGATTTATGGAACAATTTTTAAATATAAGATCCATTATAGATGAAAAATGTCAATAGAAGAAATGTTTTATTAATTTTGTAAAATTCTATATAATATATAGAAAATTATATATAATATATAGAAAATTATATATATTCACAAAACTATATTTTGTGAAAATAAACATTTCACCTCGGACTTACTGCCCTTGAGTCAGATGAATTCATAGCTGACTATCCAGTAGATTCTCAAAGGTTATAAATATCAGGAGGAAACTTCCCATCTTTCTTCTACAGAGCAGCTGGTAAAACGGCATTATTACTCTTTACTAAAATGACAAATTATATGCTTCTACTGAATTTTCATTTATTTGTGGGAAATATCAAGTTCTCACTCTTTCAGTTTTGTTTTTCCACTTCAGTTTTTTAATTACAATGGACATATCATAGTAGCAGAGGAAATGTTGAAGAAAGAAGAAGAATTAAGAATGAAAATAACAAGAGTAAAATGTAGTAGCAGCAATACCAATCATGCTAAAGTACCTGGGTTGAATATGTTTAGATATGTTTGCAGAAATATGTAGAAATGTGTGTATGTATTCATTGTTTATACATATACATTAGAAGAGTACTTATGAAAACAGTCTTATTTGAATGTGAATATACTTTAAAATCACTGTCACATAGAAATAGAATTCAAGAATTGAAAAAAGGATTTTAAATCTAAGGATTCACAGGTCTAGAAAGAATTCATCCATTTAAATACTAATATATAGCATTCTCAGGATCCTGAGAGGGGCAGTTTATGCTGCACTGTCAACCCAAAAGCCCAAGGTTTCAGTCCACCAGCTGCTCTGTGGGGGAAAGATGGGCAATCTCCTCTCATGTGACTTGTTGCCTCTGAAAACTCATAGGAATGTCAATTATGTGTTGGTTCTGACTTGTTGTTATGTGCTGTCAAGTTACCTGCAACACATAGCAGCTCTGTGTACAACAGCTCTAAACCCTGTACTATCCCATGCCAATGTTATTGTCTCTGACATACCTACCCCCATTACTCCAATCACTGAATCAATCCATCCCATCAAGGATCTTCCTCTCTTGCGCTGTCTCTCCACCCTTCCAAACATGATGTCCCTCTCCAAGTACTGGTCCCATCTTGCAACATGCCCAAAATATATCAGATGAAGCTTCAGAATCCTTGCCTCCAATGAGCAGCCTGGTCTCACCCTCTCTAGGACAAACCTGTTTGCTCTCCTAGCAGTCCATGCTATAGTCAATACTCTTCTCCAACACCACAGCTCAATGAAATCAATTCTCCTTTTCTCATCCATAGTCATTGTCCAGCTTTTTGATGCATAGCAAGTAATTGCAAAGACCATGCCCTGGGTCAGGTGCACCCTAGTCTCCACACTGACATCATTGCTCTTTAGTACTTTGAAAAGGGATCTGAGAGCAGACTCCCCCAATGCAATTTGTCTTTTAATTTTCTGGCTGCTGGTTCCCAGAGTGTTGATTGTGGAGCCAAGAAAACTAAAGCTGTTCAGAGTCTCCATTTCTTCACCTTCTAAATTACAAATAACAACAACAACAACACTAACCATCTATCTCTAGTGGCAGAGTACATTACATATTTGATTATACAACAAAATATCTGTAATGTGGATCCTTAAGTCACTTTGTGGGAGAAAGATAAGGCAATATTCTCCTGAAACAATTTACAGCCCTGAAAATACCATCAATGAAGGATCAATTGGGGATCAGTCCTGAATCTATGGCAATTGACTAGTGGCAAGAAGCTATCTTGCAGTCCCAAAAGCTCCCAGTTCGAGTCTACAAGCTGCTCCACAGGAGAAGGATGGGCAGTCTCCTCCCATGTGATTGCCTCTGAAAACCCACTGGAGGGTAAACAATGGACAATTCCAACTTTATGGTACACCACAAGAACAAGAACAATGTGCACCTGATAGTGGTGCAATGACTAAAGGAGACAGAAAAAGAATCTGTGTCTTTGAATGAGTTTTTGTGGTGTTGGAGATGAATACTGAATATTCCATGGGCTACCAAAGGAACAAACAAGTCTGTCTTGGAGGAAGTGTAATCAAAGTGCTCCTTAGAGGCAAGAATGGTGAAATTTCATCTCACATATTCTGGTCATTTTACCAGAAGGTGGGCTAGACTTTGGGGGAAAAAATAATCCCTGATGCTGGGGTAAGTGGAAGGTCCAAGAAAGAGAAGGAGACCCTCAACAAGGAGGAATGACAGAGTGGCTGTAACAGTGGGTTCAGGCATATCAGCGATGGTAGCAATGGTACAGGATAGGGCCAGGTCCGGGTCAGTTAGTCACTGGGTTACTGTAACTTGTAGTTGACTCGAGGTCACCTAACGACAAACACAACAGCGATTAGTGTTTTGAACTCACGGGGCAGCTCCACGTGCAGCTCTGGAAGTCAAAATGGTGAAGAGCTGTGATGCCAACTCAAGTGCACTTAGTATAAGTCAATCAACTGCTTCTCCAAAGAAAAATGGGCAATCTCCTCCAATGTGATTCATACTCTCTTGACAGCCTGCGGGAGGGTCAGCTGTGAGTCAGTTCTGACTTGATGGCAAGTGGCTGTTTTTGTTGAGCAGTTCCATGGGGAAAAAGCCTGGGAGTTTGCTTCTATATAGATTATATCATGACACAGTTATACTGCATAACACATAGGCTCCCAAAACTCGAAATTGATAATAATAGGTCATTATTGTTGTTTTGCTTGCTTGCACAATAGTTTAGATCGCTACACGCGATCAGGGAGCTCTGGTGGCTCGCTGTGTAAGGATTTTTACCCCCATCTCAAAGGCAAACACTTGAAAAAGACTAGCTGTTTCCCCAGGGAAAGATGAACAATTGATTCAGGTGCCGTTTACAAGCCTCTGAAATCCTGATGCAGCTTTAGTTATAAGTCAGATGCAACTTGATGACAATGAGTTTGGATTTAGAATTTGATTAACTATGAGAAATAGATAGCAGCAGACTTTTTCCATAGACAAGATTCTATAACCTACCAGAGAACTGAGAAGCAACAAAGTCAGTCTGCAGACTAAGGTGTGCCTGATCCACATCATGGTCTTTGCAATTGCTTACTATGCATCAGACAGCTGAACAATGACCACGTTCGACAGAAGATGAATTGATGCTTTTGAGTTGTGGTGCTAGAGAAGTCTTGAACATACCATGGACTGTAAAGAAAACAAATTGGTTTATCTTGGAGAGGGTAAAACCAAGTTTCTCCTTGAAGGTTAGGATTTTGAAGCTAAGTCTCACATACTTGGGCACGTGACCAGGAGTGATCAGTCCTTGAAGAAGGATATCATGCTCGAAAGGGTGGATGGACAGCTTAGGAGAGGAAGACCCTGGATGAGATGGATTGATCCAGTAACTGGGGCAATGAAGGTAGGTGCGTCGAAGTTAGGGAAACTGGCTCAGGGCAGTGCAGGGTTCAGAGCTGCTGTACATAGGGTTGCTATGAGGTGCAGGCACCTCAACAGTGCATAACAGTGATGACAAGAACAGCAACCTTAATTTTATAAAAAGACTGTTGACATTTACTTTCAATAATCACTGTGTATTTTATTCCCAAGTTGATGTGTCATGCTAAGGGAATATTCTGGATGACTATTTTTTTGTTAGACATTTACCTATTAATTCAGCAATGATTTATTTAGTGCATACTTTGTGCAAGCAAAGACCCCTGCTGACTCAGCTGCCAACTGAAAAGGTTGACAGCTTGAAACCACCAGTTGCCCTGTGGGAGGTAACGTAGCGGTCTGCTTCTATGAAGATTTCAACCCGGGGATTTTACTGGGTACTTCTTCTTTGTCATATAGGGTCATGATGAGCCTGAATCTATTTTACAGCAACAGATTTGGTATTTTTGGCTATATACAAACGAAAAACATAAACACACTGGGTGGACCAGAGGGTATTAATTATCCGCCTACATGAGGTTTGCGTATAACAGCTGAGATAGATGTTGAGCAAATAATCTCTATAACACAACACACATTTGCATGGGCGCACACATAAATAAAGGGTCACTTTCCCATCTAATTTCATGCTTTATTGGGTACAAGGATCCCCCCTCACTAGTGACCACCACACTAGCATAGTTTCTGTATAGTTAATGTGGTGATGTGTGGCTTGATGGGACATGTGAAAAGGAACGCTGAGGTCTTTGGTGAGCAGATGAAAGAAATGTCACTGACTCTAGGTAAGCATAAGGGAAGCATGAATTATTTCAAGAAAGGAATCTGAGAGGAAGACTGGATTTTCTTACACGAGCATTTGGGATGGTAAATCACAACAGAGTTTGCAGTATTAATTGAAATACCTTATTGCCATAGCAGCTTAAGTATTGGGCTGCCAGCTGAAAGGTGGGCAGTTCAAATCTACCAGCTGCTCTGAAGGAGAAAGCTGAGGCAATCTCCTATTAAAATAGCCTCTGAAGCCTGATAGAGGATTGTCATGAGTCAGAATCAACTCAAAGCCTGGATTTGGGGGTTTCACTTAAATAGGAACTAAATTATTCTCAAAAGTTGGTGATTTTTGTACATATATGTTAGAGCTGAATTGATAAATATAACATTCCTTACTATCTCCCTATAGCTCTTAACATAAGGTGCTCCAATCTTGTGCTGCTGTCTATGAGAATAAATGCAGTTCCATGCAAATGCAAATAAACACACACTCACAGGGAGAGAATGCCATTTTTTCAAAATGAAATCTCTACAGAGAGAAGAGACTTAACTTCTTCCTTCATTCTCCAAGAGGAAGCCGGTAACAGTCTGTCTATTAATAGCTTCCCTTACCATGTAACACTGCAGATGTTGCCTTACTTGCTAATTTTTCTCCTACATTCAAACCTGCCTTAAATTATCTAAGTTTTCATTCCGGGAGGCTAGAAGCAGAAAGAGCATTTACTGTAGTGCTGAGGTAGCATTTCCTTCCAGCATCAACAAGGTTGATTTTTGCATAAATTATTTTTAAATTTCGATGAAAAAGTTTTCCACATGAAGTTTATTAAAATCATATAAATAATGAAGCATGGAGTCCCAACAGTACAGAGTCCTGTGTAATCTACCTGTGAAATCTCAGATAAAGCCAAGAGCAATAGTATGTCCAATTAAACTTCAAAAGTAGTTAGAGGCAAGGTAGAAAGAAAAAAAAATGGTATATATGCTTTGTTTGTTTGTTTGTTTGTTTGTTTTCCTTCAGAGAGAGCACACTGATCATCCACAAGTCCACAAGTACCTAATTACCTAAAAGATAATTCACAAAGGGTCTCTATATAGAACATAGAAAGCCCTGGTAGAGTTTGTGTTAGGCTGCCAACAGAACTCATGGTGCTTTGAATCCACCAGCCTCTCCACAGTAGAAAGATTTACAGCCTCAGAAACCCCATAGTGTGACCATTCACTAACATTCTCCTGACAGATGGTGAAGTAGTCTGTTTCCATAAAGATTGACAACATTAGAAACCCTATTGCAAGTCTACTGTGTCCTGAATCACTATGGGTCAGAGTCAACTTGATGATCCAACAGAAATTATTAAACAATATCACTAATATCACATGCAAGCAAAATTTTGCAGAAGATTATTAAAAAATTACTAGAACAGTCTACCCACAGAGAATTGTCAGAACTGGGTTCAGGAGAGGCTGTGGCACTAAGGCTATCTATCACTGCCAATGTCAGATGGATCTTGGCTGAAAGCAAAGAGTACCAGAAAGATGTCTGTTTGTGTTTGATGGATTATGCAAAGACATTTGACTGTGTGGGTCATAACAAATTGTGGTTAATCTTGAGAAGAATGGGAGTCCCAGAACACTTGATTGTGCTCATGAGAAATCTATACTTAAACCAAGAAACAGTTGTCTAAACAGAGTGAGGAAACATTGCATGATTCAAAAGCAAGAAAGGAATGCATCAGGGATGTGTCCTTTCTCCATACCTTTTCAACCTATATGAGGAACTGATCATTCAGAAGGCTGGTCTGTAGGACCTGCATCAGCATTGCAGGAACACTCACCAGCAACCTGTTATGCAGATGACACAATCTTGCTTGCAAAGAAAATGAAGAGGACTTGAAGCATTTGCTGCTGAAGGTCAAGCACTTCAGTCTTTAATATGAATTACATCTCAATGTCAAGAAAACAAAAATTCTCATCTCTCAGTCAAATGGCAGCATCATGATGAATGGAGAAGAGATTGAAATTGTTATTTTATCTTGTTCAGATCCACAATCAACATTTTTGGTACCAGAAGTCAGGAAATCAAAAGAAGAGTTGCTTTAGGAAAGTCTGCTGTCAAGAACCTCTCAATGATCCTAAAAAGCAATGATTTCAGTCTAGTGGCTATGGTGCACCTTTTCAATTGCTTGCTTTGAATCTAAGAGCTGAACAATGAATACAGATGACAGAAGAAGAATCAAAGTCTTTGAGTTGTGGTGCTGGAGAAAAGTATTGGACATATTATGGACTGCCAAGAGAACAAACAAATCTGTCCTGGAGAGGGTGAAGTTGGGTTGCTCGTTGGAGGCAAAGATTTTGCAGTTCTGTCTCACTTTGGGCATGTTTCCAGGAGGGCACAGTCCTTTGAGAAGAACATCATGCTTGAAAGAGTAGAGGATTAGCACAGGAGAGGCAGACCCAGGATTAGGTGGATTGATGCAGTGATTTTGGCAATGGGATAACTGTGTCAGATTGGCTCAAGATAGGGCAGAGCTCAGAGCTATTGTGCATAGAGTTGCTATGAGTCATAGTTGACTCAAAAGCACGTGGTTGTACAGTGATTAAAGTATTTAACTGCTAATCCAAGGGTTGGTGATTTGATTCTATCCATAGCACCTGGGGATAAGGATGCAACAGTCACTCTAAGTCAACCAGATGGGAACTGGTTTGGTTTTATAGGCTTATTTTGAGATACAATATAAAAAGATATTTCATTAATGATGAGCAACTAAACAAAGCATTGTGTATGTTTCATTTTATGGAACAAGCTCACTTTATTTCCTTTTATTCTAATTTTGAAAGAATTTTTGCATGTGCAGATTTGGTACATGCTCCACGGGCATGAACATATGTTAGAGACAAAGGAAGAAACTTCTCATTAGCTGTTTCATCTGTTCAGTGAATGTTCCCTAAATGTGCATTTGCTCAAAATTTTAAGATAAAATAACTCAAAGTATGTTTTATATTTTAAGATGAAGCTTTACTTAGTTTATATCCATTTACATCCAAGAAATAGAATGTTGTTTTTAATCCCTTTTTATGAGAAAGTTCTTGATCACAGGAGGAATATGAATGTGGTAACCATTGGTGACTGAAGCATATTCAACAGGTTGCTTCTTTGGCACAAGATATAACTAATGGGTAATGAGTTTTGTTGCCCACCTAAAGGTATGCAGTTCAAATCCAGTAACTGTTTTATGAGAGAAAGATGCCATCTCCTTCCATGCAACTGATGTTGTTGTTGTTGTTGTTGTTATGTGCCATCGAGTCGATAGGCTCTAAAAATCCAGGTCGGCAATGTGATGGTTCCAACTCCATAGTACCCAACCACACATAATGATAACAACAATGTGGGAGAGTTTAGAGAGCATTAATTATTCTGCGTGGACTAACTCAGTCTCATTAGGACAAATAGTGCATAAGACCATTATTGTAAAAATAGAATATAACTAGTAACATGTGTGTAAATGTCCAAAAGAGGAAGGGGAAGGGGGGGGTGGAAACGTAAAAGGGAAAAATGGAAATCACTAGGATAGCTGTGCTTAGTGGGCAGATGGGTATGTGTGTGAGGGAAGAGGCAAGATTCAATGGAGACTCAAAAAGATGGGGTAAAAGGTGTGATCAACAGTAATTAATGATACAAATTATAATGCGTATGAATGTATGAAACACAATTTTATGTGAATTAAACACTACATATATGAATTATTGTATACAAACAATAAAAAATAATAATCAAACAAATATAAAATGTTTATTTTTGCACATGTGAAACCCAGATGCAAAGAAATTTTATCTTTCCAAGTCAGGCCTGGAACATAATTCTGGGAGGTCTGTGATTTTCACTAAGCTGCCTTTCTAAGACACTGGGTTTCTGGAGACTAAAGACCCACTAATTATGCTTTGGCAAAAATGGAATCTTAGTTACTTGGTCCTAATCCAGTTGATTTTCATTTCATCTTCCAATTTATTTTTTCTACCCAATCTGGAACTCTCTATTCAGAATATGCTTTTTTTTCCTGATTATTGAGGTCTTCCAGAAAAGTGAAAACTTTAAGTCTTTAATACTACACATTCAATCTTAATTCCTAGGGGTTTTTCCTTTGACATAGCAGACTAAGTATGTTCAGCTTTGTAGCTTCTTTTGTAGGAAATACTTCAGTAAATCTGTCAATATATTAGAGCATTGAGTTTGTGTTTGTTTTGCTTTTTTAAGATGACTGAGCTTGGGCAATAACAATTAAATTTAGATGTGAAATGTTTGAATGGCTACCCCTTGTGGGACACTTCTCATGAAGTATGCTACTTCATTCTCACATTTACCATGATTACCCAAAATCAAGCTACAACTTAGTACCAGGAACGTGTCCCAATTCTGGAGCATTTTGACTTGAAGGCATATGTTCATTCTGCCTAGAACCTTACTTACCTTGAATTACTGCTACTCTTGTCGGTAAGTACAGTCGAGTAGGAGCTGACGCAGAGCTGACCCTCCACTGAGTTTTCAGAAGCAGTAAATCACACAGAAGGAGACTTTCCCTTTTTCTCCTTGACTCATAATTCCTACAATTAATAAAATGAGGTTAATAGAGCCAAACTTGCACAAATGCTAAAAAAATTGAAACTAATATATGCATTATGTTGACTAAAAAAAAATCATTACTGTTGAATCAGAATCAATACTTAGCTGACTTTCCACTGGGTTTCCAAAGCTGTAGATTGCACAGGAGGAAATGGCCCATCCTTCTTCTGCACAACCAGTGGTAAATTCAAACCACCATCAAAGTACAACGTTGGATTAGCAGGACAACTCCCTATGGAATAGTCCACAGATTTCCTTGTATCTATCTAAAGTGATGAAAACATTTAAGCATACTGGAAATATAGTCACTTACCCCATGCTATATGCCGGATGTGGTTCTCCATGCTAGGTGGTGGTGGTGGTGGTGAAGTGTTGTATAGTTGACTAAGACTCATGGTGACTCTATGAACAATGGATCTGAACTCTACTCCATCTGGTACCATCCTCACCATCCCTGATAAATACGCTAGTAGCACCTCAGGAAACAACAGAATATGACTTTTGACATCACTGAGCTTCTTAATTTGGTACATTCTTGTTTGCTTGACAATGGTTTCAAGGTAGACAATGGGAAAGTGTCATATTTTTACTCAATGCAAAATAAATTTTTAGGGACCAAAAAAATACTGTAGTCAGGGATTTGTGCTGTGGTAAGGGCACACAGGAAAGAACTTGCCACAAAAGAGACCAAACTGGGAATCTGCTGCCTGTTCATGCAGCCTAAGAATCACTGCAATGGTCTCTCAGACGTGGAACTAAAAAAAGGTGTGTAGCATTCCCTAAAATAAGATCCATTATCTCTTACTCTTAGGAGCTTCTTTAAACTTGGAGTTACTTTCTTCTTCTTTTTTTTCTTTTTTCTTCTTCTTAATGAGACATGACAAGCCAGAGCTGGCCTCTTCAGCGAGTGGCCACGATGGTGATGACTATGACTATTTTTGTTCACTTATCTTTTGAGTGGAAACCAACATTCATTTTAACCACTGTTAAATTTGTTTTAGAGAGTGAAGGATAGAAGATTAGCTCAAACAGGCCATTGATTCAGCTAATGAGTACTTTCAACACTTTTCTGGGGACAATGCTCTCTCAACCTCCCAGGAAAATTATGAAACAGACCCTGTAGTCTTTCCAGAAAGGACAAACATTCTCCCCAGGACTATCATGACAGTTACAAGCCTGGTCTCTTGCCTGTCTTGAGCTGATACTCTTAAGAAGAGAAATAACCTGAGTTTCAAAAGCTGACTGGCAATTCTTTCATATATTTATTCTTCACAACATGTCTGTGAAGAATAAAAGAAAATCCAAAGTAAGCATCAATCAATTCTTTTTTGATACAATGACTGTGTTTTTCTTCAAGCTTCAATTGATGTTTCTGGTCTAATAATTTCCAAGAAATCCTATAAATGTAGTCAATTTAATTTCTGTTTATTCTATTGGGTCCATGTATATAGGCAACATTTACACTTTTTAAAAAGTTATGTGCATGAATAAATTATTGATTTTACAAAATCTTATCATTCAATCTCCGTCCTCACTTCTGTCACAAAGGCCATATTTTCCAAATAACAATTCAGCTTTGTTTCCAAAGGCATAATCTTCTGGCACTGTATCAATGTTCCAGAATATCTATCCATGTTTTATTGACTGTGCAAAGGCATTTGACTGTGTCAATCATAACAAATTTCATGACTAACACTGAGAAGATTGGGAATTCCAGAACACTTAATTATGCTAATACAAAATCTATACCTAGACCAAATCTATAATCTAGACCAAGAAGCTGTTGTCCAAATAGAGCAAGTGAACACTGCATAGTTTAAAATAAAAAAAATATGTGTGTCAGGGTTATAACATGTCTCAATACCTCTCCAATCTGTATACTGAACAAATCGTTTGAAAAGATAGTTTTTACGAAGAATTAGGCATCAAAATTAGAGGAAGACTCATCAACAGCCTACATCATGCACATGCTTTGCTTGCTTAAAGTGAAGAAGACTTGAGACACATACGGCAGAATATCAAGGACCACAGCTTTCAATATAGATTGCATCTCAACATCAAGATAAGAAAAAATTTCACCACTGGGCCAAGAGGCAACATCATCATAGATGGAAAAAAGTTTGCAGTGACCAAAGAATTCGTCTTACTTGAATCAACAATCAATACTCTGGCTGCCAGCAGTCAGAAGATCAAGAGACGTATAGTATTGGGAAAGTCTGCTTTCATGAACCTCTCCAAAGTCCTGAAAAGCAAGATGTGCCTGATTCAAGCCACAATTTTTTCCAATCTGTTACGCTTTTGAGAGTAAGAAAATTAATAAGTATACTAGAAGAATCAATGCCTTTCCGTTTTGGTGTTGGAGAAGAGTGCTGAATATCCCCTGGACTGCCAAAAACACAAGCACATATGTCTCAGAGGAGTGAAAAAAGAGTGCTCCTTAGAGGCAAGAATGGCAAAGCTTTGTCTCATATATGATAGGCATGTTGTTAGGAAAATTTATTTCTTGGAAAAAGGCAACATGCTTGGAAAGATAGATGGTCAGTAGAGGAGAGGAAGACCCTCAGAGAAATGGATTGATACAGTGACTGTGGTAATGGACTCAAGTGTATCTGGGACGATATGGATTACACAGTACAGGACAGGGTTCAGGTCTGTTGTTCATATAGTCATTATGAATCATATGTGACTCAAAAAACTAACAAACCTAACAAAAACAACAACATTAGAAGCAAATGACCAGCCAAGTAAATACACTTCTTTTCCAAAACAATTTTTCTTCTCTTTACTTAAATTAAGTTTACCCCTTTTGACACATGAGAATTTGAAGATAGTGTATGCATTTTTCAAAATTGCTGTGGCTACCTCAAATCTTTATCTTCTTTAACTTCTTTTTTTTTAAATGATTTTAATGAGCATTTACAGAGAATCTGGATTTCCATTCATTCATTGCTGCACTTCTCTCCCCGCCCAGCCCCCCCCCCAGTTCGCTCCTCTCTTTTAAAAGTAAAAGAAACACTCCCTCCCTGTTACACAATACCCCCCGCACCCGTCCCATCACCCAAAGTACATTCCAGTATGCAACCTTAATTGTGGACTCTTGTGATCTTCTTTAACTTCTTAGAAAGACTCTTCCTCCTACAATGCTGCTGTATAAAGGAGTCAACGATAACCAATCTATATTGCCCCAGGTTGGTTATAACAGCTTGATCCACAAAACATATCAGTGACATTAGCCCAAGTAGATAGATATGTTGGCTACTTAACATCTGACTGCTTTATATGCTCTGTGATATTGCACATATCTCCTACTCAAAGAGAAGGTGAAATCCTGACGTTCTAAGGCACCTAATGTCTTGTAAAGCTGTAAAGCATTCTGACCAGAGACCCACCTTGCTGCAGGACATGAAAGAGGACCCTGTAAGTCACAACTTCTCCCTTCTCTCCCCAGCATTCTCACTCATTCTTCCTCTTCTGATGATTTCTTCACCTCTTCTCTCTACACACACCATCTGTGGTTAGGAACGGCCTCATGCATGCAGCTGTCATTGTGTCAGCCTCTACAAATATGATAGCTTGTGTACAAAGCTGCTATTTCATGATAATTTCTTTTTTACTTGATCAGCTCTTAGCTTTCTTAAAATCATTGCATGTGTTTTCCCCTTCAAACTATATTAGTCTTTCTTCAGTTTTGTAATCCATCTGGGAACATTGGCCTATGCTTATGCCAGTTCACAAGAGTCCAGAATTCACCCTGGGAGATTTCAGTACCTGTAGTGAGTAACTGTTGCTGTTGTTAGGTATCCTTGAGCCCTTGAGTCAACTAAAACTCATTTTTACCCTATGACCAACAGATCTGCACCTTGACCTACACTCTGCCATCCTTATCATCTCTGATATTCTCAAGCCCATTGTTACAGCCACTATGCCAATCCATCTTGGTGAAAGTCTACTTCTCTTTCTCTCACTCTTCACCTTTCCCAGCCTGATATTATTTTCCAAGGATAGGTCCCTCCTAAAAACATGCCCAAAGTATGTGAGATGAATTTTCTCCATCCTTGCATTAAAGGAGCACCACAGCTGCATTTCCTCTCAGGAAAAAATGTTCTTTTAGTAAACAGACCATGTGATATTTAGTACTTTCCCCCTACACTACAATTCAAATGGCATCAGTTCTTATGTGATCCTTATTCATGCTCCTTTCAGATGCATGGTAGTTGTTGTTATGAACTGTCAAGTTGGTACTGATCAGTAGTTGACTCTCCAGTGGATTTTCAAGGCAGTGATTCTTACATGGCGGGAGATTGCCCATTATACTCTCATGAGCATCCAGTGGATTCTAACCATGAACCTTTGGGATTGCAACACAACTTCTTACATTTGCAGATGCATAAGGAACAACTTTAAAGAAAACAACAACCAAAACCACCCAATAAACCAAAGCATGGCTTGGATAGGTGGACTTTAGTCTTTAAACTGACATTGGTGTTCTTTAGCATTCTGGAGATTGATTTCTTGACTGCTTTGACATGGGTGTTGTTGATTGTGAATCCACGGAAAATGAACTTGTTGATGACCTCCAATCTTTTCTCATTCTAATGTGATGATACCTACTGGTCTGGTGGTGAGAATTTTTGTTTTCTTGATGTTGAGATGTAATCCCTAGTGAAGGCTCTAGTCTGATTTTCTACAGCAAGTATTCCAAGTCCTCTTCACTTTCTGCAAGAAAGGTGTTATTTTATTTTTTAACATTAAATTTTTATTTTATGCTGGTTTACTTGCAAACTGAAAGCAAGTTTTTGTCATCTGCAGGATGGAGATTGTTGATGAGTCTTCCTTCAATCCCAATGTCACATTCTTCTTCATGTAGTATAGCTTCTCAAGTAATTTTCTCAGAAGGCAGATTGAATAGGTATGGGGAAAGAATACAATCCTGACACATATCTTTGAAAAGAACATAAAACTTAGCTTTTTTAATTGTGTAAAATTAATTTTCAGTCAAATTGATTCCTGAAACTCTATCTGGGTTCTTACTATCATATAGAACGTTACTATGTCTAGATCTTTAAAAGTCACAGGATATTGGTTCTGTGATAAAGTCTAAACATAATCATTCTCTGAACTTCATCAGGAGAGTGAACCTGGCATTTATTAGGGTAGGGGGCTGTTGAGGAATTTAATGATCAGGTTGTATTTACAGAATCAATGAAATCATATGATTCTTATTCCTAAGCACTGTCCAATCAAAGGAAGAGGAAAACAAATCTTGGAAAAGGTAGACACAAATGAGATGAACTTAATGTAGCCCTCCTGGGCATTGAGGAATTGTAGGCAAGTAGAATAGTTCTTTCCACAATGTCCTCCTTACTCCCTTCAGATATCAACTCTAAACATAACAATGCAAAATTATGGAAAAAGTTCTCTCTGCAAGGTTTCAAACTTTGAGTTAAATGTTGGTATGCTATTTCTCCTTTTCCTTTATCTGGAATTCAATGTGATTTTATTTTTAAACTAAACAGGGAAAGATGAACATTCTTGCATTTCTCTTTGTTTATGCTATTCATCAATGGTTGTGATGGGTAGAGAACACTGATCAGAAAAATTATGAAAAGGATGCTTTTCCTGATGCCTTCAACCATCTGATTCTGGATCTTTTCATATATGGATTGAGAATGTTCCTTGCTATTACTCTGAACTACTTACAAATTAGAGTACTCTGACTGGGGCAATGTTTCTTTTCATTAGTCTTAATTTGGTTGGTCTGATTGTCTTAAGAGTTCACCATGACTGGCACAGATGCACAAATAAAGCAGCTAACTGAAGTGAGACACCAAGAAATTCATTGACTTTGAAAATACGAACTTCAATTAAGAGGCATATTGGTAAAGGTCAGTGGTTCCCAAGCTACTGTAATGAATCAGAAATTTCACTCCCCGCCCCCCCGTTTTAATTAAATGTAGGCTTTCCTTGCCCTTCCAGAGAGTAATTCATTTTGAGGGGGGAAGGGAAGAACTACGAGTTCATTCTGATCCAAAGCTCCAGTTTGTTATCACTTTTGTGAGTTTTCCAATAAATATGATAATACACATGAATTTTTAAAATATAAACATACACATCACATTGCATATAGAGGGGGAAAAAGCTAAAACATAAAAAATTAAATACTTGTAGCTTGAGACACATAGCTTGATGAGGCTATCTATTCCTTGGAAAAGGACATTATACTTGCAAAGATGGAAGGTCAGTGAAGGAAAAAAAGACTCACAATGAAATGGACTGACTCAGTGACTTCAGCAATGAGCTCTAGTGTGTCAGTGATGATGAGGATGGCACAGGATAGAGCAGGGTTCAGGTTGGCTGTTCATTAGTTCATTGTGAGTCACAATCAACTCCATGTTACCTAATAACAACAATAGTAATATATAGTAATCTGACAATGGAAAAGACTATTCACGATAAGATAAACACATATTTGAAGTAGAGAACTCAACAAATGAAACAGAAAGAAAAGAGACAATAGATTCAAATTTCTCTAAAATATACAATTACTAAATTATCTAAGTAGACTTTTGATATACAATAAATTGATTCAAAGATATAGAAACAGATATATCCTAGATAATCTATTAAACACAAATGGTAAAGCATTTTTCAGGCATGGACATAAAAGAAATATCTCCTATCAAGGTATAATATTCAGGTCACCTCGTCCCCCATCAGTAAACTTTAATAAAATAATATCTACATAGTACTGAAGATATAAAAATAGAAATTAATTTTATTGTATTACACATTTTCTTTTAAGAAAAAAGTTACAGAAAAACTTTCTCAAAGGAAAAAAAATACAAATGATGAGTTTTAGATGAGAAGTTGAATAAGGATTCCAATCAGTTCCTCATATCGGAGAGAGATGCTTGATCTGGCATTAAATGTAGCTTTAAAGAAGCTGTATCAGAGAACCGGACAATGACTAAGGATGATAGAAGAAGAATTGATGCCTTTGAGTTATGGTGACTGCCAAGAAAAGAAATAGGTCTATCTTGGAGAGGGTTAAGCCAAGTTCCCCTTGGAGGCTAGGATTTTTTTCTCACATATTTTGGGTACCTGGCCAGGAGAGATCAATTCTTGGAGAAGGACATCATGATCGGAAGGATGGAGGAACAGCTCAGAAGAGGAAGATCCTCAGTGAGATTGATTGATACAGTAACGGGGACAATGGAGGTTGGTATGTCAGAATTAGACTGGCTTAGGGCACGACTGGGTTCAGAGCTGCTGTGCATAGGGTCGCTATGGGTCACAGGTGACTCGATGGCATGTAACAACAACAAAAATAGTTATTCTGGTCTCAAAATCTTAAATAATTTTTATTTGAGACTTTTGAGAATATTGTAGAGTCATGTCTTTTATAATTCAATATTTGTAAAGACTGCTGTTTTTCATTATCCTTTGTTAAATTAAAATAATCATTTAGTTATAACCAAGTTAAAAAATGTTTTAAAATTCAAATTAAAAATATTCATTATTTTTATTTATGTGTGTAATTTGTAATCACATTGATTAAATTTTTTATCAACCATATAGTATGTCAATAGAAACTCAAAAAGATGTCATAATAGGCATGAATCAATAGTAATTAATTATATACAATACAATGTATATGAGTAATTATATAAAACAAAATTCAAATGAAAAATTGTATAAAACATATATTTATGAATGAAATACAATGTAAATAAATTATTGTATGCAAACCAGTAATTTAAATTTTTAAAAAGACCACAGCATATCTTAATGCCATAATGGTTTCCCAATGTGGGCAGTGTTTGGTGGAGCTCCAAGTGGAAAAACAGGTTTGGAAGCAGAAGTGGCATCTACTTCCTAAACTACATGCCTATGGAAACTCTATGAACTTGAACAAATGACGATAGTGACAGAAAGGCAGTAGATCTTTTGTTCATAAGAGTCACTATGAGTTATGCTCAATTTGATGGCAATAAACAACAACAACTTATAGTTATGTATATATCTGTTATTTTCTGTGTGTGTCTGAAATGTCTTAAGCAATAGCTCAATCATTTGCTTTTCATGTGAAACATGTGCTTGTTTGTCAAGAAATGTAGTTCCACACTGAGTGGCGGAATTAGTAGAATTGTCATTAATCATATCCTCTATTTTATTAGAAAACTTCTGATCTTACCACATCTAGCTTCATGGATCTCTCTTAAAACCCTTCCCACTCTCCCCACAAGATTCTGGTAAACAGGCATCTTGCTAAATATCAATTTTCGACTTTGTTTTTATGGTTTCTTTGACTACAGCAGATTTATCTGAGGATAGAAAGCCACTAACACGGCAACAATAAACATATCTATAGGGGTGTGGAAGTTTTACTAAGCTCTTCTAGGTGTAGTCTGACTAGAATCCTAAGTGTAATGGCATGAATTATCAAGATCATTTTCCACCATAATGTCTTGAAATTTTTTTTTATTTAATTAAAGCAATTTATTGGGGGGAAATGGTCCAGATAACAACTAGTAGAAAAAAGAAAAAATAATTACTCTAAGCAGTGTATTGATTTTCTTCTGTGGATTGACACTGCTAATTTACTAAGGTTGAGATTCTTTGACATGGTGTACCTGCAAGCAATTTTGTATGCATTTTGATTTAAAAAGTATTTTTCAGGTTTTGATTTTTTTTTTTTAGGTTTTGATTTTTTTGTTACTAATAATTGTCTTTTAATTTCCTGGCTGCTGGTGCCAAGAGTGTTGATTATGGAGCCAAGCAGACTAAAGCTGTGAACAATCTCAGTCTCTTCGCCATTCATCCTGATGTTGCCATTGGTCCAGTGGTAAGAATCTTTGTCTTCTTGACATTGAGCTTCAATCCATATTGGAGGCTGCAGTCCCTTACCCTCATCAGGAAGCACTTCAGGTCCTCCTCAGTTTCTGTAAGCAGGGTTGTGTCATCTGCATATCGCAGATTGTTGATATATCTTCCACCAATCCTGATGCCACATTTCTCCTCATAGAGCCCAGCCTCCTGGATGATCTGTTCTGCATACAGGTTTCAAAGGTATGGAGACAGGAC
>NW_006399758.1:25356675-25391403 GCF_000299155.1 Elephantulus edwardii | reverse complement strand
GCCATCCGAATGTCTGTTTTAATTGTCTTGAAATTTGAAAAGACTAGACTGGTGGCCTAGTAGTTAGAAGCTGCACTGCAATCCTAAAGGCATGCAGTTCTAATCCACCAATTACTCTTCAGGAGAAGGATGAACAATCTCCTCCCATGAGATTAACTGCCTCTGAGAACCTCCTGGAGGGTAAGTTATGTGTTCTGACTCCATAATATTAAAAAAACAACAGAGTACAATGAGAGAGAATCAAGCAAATATATTAGTGGAGCAGACACAGGAGGGGACTGATACCATTCTGCTATGCCCTTGACTCTTAGCCTTTGGGTACCATGAATACCTCAGTTCTCTTACTTATAAGTGTCTCTTTCTATATAAAACAACATGAGTTTCTCCTGCTTAATAATTCCAATTGGTATATAGATTCAATTCTCAAGAAAGAGAAGCTTGTAAAAAAAATCATGTGTTAGATACTTGCTTATGTAATGGCATTTATAAGAAAAATCCCTTTTCTTGATCCTTTACTGTATTCTAAAGCATAGGTATTATTTGACAAAATTTAATTTTCCAGCAAATATTTGCTGAACTTAATATGGGTCATTCATTATTGTAAGTATTTGAACCAAATGTACAAATATTCTTACCTTCATGTAATTTACATTTGGGTGAAAACATGTAGTCTTCCAATGTAGGTAAAGTAAAAAAGCAGCTTTCTCAGAAAAAAATAAGTTTATTTAGAAATAATTAATTCAATCACTTTAAAGAACAGAAAACTCTTACATCCTGAAATTAAAAAATCTCCCAAACCAATAAGAAACACTGTGTATTTTGAGTTTGTAAAGCAAACAGTATAATAAACCCACAAAAATATTTCAGACAATTGTGTATTGTATGCCCACAGCTTTCAGCTTTCACTAAAACATAGGGCAAGGAAAAGTCACTTTAAAAAGTTTGATCTAAGGTCGCTATGAGTCGCAGGCGACTCGACGGCACATAACAACAACAACAACACAAGTGAGAAAAAAAGTACAATAGTCTGTTATACATGTAAGTAGAAAATTTCAGCCCTTAAGAACTGATATTAAAAGGAAGAAAAACTTAGGGAGCTCTGATGGCCTAGTGGCAAGAAACTGCCCTGCAATCCAAGAGACACGTGGTTCAAATCCACCAGAGGGGCAATCTCCTCCTGTACCAATCAGATCCGATTTGACGTTACACACAAAAAAAATAATAATAAAATAAAAAAAATTTTTTAAAAAAGGAAGAAAAACTTTACCAATTTTTCACCCATTGAAACTCTGTTTAAAAATATTTATTTGAGGTAATATTTTTTTATTATAGACTCCTAAATTAAAAGACAAAACAATTTTATTAGGTATTAACAGAGTTGATTCTTTGGTCACATGCGACTTGTTCCAATTTTTTTTATTATTAATTTTTTTCTTTTCTTTTTTTAAAATTTATTATTAATTTCAGTAAAAGTTTACAGTGACATTGGATTTCCATTCATTCATTGTTGCACTTTTCTCCCCTCCCAACCTTCCCCCCCAGTACACTACCATCTTGGAAAAGTAGAACAAAAATTCTTTCATTGTTTTACAAAACCTCCCCCCCAGGTCCTCTCCACCATGTAGCCTTTGCTCTAGACAACTGTCGTGACAAAAATACCTAATCACATATCCCTTTTAAACAGTTTTCTCCCCAAGCTGTTTCAATGCAGTATATATTATTGAACTCATCTTTCTCAATCTATCCCCAACCCCAAGGTCAGTTCAGTTTTACAACAGTGGCACCATGCAGTATATGTCCTTTTGTGACTGGGATACTTCACTCAGCATAATGTCCTCCAGAGTCACCCATTTTGAATAATATTGCATGAGTTCCTTGTTTTTCAATGCAGCGTAGTATTCCATTGTGTGAATATACCACAGCTTCTCTATCCATTAGTTTGTTGATGGGCACTTAGGTTGTGAAAGTTTACAGAGACTTTGGATTTCTATTCATTGATTGTTGTACTTTTTCTCCCTGCCCAACCACTTCCCCCAGTTTGTTCTTCTCTTTGAAAAGTAAAATTCTTTCATTGTTTTACAATCCCTCTCCACTCCCAAGTCCACTCCACTATGCAGCCTTTGTTTTGGACTCCTGTCATGACAATAATACCTAATCATATATCCCTTTTAAACAGTTCTCTCCCTCATTTGTTTCAATGCAGTTTTTAAAAAAAAATTACTATGTATTGTTAGTGGTATTGAGCCAGTTTGTTTCCAACACATGTAAACTCATGACCCCAATTACTATATTAATCCATTTCACCCAAGGTCATCTTCTCTTGCACTGTTACTCCAACCTTTCAAGCATGCTGTCCTTCTCCAAGGATTGATCCCTCCCGGTAATATGCCCAAAGTATGTGAGACAAAGTTTCAAAATCCTTGTCTCCAAGGAGGAGATTGGTTTCACCCTCTCCAGGACAGACTTGTTTGTTCTATTGACAGTTTATAGTTATGTTCAATACTCTAATCCAGCAACACAATTCAAAAGCATCAATTCTTCTATCATTTTTGGCCAGTAGCCAGCTCTCTGGTGGATAGCAAGTAATTCCAAAGACCATGGCTTATATCAGGCACACCTTAGTCTCTAGATTGATGTTGTTGCTATTCAGTACCCTTACAGCAGATTTTCCCAACACAATTCATCTTTTGATTTCCTGACTGCTGGTTCCAAGAGTGTTGGTTGTGGAACCAAGCAAGCTAAAGTTTTAGCTTTTTTCCCTTTAAGTTTTTCTTTTCTAATAAACTGAGAGTCAGTTTGTCCATCTGTCTATGAACACAAACCATGAGGGTCTTTCCCTCTGGAGAGTGAAATCCAACACTTGTATTAGTAGTTGAGATATACATTTGAAAAATAATTGTATTAACTGATCTTTACAGATATGTGGATGTTATCTTGTCACTCACAATGCAGTTCAGGATAGATCTTGAAATAGCCCTCTTGGTTATGAATGTGACACCATTCCTTCTCAATTCCTCTTTCCAGGTATTGTAGATGACATAATTTTCCAATTTACAATGGCATTGCCAATAAATTTCACCTTATTAATAGGAGCTCTGGTGGCCAACTATTCAGAAACTGTGCTGTAGTAATCTCAAAAGCACCTCCACCATCTGCTCTGCAAAAGATGAATAAACAATCTCCTGTGTAATTTACCATCTCTGAAAATACACTAGAGGGTCAGCTATGGGTCGGTTCTGACTCAACCATACACAACAACAACAGCTAGCATATTGATCTTCAAGGATTCTATTTAATTTCTGACGAACTTTACATTTCCTAGATTTGTACTTTGTACACTTCTAATTATGCATGGATTATGCTCCTGTTTCTTTTAATTTCAAATCATGCAAAAGAAGATAATGAAAACTTTGTTAAGATCAACTCAACTTGGAGGAGGAAGGTCTCCCCCCATTGTACCCCGAGTTCTTTCCAGCCTTAGGGACTAATGTTCCAGTGGTGTGTCAAGAGCACTTTTCTGTCAATCTGGTGAACTGTGATGGTTTTTACACTGCTGTGACGCTGGAAGCTATGCCACTGGTAATTCAATTTCATCACAATCATTTACAGTGGACTAGTTTCACTGGAGCTTCCAGATTAAGGCAGACTAAGAAAAAAAGGATAAACTTTTTCTGAGAGGGGAAAAATGGCTGCTGCAGAATTACACCTTATGAATAGCAACAGAACAAAGCCTTTGCTTCTGGCTGAGCTCATTCTCATTACACTTGAAGTTACATCATTTTGTTAAATCCTCCTGGGGAATACAAATGCGGTTTCATTTGTCATTTGTATGATGAGACATCTAAACAATTGAGATGGCTTACTGCCAAAGTGTCAGGCTCCTCACCAGAGTTCCCAGCACTGGCAATACCTTAATCATTACTGGAGCTGTAAGGACATAGAAATCATGAACTAATATAAACTGATCACAATAAAAATGAAGATGGTTACTTAGACTAAATTCACGATGACGGAGAGAAATGAAATTAAACTTTAAGCTCATGACTGTGAGTGAGGTTATTGTCCTTTTCACCACATCATGCAGTTTTCTTTTTTGATTTTCTAAAAAGAGTGTGAAGAATGTTGACTTAGACCTCTATCTAGAAAAAGCCTAATTCTCTTCCTGAGTTAGAGTAGATCTAAATTATACCTGTTGTTAGTATTCATGAAAATACATTTTTCTCATATGTTTTATTCCTCATGAAATTCAAGATGATCTAGATATCAGCCTCGTACTTTTATTCAATAATTTCATGTATTCATTCAGTGCAAACTACTGTTTGTAATGATAAGAGTGGAAATTCACAAAGCATATTGGGTTTTTTCTCTGTCATACATGCAGATTTTGCTCCCCAAAATGAATTGAAACACACAGGCAGTCTACTTATCCAATCATTGCACATTATGTTTTTCTTCACTCATCCCAATGAAGTATTCATTGTCTATCAGTTCATTTTCTATCTCTACCCTCCTTGCTTATCTTTTCTTCTCCTTCCTTTTGTAACAGTGGCCTTATACAGCATTTTTTTCCTTGGTGACTAGCTTATTTCACTCAACATAATGTCCTTCTGTGAAATATATTCAGAATTTTGTTTAAGATTCATAGAAATTTTGCAAAAGCAGCAATTTTCAACAATTGCTTAATAGTCAGTTTATAGGTATTTAGAGTTATGGAACTTTATATAATTAATACATTCACTTTTTAATTGTCAATATGACAATATGTGGCAGGCACTGTGATATGCCCTGGGGTGTAACCATGAACACATACAGGCATGTTTCTTGCACTCACAGAACTCTATTTCTATAGAAAAAGTGTCAATCCCTCTTTCCCTATAGAGGAGAAAGAAAATAGTCAAATAACTGTTAAATAAATGAAAGTTGAAACTATTGTTGTTGATTGCATTCAAGTTAAGGACAGCACCACTCATAGCAGTCCTATGAACAAAAGGCCTGAAGACGATCTACAACTATTGACATTTATCAAAGTTTATAGTTTCCAGAGGCATGTTGTTTAGGAGGTGGTTTTCACTCCTGCTTCCAAACCTGTCATAGAATGTTATTGGTTGAGTCACTTGCAATGCATAAAGACCCTATGTACAGCCGCTCTGAACCCTTCCCTGTCCTGAGCCAGTCTCATTAATTCTGACCTCCCCAGTTACTCAAACCATCTCATCCGAGGTGTTCCTCTCCTGTGATGTCTATCCACCCTTCCAAGCATGATGTCCTTCTCCAAGGACCGATCTCTCCTGGTCATGTGCCCAAGGTAAGTGAGGAGAGCTTCAAAATTCTAGCTCTCAAGGAGAGACTTGATTTCACCCTCTCCAAGACAGACCTATTTGCTTTCTTGGCAGTCCATGGTATGTTAAAGACTCTTCTCCAGCACCACAACTGGAAGGAATCTATTCTTTTTCTGTCATCCTTAGTCATTGTCCAACTCTCTAAAGCATAACAAGTAATTTAGAAGACCATGGCCTGTATTAGGTAAACCTTTGTATCTGGACTGACATCCTTGCTCTTTAGCACTTTGGAGAGATCTGTGACAGTAGATTTTCCCAATACAATTCATCTTTTAATTTCCTGACTCCTGCTATTAAGAGTGTTGATTGTGAATCCGAGCAAGCTGTAATTGTTAACAACCTCAATCTCTTCTTCATCTATTCATGGTGTGGTGAGAATCTTTGCTTCTTCATGTTGAGCTTCAATCCATATTGAAGGCTGCAGTCCTTGACCTTTACAGCAAGTGCTTCAGGTCTTCTTCAGTTTCAGCAAGCTAGATTGTGTTATGTTATCATAGGTTGTTAATGAGTTTTCCTCCAATCTTGATATCACACTCCTTCTCATAAAGCCCTGTGAAAAACTATTGGTAAGTATTATACTTAAAGATACCAGTTGCTATAAAAGAATAATAAAAGGATTTACTAAATCAGAGATTCAGAGCTTATTTGAGAGAAGATCTGAAGATTTAAAGAAGTAAATTTATAGAAGTAAATTCAGTGTCAATTTGCTACAACCTATAAAGATTACATGAAATGCTTATTTAACAGGTAAATTAAGATAAAAATTGTAATATGGAATTCTATTGTATATGCTTATGTATTCATGTATCCAGTGCTCTATGTAAAGAGGCAGGCTCTGGACAGTCTTTTACTAGGAATAAAGAATGAAGGATTTGTACAAAACAGATAAAATGACTGAACATTTGCATTTATTTCCAAATCTCTTTGAAAGGTCACCAAAGTAATAGTAAAGAATACACATATTGTTATAAATTGATAAAGACAATAATATTTCAAAAAGAAAAATGACAAGATTAGGTGACTGACAAATTTCTACAACATATTGAAGATAGATGCTTCATGCAGTCCTTTGATGAGGCTGAATGTTTTGCACACTGTTTTCTGGGATGATTATGCTTCTTGTTGTTGTGTGTCACCGAGAACAAATATCATAAACTGATATTGAAACTGACCCATAGTTGACCCTCCAGCAGGTTTTCAGGGGCAGTAATCGCTCAGGAGGAGATTGCCCGTCCTTCTCCCACAGAGCAGCTGGCAGATTCAAACGACAGGCGCTTGGGATTGCAGAGCAGATTCTTTCCAGTAGACCACCAGTGCGCCCTTATGAGGGAATTTTATTTATATTCAAATAAGGGTGTATGTGTTTGTACTTTATACTGGTTATCCAAAGAAATTGAGTATAGTAGAAATATGGGGTTTTAAATAAATGTTTTTGTTATACTCAAAATACCATAACTCAGTAAGTACTTCATAAAAATAGTAAAACCCACAAAGAATTAGGATTTGCCTCATTTGACACATTACTTACTACTTTAAATTGAATTAGTTAAAGGAACTTTATTTGATGATGTTTTTCTCATTTTTTTTTTAGATTCTAGATTTCTATACAAAGTCATGACAATGTTAAAGTATATATATATATATATATATATGTATTACATGGTATAACAAATGAGGCAGTTAATTTGGATTTGTTTCCAAGGGAAAAAAACCATTTGATATTTCTGTACTTCTCATGGCAGATTAGGTTTGATCATGGTGGATTATTATATTCTTTCTGAGTCATTAAGAGCTATTACTGCCATGTACAAAACTATTTTGAAACATTGCCATTATGTTTAAAACCTATAATTTGTAGATACAAGTGAAAATATGAATCTTGTCAAGTATTTTTGAATTCACATTAGAAATAGAAACAAAACTCTTCAGTTCAAGGCTAAGTTATTATAAGGTAGAGGAATCTAAAGAAAAATAGATCCTTCAAAGAGTAAACACTATCTCAATATTTGCAAGAGAACTGTGACAAAGTTTATGACTGATGATCATATGTACTTCTTCTCTTCTTCCTGAGAATGCAGGCAGAATACTCTACCACATGTTTTTTACATTATAAAAGTTCATGTGACTATTTCTAGGCAATGAGATAGAATTTAAATTGATGCATTTTATCATTTCTGAGCTGAGATATAGAGATAGAGCTAGAGATAGATTTTTTTTTTTTTAGAGCAAGTATCCCAACTCTGTAATCGCTTTCCTCTTTTGGAAGTGACCATAGTGGCCATTCATTAAAATTGTTGTTGTTGTTGTTTTTATGTACCGCTGAGTTTGAACTGACTTAGGACTGACCCTTCAGAGGGTTTTCAGAGATAGTAAATTGCACAGGAGGAGACTGTCTTTCTCGCATGGAGCAGCTAGCTAGTGGATTCAAACCACATGCCTTCATGTTTGCAGTGCAGTTCCTTACCCACCGTTAAGCCACCAGAGTTTCTTTTATTGAAATAGCAATACTCAATAATGAAGCTTGATTTCTGAGACACTTCATAGAGAGGAGAATCTCTGGAATGATATTTGATTTATATTAAATTTGTGTGCATTAAGAAACTAACTTTTGGTTTTTAAAAAAAAACAAAAAAGGCAATAATGGTGTTTATGACACTATTCTAAATAAGCTTCATATTTTTATGTTCCCCCTTTATTATTATTATTATTAATTTTAATGAAAATTTACAGAGAGTTTGGATTTTCATTCATTCATTGTTGCACTTTTCTCCCTGCCCCCTCCCTCTTCAGTTCACTATTTTCTTTGAAAAGTAAAAGAAAAATTCTTTCATTGTTATAAAATCCCTCCCCCCAAGTCCACTCCACTATGCAACCTTCTTTCTGGACTCCTGTCATGACAATATTACCTAATCACACATCCCTTTTAAATACTTCTCTCCCTCTACAAACGATAAAATTGGTATTCATTGATTCTGACTAAAACTAGAATGTCTTGTGCAGAATTTGTGTATAGATTTAATTTTATTAACAGAAACACTTCAATAGAACAGAGATAATCCTTATTAACCCCAAGGTGGGTATACTTTAAAGAAATTGGTTGGTCAGAAATAATTACCACTTGATTTATATGACTTCTGAATGATAGATCATAAAACTGTGTGAGTAACAAAAAAAATTGAGAGGTTTTGGGGAGAATGTATGTGTGTAGGAAAGGATAATATTTATATGTAATATCTTTTAGTCACCAAATTAGATGATATATATGGAAGTAATATGCAAAGTGAAAGGTACCATAATCAAATAAATAGCAGAATCATCATAATCATTATCACTACCAACAAAATTTTGTTTCATTAAGAGTCTCAGAACTGACCAGGCACTTAGGAGCAATGTGCATACGACACTGCACAATGTATTATAACAAGACAGTAATTCAGTTGACTAAAATTGTTTGATCTACATGGTGCTAAGTGACCTATTTCATAAGCTTATTAATTAGCAGTTCATTACCTTAATTGATATAGTAAATTGTTTTGCCCTCATGCAGGTATGATGTTAGGCATTTCACAATATGGTTTAAGAATCTAAACTTATCTTCCATATGCCAGACTGGACACTGACATAGGCCAGCCTCACCAGAGGGCATCAAAGGTGTGAAGGCAGTGGCTCTGCTCAAAGATATGGATCATGGAGATGTGTGTGTTCTCAACAATCATTGAAACAGTGTCTTTTAAGCTTCACAGTATGGATGGCTGTCTCATAAGATTTTTTCTCAGTATTTTAAGCTAAGATCCATACTTCTGTTGGAATATTCTTCCTAGTGATAGAATTATGTTTTAGAGAATATGATATCTCTTATTTTCTCTTCAGGTGACTGTTATATCAATTATCATCCATCTTAACCACATCTCCAAATGCTTCCTATCAACCAGCACTTTTTGTTCCTGTTGTTATTGCTGTCAAGTCACCTATGACTCATAGCTCTGAAGCCTGCTCTGCCCTGAGCTAATCTCACTAACTCCAACACACTCACATTATCTCAGTTACTGTATCATTTTCAGAGGACTCTGATACCCCTAATATCTTCCCTCTGCACTTTAAAAAATATTCTTTTTTGATTTTCATACCATAATTCATTTATAATGTGTTTCATTTATACACATTGTATTTTACACAATTTTCCATTTACATTGTGTTTCATATAATCATTCATATGCACTGTTTTATTTAATTTAATTACCAGTGATACAGTCCTTCATGATCTATTCAAGTCCCACTGAATCTTTTCTATTCCTTTATATCCCCTCCCCAACCTACCCACTAAAGTCTGTTTATCCTTGTGATTGCCACCCTTTTCCCTTATTGGACCTCTGCTCCATCTCCCCTTCCTCTTTTGGACGTTTAGACACACTATACTAGTTATCCTTTTGTTTTTACGATAATGATCTTAAGCTCCCTAGAGTTTCCTGTATCATGCTGCACAGTATTCTGTTGTATGAATGTACCAAAATGTCTCAATCCATTTTTTTGTTGACGAGCATTTGAGCTGTTTCCATATTCTTGCTATTGTGAATAACAGTGTCATGAACATAGGTGTACATATCTCTATTTGTGTCTCACTTCTGATTTTCTTGGTGTATATAGCTTGCCTCCAGAAACCCTATAAACCTGGAGAAAGGATGAAAGTCACGTTCAGTGAGTCGTCTACGACTCGATGGCACTTAACAACAACAACATATACCTAGCAGTGGAATAGCTGGGTTATATGGAATTTCTATTTTCAGTTTTTTAAGGAAATGCCAAACTGCCTTGCAGAACAGTTGTGCGATTTTACAATCCTACCAGCAGCACATGGGAGAGTTCCCATCTCTCCACATTCTCACCAACATTTATTGCTTGCTGTCCTGTTAAACTTTGCTACTGCTACTGGGCTGTGATGGTATCTCATTGTGGTTTTGATTTGCATCTCTCTGAAGGCCAGTGATTTTGAACATCTCTTCATGCCCTTCACCACTTCTTTGTGCTCACAATGAGATTTCTCTCTACTTTCCTTTTGCACTATCTTCCAGTTTTCACTGTCGGGTCATATAAGCTTTATGAAAAACCTCTCCTCTTTAAGGAGAGGGTCTTTATCCCTCTTTCCTTTTTTTAAAAATAAACTAGACATGCTTTTTTAAATAGGAAAAGGTAGATTGAAAGTTATTTTTCTTTTGTCTATAGTCTGCTATCAGAGACCTCTCCAAAGTACTGAAGACCAATGATGTCAGTCTGGAGACTAAGGTTCACATGATACAGGCAATGATCTTTGCAATTACTTGCTATGCATCAGAAAGTTGGACAATGACTAGGGAAGATAGGAGAATTGCTGCCTTTGAGCTATGGTTCTGGAGAAGAGTATTGAATATACCATGGACTGCTAGGAGAACAAACAAGTTTGTCCTGGATAGGATGAAGCCGGAATGTTCCTTGGAGGCAAGGATTCTGAAGCTTCGTCTGACATACTTTAAACATGTTGCAAGGCTGAATCAGTCCTTGGAGAGGGGTATCATGCTTAGGAGGTTGGAGGGACAGCACAGGAGAGGAAGACCCTCAATGAGATGGATTGAGTCAGTCACTGGGGTAATGAGGATACATGTGTCATTAAGATTGGCATGGGATAGAGCAGGATTTAGGGCTATTATACATAGAGTCACTATGAGTCACAGACAATGCAACAGCACATAACAACAATATTGCCTATTGACCTATTGAGGCATTTTGTTTCTTCTTTCGTCAATATTAAAAATCTATACTTTTTCCTAGAAGTTGAATCTTTCATTTACTTTTCAAAATCTTTAAGACAATTGTATACAATTAGCATTTTTAAAATATCATTTGTATTTGTAGATAAAATATAATATTCTTTTATTATATTGTCTTTCCAGTCCCTAATAATACTTATTTATTTTTTAAAAGTAAATACTAACAGATATTTGTCTGTTTGATTAGTTTTTTTAAGGAAAAATTTGCTTTTGTTCGTTATGTGTATTGTTTTCACTGACTTATCTTTTTTATTATTTCTATCCTTATTTTCTTTTGGGCATATAACATAGTCCTAACCTGGGTATTGTGTCTGCTACAACTCCAAGACATTAAATGATTTTCCCAGTTTTGTAGAATAAGGACTAAAAGTAATGTACAAGCTCTAGTCTTCTGGGATGAAGACCAGCACTCTGTTCATCAAGCCAAAGCTTCCTTTTACAGAGAAAAAGGAAACAAAATACAATTCTATAAGGTTTAAGGGGTTTTATTGTATTCTAAAACAAAATATACAAGTACTTGTGTATTTGTCAAATAGAATTTTTTCATAACTTTCTTTTAGTCAGAGAAAAATCTAAATTATAGTAGGATCTTGTTTTGTTTTTAATAATACATCTGCTCATTAGTGTACTTGGAATTCATTAGTATGCCTAGTAAGTGTACTACATCTCAATTCATATTCTACATACTAAAATACAGTGATCCCTTTCATGTTTTGTGGTTTTAGATTACAGAATTCTTATCTTTATTTGTAATCATGATAGCAAGATTGATTTCCTTATATTTCTTCCCTGTCTACTAATACGTGTTTCATTTCCCCATTTTGCTAATATTCTTACTGTTGAAGAAGTAAAATATTCTCGAAGGGCAACTAACTTTTGGAATTTTACTTAGTCCTTAAAATCCTAAGGAAGCCATTTAAGAAAATGTTATTATTAGATATTGTTGAATTGGCTTCAACTCATAATGACCCTAAATACACCATATAGAAACCTTGCACGATATTGTGTCATCCTCACAATCTCATCTGAGTTTAAATCTGTCGTTATAGTAACTGCGTCAACCCATTTTATAAAAACAGTTTTCGTTTTAAGAAGTTGAGATGCAGCTTTGCTATTAAATAGTTATGTGATCTTGGAGATATTCTTTAATCGATTTGATCTTCAGTTTCTTTATTTCTATAAATTCAACTCATTACCATTAAGTTGGAACCAACATATAGCTGATCCTGCAGTTGATTTTCAGAGGCTGTAAATTGTATGGGAGAAGTCTGTCCATCTTTTTTCCTTGGAATACATGGCAAATGCAAACCACCTGCCTTTGTTTTGACAGTGAGACTCCTTATCTACTAGGCCACCAGAGATACTGCCTCATGTCAGTGTTGTTGTTGTTGTGTAACGTGAACTTGGAAATGATCCAATACCCTCTGATGAGTTTTTGGAGGCAGTAAGTAAATTGCATAGGAGGAGATTGCCCACTTTTCTCCCATAGAGCAGTTGGTAGATTTGAACCACCTATCTTCACACTGGCAGCACAATTCTTTACCACTTAGACACCAATAACAAGTCATTAGAGGTCCTTTTCTAAGTTGTTGTTGTTAAGTGTCATCAAGTTGTAGATGACTCATAGCAGCCCTATGAACGAAAGATCTTAACGCTTGTAAAACTTTCATCATTTCTCCAAGTACATAGGGTTTCTGGAGGCAAGCTCTCCTGCTTATAGTGAAGTTAATATATCTGCTTTATGGCATGTGAAAATGACTTAAAATCCAGTGTATAAACCAGATAAATGACTATATATAGAAGTTAATTTTCTTACTTTCTGTGTCTCCAAAATTTATTTTAGAATATAAATGATCTACAGTAAGTACTGATGTTAATATTTCTCTCTCTCTCTCTCTTCTATCTATTATCTATCTATCTATCTATCTATCTATCTATCATCTATCATCTATCTATCTATCTAAAGTTTAGTTTGCTTTGGCCAATAATGAACTCTGGACACTGTAGTCTGTAGAAAGTTCCACCACCAACTCAAAGGTAGCATCCTTTCAGACATATCTTTTCACAAGAAAGGTGGCCAGTCTTCACCTGTGCAATTCATAGCCATTGAAAACCCACTGGAGGGTCAGTTACGGATTGGTTCCAACTTGATGGCAATTAATTTGAGTTTTTATTTGGGGCTGAATAGAATCAGGCTTGAGCACTGGCTCCACATTTTCAGTTTAGTGCTATTTTTTTATAAGTAGAGTTATTCGCAGAATCAGCACATGTTGTCCATCCTGTTCCTGGTTTCTATCGAATTTTTGCTCAGCATCATTACTATGACTACACTCAAGAATATCATCCAGGAAGAGCACAAAAAGTACAAAAGGTCATTATGAAGACAGGAGGAAGAAAAGACCAGAATGGATGTCAGAAGAGACTGAATATTGCTCTAGGATGCTGAGAAGCCAAAGCAGAGGGAAGAAATCAAGACATTACAAAGCTGAACAGAAGATTTCAAAAGGCAGCACGGGAAGACAAAGTAAAGAATTATAATGAAATGTACAAAGAGCTGGAGTCAGAAAATGAAAGGGGCTGAACTTGCTCAGCATTTCTTAAGCTCAAGGAATTGAAGAACAATTTCAAGCCTTGAGTAACAATACTTAAGGATGCTTTGGGCAGAATGTTAAATAATCCAGGAAGTATTAAAATTCATGAAGCAACATATGAGCAAGAGCCTGTGGTGATGAGGGTGGAAGTTCAAGCTGCTTTGAAAGAATTGGCAAAAAATAAGGCCCCACCAACTGACATATTTCAACTAACAGATGCTGCCTTAGATGTGCTTATCAAGTTGTGCCAAGAAATCTGGAGGACAACGACTTGGCCAACTGCCTAGAAGAGATCTATATTTGTTCTCATTCCAAAGAAAGGTGATCCGACAGAGTGTGGAAATTATAAAAAAATAACATTAATATCACATGCAAGCAAGATTCTGCTGAAGATTATCCAAAAACGACTGAAACAGCACATCAACAGAGAACTACCAGAAGTTCAGGCTGGGTTTAGAAGGGGTTGTGGTACTAGGGATAATTGTAGCTAATATCGTTACATAGATCTTGGCTAAAATCAGGGGATACCAGAGGAATGTCTATCTGTGTTTCATTGATTATGCAAAGGTGTTTGACTCTGTGGATCATAAAAAAACTGTGGCTAACTGAGAAGAATGGGAATCCCAGAACACTTGATCATGCTAATGTGAAACCTATCACTTGGACCAGGAGGCAGTTGTCAGAACAGAGCAAGGAAACACTGCATGGTTCAAAATTGGGAAGGATGTACGCCAGAGATGTGTCCTATCTCCATACTTTTTCAATTTATATACAGAACAGATTATACAGGAGTCTGGGGTCTATGAGAAGAAATGTGGCATCAGGATTGGAGGAAAATTCATCAACAATCTGTGTTATGCAGATGATACAACCCTGCTTGCTGAAACTGAAGAGGACCTGGAGTGCTTGCTTCAGAAGGTCAGGGACGGCAGCCTTTAATATGGATTGCAGCTCAATATCAAGGAAACAAATATTCTCACCACTGGGTTAATTGGCAGCATCATGATGGAAGGTGAAGACATTGACATTATTAACAGCTTTAGTTTGCTTGGCTCCACTATCCACACTCTTGGTACCAGCAGCCAGAAAACGAAAAGACATATTTTGATGGGAAAGTATACTGTTAGAGACCTCTCCAAAGTATGGAAGAGCAATGAAATGAGTCTGGAGTCTAAGGTTCGTCTGATACGGGCCATGGTCTTTGCAATCAATTGTTATGCATCAGAAAGCTGGATAATGACTAGGGATGATAGAAGGAGAATTGATGTCTTTGAGGTGTGGTGTTGGAGAAAAGTATTGAATATACCATGGACTTCTAGGAGAACAAACAGGTTCATCCTGGAGGTGACTAAACCAGGCTGCTCCTTGGAGGCAAGGAGCTTCATATGACATACTCTGGACATGTTGCAAGGAGGGACCAGTCCTTGGAGAGGGATGTCATGATTGGGAGAGTGGAGAGACAGCATAGGAGAGGAAGACATTCTATAAGATGGATTGATTCAGTAACTGGGGGGTGGATTTATATTTAAAATCTTTCTGATCAGATGCTTTCATCCTCTCAGATGTAAAAGGCTGCTTTAAATTTAGAAAATTTTCTTCTCTGATTTCACTCCTTTGCTCTGGTCCCCTCCAGATTCTTAAGCCTGAATGTCCAATCAGTTTTAACCTGTAACTCAGTCTTGATGCAATTAGTCTTCAGATGAAAAGTACAAGTTCTTCCCCAGCTCCACTACCTGTGGGTGAAATAAGCCTTATTCGTCTAATGTTATCCCATAGTCCAAAGCCTCCTTAGTGTCTGAACACATGAGATGGAAGGGTCAATTCTAGAACCAATTTTAGCTCCAAATATCCTCCTTTTCAGAATATCAATAAATGTTTGCTAGATAATTTATCATTTCTAAACTTAGTGACTTAGAACAAAAGGCATTTATTAGCTTATGATTCTTTTGGGTTGATAATCCGGGCTTGGGTCAACTGAACGAGATTGTGCAGGTCTCATTTGCACTCACTCATGCATCTGTGTTCAGCTGACAGTTGATAGCCTCATTCACAAGTCTGGCAGTTGGCTGATTTATGACGAGGGCCTTGGCTTATTGCTCGCTATGTACATCAATCTTCTTCCACATGCTCCATGGACTGAACAGTCACACGGCAAGTCTGGGCTTAATGAATAGAGAAGCCTTTTAAAGTTGCACAGCAAAGAGGCGTGCATCCAGAATGGACTATCTCATATCCAAAGGTTATTTTTCTTAGGTTATATTTTAGAATAGAATTTCACCTTGTGTTCCAGGACTCCTACTGTGGATTTAGCACATGGGGACAAAATTCTTGACTCTTCATATTCTTTGTTATATGCCATATGGTCACATCCCCAGCATGTTCTGTGACCTTGATGAAGGCTAACAGGGACAAGTAAAAATACCAGAGGAAAGAGCAGACAACCTTACTGCCCAAATCTCACTATGCCAGAGGTTATTATAAATATGACAGACCTGAGCTGGATTTAAGAACCATAGAATAGACTATGACATGTTTGTCTATAGGTAGAAATAACACTTAAAGGTAAATAACATTAGTTTTCACTATATAGCATGTCTCCAGACCAAAATAAGATCTAGAATAATGTTTTCAGAGGAAGGAGTAATAGTAGAGGCCTAATATATAATGTTGTTCTTGTGTGCCGTCGAGTCGTTTGCGACTCATAGCGACCCTATGTACAACAGCCCTAAACCCTGCTCTATCCTGTGCCAATCGCATTGCCTCTGACACACCCATCCCGATTACCCCAGTCACTGAATCAATCCACCTCATAGAGGATTTTCCCTCCTGCGCTGTCCCTCTACCCTACCAAGCATGATGTCCTTCTCCAAGGACCTGTCTCTCCTTACAACAAGTCCAAAGTATGTCAGACGAAGCCCTAGAATCCTTGCCTCCAAGGAGTAACCTGGTTTAACCTTCTCTAGAATGAATCCGTTTGTTTTCTTGGCAGTCCATGGTATTCTCAATACTCTTCTCCAGCACCACAGCTCAAACGCGTCAATTCTCCTTCTATCCTCCCTAGTCATTGTCCAACTCTCTGATGCATAACAAGTGATTGCAAAAACCATCGCCTGTATCAGGCGGACCTTAGTCTCCAAAGAGACACCGTTGCTCTTGAGTACTTTAGAGAGGTCCTTAACAGCAGACTTTCCCCATTGCAATACTTTTTTTTTTTTCCTGGCTGCTGGTGCCAAGAGTGTTGACTGTGGAGCCGAGCAAACTGAAGCTGTGAACAATCTCAATCTCTTCGCCATCCATCCTGATGCTACTGATTGGTCCGGTGGTGAGAATCTTTGTCTTCTTGACATTGAACCTCAGTCCATATTGAAGGCTACAGTCTTTGATCCTCTGCAGTAAGTGTATGAGGTCCTCCTCAGTTTCGGCGAGCAGGGTTGTGTCATCTGCATAACGCAGATTGTTGATAGATTGTCCACCAGTCCTAACGCCATACTTCTCCTCATAGAGCCCAGTCTCTTGGATAATCTGCTCTGCATACAGGTTGAAAAGGTATGGAGATAGGACACCTCCCTGGCGTACACCCTTCCCAATTTTGAACCATGCAGTGTTGCCCTAATACATCTTTTAATTTCCTGGTTGCTGGTTCCAAGAACGTTGACTGTGGAACCAAGCAAACTAAAGCTGTTAACAATCTCAATCTCTTCACCATTCATCCTGATGCTTCCAATTGCTCCAGTGGTGAGAATCCTTGTCTTCTTGATATTGAGCCTAAATCCATATTGAAGGCTGCAGTCCTTGACCCTCTGCAGTAAGTGTATGAGGTCCTCCTCAGTTTCAGCAAGCGGGGTTGTATCACCTGCATAATGCAGATTGTTGATGAATCTTCCTCCAATCCTGATGCCACACTTCTCATCATACAGCCCAGCCTCCCGGCTAGTCTGTTCTGCATATAGGTCAAATAGATATGGAGATAGAACACATCTGTAGCGTACACCCTTCCCAATTTTGAACCATGCAATGTTTCATTCCTTTGTTCTGGCTACTGCCTCCTGGTCCAAGTATATGTTTTGCATTAGCATAATCAAGTGTTCTGCAATGGAGAAGTCCTCTGTTAGGGACCTCTCCAAAATACTGAAAAGCAATAGTGTCACCCTGGAGACTAAGGTGCGCCTGATACAGGCCACATTTTTGCAATCACTTGCTATGCATCAGGGAGCTGGACAATGACTAGGGGGATAAAAGGAGAATTCATCCCTTTGAGCTGTTGTGTTGGAGAATAATATTGAATATACCATGGACTGCTAATAAAATGAACAGGTTCATTCTGAGAGGGTTAAACCAGGCTGCTCCTTGGAGGCAAGGATTCTGAAGCTTCATACGACATATTTGGACATGTCGCAAGGAGGGACCAGTTCTTGGTGAAGGATGCCATGCTTGGAAATAGTGGAGCGACAGCGCAGGAGAGGAAGACCCTTTATGACGTGGATTGATTTGGTGACTGGGTAATCAGGGTAGGTGTGTTGGAGACAGTGAGATTGGCACTGTGATTGATTGCCTCTGAAAACCCACTGGAGGATCAGCTATAGATCAGATCTGAATCTATTGTACACAACAACAATAACAACTCCATTCAATTATTGAGAGTTGAAGCAGTCAGAGACTACCAACCAGTTAAATGACCTTAAGCAGTCTTTTCCCTTTAATCAGTGACATAAACATTATTTTGTTGTCATGTGCTGTCAAGTTGCCTGTGACTCATAGTAATCCTACGTACAACAGCTCTGAACCCTGTCCTATCCTGAACCCATCTCACTGACTCCAACATACCTAATCTCATCACCCCAATTATCATATCAATCTATCTCATCTGGGGTCTTCCTCTCCTGCACTGTCCCTTCACCTTTCCAGACATGATGTCCTTCTTCAAGTACTGGTTCATCCTGGCCACATTCCCAAAGAATGTAAGGCAGAGCTCCTCAAATCCTTACCTCCCAGGAGAAACTTGTTTAGCCATCTCCAGGATAGATCTATTTGTTCCCTTGGCTGTCTTTGGTATGTTCAAGACTCTTCTCCAGCACCAGATCTCAAAGGCATTGATTCTTCTATCATCCTTAGTCATTGTTCAGTTTTCTGATGCATAGCATGTAATTGTGAAGATCTGTACCTATGTCTTATCTAGGAAACTATGGTGGCCTAGTGGCAAGAAGTTGCACTACCAATCCAAAGGCACATAGTTCAAGTCCACCTGTTACATGGGGGGGGGGGGAACTGGATAGTCTCCTCCTGTGCAATTTACTCCCTCTGAAAATCCACTGTGTGTGTGGGGGTGTCAACTATATGTTGATTCTGACTCTATGGCACATAACACCTATCTATCTATTATCTATCTATATCTATCTATCTATCTATCTATCTATCTATCTATCTATCTATCTACCTACCTACCTACCTATCATCTATCATTTTTATTAACGTGCAAGTTCCAAGAGCATTGTGTATGTTGTCCATTTCTGCATCCTATTTTTTCCCCTATATCCTCATTTTCTTTACACAATGTCTGGCATTATCTGATGTATGTTCTCTTTGTGGATGAGGCACACAGACATTTGCTGGAGGTACAGTTATAAATATGTAGACTCTGCCCCTGAGGACCTTGCAGTATCTGCATGTTGAAGTCTGTATGCGTCTCTGGCTTCTCTCTGTGTTTTCTGGCCCTGAGATCGGACAGTATCTGTGATGGCTGGCGAAACTGCTGCCCTGCCCTGGAGTCTTTAATGAGTCCTCAGGATGATTTCTAGAACAAAACAGGCTTCTGTGGGCAGCTGTACAGCAGCATCCACTATGCTGTCTTGGCTGCTCAGGCAGCCACATGGGAAATCTTTCTGTCCTACCTGCCTAAGGAGCTTCCGCTATTGAAAGGGATGCCCCAAGTCAACTTTATTATAAGTTAAAGGTTATATTATACCACCATTACAGAATCATTCACAGGGAATATTTTCAGTTGGACCAATTGCCTGCCAAAGAGAATGATGGGGACTGGGGATCTGAGCAGAAATTATGGCCTATAATGATTTTTCTGCTTTATGTGCAGAAACAGCCTCCAGCTGGATCTAGTTGAGCCAGACTAAATGACATTTGATACATCTACTTTGCTGCAATTGGTCTGTGTAACGTTATGGCAGAGACCCAGCGCCGCAGTCCTTTTGTTCACATGGTATTTAAATGGTGTAGAGTAAGTTAGATGGAATCTGTCTGTCTCGTTTTCATTTTCTTTTTTCTAATCATTTCAAAATTGTAAGTATAAACATACAAACACAAATATCAAGAAATCTTTATATCTTCTATGTACATTAAGCCCTATCATCATTTACAGAGATTGTTTTGGCTAAAATTATTTTACTCACGTGTCCAAGAAATACATTTAAAGTGTGATTATTATATGTCACATATTTTGCTGTGTGTTTTACAATTAGCTTTTTGAATTCTTACAGAAAAGTCAACAAAGTAAATGTTATCAGCTAATTAACAGTTGATGACCTTGGGATTGTCGATGTTGAGTTTCCTGCCTAAGATTATATAGTTAATAAGCAGTAGCTTAGAGTTGAGATTCAGCAGACAGAATCGACATGTAGTACTATTATTCACCCTGCTTTCCTCCTTGTGTTTCCTCCTTCACATACTTACTTCTCCTCTTCCCTCCCTTCTTCTCTTCCTTTCTTAACTCAGCAATAATTCCTTGAGTTCTTACTCCTTTTCTTGTGCACTTAAACACAAGTAAGCATGCATTTCCTTTTAAAGACTATGTAAACAAGTGAGTAAAGAAATCGAACAAATAAATCTTACCTCAAAATATGGTGGATAATGTAGCAGATTTATTTATTTTTTTTTGTTGTTATGATCCATGATACTTGTACTGACTCATAGCTGATCCTCCAGAAGGTTGTCAGAGGCCTTGAATCACGTAGGAGGAGATTGTTCTTTCTCCTCGGAGTACCTGATGGATTCAAACTGCTGACCCTTTGATTAGCAGCCTGATAGATAATGCACTACATCAGCATATTTAATGACAAAGCTCACACATACGCAGTCTGGTTCTAGGATACACACTAGGTGTTGGTAGTCACTGTTCTTGATAGTTTAAATACAAAATATTTATCTTTTCTTTCTGAATGTTCTCTCCTTGTGTCTGCTTACATATGAGGAAACAGTCTCACATTTGTTTCATTAAAGTTAAAGAACTGGAGTTCATGCTACTTGGGATATGATTTATAGATATAGATCATTGTTGTTATGTGCTGTCGAGTCGCATGCCACCCTGTGTACAACAGCCCTAAATCCATCTATCCTGTGCCAATCTTATTGTCTCTGAAACACCCACTTCCATTACCCCAGTCACTGAATTAATCCATCTCATTGAGGATCTTGCTCTCCTGCGCTGACCCTACATCCTCCCAAGAAGCATGACATCCCTCTCCAAGGACTAGTCCCTCCTTGCAATATGTCCAAAATATGTCAGACGAAGCTTCAGAATCCTTGCTTTCAAGGAGCGGTCTGGTCTCACCCTCTCCAGGACAAACTTGCTTGTTCTCCTAGCAATCCATGGTATATGCAATACTCTTCTCCAGCACCACAGCTGAGAGAGAGAGATAGATAGATAATAGAATAAAATATGTTTTATATGGCTTTTGACAGACTCCTACTACATTTATGTGTAAAGTGCACACAGTATTGTATGAGACTGTGAACTTGCTGTTCCTTTATTCCTCACCTACTTCCACCATTTTATTCTCATATATGTTTTTAGGTTGTCAAATTTAGTTTTACCTATACCTTCATTCATATTAGAACCAAGTCTGTTATCAAACATTATAAATTTAAGTTTTGTCTTGTAGATTACTAGCATTGGATCAAATGTTGCCTTGTACATGATCTAGTGTTTCTAAGCAAAATATTTGGATTCAGTGAGATTTTTTTCCTTGAATGTAGGACTTTCTTAGTGTGTGTTTTGGGGGCATGATATTTAACTTTTCAATTTCTGCTTTTTTATCTGCATTGTAATATAATAATACCCATTACAAAAGGCTTCATGAGATAATGTAAATAAAGGATTTAACATCTTATCTGTCTCAATAAATGGTAGTTATTATTCATATACATCTCAACATGATGGCCAGTTTTCTGGCTTCTGGATCCACAATTCTGCATGTCATATCTTAAAAAAGGTAACTTTGTTCCTAAGAAAAGAAATTCTACCTCCTTCAGTTCCAGGTTTTCTTTGAGGACACTGTAGTCTTCAATATGGATTAAATCTTAACATCAATAAAACAAAAATCCTCACCAGCGTACCAATAGGCAACAACATAATAGATGGAGCAAAGATTGAAATTATCAACAATATCATCTTGCTTGGATCCATATTAAAAACCCTGGTTACTAGCAGTCAAGAGATTGAGAGATGACAAAGAGACAGCATTAAAAACATACACTGTCAGGGATCTCTCCAAAGTCCTGAAGAGCAGTGATACCAGTTTAAAGACTAAGGTATGCATGATCCAAATCACAGTCTTTCCAGTCTCCAGCTATGCATCTGAAAGCTGGACAATTAATAAGAATGAAAGGAAAAGAATTGATGCATTTGAATTGTGGGGTTAGAGAAGGGTGTTGAATATATCATGGACTTCCAAAAGAACATATATGTCTTGGAGAAAGTCAGCAGAAATGTTCCTTGGAGGCAAACATCGTGAAGTTTCATCTCATGTATTTTAGACATGTTATTAGTAGAGGCTATTCCTTGGAAAATGACATCATGCTTGGAATGGTGGAGGGTCATCAAAAGAGAGGAAGACCCTCAATCAGATGGACAGATAGTATCTATAGCAATGGACCCAAATGTGTCAGGATGATAATGATGGCACAAGATAGGACAAGGTTCAGGTCTATTGTTCCTAGGCTCACTGTGAGTTGTACTCATCTCAATCTCACTAAACAACAAAATCCTGAGTGGAAGAAAAATAATCTCCCATGTATGCCCCAGAAACAAGCTTGGAGGTGAGTTTTTGAACAGTCACAACCTTGAAAATACTATGTAGCGGTTCTACTCTGCACATAAAAAAAGTCACCAGGAGTCAGAATGGACTTGACAACTACTAACAATAGCCAACAGCCACTTGTCACCTCATAGTAGCTTTTTCGCCTTTTCAGACCTCGAGGGTAAACATTCTCCGGGGGTCAATAATTCACTTTTGTTTCCCCTTCCATATACATAGAACTTCAACCTTCTTCTAAGAGATGGCCCACCTGTGTGTTGCAATAATTTCTTTCAAATTTCAATTTGAAACCAATCTCTTACATTAAGCTTCCAACAATTTTTTAAAGTTCATTTTCATAAAAATTGCATCCTTTGGAACTTGACCAGAAAAACATATTGTTGTTAGGTACCTACAAATTTTTTTACTACAAATAAAAAAGATCCTATGAACTACAGATCTAAACTTCATCCTATCCTGAACCATCCTTACAATCTGCACTATGCTCGAGCCCGTTGTTGTAGTCACCATGTCAGTTCATCTAGGTGAGGTCTTCCTTCCTTTGGCTGACCGACTACCTTCCCCAGCGTGACTTCTTCCTGACAACATGCTCAAAGTACACGAGACAAACTTCCACCACCCTTGCCTCTGAGGAGCACTCAGATTGCACTTTCTCTAAGACAGGTTTCTTTATTCTTGTGGCAGTCTACAGGATAGTCAATAATCTTTACCATAACCATAGTTCACGGCATCTATTATTTCTCAGGTTTCCTTATTCATTGTAAAATTTTCAAACATATAGGAAGAAATTGGAAAAAAATTACTAGCATCAGGCACATCTTAGTATTTAGATTGAAGTCCTTGCTCTTTAGCACTTTGGAGAGGTTCTTGACAGCAGATTTCCCTAAGGCAAGAAGAAATCTTTCCATTTCTTGATTGCTGCTGCCATGATTATTGTTTGTGGCTTCAGGTAAAATGAAATTATTGACACTTCAGTCTTTTTTGTATTTTCCATCTATCATGATTTTGTCTATTAGCTCAGGCTGAGAATTTTGTTTTCTGGATGTTGAGATGTAATCCATGAAGGCTACAGTTCCTAATCTTCTGCAGCAAGTGCTTCAAGTCGTCTTCATTTTCTGAAAGCAAGGTTATGTTACCAACATGTCATAGATTGCTGATGAATCTCTCTCTAGTCCTAACTAATTTTCCTCATAAAGTTCAGTTTCTTAAATTATTTGCTCTGCATACAGATTGAGTAAATATGGAGAAAGAATACAAACTTGAGACATAGCCAGTGGGAATGATAACAAATAAAAGATTCATTATAAGAATTTTATATCACATAATTATAAAGAAGAAAAATGCATTATGTTTAGTGAGGGCATACTCAGAGTTGATGTTCAAGTGACTGTAAATTGCATGGGAGGATATTGTACATCTTTCTTCAGTAGCCCATCTGCTAGTAGGTTAGAACTATGGATTTGAACCACCAGAGAGGCAGTGAATCGCCTTATTGAACAAGCTACCAGAGCTCTCTACATAAAAGTAAAAATTCATTTAACACTTTACATATAGTTGTTCATTCTGTATCTAGATCAGTGAATGAAACCATGATGGACAAACTGAAATTTATCCCTGGCTAAGATTTTAAAGTAGAGGTCATTGCCATGGATTGGAACTCATAGCTGACCCTCCAATAGGTTTTTAAGAAGGCTGCAAATTGAATTGGAAGAGATTCCCACGCAATTTTGCCATTGGAGTAGCAGGTGGATTTGAAGCACCTGCCTTTGGGTTGGCAGTGTAACTTTTCATCTACTCTACCACCAGTGATCTTTATGAGGCAGTTTCATTCTATCCTATGAGTTGGAATAAATATAGTCAATGACAGAATATTTCTGCTAACCTGATAAAATTATTATGTACACCAGGGATGTGTCCTGTCTCCATACCTTTACAACCTGTATGCAGAACAGATTATCTTGGAGGCTGGGCTCTATGAGGAGAAATGTGGCATCAGAATTGGTGGAAGATCTATCAACAATCTGTAATATGCAGATGATACAACCCTGCTTGCTGAAACTGAGGAGGACCTGAAGCACCTGCTGCAGAGGGTCAAGGACTGCAGTCTCCAATACGGATTGAGGCTCAATGTCAAGAAGAAAAAGATTCTCATCAATGGACCAACTGGCAGCATCAGGATGGATGGTGAAGAGATTGAGATTGTTCACAGCTTTAGTTTGCTTGACTCCACAGTCAACACTCTTGGCACCAGCATCCAGGAAATTAAAAGTATTGCGATGGGAAAGTCTGCTGTTAGGGATCTCTCCAAAGTATTGAAGAGCAATGATGTCTCTCTGGAGACTAAGGTGCGTATGATACAGGCCATGGTTTTTGCAATCACTTGTTATACATCAGAGAGTTGGACAATGATTAGGGAGGACAGAAGGAGAATTGATGCCTTTGATCTATGGTGCTGGAGAAGAGTACTCAGTGTAACATTGACTGCTAAGAAAACAAACAGATTCACCCTTGAGAGAGTTAAACCAGGCTGTTCCTTGGAGGCAAGGATTCTGAGGCTTTGTCTGACATACTTAGGATATGTTGTAAGGAGGGACTGGTCCTTGGAGAGGAACATCATGCTTGGTAGGGTAGAGGGACAGAGCAGGAGAGGCAGGCCCTCTATGAGGTGGATTGATTCAGTGAATGTGGTAATTGGGATGGGTGTATCGGAGACAGTGCTATTGGCACAGAACAGAACAATTTAGGGTTGTTGAACATAGGGTTGCTATGAGTCTCAAGTGACTCAACGGCACATAACAACAACAACATAGTGGTAAGGCATTGTGCGGTCAACCCAAAGGTATGTGATTTAAATCCACCAGCTTCTCCATGGACAAAACATGAGCAGTATCATCCCACGTAGATTATTGCTTCTAAAGACCTCGTCAAGGATCAGCTATCAGTCCATTCTTAATGGAAGGCATATTAATAACATAATACAGTTGATAACTTTTAAACTTGTCTAAATAAGATGATACAAATTTTCTGCCCTTAACTTGTGTATTGTTGCTGTTATGTGCTATCTAGTAACCTGTGACTCATAGTGACACTATGCACAATAGCTCTGAACCCTGAGCTATACTGAGCCATTCTTACTGTCTCTCAAACAGCATTACCCCAGTTACTGTGTCAATCCATCTCATCCAACTTCTCCTTCTATTGCGCTGCCCCTCCACTCTTGCAAGCATGATGTCCCTCTCCAAGGACTAATCCCTCTTGGCAACAAGCCCAATGTATATGAGATGGAGCTTCATAAGTATCCTAGCGTATTTACTAAGAATGTAGTAGCCAATCTTCGTTAAAGACAATCCTGTGACTGATGGATCTATTCAACTGCCACAGACAAAAACCCAGTAGCTCAAATTATAAGATGCAGAGGGAAAATAAAAGGAAAAGAATGTTGTCTGCCTCTTGGAATTCTACAGCCAGGAAACAGTTCAAACTACATCTCTTGTCTTCCAAGTAAAAAAAAAACAAACCCAAATCCCTGGGGAAACTTGGAGATCAACAGAACTGTTGGAAGGAGCACATGAAGCAACAGGGTTCTCTTGATTTCCATAGATGGGATTATGGTGTTCTGGATTTTAAAGTGTAAAGCTGCAACCTTCTAGGTTTCAGAGTAGAATCTTTGCCAACTCAATTCCAGAATGTGGGGCTGCTATTCATAAAAGCTCTCAAAACTTATGGGTTGGGGTGCCATTCCCAAGGGGCATGAGAATAAAGTCTACCAGGCCTAAGGGATTTGAGTTGTCTTTCAAATAGATTAGGAGAGTGAGACTACCAAAAGGTAAAGGTGTGGACTTGCCATTCCAGTCGTCCCTTAAGGAAAAGCTGTAGCATAGAGCTTTTGATGTGCTTTCAAATGTGCTTAATGCGCTTCTGATGAGATTTTTAAAAGACTTATGCACAAAACCCAGAATTGGAGGGCCAGGACATTGTCCAGATAGTCTCAGAAAATGCAGGTTTATTTTTAAGTCATAAATAATAATAAAGAGATAATGTAATCTGTTCTGTTGTGGTTTTGATTTGCTTGTTGCCTGTTATTCCCTCTTTCCCTCGTGTTCTTTCATTTGTAATATCTACACTTTGCCTGTTTGCCACTATTCTTTGGAAACAGATGATATTTTTTTATATAACATTTTTATTTTATGCTGGTTTACTTACAGATAGATGGTAGTGAATATAAACATCAAGATCAACAAATAAAAAAATAATTTTGATCAGAGAAGAATATGCCTAAAATTTAATCTGTGTTTCATTTAGATGATTCAGAAGATGACATTTTGGATTGGGACTTCAGAATGATGTGATGGGGTGAATGGGTTTTTGAAGTGGCAAGAACATGGATTTTTCTGTTTTATTTTATTTTATACTGATTTATTTATAAAGCTCGAATACATTGTGTTTCACACTGGATATTTCTCATTTCCTTCACACACCCCCCAATAAAATTGTGTGACCTTATGATTAACCATCCCCCCCATCTCCTCACTCCTCTGCTTCCACCCTCTATCCCCACCGCCTTGGATCCTCATACTCATTCAACAATAATTTTTTTATACAGTATTTGTCCTTATGGGACTGACTTGGTTACTCAGCATAATACTCTGCAGTCCCTCCCAGATTAGATAGTGATTTACAAAATTGCTGCTCCTGTGTGCTGTGTAGTAAGTATTCCATTGTGTGAATGTACCATAATTTCTCAATCCATTCGATTGTGGTTGGATATCTAGGAAGGGCATGGGTTTGGGGGGACCAAAGGGTTTAATATTATGGATTGTGTTGTGTTCTCCCAAAATATGTGTTGTGAAGCCTTCGATTAAAATTTCATTTGAGAATGAGTTGTCTTTGTCAGGCAAAAATAATGTTGAATGTATTTCAACTTAATCTCTTATAAGAGAGAAAAAGAACAGATTAGAGAGAAGCAGGGAACAGAGATGCCAAGTTACATGAAACAGAAGTTCCAAAGAGACAAGAATTTTCCTCCAGAGTCAACAACAGAAAGCCTTTCTGAGAATTGGCATCCTGGATTCAAACTTCTGGCCTTCTAGACTGTGGAAAAAAAATAAGCTTCTCTTTATTAAAAGATACTTGGTGCTATTTCTGTGATAGCATCATTAGATAACTATGATAGATTCTGGGGAATTTTACGGATTGACTGGCTCCTTACATTTGATGGCACTTATTTCCTAACCACCAATACTTGTTTCATTTTAATCTAAATTGTTTACACTTGTCTAGATGGCTGACATAGCACTGCCACTGTCTCACCCTGCTCTATCAGTTAAATATTTTAAATATAATGACATCCCACTGGACAGAGAGGCAAGCTAGGCCCCTGCAGACTACATTATAGGATTGAAGGATCAATACTGTTCTGAAGTTGGATGGTTATGATATATTGTAGGCTCTGCCAGCTGAAAGAAAGCTGCTTCCGATGATCTTTGCTAATATGTATAGAGCAGAAAGCATTTGCCAGATCAATAAGTCTATACCATATGCCAGGGGATATGCTGATTTGCTCCAGCAAGAAAACCACATCTGAAAGAGCAACTGCAATTGGAGTCACCATCTGGTTGAGTTTATGGAAATCCATGATCATTCTCCAAGATCCATCTGTCTTCTACACTGGCCAAATAGACGACTCAGAAGGGATGTGATTGAAATAACTTTCTGTGTGTATTTCAAATCCTTAAAGGTGGCACTAACCATTGCAATCCAACCTCTCCCATCTGGAATATAACATTGGGGTTTTTTTCTTATTTAGGTTGTTGTTGTGTACTATCAAGTTGGAACAGACCCACGGTGGAAACTCCAACAAGTTTTCAAAGGCATTAATCTCATGAAGGAGATTACCCATCCTTTTCCCACAGAGCAGCTGGTGGATTTGAACTGCAGTTTCTTACCACTGGACCAGGTTTTGTACTTTCCATTTAGCTCTTTCTGGCATAGGAAGTTAAGTTCCACACGTCAGGAGCAGAAAGCTGAAATTTTGTTAGTTTCATGTCTATCCAAACATGCATTCTGGAATCTGGGAAATTAACCACAGAATGAATTTGAAGACTCGTTAGTTTATTGTGGAACAGACCCAAACCAAGAACTACTGATCTCTTAATTCTTTTTAAACTCTACCCAGACCAAAGTCAAAGGCAAATATGTATCTAATTTCTTTTCAATTCAGAGCCACTCTCTAGGACTTCTGGGGAAGTCTTGAGTATTTATTCTTTTGCAATGCACCTATTATCCTGTTAAAATGTTGCACATTTCTTTGGGGAAAGAATGGGTTGTTTCCAGCATAAATTTTCATCTGTATAGCAAGGCTGTTCTCCAGAGGTATCTGGTCTCCCTTCCGTTCAAGCTGGTTCAGGTCTGCGAACTAATTTAGGTTTGGGAATTTGCTGAGAAATCCTCTAATTGATCATAATAATTTAAGTTACTCTTCTTTTCACAAGACTTAGAAATTTTTTTGTGTGTCTGGAATGAGTTAAGGATTTAGAAGCCTTGTTGTTATCATGTCCCATCAGGTCAACTACAACTCTTAGTGACTCTGTGAACAACTGCTCTTAATCTTGCCCTATCCTGAGCCAACCTTATTGCTGCCCTCTGTGTCAATCTATTTCATCCATGGTCTTCCTCTCCTGTGTTATCCCTCCACCTTTCCAAGCATGATGTCTTTCATCAAGGACTGGTCCCTCCTGGTGACTTGCCATCTATTTAATTATTATTTAAATAGATGAAATGAGTAGACTAAGTAGTAAGCCCTGTAGTAGGCTTACTCATCTACTTAATTCAAGAGATACCATGAGCAACTAGCCAACTAGATTATTTTGTTACTTATTCGAAGTTGTCCATTATAGCAACAGTGCATACCTGGCATTTGATAATTAGATGCAACCACAAGATCTCAAATCCCTACTAAATTCAAGAAGCTCAGTTCAATGATTGTCATTTAACTGTTGATTCTTGCCAACTGATCATGCATACTCCAGAACTTTTGGAGGATGCTGGGCTTCCCTCGTGAAAATATTTCTCATAGGCCCTCAATAAGGACTTGAAAAAATAGGGAGATAAAAGGCATAGGGCAATGGTAATTAGTTATGTAAAACATAATTTATATGAATGATTATATAAAACAAAAAGTACAAGTACAAAGCACAATTTATATGAATGATTACAAACCAATGAATAATTTTTTTAAATGTCTCTCATGGCCTACACAAATGTGAATAGATATAGGGGAGGGAATTTCTAGAAAATTTATTTCATTGTAGCTTAGTTGATGCAGTACAAATCAACTACTCTTCCTTCTTCTGATTTCCCCTGGGCTTGATGCTTCATTTAGTACTTATTATTCTGTTAAGAAAAATTACCCTAACCTGGTAAATTAAAGAAGGGTTTTAGGTCCTTTAAATTTTATCTTGGGAAATTGTCACCAAGCACTGTCATCTCTATGGCAGCTGTTAGAACTCTCCCAAGGAAGTTAGACTGTAAACATTTTGAGACACATATATTCTTTGTAGCAGTCACTTCACTGTGCCTCTTTTGTTGTTGAAGCTAAACCAGTGTTAATTGTTGACCATAATTGTGTCCTAATGGATGGTGGGCCAGATTTGGCTCCTTGATTATAGGGTGCAGAGCCCTACGCTAGGAGAACATAGCCTTGTTTGATTCTCTATACTGTGTGAAGTTCAACGTTGACATATGTATTGATATACTGCAAGCCACTTTTGTCCAACAGACATTTTCCACCAGATAGAAAGGATAACCCCAGAGGTCACAGTTTTAATTCACCATAGGACATTGGCCACTTATGTTGTAATACTGTTTCAGGATTCTATGTTTTCTTACCTATAAATATTTAAGTCTCTCTTATGCTCCTTTGAAATAGCTCTACCATTCTTCCATATGCCTCATTATTACCTTAAATAAATTTATGATGTTGTGTGTACTCCCAAGTCAGGACCAATCCATAACTGACCCTCTGTCGGGTTTTCAGAGGCAGTTAATCACACAGGAGGAGACTGCCCTTTTTTCTCCTGCAGATTTGAACCACGTTTTAAGGATTGCAGTGCAGCTTCTTGCCACTAGGCCACCTATTTGAACTGTTTGTAGTACATGAAAGGTTTTAACTTTTGCGAAGTTGTCCTTTCATAATTGCTTAATTATTTCATGTGAATTCTGGTTTTTTTCCCATCAACCATAGACTCTAGCATAATGCTAGGCACACACTGGGCACTCATAAATTCTGAAGCTTGATTCCAAACTCCTAAGAGGTTCTTTAACAATACGTGCTCTTCAGAACTTCAGTAGGCATGAATGTTATCACAACAATAGTTAAGATTCAGAGAATGCTCATTATTTCAAGATTGGCAACATCCTTTATACATAAACATCATTATAATTCAATAACTCTATTCAAGAAATCCGTCATTATTTCCATGGTCATGTGTGCAATCTGGGTTTAAAGAAACTGAAAAGTACTCTACTGTTTTCAAGGCCATTTTCTGTCTCTCAGCCTGTTCTAGCACAGAGGCTCAACCCTTAACCTCTCTTATGATCAACACACATTTAGCAGATGAAGAAAAGAATAATACCACTACTGGATAAACAGACATTAGGAAGCCAGTAGCTCATTTTCTTTGAATGTTCTAAGACTTAATTCCTTTTCTTAGAGCTTTACGGCATTTCTTCTCACTGGAGTCCAGAATTTATTGGATAAAGAAAATCTAAGAGACAGGGATTCAGAGATCAGAATGATAGCTTTATCAACGATGACTTTAAGTTTGGATTGAAATAGATATGGGGGGTGGGGTGGGCAGGGAGAAAGTGCAACAATGAATGACTAGAAACCCTAAGTCTCTATAAACTTTCATTAAAATTAATAAAAAATTTAAAAAAGAAATATATATGACTCAGTTGGACAGACTTTTCCACCTTGTTACAGGTATTACAGGGAATAGTTGCTCTACTCAGTGGAAAAGAAGTAGCTAATTTTAATTGTTCCCAGTTGTTCTCCCTGTAAGATCAATTAATACTCCTTTGTGGAGCAAGGGAGCGCTGGTGGGATAGTCCATATGGAGTAGCACTGATAACCCAAGAATTGTGCCTCCACGGCAGTTCACATCCGCAATGGCTGCACAAGATAAAAATGGGCAGTCTGTTGTAGAATGAGGCTGGCATCGGGGTGGGGTAAGACTGAGAAAAACTGGATGAAATATGTTTATGACATTGAAGTCTATGGGAGAGAGACTAGTTTAAAAGCATTATATTTTAGAGCATTATGTTTATCGTAGGAGTACGCAATGAGGGTTGCAGAGTGGATTATATTTGGGGGTGGGGGTGGGATTGGGGGAAGTGTGTGGGGGGGTTGTACCAATGGGGGAGTTTTTCTTTTGCTTTTCAAGGAGAGGAGCAAACGCGGGGCGGGGAGAAGGGTGCAACAATGAATGAATGGAATTCCAAAATCTCTGTAGATGTTCATTGAAATGAAAAAGAAATAAATTAAAATTTAAAAAAAAATGGGCAGTCTCTTCCTGTGTGCTTTACAGCATCTGAAACCCAATGGAGGATCAGCAATGAACAGGGTCCATCTCAATATCAGTTAAGAGAATGAGAGCTTGAAGAGGAATGAGCGAGGTACAGGTGAGACCTCTAGCTCTCATTTTTCCAGTGAAATTTGCAGACAAGCAGAATTATGAAGTCCACCCAGGCTTACTTAATAGTCAGGGATGGGTTCAGCGATCTGTGTTCTACCGAGCCTTCCAAGTGATTTTGATGCAGGCTGAAGATCTAAAAACACTGCCCAAAATATGTTCAAAAGGGAATTTAAGCATTCTTTGAGAAATAGACATCTCTTCTACAGTAATGCTGTCCCCTTTGAGAACCTGTCTTCAGCACGTCACACTACAGAAAGGTAGTTTTGGAATCTGTCTTACTCTTTCAGGGTGAATTGCTAATGCTTGATGGTTTACTATTGTGGTGGTGGTTGGTATGTGTGATCGAGTTAGGGAAGTTAAATTCCTTGCAATGGGAGATTTGGTTATTAACAGAAAGATAGAAATTAATTTGGGAGAGTGGTTTGGACAGGTTGGTCACTTTTCTCCTTGCCCTCTCCAGCTATGAAAGAGAGCTGTATTTTTTTATAAAGACAAAGGATTCCACATCATCTACGATTCCTTTCCTATTCATAATTCATTTTCACTCAGGCAGATGACCCAAGGGGAGAGAATCACAGACAGAGAATCATAATGTGGTGTCAGAATGCATTGCAGTGATTGGTCCTGGACAAAGCATTTCATTTAGCAATGGTGGGCTTTCTGCAAATGTCTGCTTCGTAATGACCCACTGGGTATGTCTCAACCCAAGCTGAAGTGTGAGTGAACAAATGAGACAAAGCAATAATAATTCAGACAGGCTTCTGGGACTTTCTTGATACAGTTCACTGGTGGGGTGAAGTTCTTTTCACAGCTCTAATTAATCTAAATGGAGACAAATAGTGTGTTGTGAGAAGTGAGCGCTGTATTGATGCCTTTTCCTCTTGGAGGAACAGGCTGAAGGGCTAACCCAAGTTACTGGGAAGATGACTTGTTGTCACATTGACCCTGTCTGACATACGAAATGCAGGGAGCTGTGTTTGCGGCATGGCTCGTTACTGTGATGCCTCAGAGCAGCACAGTGGGATCTGCTTTGTCACCAAAGGGCAGCAGCGCCTCAAGGTTAGAGTTCAGATTTACATCACCGTGGGCAAGGATTTCTCGTGATAATTTATTTTCATCATCAGGAATGTTATTTTCAGAAAGCATCCAAAACATATGGTCTCTGCAAGCAGGAGGTCTTCATGGAATAACTATTTCAGAAATGTAAGCTTCTTTTTTTCAATAATGATTGCCTGTCTACACCAGTCAGCAACTTTGGGCATTTGGGGAGTTGTCTCTAAGGTAATTCTGGTCATTACTTGCCTTCCAGTACTTTCCTGACACATCTCCAAAGTTTTGGCTGCCATTCATAGGGCAAATGAGGTCGGGGCAGAAAACCATTTTTGACTGGCCCTTGGGTCCATTGTCGTTAAGAATGGTTGTTCTTCAGAAGAAGTTTACCTGCAGTGCATTGTTTCCAAGGGGTAACAACCTCTGCTTCCTGTTTTCATTCTCAGGATTTATAACATTAATTTTACTATCACATTACAAATAAGATTAAGCTGGAGGTGTTTCAAAGAAAATAAAATTAACAAAGAACAATAACTTTTTTATTAATTTGCAAGAAATCTACTCATACCCCAACTTCAAGAGATGTATATATGCTTATCGTTTTGTTAGTACTTGACAGGCGGCATTACTATAAAATATTAATGGTGTTAGTAAATAATTATTATTATCATTCACATATAAACCTTAAAACTTAAACTCATTGTTACAGTGTCAGAGCATACTCATAGCCTTCAAGTTGAAAGCAACTTATAGTTTACCTTCCACTGAGGGTTTTCTAAGGTTGTGACTGGAACAGAGGAGATGACCATAGTTGCCACTCACTGAATACTTAACATAATCTTAGGGAACACTGTTGGCCAAGTGGATAAGGACTTGTGCTGCCAACCCAAAGGCAGGAGGTTCAAATCCACCAATTACTCCTTGAGTGAATGGTGTTATAGCCTCTGAAAACCTGCTGAAGAATAAACTTATAAATTGATTCAGACTCAGTGGCAGTGAATTGTGTTTTTTCGCATATTCTAGGCAGTCTAGTAAAAGCTTACATATCAAATGAAGATATTTGGAAAGTTTTTACCATGCGTTCCTCTTCAGTCTTCCATGAATACTTGACCCTTGTGCTAGTTTGCATAAGGATTCAAAGTAGCAGCTAGAGGCTAGTGGGTGGGTGGGAACTTGACCTTGACTTTTCGGATCCCGTTGGATCCAGG
>NW_006399758.1:25341825-25349575 GCF_000299155.1 Elephantulus edwardii | reverse complement strand
ACTTTAGTCATTTAAAAACTTTGAAAGTTTGATAAGAAAATTTAACTTCATTTTTTAATCTCATAACTTAGTAACTTCACAGGTAAAATTGGCAGACTATACCAAGGGTTTAACATGAGAAAAAGCGGAGTATATGGTGACAGAACAAGGAGAGCAGAGGGTCAAAAATTTGCAATCTATAAGTGAAGGTCATAACAAGGACAGAAAAGAGCTCAAGCTTTAATTTCTTTTTAAGGACTTGAAAAGAGATCAAATCTTTCATTTCCCTTTGACCAAACTGGATCTGATAGCAAGAAATTCTGAAGTTAAACTTTCCCAACCACATTCGGGTCAAATGTATGATGTAGACCAGACCCCAAAAGGAGCTGATCATCTGGTTGGGGTACCAAGGTGACCAAGCACATGGGGGTCACCAGCTAGGTCAAACAGAAAGCATAGTTTGATGAAGGCTTCAAAGTAGATCTCTTTGATGCTCAGATTTCCTGCTAATATTAACATTTTACCGTAAGAGTCATTACTATGGAGCAGGGATAGCATACTAACTGCTCATTCTGCTACCAAGTTTGGAAAATGTTTTTGACGGTCAGCCTGCAGACCCTCTGGGTGTCTAAGGTTTATCATTCAGATGTCTTTTCTAGACAGTAATTAACTGTTTATTTTGTGCTGAATTATTATATTATGGAGAGAGGATTAAGATGGGTACAAGCCCCACCCTACTAGAGGCTTGTATAAACTCCTGGGACCTCAGCACCAGGAGCCTTTTTCCCTTGGAAAAGCTTGCTTGTCAGAGACATTGCTTACAGCTGCTCAACAGTCTCTACACCAGCTGCTTGCATCACCCACAGTCACTACCTAACTGTGCAGTCTACAGGATCCTGCCACATCACTCACCAACTTCTCCAAAACCAGCTTGCTACCTACGGCGACGAGTCATTCCCCTGACAAGTTTGAGAATCTCTGAGACCTTGTAGCAAATCTGAACCCAAAGGCCATAGAAGAATTGGGGAACTGAGCTGTGCACTGAGCTGTTTGTATTAGAAATTATGGACATATACAGCTGGTTAAACATTTGGAATTAACCTGAGATTTCTCCATAAATAGTCTGCTATTAATCTTAGTAGGATAAATTATGAAAACACACATGCTCCCTGAAAGTGTTGAAAATCCATTTTCTTTCCCTCTTTGCACAAATAGCACCATTTTCCCCACATTGCACTTTTATAATATCTAGTCCTAATGATAATTTTTTAGATTTGCCATTGACTGTGTTTAAGGTCTGCTACTTCTGAGTGACATGTAGGAAAATGTCTCTTTTCCCCATCTGTAAAATGATTCAGAACCATGCAGTGGAATGAGTAAGTTCTGGGAAGGTTTCCATGTTCTGCATGCCACTCTAATCTCATCCAGGGCATGAGATTTCTTGCTGGTTACAGTCACAGAGGGTGGGCTCCCTTGGCCATCTGATTCATGTTCTGGTTCTGGCCTCCTTTATGTTATGCCTTACATTTTAGTCTTTGGATTTCTAGAAGATATCAATTTCTGTGTTCAATGATTGTATGTATGTCCTAAATATTTAACATCATTTTTTTTAAATATTTTTAATCCTTTTTATTGTTTCTATTAATAATATCGCTTAAAGCACAAATGGATTTTTTTTTACTGTAAAGAAGAGGAATTTGGAGTTTAAATGATGTTATGAAGATAAGCTGGTGGTATCTGACAAGCAGAAATACCTAAGACCTTTAAAGCTATCTATCTGCCTTGCTTGACACCTCCCTTAAAATTTTATCACTTGAAACATGATGAATAAAACATGAGGTTTGCCTTCTCATCATTTACATATCTCCTTGCTCTGAGAAATATACAATCATTCCGATTTCCTGGTGCATCTTAGTATCTAGTTGGCAGGGTTAAGCTGACAAATCCGATTCCTGAGCTGATGAGAGCAGAGCATATCCACTGGCCAAATACTCCTTTAAACTAGTCTTACCTGGGTACCAGGGTCATGGTTTAATTCCATGCAAGAGCCTGAAACACTTCATTCGGCATCTACTTGCCTTTCTCTCATTCTTAATTTTCCCTGGGCTGAGATTTTTATGTAATGACTTTTTCACTTCTGGCCTTGGACTTTAATTTGGATTCTGGGGTACTTTGGGTAACCTTTTTTTGTTCCAAATTTTTATTCTGTTTTGTACAAATATTGCTGTACAGTCATTCAGAGCCTTTGTCTATTTTAAACATCAGGCAGGACATAATTTTTATAACATCATTAAACATATTTTTAAAATACTATTATTACTTCATAAGAGAATAATTTTATTATTTCAAAATAGAATCATTTTCAAAAAATTATTAAACACATATTAAAATTCTATTTCTACCACTGGTATTACCACCATCATTTCCACACCAAAGTAGTTCTGGTGGCTGCATTATAGGGAGCTGTGTTTATAACCCAGGGCTGTGCCTCACTGGTGGTTTAATCTACTTACCTGTCCATGGCAGAAAGATAGGCATTCTCCTCTGTTGAGATTTACAGCATCTGAAATTTGCTATAAATTCATTTTGACACAAAAGCAATAAGTAAGATACATAAAAACATACATAAGTGCTTCCAATATTACAATTAGTAACATATTTTTATTTAACCCCCTAAAAAACAAATTCACTGCCCTCTTGCCAGTTCTGATCCATAGTAACCAATTATCAGGTTTCTGAGGCTATACACTTTTACAGGAGACTGACCGTCTTTCTCACACAGAATGGTGTTTGAACTGCTAGCCTTCAATTATTAGCTCTGTTGTAGTTGGGGAGTGGGGAACCCAGTAACCATCCCAGCTACTAAAAATCAAGAAAAGGTAGTTTATTAGGCCATGCTGTAGAAAAGGAAGATTAATGTAGACTAAAGAGTGGGAGAATCAAACAGCCAGCAGAAGTCAGCTAAACCTGAAACTACTGAAGTTTACATTTGCAGGAGGATTTTTATGTAAGTTACAGAAGGTCCATTTACATCAAGGTGATAAAAGAAAAAGGTGTGTGCATACATTTGGTTTTCTGGCTTCTGAGATAAAAGACCTTTTATTTTTATGAGTGGCAACTTCATCCTATCAGATACCAAGATACTCATGTAACACACAAAGAAGAAATGCACTGTAGGGATTACAAAGGGGATGCAAAACCTGTGAAGTTGTGAAGGTGTTTACAAAAGGGGATACAAAATCTATGAAGCCATCTAGTTCAGGTTGATAGGGCATAGAAATGTAAATTAAGCAGATCCCAAGCTTTGTTGCTACTTTGCTTTTAAGTTGCTAATGCTATAGGTGCTTTATAAAGGAACTTTGTTAGCAAGTGAATCAAACTCAAGAAAGGAGAACATGAAGGTTTCTGTGAATTTGCTGTAGGCCATAAAATACCAGAATCAGTTCAATATTCAACAACAGTTCAATATTCCCTAAAATAACTCCATACATCCCAAACCATACAGCTAGTATTCCTTATTTGGGGATTTTTATGTTTCCAACATAACTAATACTTGACAGTTAGTAGCTGCTTGTAGGCTATAGGTGGATTATATAAAATTTTATTCTCATATTGACTTCTTTGCCTATATTCTGCTTTCTAAAATTAATATTCTTTTTTTACTTTTTAAAATTAGTAACCGCTAAAAAACCCCAAATAGTTTAGAAAATCAGAAAGACATTTTCTTCATTTCATATGCAAGAATGGCATCCACTCCTTAAACCACATGCCTATGGAAACTTTGATAAATGTCGATAGTTGTAGATGGTGATAGGCTTGCTGGGCTGACTCACTCCTGGGTGGCAAACTACCTCATTTACAATAGCTGCAGACAATCAGTAGGCTCCACGACTACTTCCTCTGCCAAGATACTGTTCACCTAGCAATGTCATCAGCTGTCACCCAATAGCAACAACCACCACAGCCAATCAGCAGGGTCCATGAGTACTTCCTCTGCGAAGAGACTGCCTGCTTAACAGTGTCATCAGATGTCACCAACAGCACAGGTAGCTGCAGCCAATCAGCAAGCTATATGACTACTTCTGCCAGGAGACTGCCCCTTCCTCCCTGAGTCTTTTAAAAAGGCAATTTCTCTTCACACCACGTGCAAACTTCTCTGATCCATCCTGCCTCTCCCTTGCCTCTCCCCCATCTCTTTTCCATCTTGGGCAGGAAACTTCACCCGAGAGTTCAAGATCCCCAGTAAAAGCTTCTTTGCTTACTTTCAGTTCCTTTGCCTTTTTTACATAACATATGGTGCCGAAACCCGGGAGAAGCATGTGCTTCTGGGCCATTCCTTTGCCTCAGACCAGGACCGTCCAGAGCCCAGCCTTGTTCTGCCAGCAGTAATAAGTCCATGTGGTCCCTCCTCCATCTCTCCCTGCTCCATCTCCAGGTTTCCTGTCCACAATTGTGGCCATATCAGGGATTCCTGTTTCCACTAGACCAGGTCTAGCCTTGGGCCTTGGTGTCTGTGGGGACACCCCAGATGCCTTTCTGCCCCTCTGTCCCACTTTGTGTGGACTGATCGTCAGGACACCAACATCCCTCCACACTTGTTTAGGGATGGGATGGGTGATGGGCTCACAGTTGTCTAAATTTGACCCAAAATCACCACTAGGTTGTTTACTTTCTAATTCACATGAAATACAAAATTGCTTAGACAAAGACTCAGAAGTTTCCTTTATCCAGCCATTTTTGCTTTTTTGTACTCGTCCAGACCTGTTCACTTTGTTCTACTGAACACATGTTTCTCACTCAGAAAAATCCAAAACTTTCTTCTCCGCTTTCTTTTCCTCCTGTTACAGCTCTAGCCTCTGACCCTACCCCATATGACCCGGATCCTCCTGAAGATTTAGCCTCCCCCCCCATACAATCAATTGAACCCACTGCACTTTCTTCTCATCCCCAACCCCCTCCATACCCAAAGTCTTCTCCTCCCACTGCAGTATCCTCCCTCTCTTCTCCTGTTAGATCTCATACATGTTCTCATGACACACCATCTAGGTGATGTTCACTTTTCTCATTTTCTGAGTCACTCTGCCCTTTCCACAGGAAGTTGCAGGCACTGAGGGAGTTATTCCCATGTTTCCTACTCTCTGATTTGTCCACTATTGAAAAATGCCTAGGTTCCTTTTCTTCTAACCACACTATTTACCATAAAGAATTCTTATAACTAACACAAGCTTATGACCTTACCTGGCATGATCTCCATGTTATCCTTACCTCTACTCTCACATCTGAAGAAAAAGGACCACATTTTAGCAGTTGCTCGCACATAGGCCGACCAGACACATCTCACAAATCAGACGATGCCTGTAGGCACATTAGTCGTCCCAGATGCACAGTCCAACTGGGACTATCAACATGGTCAAGAAGGCAGGTGCAGGTGTGACCATATGATACAGTGTCTCTTAACAGGCATTCAAGGTGCCACCCAGAAAGTCATTAATTATAACAAACTCCAGGAAAGAACACAAGGACCAGATGACAATTCAGCAGTCTTCTTAAATAGACTAGCTGAAACTCTAACACATTACACCCACCTACACCCTTCAACTGCATCAGGGTCTACCACTTTAGCCACCCTTTTCATAACACAATCTGCACCTGACATAAGAAAAAAAATGTAAAAAAGCGAAAAACAGACCACAAACACCCATCAGTAATTTGCTAAACATGGCTTTCAAAGTTTTTAATTCTAGGAAGGACAGAGCTGAAGCAATAAAACAGGCTCAGATGCATCAAAAGGTAGATCTCCAGAACCAAGCCCTTTTAGCTACTCTCTGCCCAACCCTCCAAGGTAAAAAGGGGCCTTAGCAGGACCTCCCTTCAAAATCTACTCCACCAAATGCATGCTTCAAGTGTGGCCTAGAAAGTCATTAGGTATAGTTATGCCCATGCCTCCAGCCTCCAACAAAGCCTTGCCCAACCTGCAAGCAACCAGGCCACTGACGAAGCAACTGCCCCCTGGTGTCAAGCTTATCCTCTGCACCTCAACGTGGAGGACAAGCTGATGGCCACCCAGAGGTTCTGCCTCTTGAGCTCCTCGGCCTAGTGGATGAGGACTGAAGCTGCTTGGACTTGAGGACCCCTATTACCATCACCAACCTCAGGGTGACTATAACAGTAGTGGGTAAGTCTGTTTCATTTTTTTTTCATTGTTGCACCCTTCTCCCCGCACAAACCCCTCCTCCCTCCCCCCCCATTTGCTCCTCTCCTTGAAACGCAAAAGAAAAAACTCCTTCATTGTTTCATTTTTAATAGTCACAGGGGCTACCGTCTCTGTCCTCCCTGCCTTCTCAGGTGCAACAACTCCTTCCCAGGTCACAGAAATGGGAATAGATGGAAAATCTACTTACCCACATGAGACTTTTTCCTTCCCATATGTGTTAGATAGAATCCCTTTCTCACACTCCTTTTTAGTTATGCCCTCCTGCCCTATCCCCTTATTAGTAGGGATATTCTCCAAAATCTCTTTGCCACTATTTCTATCTCTTCAGGGCCTTCCCTCCCTTTTTTTCCCCCCACTAATTTCTCACCTATAAAGATCCTCAACTTCTGACCACCCTTTACTCCTAATATTGTTAATCCTGTAGTTTGGGATACTTCAAAGCCAGTAGTAGCCTCCCACCACCCACATGTTCGTATCTCTCTTAAAGATCCTACTAAATTTCCATCATGCCCCCAGTTTCCTATCTCAGAATCTCATCTTCATGGAATCCATCCTATCATTACCAGGCTCCTCAGCCAAGGCCTTTTAATACCTACCAACTCCCCATGTAACACTTCCCTCTTGCCCGTACACAAACACTGAGTTGTCTACAGGCTTGTCCAGGACCTATGCCTCATTTAGGAGGCTGTTCTCCCCTCCACCCTGTAGTCCCTAACCCCTACACCTTGCTTTCTCATATACCTCCTGAAACCACACATTTCACTGTCTTTGATCTTAAGGATGCCTTCTTTACTGTTCCTTTACATCCTGACTCCTACTTCCTGTTTGCCTTCACCTGGACTGGCCCTAACACCCACACAGCTCAACAACTAACCTGGACAGTTCTCAGGATTCAATCAGGGTGGTAGCAATCACCGTTAATGACTTGGCTAGCCCCAATTATAAGTCCATTACTAATAATCTGTTTGATGTTATTAATAGCACCAAGCCTCCTAAAATTTTTGCAAGCTCATATCTGTGAAATTTCTTGTGTTGCAGTTAACCAGATGTTACTCCATCCTTATACCCAGCTGTCTAGCCTTCTCCCCCATCCCCCTGATGACCCCTCTCAGCAGGAAGCAGCCAGAGAGAATATATAACCCTATATAATCAAAAAAGGCTGGGATAAATAGGCTGGTGGGGCTGAATCACTCCAGGGTGGCAACACTTACAAGAGCCGCAACCAATCAGCAGGCTCCATGACTACTTCCTCTGCCAAGAGACTGCCTGCTTAACAGCATCATCAGATGTCAACCAACAGCGCAGGTAGCTCCAGCCAATCAGTGAGCTATATGACTACTTCCTCGCCAGGAGGCTATCACTTCTTCCCAAAGTCTTTTAAAAAGTCTGACATCACGGTGGGGGTAAGACTGAGAAAAACTGGATGAATTGTGTTTACTGCATTGACGCTGATGAGGGAGAGAATAGTTTAAAATAATATATTTTAGGACATTATGATTATCATAAGAGTCTGGAATGAGGGTTGCAGAGTGGAGTATACTTTGGGTGGGGGTGGAG
>NW_006399758.1:25340209-25341725 GCF_000299155.1 Elephantulus edwardii | reverse complement strand
GGGGGGGGGGGGGGGGGGGGGGGCAGAATTGTATACCAATGAAGGAGTTTTTCTTTTGTTTTTCAAGGAGAAGAGCGGTGGGTGGGGAGAAAAGTGCAACAATGAATGAATGGAAATCCAAAATCTCTGTAGATGTTCATTGAAATTAACAACAACAACAATAAAGTCAGTTCGTTTTTATGCCACTTGCAAACTTCTCTGACCTGTCCTGCCTCACCTTTGGCCCTCACCCTCCCCATCACCTTCACCCTCTTTTCAGCCTGGGATAGCAAACCTTGCCTGAGAGCTACAGAGCCCCAATATAAGCGTCTTTGCTTACTTTTGGTTCCTGCACCTGTTTTACCTAACAGAGGGGATTCAGAACTTTTGTTCATCCGGTCGCTAGGTTTTGTGCTCAACTTGAAGGCAATCAATAAAGTATTTTCATAGTTCTATTTTTTACATTGGGGTTTTGCAAGTTTTTGACGGTTCAGAGAACTCTAGGGAGACCCCAAAACTACTCTTTCATAGGCATATAAAATATTGCCACATGATTTTCTTACTTTTGTTGTTCAAGAACTTGTGATTAACTATGAACACTATGACACAACTGGTACCTCTGAGAAATGAAAATTGTAATTCTGGGTGAGTATTGATATATATTCTACACATTTAGTTTGGATTGTTTTGTCCTGATGGGTAACTTCAATTTGATAATCCATCACTATCTGGATCCATTTGACTGTTTGATTTGAATACATTGAATTAAGGAATTGATTGACGGATCACCACCAAAACAACACAACATTGAAATCTGGGGCAGAGGCAGTGCAAGGCCAGCCTCTAATTTTAGTTATAAGAACTGTAACTTTTTCTGAGAACACAGTGCCCTTGGTTTGGTGTCCTGATGGGTAGGAGTAAGTTTTACAGGAGCTAAATTGAAAAAGCAAAAGCATCTACAATGAATGCAAATGCAATTTTATAAATTAATGTGAACTAATTTCTAATTGGGCAGAATTTTAGATTTTTATACTATTTTACATTAGCGCCTTACATTTTTATGTGGTGTTGGAGAATAGAATTGAACATATTATGGACTGCCAGGAGAACAAAAAGGTTCATTCCAGAGAGGGTGAAAACAGGCTGTTCCTTGGAGGCAAGGACTCTGAAGCTTTATCTGACATACTTTGGACTTGTTGCAAGGAGGGACCAGTCCTTGGAAAGAAACATCACTCTTGGAAGAGCATTGATGCGATGAATTGACTCAGTGACTGGGTTAATGAGTATAAGTGTATCATTGTTGTTGTTGTTATGTGCCATCGAGTCGTTTGCGACTCATGGCGACCCTATGCACAACAGCCCTAAACCCTGCTCTATCCTGCGCCAACCGCACTGCCTCTGACACACCCATCCGTATTACCCCAGTCACAGAATCAATCCATCTCATAGAGAGTCTTCCCCTCCTGCGCTGTCCCTCCACCCTCCCAAGCATGCTGTCCCTCTCCAAGGACCCGTACCTCCTGGCAACATGTCCAAA
>NW_006399758.1:25335072-25336612 GCF_000299155.1 Elephantulus edwardii | reverse complement strand
TCTAGAAATTACTTTTTTTTACTAGGAAGGCAACCCCATTTTCCCTTGTCTTTTCATCTCCAGAGTAATATATCATATGGTCATCTGACTCAAAATGCCCCATGCCAGTCCATCTCATCTCTCCAATGCCTAATATAGACAATAAAATTGGCACAGGATAGAGCGGGTTTCATGGCTGTTGTACATAGGGTCACTAAGAGTTACAAGCTACTCAATGGCACATAATAACAAAAACTAATAAAATTAATTTAAAGAAGTATCATTTCAGAGCTAACAAATAAGTTATGTTGTCAGGTTTCTCTAAAATATTTTTCAAAATTAAAAAATGAAGTAGTCTTTTCTAATAGAGAATACATAAATTTCGTATGAGGTGTGAAATTTATACTTTGATATTTAAGACAAAAAGAATATGCAAAAAACATTTTAACTTCTACTTTTCATTTATAATTTCTCAAGGACAGATAAATCTATCTCTTATGGATGCCTCATCTGTCATAGTTTATACTTCCAGAAACATATAAAAAACTTGTAACCTAGTCGTAAGAAATTGTACTGCAATCACAAAAGCACCTGGTTTGACTCTACCAGCTGTTTTCTCCTGTGAGAGATTTAACTGCCTCTGAAAATCCACTGGAGGGTCAGCTAGAGGTCAGTTCTGACTTGAAGGTATACAGCAACAACAGCAACAGCAACAACTACAAGTTTTATTCTCTACGTTCTATTTTCATGGCAATAATAAAGTGAGCATACTTACCTTAATTTCATCTGCTTGATTACTAACTAGTTGTACTTATTGAAAGGTTCTTCCTAATTGTTAGGCTGCAGATTTAAGAAAGAAATCAGAGAACAAGAGAAAAAGCTTAAAAGCAGCTTTATTAAGGTGAGTTCCCAGGCAAGGTTCCTGGTTCTGGAGATACAGAAGGGGGAAGTCTTACTTTGAATGAATTGGGGAGGGTTTTTATAACAGGATATTTAGGGAGGGAAGGGAAGGACATTCCATTGTGATTTATGATTCATCTATTAGTTCTGCCAGATGGACAAGGCTGTTCACTCTTCTTGTCGATGTGTGTGTTTTTTGAATTGTTCATTCTCCCCTTGGCCCCCTGTCTGAACCTCACACTAATCCACTGATGTATAATGAGAAGTCTAATTAATTATAAACTTAAGCCAAAATGTTTGCATCCTCTTTGATATATAAAAACATGTTTACATTCCCACCTCAGATTTTATTTGCTTTCACTAGGAATTATGAGATGATGTTGTGTGCCATCAAGTCAGAACAGAACCCCATAGCTGACTCTCTGGCAGATGTTGAGAGGCAGTTAATCACACAAGAGGAGACTGTCCATCCTTCTCCGGCAGAGCATCTAGTGTACTCCAACTGTGAGTCTTCAGGATTGCAGTACAGCTTCTTGCCACTAGGTCACCAGAGCTCCCTATGAGACACTGTGTATTAAATGAAAATGTGCGTTATAAATTTACTAGTACATCCAAAAACTACTGGAACAACAGCACATCAGCAGAGAACTACCAGAAGTCC
>NW_006399758.1:25332114-25334037 GCF_000299155.1 Elephantulus edwardii | reverse complement strand
AGGGGAAGACCCTCTATGAGGTGGATTGATTCAGTGACTGGCGTAATCAGGATGGGTGTGTCAGACACAGTGAGATTGACACAGGATAGGGCAGGGTTTAGGGCTGTTGTACACAGGGTCGCTATGAGTCACAAGCGACTTGATGGCACATAACAACAACGACAACAACAATACTCATTCAGTTTCATTTGTGGGTTTTCCTCCCCTAGGATCTTAAATAACATTTCTCTAAAAATAATATCAGATAAACTTGAATATTTGCTAGCATATGGTCTTATTTCAATAAATCCTGGTAACATGGTAGATTGAGCCTTAAACTGCTAACCAGAAGGTTTGTGAATTAGACCTACCAGCTAATCCACAGAAGAAAAATCAGGCCATCTTCTGCCATGAAAATGTTGATTCAAAGGTATCTTAGAGATTGAAATCAATATATCTTGGTTGTGAGGCTTTTTTAGTGAGTGACAATGAGAATGTTTGATTGGCAATGATTGTGGAACACAGAAGAATTTAATGAAACAATGTATGATCAAGAAGCAATGGTGATAAAGGAGGAAGTTCCAACTGCTCTGAAGGTATTGGCAAAAAACAAAACCCCAGGGATTGATGGCATACTAATTAACATATATCAACAAATAGATGATGCCTTGGACACACTCATCCAGCTGTGTCAAGAAATCTGGAGGACAACTACCTGGTCAACTGACTGGAAGGGATCTTCCAAAAAAGTGGACCTGACAGAATGCAAAATTATTGAACAGTATCATTAATATCACAAACAAGCAAGATTCTGCTGAAGATTACACCAAAACAACTGGAACAGTACATCAGCAGAGAATTGCCAGATGATCAAGCTGGGTTTAGAAGAGGCTATGGCACTAGGAATATTATTATTATTATTATTATATCCAACATTAGATGAATCTTTGCTGAAAGCAGACAGTACAAGAAGGATGTCTGTTGAGTTTCATTGACTATGTAAAGGCATTTGACTGTATGTGTCACAACATATTGTGCTTATGCAAACCCTATACTTGGACCAGGAAGCAGTAGCCAGAATAAAGCAACAAAACACTGCATGGTAAAGAATCAGGAAAAGTGTGCATCAGGGATGCATCCTATCTCCATACCTTTTACATCTATATGTGTAAAAAATCATTCAGGATGCTGGGATTTATGAGGAGGAATGTGGCATCAAGGTTGGAGGAAGGTTCATCAACAACCTATGTTATGTAAATGACATGGCCTTGCTTGCTGAAACTGAGAAGGGCCTGAGGTATTTGCTACAGAATGTCAAACACTGCGGTCTTCAATATGGATTGGAGCTCAACATCAAGAAAACAAAGATTCTCACCACTGGGCCAACTGTCAGCACCATGATGAATGGAGAAGAGATTGTGATTATCAATAATTATGGCTTGCTTGATTCCAGTAAACAGTATTGGCACCAGCAGTCAGGAAATCAAAAGATGAATTGCATTAAGAAAATCTACTGTCAAGGACACCTCTCTAGAGTCCTGAAGAGCATTTATGTCAGTCTGGAAACTAAGGTATACCTGATCCAGGCTATGGTCTTAGCAATTACTTGTTATGCATTAGAGAGCTAGATAATGACTAAGGATGATAGAAGATTTGATTCCTTTGAATTGCGGTGCTGGAAAAGAGTGTTGAACATTCCTTGAACTGCCAATTGAAGAAAGAGGTCTGTCTTAGAGAGCATAAAATCAAGCTGTTCCTTGGAGACCAGAGTTTTGAAGCTTTGTCTCATATACTTTGGGCATATGACCAGAAGGAACCACTCTTTGGAGAAGGACATCTTGCTTGGAAGGTTGGAGGGACAGTGCAGAAAAGGAAGACCTAGAATGAGATAGATTGACTCAGTGACTGGAATTAGGTGTGTTGGAGATGATGAGATTGGCTCAT
>NW_006399758.1:25324995-25330908 GCF_000299155.1 Elephantulus edwardii | reverse complement strand
TTTTGATTTCCTGACTGCTGGTCCCACGAGTGTTAATTTTGGAACCGAGCAATCTGAAATTATTAACAATCTCATCTCTTTTCCATCTATCATGATGATGTTAATTGGCTCAATAGTGAGAATCTTTGTTTCCTTGATTCTAAACTTCAATCCATATTGAAAACTGCAGCCCTTGACCTACTGTAGCAAACACTACAGGTCCTCTTCAGTTTCAATAAAGAAGGTTATGTCATTTGCACAATAGATTGTCGATTTGTCTTCTTCCAGTCCTGATATCACATTCCTCCTCATGAAGTCCAGCCTTCCAAATGATATGTTCTGCATAATAGATTGAAAAGTTATAAAGAACTCATCCCTGACACACTCCTTTCCTGATTTTGAACCATGCGATATTTCCTTGCTCTATCCTGATAACTGCTTCCTGGTCCAAGTATAGATTTTACATGAGAACACTCGGATGTTCTAGGATTCTTAATGTTTTTAATGTCAGCCACAGTTTTTTGTGATCCACACAAATGCCTTTGCGTAGTCAATGAAACACAGATAAGACATTCATATTACCCCTAAAACTCCTCTGCAGTTCATATATTATATTGCTAGGAAAATTTTCACTAAAATACTACCTTAAGATCTCCAGATTTGTAGTCCAGTCAGCTGGAAAAGTTTTCTCTTATTCACAGCATGATCCCCCTCACTTTGTTCAGACATCGTCTCAAACTATATTAAAAAATGGATTAATATAATAATATCAATATAAGAGCTAAAACAATAAAACTCTTAGAAGAAAACATAGGAATTTATAGTCATAACTGATTTTGGGATGAACTTTTAGTTGTAACATCAAAAATATGATAAACAAAAGAAAGTATTTAGAAATTATCCATCTGATTTCTATAGATTCTGAATACAGGAGAATTCTGTCCAACATAGAAAATAAGCATAGGGTCATCCTTTCCTATGTTTTAAAGTAAGTTTTTTTTCCCCCTCTTCTAAATTCTATTCATTCTTTTGTCTGCACAAATGGGCTGTGTGTTGGGAGCAGTTGAGAGAAACTCCATAATTATTATGAAATGAATAAATGTGAACTATAGGTAAGGTGATCATTATGCTACACCATTGATACATTAATCACCACTCCATTATCCATTTAAAGATGATTAATTTTTTTCTGGAAACAAAAGGTAATTTGTTCTGAGAGAGGAGCCTAAGAAATGGGAGAGGCTTAACAGGAATGTCTCCATTTCCAAAAGTCCAGAGGGGCCATAATTTGGTAAGACACGCCTACCCTAACTTCAGGAAACTAAAGAGATCAACACATCCACTTCCGCTTCTGTAATTTCCCACTGAAAACAACTCTATAAATTTCCACTGATGCTTTGAAACCACCAATGAGAAAACCCTATGGCTGTTCCTTTGTTTATTTGCCTAGAATAATCTCAGGGCAAAGTGATTTGAGAGCTCAATCATTTATGGATAACAGTCTTGCTGCTGCTAAGCAGTCAAATAAAACTCATTGTCTTTAAAACAGGTGTTTCGGTGATTCTTTCTCTCTCTTGAATCTCGTCTTCCTATAGTGTACTGTTACTTAAAATTCAATTATAGCAAATTAATATATGTTAAATAGTAGCTAACTTTATGAGGGGAGGGTACATAGGTCATTTGTTCCTCATAATTTCTACTCTCTTACACATTCCTGTTGCAATTGTTTTACAAAGTAAGAAAACATTATTTTAAAATACATACCAATTGTATTAAACAAAAAAATTCCTATAATTTGACTTTCAGATGGGTATTTTTATACACACACTCACATTTATTTATTACTCAGTGTCTACTATGTGTTGTTCTATTAGCAGCTTATAGGTCTTGGAGATATAGTGGAAATGACTGAAATACAGGTTTTAGTCTTTAATATCTTTTTGTTTGTGGGATTTCTCAAAGTGTGACTTGTAGATCACCCGCCTCAAAGTCATCTGTAGGTAAATACTGCCATTGTGTAGAGCCCCACTCATAGAGCCCCCCATCTACTTCCTTGGTCAAGAGATCTTTATGGGAGGAGACTGTCATCTTTCTTCCACAGAGCAAATGAGGGATTTGAACTCTCCAAGGCCATGCAGCATTTTCAATGGCAATACAAAATACCTTGGGCCTATACTTACAGTGTTAAAATAAAAAATTCTCATATTTCCCTTCAGAACTGAAGAAAGCAACACACAAAAGGTGACATTTAAGGTATATTTTTAATAATTTATGTGCAATTTATTGGGCAAAGAAACACAGAACTGATAATCTAATACCAAAAATATTATGTATAGCGTCGTGTCAAAACCAATTCATAACTGACCCTCCAGTGGGTTTTAAGAGGCAGGAAATCACACAGAATAGCTCCTCCTTCAACAGAACAGCTGGTGGATACAAACTCTGTGCCCTTGGGATTATAGTAAAATTTCTTACCCCTAGGTCAACAGCTATTGCTGTTGTGTCCTATTGAATGGGAACTGATCCACAGCCAACCCTACAGTGAGTTTTCAGAGGCAGTTAATTGCAGGGAGGAGACTGCCTATCCTTCTTCAGCAGAGCAGCTGGGATTGCAGAATAGCTTCTTACCACTTGGCCACTAGAGCTCCCTAAATAAGAAATAGGAACAAATAAAATTACATAGTTCCTGAACCATTTTAGTCATATTTTTGTGATTTGAAAGAGTTGATTCCAGTCTACCTGTGGTTATAAGAAAGAAAGATTAATCCTCTCATACCATTTTGTATCCTTAAAAATCTAGTGCAGGGTTGCTATGAGTCTAAATCAATTTGATGGCAGTGAGTTCAAGTTTGTGTAAAAAGTATCATGCTAGGATTAATAGTTGAGTCAGGAGTCTCCATAACCTGAAACAACAGATAGATTTATTCATTATCCTACTGCTTGTACATGGTCAGGGCCCATAGTGGATTTAGTTAGCAATCAGATGTGGGCTTGAAGCCTCTTGTTTAAGTCAATCAGGACCTGGTAGGCAGGCTTTTCTATTTAAAAGTTGGTTAGTCCTTCAGCCTGTGGTTCTCTGGCCTGGTGTTTCTTATGTTTGGGGAGAACGTCACCCTCAGTGTCACAGCACTTTTGTGTCAATTGGCTGTTCTAAAGTAACTTGGGGTTGCTGTGATACTGAACTCTATGCCACTGGTTTGTCAGATACAATAATAGTTACCTGTGGTAGACAGGATTTGGTAGAGATCTCAGATAGGCACAGACTCAGAAACAGGATTGACATCCACTTCTTATACAACAGGCCTTTGGAAACCCTATGAACACTAGAGAGACAGCGATTGTTATAGAATAGTACTTAACAACACTTAATAAAAACAGGCTTACTTTTCAACAAACAAGTTCTTTTTTAGAAGAAAGCATAGCCATTACCATGGATGAAACAAGTGTTAAAATGGCAAGAGGTTGAGTTTTCCCTCACAGACCTCTTCTGTGGGTTAGCTGGGCAAATGGAAGCAACTAAGATTGTTTATGGATCAGGTGTGGCATTCGTGTGATGATAGAAGAGGGCATTGTGGTTGATGCTACTAATTCTGATTGATGCTTTGGAAGACAAAGCCTTGACTCAAGAGAGAAGATATCTGCCAAAGTAGACAACTCTTCCACCTAGGTACCTTTACACAATTACTTAAGCATAAGGAGCTTGGAAGAGAATTCTCTGTTTAGCAAGAAGGGCATGGTGAGCTTTGCCCAGTTATTAAAGGCCCTAGCTTTGGTAGAATGCTGACAATGTTTGAAATTGCATTTGCTGCCTTTGTGCCTTCAGATTTCCTCCCTGTGTTTTTTAGGTTGGTCTTCATAGTTCACACCTACCAGTGCTGAGTGAGCTTTCATCTGTGAGTGAGTGTGAAGAGTCTAAGGAAAGGTGGACTTTCTTTGTTTCTATTGTTATTATAATTATTTTTTTCAAATGTAGTTGAAGTTGAAAACTTTGTGAAACTTTTCAGGTAAGAAAATGGCATTGGTTATTACCCTAATTATGCTATGTTTATTAGAAATAGCTTTCAAAGGAGACATAGTGGCAAGAAGTGAGTATGAAATATATACGTGTGAGCGAAAGACTCACACAGGAAAATAACAAGAGCAGATAGTATTTTTCTATCAGGACAGATTGTAACTTAGTAGGTTTTAGGCAATGCTCAGGAATCTTTATTTTAAAAAAGAATACTGCATTTGTTGTTTATTTCCAGAAACAGCTCAAAGAACAATCTATCTGCTAGCAGGATGTTTAGCAATAAGGGTCTGTTTGCAACCAAGGTAACAAGAAGCCCAGAGAGTAGAATCCTCATTTTAACTCCAAGTCTGTGGCTGAAAGATGTAATTGTACCTAAAAACTGCAATGACAATAAAGCAAAGTGAGAAGAGTCAGTACAGCAGAGAGTAGTTTCTTTTAGATCCCTGTATCATGCATCTTAAAATAAGATTAATTGGCTTTTCCTTAATTACTGACATACTCTAAGCAATGAGTATTGCTTATTGACTGGTGAACTGATAGAATTAATAGGCTGTTTTGGTATTGTTGAAACATTTAGCTGTATTTTTTAAAGTACTCATGGAAAATATTCTTTAGATTCTTATTCTCTGATGGCACAACTCATTGAGAGCTATGCTGCTAACCCAAAGGTTAGTGGTTTGAATACATCAGTAACTCTGTAGGAGAAAGATAGATAATCTCTTCCTGCAACATTTGACACTTTGAATAATATCCTATTCCATTGCAATGAGTTTTTGGCTTCTAAATGAGAAAAGAAGGCAGGTTTAAACAGAGAGACAAATGAGTGTATCTCTTTAGCAAAGATAATTCATTCAGCAATCTGAAGTAATGTACTTCTCATGTTCTCTCATTTTGCTGCATCAAACTATTAGGAATTTATTTCATCTTATTTAAACCAGCATGCACATGAGGTAATCAGCTAACTCTCAAATAAAGTAAGCAACAAGCATTAAATAGAGACAGTGGATACAGCATTGTGATAAAGCTTTGTACAGGTTCCTGAAAGTGAAAGATATGTTGCTTTATTTTTAAAAGTATATTTTTGAATAGAGGGATGGCAATGATTGGTACTATATTGACAAAATAGTCAATTGGGTGAAAGAAAAAAATTATATTTAATTAATCTATTTCTGTGTGATCTTTGCACTGATTAATTGTGTTCACAAGATACCTTAGCTTGATATGCTGAGGAAGATGGGCAAGCTTTTCCCAAGCCCATTATGACCACTAAAAAGAAGCTGGAGGGTCAGTTATGAGTTGGTTCTGACTTGACACATAACAACAGCAACATCAACTAGAAGTTTTATATTGGCAAAATCATCTTTTAGAAATGAGAGAGATTTAAGACCTTCTGACGTAAATAAAAGTTGAGGGAGTTTCTGCTAGCTGTCCTATTAAAAATACTAAAGGTAATTTTTTAAGTTGAAATTTAGAAATCAAAGTATAAAAGTTTTATGACTTTGATTTTGAGAATAGATTTTTAGTTGGAGACTAAACACGTGAGAAAAAAGGAAAATATGTCTACATTTAATTTCATCAGTGTTAAAACCTTTCGTATCTCAAAGAGCACATCAAAATGAGATAAAATATTTGTGAACCATACCAGTGTGGATACATGTACTCAAAGAATATAAAGAATTGTAACTGAAAGACCCCCGAACTAGTGGTCCTGTTCCGAGTGGACGGCAAAGACCCAAGACTCCAGGACACCGGCTTGATGCAAAGGCAAGAGGTTTATTGCGGAGCTCCGGGTTGACACGTATCTCTCGCAGGAGACAGAGGAGTCGACCCCGAGCAGACAATTTTGGCTCTTTTTATACACTCTAGGGGGATACAACAGGGTGTCAGCTTCTCATTGGGTAATAAAAGCACAGTTTAAATTC
>NW_006399758.1:25307863-25314485 GCF_000299155.1 Elephantulus edwardii | reverse complement strand
TTTTAGGATAATTTTCAGCAGAATCTCGCTTGCATGTGATATTAATGATATTGCTTGATAATTTCTGCACTCTGTTGGGTCACCTTTCTTTGTAATGGGAACAAATATTGATCTTTTCCAGTCAGTTGGTCAGCTGGTTGTCCTCCAGATTTCCTGGCACAACGTAGTTAGCACATCCAGGGCAGCGTCTGTTTGTTGAAATAAATCAATTGGTATGCTGTCAACTCCTAGAGCAGACATTTTTTTTTTTTAAGATTAAGAAACGGCAAAAGAAAAGCTGCTCAATGTTGTTCATCAATACTCAAATCAAGGGAGCTCTGATTGTCTAAAGATTCAGCTGCCAACCCAAAGGTGTGTGGCTCAGATCCATCAGCTGTTCTGTGGGTCGAAAAATGGGTAAGCTTTATTCCTGTGATGTGCGGCCTCTGAAAACACTATCAGTGAGACACAAATAAACATTGTTCTGGTGTCCTCTGCTTTCAACCAAGGTCCATGTGACCTCAGCAAAGATAACTCGTACCATGGCCTCTTCTGAACATAGCTTGAATTTCTGGTAGTTCCCTATGGATGTAGTGTTCTAGCCATTTTTTAAGATACATGTGATGTTCATAATATTGTTCAATAGTTCCACATTCTGTGGGTCGCTGTTTTTTTTTGGAATGAGAACCAATATGAATCTGTTTCAGTCAGCTGGCCAGATAGTTACCCTCTAAATTTCTTAAGCATGTTTCACTTTACTGGTAGGAATGTAAAATGGTTCAGCTGTTATGGAAAAGAGTTTGGTAGTTCTTTAACAAGATAAATGGCCCAGCAATATACTTTGAAGCATATACCCAAAAGAATAAAAAAAATGTTCAAACTATAACCATATATATCCGTTCCCACAGCAGTATTATTAATAATGGTTGGAAAGCTAAAACAATTGTCCATCAAATGGTAAATGAATAAACAAATTTTACTATATACATACACTGCAAAATTATTTTATTCAGGAGAAAAAAAATACATACTGATAAACGTTATAATGTCCATAGACCTTGAAATCACTATGCTAAGTGAAAGAAGTCAGATACATAATCCCTTTACATAAAATATTCAGAATAGAAAAATCTACAGAGGCCAAATGTTAATAATGATTGCCAGGGGATTATAGGAGAGGGGAGTTGGAAGTGACTCCGTAACAATTAAGGGATTTCTTTTTGCAGTGATGAAAATGTTATTAAATTAGATAGTGATTATTACTGCACAATATTATGAATTTGCTAAAAGAATATTTTGGACTGAACAATGGACATTCATCATAGTAAATGTTAAAACACAATGGGTGTGAATGAATGTGTAAAATACAATGTACATGAAACAATGTATATGAATATGATTCTGCCTTTCACCCACCTTGCCAGTAAAACTCCTTACTATGCATACAGTACTAGCATCTTAAAACCAAATAACTCCTAATCAAAAAAGAAACATTAAGCTTATGATATTTTCATTTATATTTTCGTCACCCATTAACCTAGACTATCCAAATTTACCTGGTTCTCAGTTTTTTCTCAGTAACACCTATTGTGTATGGCCCCTTTCTTATGTTTGTGAATATTCTGTTCTCTGATAAGATGGAGACTGTTCTCTGATAAAATGGGGTTTGCTATCCATATCAAAAAGTCTCTCTTTTCTAAGAAACCTATAAGCAAAATGTATGAGCATTGCCTTTTTTATTAACCTAGATATAAGTGGAAATTCAATATCATAACTTACATAAATCTTTCCAAAAAAGGTGACTGTCAGTAGTCTTGGAATTAGCTAGTCTACTGTTTGACCAATTCTGTTACCCTTTATCTTTATTTGTATACAGAAAGCCAGAATAAGCTACCTTTCTTCACTTAAAAAATTAGATTAATTTTAACAGTTAAAATTGTTTAAAAAATTAATTTCATGCTATATATGTTTTACCACAAATTACAAAAAAGAATATTAAAAATCAAAAAACAAAGGAAAGGAACCTACCAGACTCATTGCCATGGAGTTTATTCTGATTCATGGTGATCTTATAGGACAAAGTAGACTTCCTCTGAGGCTTGAAATCTTCATTGAAGCAGACTATCTCATCTTTCTCCAGAGGGGTGACTGGCTGTCTCAAACATCTGACATCTTTGTTAGCATCCAACATTACTTAACCATTGTCCTCCAGAACTTTTTTGGTTTTGCCTCCAAAACTTTTGCAAAAGAAATATTTGCTATTTTTACATATGTAACATCCCAGTGATTGGTTTATACAGCTAATTAATTTTTAAATTGAAATATAGTGTGTGATGTATACTAAAAGAACGAAATATTTTATTCTTTAATGGTTACTTCTTATAAGCTGTTTTTGTTGGTGTGTACCCTGGATTTGGGACCGACCCATAGCTGACCTTGAAACAGGTTAGTTGCATGAGAGGAGATTGCCCATCCATCTCCTGCAGAGCAGCTGGTGGATCCAAACCTTGTGCCTCCTGGATTCCAGTGCAGCTTCTTGCCACTAGGCCAGTAGGGCTAGTAAACAGTAACACTTAAAATTCATTATTAAAGATCTGATCTTTTAACCTATTGTTGAGCAATGCTATCATTCATTTTTCCATGCCACTTCATGATAGTTTACAATGCCCCTTAACACATAGTAATTGGCAAGGTTTATCCAGTTTTGAAGATATTGATGATCTTTTCTGTGCTTAAACTTCTAAATTCATGTGAGATTCACTGCTAAATTATCAGGCTTAACAATAACAACAGTTAACCATTCCTGTTAGTTTCTGTCTAATTATTATTTAAGCATTGATATGTATAGTTTTATTGAAATACTGTTCAATAGTGAAGTTAATAGTCAAAATTTTTAAAAATCACTCAGATGAAAACAAAAACAGTTTTTATTTTTATGTTGTATAACTTTGCTACAGCATTCAAATTAGGCTACATCTCAACATCAAGGAAAAAAAATCCTCAACACTGGACCAATAGGCAACATCATGATAGATGGTAAGAAGATTACACTGTCCCTGATACCATGCCCAAAATATGTGCAACAAAGTCTCTTCACTTTTACGTTTAAGAAGCACGTCAGAAGCATTTAATCCAAGACAGATTTACTTGTTTTGGAAATTCATGCCATATTTCATATTCTTCTCCAACATCATAATTCAAAGATAGGAAATATTTTATTTGATTTTTCTTTATTCTACTGTCAAATTTTCACATTCATATGAAGCAATTTAGAATATCATGACTTTGGTCAGGAATATTTTAATCTTTAAAGTGACATATGCGTTCTTTAGCCCTTGAAAGAGGTCCTTGGTAGCAGTTTTGTTCATACATGTATTATAAAAAGCATGTCTCAATTTTTATTTTCTACTTGGTTACCTCAAAAACTGAAAGGCCTTAGGCATGTAGTTTGTAATCTATCTTTACTTAAATTTATTCAATTACAAAATAGCAGGCTTGTGCTTGGGCTTTAAGGCCCTTAACTTTAAATATTCTGTTTTTCGTCTTCCATATAACTTAACTGATATTTCATATTCCTGGAGTATTGTGTATCTGTGACTGAATCTTTGACTTGAAACTGTTACAATAATACTTTTCCAAGATTTTCCTAAAGAAACATGTCCGTTTTAAAGCCCCAAAAGGAATATAATGCTCTGTGATTTTGCATTTTTCCTTCTTATCTTCATATTTTAGCATAGAATGAGAAGAATCTGCTATATTTTAAACTCCAGGAGAAAAAACTGAATATCACTGTAATTTTTCTAAATGCCATTAAATGGTACTGAAATTTGCTCAGGAGCTTGGTAAAAGAAGAGATTTTTTGAAAAAAAGGTACAGTTTTCACTGAGTGAGATTTCCAAGGACTTCTGTGAAAAATAGCCAAGTGCAACGATTATAACCTAGCCAGATGACATGAAATGCACGTAGACTTTTAACACCACAGGGATTTGAAGGCTAGAAGCTGTCAGATTTAATGGCTTTAAGTGAAAAGGTGAGTGCAACTCCCTGGTCCAGTTGCAATGCCTTTATAAGCAGCTACATTTCTCCCTGCTGCTTCACATTTGATAGGCAGACAAGGCTGTTTCCTTTGAGAAATTAAAGACGCTTGGCTCCAATTTAGTGTTATTAGTTTAGTATGGGACACATAAAGGCATAAATCTAGTGGAGAAATGTAAATTAGAAAGCAAACATGCTGAGATATAAGACATTTGAGTATTTCCACCTGAATTGCTTTGGCCCTGAAGACAATCTATATAACTAAAAGAAAAAGAAATGAATGAGTGACAGGCAATGGAACTGAGGTCCAGCTGTAAAAAGAAACATAGCCTTCTGGTAAGATAAACTGCAAAAGGTTAACAGACACGAACAATAACCAGCAAAGGTGACAGAGTTTTTATACCAACACAAACTCAATTATACAATTTTAACAAAGCAAATGCCACATGGGATGACCACATCTGACATTTACCAACTTCACAAAGGGGAACCCACACTCCTATACCTCTCTCTACTCATCTCAATACTAATCTTGCTTTTCTGAGTTCAAAATCACATGTGATAGCTCACAGACCACACAGAATCATGTTAGGAAAGACAAAAGCTTAGAATCCAGGTTAGTAGCAGAATATAGTCAGGACAGTTCAAAATGTGCTTACAGGCACCTCAGCCTTGAGCCTCACAGCTTCATGCCAGTGTTCCCAAGTTCTCAGTCCTGCCAATATTAGCTCTCCGCTTCAGTGTCTCATCTCACATCAAGTCTCCAGGTCAGCCATGGCTATTGCTGCCATAGGTATAAGTGGTGCAAGAAGGGCGTCCCATGTTCTTTTGCCTCTTCAATGTTAGGCAAAGATCTGTCTGTCTCTCACTACTGGTCTGAATTGAACACCAAGTGACCACTTGGAGAAGGTCAACATGGCATGTGGGCAGACAAGGGCAGGTTTTTTGATAGGGGGTTTTAGGAATAACTAGGGGAGATGATATTTTCTTGGAATTTGGGAGGGGAGTTCCTGTTAATTAACTTGGATGTGGGCTTTTGTGATTAGGCCTAGAACATTATCAGGATCTAGTCATCTGGTCTGGTCACCTTATTAGACATTATCAGGTTTTTTCAAGGAGTGATCAGGCCTGCGGGCAACTGGAACATTTTTCCTCCAGTGAGACTAGCCAATCCCCATGCAGAGTGTTGAGACTGGCCAATCCCCTTGTGAAATCGTGGATAGTCAATCCCCTTGCTGATAGGCTAACACTCCATTCACATATTCCCATAGCAAAGTTGAACAATGCTTAGGAAAAGTCATATTTAAAATTAAACTCCACAGCAATAGACTATTTAAACAAATCCAAATTTCATTTCACTTATATTGCGGCATACATTTAGAATCTTTTCTATCTTTTACAAACTGTTTTTCTTCTTGCATTCCAAAGTGTAGTTAAAAAAACACCAAGCCTAGCTAAGAAAATGATCTCTGTTTTGGTTCAATCTGAACTAAACTTTTAAATAAAACTCATAATTAGAGTACAACATAGAAAACAGCTTGATGATGTAAACACTTTCAGGCTAGCAACACCCTGATAGATAATTTTAAATTACTATTTTTTTTGTTTGATTTTGTTGTTTGTTGTTAGGGCCTTCAATTATACTACTACTCAGAAATAGATTTTGAACGACAGATCTGAATCTTGCTATATCATGCACCAAACTCCCGAGATCTGTCATGTTTCAGCCTAATGTTACAGTTGCTGTGTCCATCTGTCTTGTTGAGGGTCTTCCTCTCTTTCTCTGACCCATTTCCTTTCCTAGCATGATATGTTTTTCCAAAGAATAACCCTTCTGACAACATGAAGAATATGAGATGAAGTTTCTTCATCCTTGCCTCTAAGAACCACAATGATGGCATTTCCTCCAAGACAGATTTGTTTGCTCTTTAGAAAGTTCATGGGCTGTTCAGCACACTTCTGCAACACAATTCAAAGCCATAACTTCTTCTTCTGTCAATAAAAATTGCTGTTTACTTATTACTATTTACCATCAATAATATTGCAGAAATATTTCCCACATACTTCCTCTATATAATATTTAGTAAGAACAAATAAACCTTTTTGAAACTGTCATATCTAAAAAGAATTTACATGATTATTAAGTATAATATGCTCATGATTATTAAGTATAATATGCTAATATGGATGGAATCCTGGAATGGAAAAAGGGTATTAAACTAAGACTTTGGAAACCTTAATAAAGCATGAACTTAAGTTGATAATAGGGTACCAGTATCAGTTCATCAGTATCCATCATTGCATAGTGGTTCATTACTAAGCTAATACCATTTAAAGACCAATGATTTGACCCACCAACTGGAGAAAGAAGTGATAATCTGCTTCTGTTTAGATTTACAGCCTTGGAAATCCTACAGGAAAGTTCTATATTGTAGCTTTAGGTCAGAATCAACCTGAGACCTATAGGTTTATGGCTTCCTTGATTGTAACAAATTTAGCATACTAATATATTAGGAGATAGGATGCATCCCTGGCGTACACCCTTCCCAATTTTGAACCATGCAGTGTTCCCTTGCTCTGTTCTGATGACTGCCTCCTGGTCCAAGTA
>NW_006399758.1:25300070-25306088 GCF_000299155.1 Elephantulus edwardii | reverse complement strand
GTCGCTATGAGTCGCAGGCCACTCAATGGCACATAACAACAACAACAACAATATATTAGGGAGCTCTGGTGGCTTAGTGGTAAGTAATAAGTTAAACTAGACCTAGGGTATATGAGAATTCTGGTATTTGTATTTGTTTTTCAAAATATGAAAGTATTTAAAGCACAAGGTTTGTTTTCTAAAAACTTAAGTCTTCAGTTTTCTCCACATAAACACATATGGAACATATGCCTAAAGTATAGAAAACTAAAATGGCTATAAATAATTTTAGTTAAAGTGGATCTGATTGTCTCTTGGTTACATTTTTTTTTATTGATAAGGACTCTAAAGACAAAGTCCAAATTTATAAAGGACTTATATTTAAGGACATACAATGAAAACATTGACTTGACTCCAGATCTCCTGACTCTATTGGTAATTCTTTCTGCATCTTTCTTTCTTGCCCCCTTCAATAAAATACATTTCCTTAGGTGGATAGTGTATTTTGGTAAGGTCAATTCATAAATCCAAAAAAGGAAAGAATCTCTAATAATTTACCTTTCTTTACTTGCATTTCAAAGTTAATTTCAGGCAGTGTCATCAAAACACAATGTTTGATATTAGAGGCTACCTGTTGAACTACTTTTTCTATTTCTAATTATTTGCCATTTCCTTCCCTAAACCAATCATTCTCTATGATAGTCAAGGTATTTTGAACAAAGACCAGGAGAATCAAGCTTCAGAAGAAGCACAAGAATCAACATGATATTGATTCATTGGGATAATTCCAATTATGCTGGTCCAAGAATAATTTATTCAGGGATTCATACATCTCCTAAGTAGGTCTGATTCTCATGACTCCCAGAACTTTCAGAGGTACTACTGAGGATTCTTTTCCTTTCTCTTGTAACTACTTGCAAACAGAGCTATGAGACAGTTACCTTTATAAGGATTCTTAGAATAAATTAAACCAACAGAAGTCTGAGCCAAAAGATAAAAAGAAAGGAAAAACTGAAGATGTAGTTATAGCTACACTAGAATAACTGCATGATATAAAATAATATTGACAACAATGGAAGCAATGTATATTTGCCTCAAATATTTCTATAGAGTTAAATTTAACATATATGTGTGTGTACTTATATCTCTCTAACTCAATACCACATATACAATTTGAGCTATTTTGGTGCTACACAGACAAAAAGATGCTATTGTTGTGTTGTTTTTGTTAGGTGTTATTGTGTCAAGTAAGATTCATAGCGACTCTATGAACAAAAGAAGCTTGTTCTATCCTGAAACCCAAGAGCCCATTGTAGCAGTCACCATATAAATCCACCTTATCTAGGGTCTTCCTCTCCTTTGCTGATCGTCTACCCTTCCCAGCACCATGTCCTTCTCTGAGGAATAGCACCTCCTAGTAACATGCCCAAAGTATGTGAGGCAAAGCCTCATCATTCTTACCTCCAAAGAGCACTCCGGCAGCACCTTCTCCAAGACATATCTGTTTATTTTTCTGGCCATCCATGGGATGTTCGGTGCTCTTCTCCAACACCACAGCTCAAAGGCATCAATTACTTTCTTGTCATCTTCATTTTTTGTCCAGCTCTCAGATGTATAACAAGTAATCAGAAAAGCCATGACCTGAATCAAATTCACCTTAGTCCTCAAACTGACGTCGTTATGCCTCAATAATTTGTAGAAGTCTCTAACTGCAAAATTTTCCCTGTGCAATGCATCTCCTTATCTCCTGACTGATGGTACCAAGTCTGTTAACTCTGGATGCAAGCAAGATGAACTTGTTGACACTTTTAATCTCCTCTCCATCCAGCAAGTTGTTGCCTTTCTGTCCAGTGGTAAGAATTTTTGTTTTACTGACATGGAGATCCAATCCATACTGAAGGTTTCATTCCTTGATCTTCTGCAGCAAGTGCTTCAAGTCTTTCTCACTTTCAGCAAGCAAGGTTGTGTCATCTGCATAACACAGGCTATTGATAAGTCTTCCTCCAATCCTGATGACCCACTCCTCTTCATAAAGTCCAGCTTCTTGAATAACTTACTCAGCATACAAATTGGATGAGAGGTATGGATGACAGGTATGGAGAGAGAATACAACCCTGATGCCCTCCTTTCTCAATTTTAAATCTTATCATTATAGTAACCTTGGAATGACATTTATCACAATATGAATTATGAATTTGACTAAAATGTGACTACGGAGTTAAATTCCATGAAGCAAAAATATGAGGAAAATTCCACTTTTCCTAAATATTGAGCCAATGTGAAAAATTTCCAAGCAAGGCACTGCATTTATGAACTCCCAACCATAGAGAAAAATATCAGGTTTGGTAAAAGATAGAGTCAGCAGAACAGAGGAAGATCTTCAATGAGATTAAGTGACTTAGTGACTGCGACAATAAATTTGAGCATGGTGGAGATAGTGAGGGTTGTGCAGAATACGGCAAGATTTCCATCTCTTTTTCATAGGATCACCATGAGTCATTTTCAGCCTGATGGCACCTAACAAAAACAGCTTTGTGGAAAATATTTGAGTCTTCTTTTCTGACAGACTTCTTCCTTTCTCAGGTTCTGGCTTCTCTAGATTTTACTGCAACAGTGGACTCAGGCATATTAAAGACCATTGTGAGGGCACAGGACCAGAATTTGTTTAATTATGTCATTTTTATGGGTATCTTGAGCCACAACTGATTGGCCAGCAACTGAAAAAAGCAGAAAGGTAAGATGATTTTAACTGACGTGAAGTATATAAAATAGTAGGAATGTGGAAATATTAGATAGCACAATCGTGTTCACATATGATAGGGAGCACAAAGGGATAACAAACGTGCCAGACAATTATGATTTAGAAACCAATTCCTGCCTCTCTGGGAAGAACCACTGAGATGAGTGTTGCTGTCAAAATGAGAGTTTTTAGTTTAGCAAAATACTTGGTGGAGGCGGTTGTCAGCAAAACACCAAGAGGCTGAAGATAAGGTGAGTAGGATGATGACAGTCTTGGGAGTTCTGAGCAGTGGAGTTTTAGTAAAAAAAAAAAGTGTGTCTTTGAATCAGGCCCAGACAGATAGATTTGAGTCACCATTTCAGCAAGGCAGAGTGTGATAGTGATGGATAGGAGTCTGGCTCAGGCTCCAAACTGACTGAACTTGAATCCCACTCCACTCCTCCTAGCTGCTCAGATGTTGATCAAATCATTCAACATGACTGCACCTCAGTTTTGTGAGGCACTTTTGTGCTGTTAAGCAAAAGGTCACGGGAGTTCTGGTGGCCTAGTTGTAAGGAGCTGTATTGCCAACCCAAAGGCAGGAGGTTTGAATCCACCACTGCTCCACAGGAGAAAGATGAGCAATCTCTTCCAGTGTGATTTACTACTCTGGAAACCTGCTGGAGGGTCAGTCAGCTATAAGTCAGTTCTGAGTCAGTGATATATAAAAACAACAACCAAAAAGGTCAGGAGTTTGAATCTATCAACTGCTGTATAAGAGAACGATGGCTAGTTTCCTCCTATAAGGATGTACAGTCTTAGAAACTTAATGTAGAAAATTGCTATATGCTGGAATCAGCTTGAAATTCAATTGAAATCAACCAAAGTCGAGGTTTCGTTTCTTTGGAATGAAATAGAGTTATTCTGATGTTGCTGTTGTTGCTGTTGTTAAGTGCCATCAAGTCGCTTTTAACTCCTAGCGACCCCATGTACAACAGCTCTGAATCCTGCTCTACCCTGTGCTAACCTCATCATCTCTGACACACTCATCCCCATGGCCCCAACCATTGAGTCAATCCATCTCATCCAGGGTCTTCCTCTCTTGCATTGTCTCTCCACTCACCCAAGTGTGATGTCCCTCTCCAAGGTCTGGCCCCTCGCTGCAATATGCATAAACTATGTCAGATGGAGCTTCAGAATTGGAGGTAAGGTTGTTCCATCCAAGTGACTCCAATTCATAACAACTCTATGGTGCAGTGGAATGAAACACTACCTCATCTTGCACCATCCTTACAATAGACTGACTGAGTCAATCTTTTCATTCTGATTGGAAGTCTTCCTTTTTCTTTTGCTTCACCAAAACTTTATGTCCTTCAAAGACTGCTCTTCCCTGATAAGTCCAGACTATAAAAATGATATCCTTCCACTCTTGATTCTAAGTAATATTTGGACCTTACTTCTTCAAGACAGATTTGTTTGATTTACAGGATATATACAGTATTCCTTGCCAGTAACATTGATTCTTCTTTTGTCTTTTTTATCAGGCTGCTGGAAATGCTATGACTTGAGTCAGGCTTACCATATTCCTCCAAAGTACATCTTTGCCTTTCAACACTTTAAAGAGTTTTTTTGTGATTTGCTAAAAGCAGTATGCCATTTGATTTATTTTTTAATTTTATTTTTAGTATTGTCTTTTTTATTTTTTAAATTTTTCATGTTAGTTTGCATACATAATTTGTATACATTTTGTTTCATTCATGTAAATTCTTTTTCACACATTCCTTCTTTGCATTTTATACGATCATTCCCATACTCAGTGTTTTGTAAAATTAAACACTATTGATCTATACCCATTGTCATTCCATGTTTTCAAGTCCCCAAAAGGTCTATCCTAATTCTTTCAGGCCCTCCTTTTGTCCACTTAACTCTGCGACTTCATAATTTACCTCCCTCACCACCCTCAGCTCCCAGCCCCTCACCTCTTCCTCCTTTGGACTTTTATCCATATCTTACTAGTTAATCTTCTATTTTTACAATAGTGGTATTATGCAGTATTTACCTTTATGAGACAGAGTTCATTCACTAGGCATAATACTCTTTAGCCTCTTCCATGTTATATAGTGTTTTTAGAAATCATTATTCCTGAGTGCTACATAACTACGCAATGAATGTACCACAGTTTCTCAATCCGTTTGTCGATTGATAGACATTTGAGCTATTTGATCATTCATGGATAGTGATTGTTGGTCCAAGGAAAATGAAATCCTTCTATCTTATCTCTATCATAATGTTACTTTTTAGTAAGGACTTTTGTTTTCTTTATCTTGAGCAAAATCTTTACTGAAAGCTATAGTCTTCATTAGTTAGTGTTTCAAGTACTCTTTACTCTCAGTAGACAAAGTTGTATGGTCTCCAGATAGCTGTTCAAGGGTCTTTTCTCAATTTTGCTGCCTTTTCTTCTTCAGTTTCTAGTATTGTTTGCTCAGCATACAGATTCAGTAAGTATAATAAAAGGATACAATCCTGATTTTAATCCATGTAGTTTAAAATGTTCTTTTAAACCTGTTTCCTTGTTCTTTTAAACTTGTTTCCTCGTTGTTTTAAACTGTTCCCTTGCTCTGTTTGAATGAGTCTCTCATGACCTATATACAAGTATTGGTTCTGCAGAAACACAGTTCAAATATTTGAACACAATTCCCATTATTTGCAATGTTATGCATGATTTGTTATCCTCATAGTCAAATGATTCTACGTAGTCAATACAATTCACTGCTACTGTGTTATTTCCAACTCATATTGACCCTCAGTTGGGTTTCCAAGGCTAGAAGTCTTAATAGAGCAGATCATTCATTTTTCTTCCACAAAGTGTCTGGTGAGTTCAAACTCAGAGTCACATGGCCTTTTAGTTAGTTGCACAAAAACGTGGACTATGCCATCAGTGATCCATGCCAAAATGGTAAAACACAGGTAAACATATTTCTGAAGTCTCTACCAAGATCCATTAGCCCTCATTCCATGTTTCCTTTGGAATACAGATTGAATTTCTGATAATCCCCTTTTGATCAAATGCTGCAACCATTTAAAAAATATGCTTAGAAAAATTTCACTTGCGAGTGATAATAATGACTTTTTAATTACTTCTGCCCTCTGTTGAACCTGAGGACATGACTTCCCATCAGGTGTCCAGAGGGCTGTCATCTGGATTTCTTGGCATAGACAAGCTTCCAGTTTTGCATCTGTTTGTTCAAGCATCACCAACTGATATTTTCTTCAGTTCTTGGAGCGTGGATTCTTATTTACTATTATATATATTTTTATAT
>NW_006399758.1:25294102-25299525 GCF_000299155.1 Elephantulus edwardii | reverse complement strand
CATCCTGATGCTGCCAATTGGTCCAGTGGTGAGAATCTTTGTCTTCTTGACATTGAGTCTCAATCCATATTGGAGGCTGCAGTCCTTGACTCTCTGCAGAAAGCGCTTCGGGTCCTCCTCAGTTTCAGCAAGCAGGGTTGTGTCATCTGCATATTGCAGATTGTTGATAGATCTTCCACCAATTTTGAACCCACATTTCTCCTCATAGAGCACAGCCTCCAGGATAATGTTCTGCATACAGGTTAAAAAGGTATGGAGATAGGACACATCCCTGGCATACGCCCTTCCCAATTTTGAACCATGCAGTGTTCCCTTGCTCTGTCTGACAACTGCCTCCTGGTCCAAGTGTAGGTTTCACATTAGAACGATCAAGTATTCTGGGATTCCCATTCTTCTCAGAGTCAGCCACAGTTTGTTATGATCGTCATAGTCAATGAAACACAGATATATATACATTCCTCTGGTATTTCCTGCTTTCAGCTAAAATCCATCTAACATCAGCTACAATACCCCTAGTACTACGACCCCTTCTAAACCCAGCCTGGACTTCTGGCAGTTCTCTGCTAATGTGCTGTTCATTACCTATAATATATAATATGTAATATATGTAGCATATATTATATATTTTTATTTAGTAATATATTATATTATGTATCTGTAAATTAGTAATTGCAAGGCATCTGGCAAATAGACATTTTGAATTTTTTTAAAGATTATTTTTACTAAATGAAAAAGGTAATTTACTCTTGTTTTTTTACTTTTTTAATTGATTTGCATATAATAATTTATATTTATAGTGTGTTTCATTTATAGTGTGTCTAAACACACATTTATAGTGTGTTTCATTCATGTGCATTTTGTTTCATCCAATCATTCATATACATTCTCTTTTATATAATTAATTACTATTGAGCTACTTTGTCAATGGTTTTATTGCAGTTTGGACTCATTCCTTTAACTTAGTTGGATCATGGTTATATGAAACCTACTGAAATGTTTGAACATTGATAAATTTTTAATACTGTGTCTGTGTATTATTTTCCTCTTCAAGTTCATGCACCATTCACTATCTTTGTCATGTGTAGTTGTTGCTGTTAGGTGCTGTTGAGTTGAGCATGACTCATAGTGACCCTATGAACAGATCTGAACACTTTCCTATCCTGTGCCATCCTCACACTCAAGCCCATTGCTATAGTAACTTTGTCAATCTACCTGGTTGAGGGTGGTCTTCTCTTTTATCATCCCTCCACCTTCCAAGTATAATGACCCTCTCCAAAAAATAGGATTTCCTAGCAACATGTCCAAAGTATATATAAAAGCTTTGTCATCTTTATCTCCAAGGAGCACTCTTGCTACACCTTCTCTAAAAAATATGTTATTTTGTACTGAAGTCCATGGGATGTTCAGTTCTCTTCTCCTGCACCATAACTCAAAGGCATCTATTCTTCTTTTGTCATCCTTATTCACTGACGAGCTCTCTGATGCATAGCAAGTGACTGTAAAGACCATGGCTTAAAGAAGGCACACGTTAGTCCTCAAACTGACATCATTGCTCCTCAATAATTTAGAGAGTCTGGGTGCATACTTTCCCAGTGCAATGCTTCGACTGATTTCCTGACTGTGATTACCAAGCATATTGATTGTAGAACCAAGTAAGATGAAGTTGTTGACGGTTTCAGTCTTTTCTCCATCTATCATGGCATTGCCTATAAATCCAGTGGCAAGGATTTTCGTTTTCTTGACATTAAGATGTAATCCATGTTGAAAGCTGCAGTGTTTGGCCATCTGCAGCAAACACTTCTAGTTCTCCTCACATTCGGCAAGCAAGTTTGTGTCATTGCCCAACGAATGTTATTGATGAGTTTTGCTCCAATTCTACTGACAGATTCCTCTTCATAGAATCCAGATTCTCAAATGATTTGCTCACCATACAGATTGAATAGGTATGGAGAGAGGATACAACTCTGATGCACACCTTTCTTCATTTTAAACCATGTAATATTCCCTTGCTCTGTTCGCACAATAACTTCTTGGTTTTACTCACGTGCAATTAAGTGTTCTGGCATTCTCATTCTTTTCAATACTTTTTTCAATTTTCTACACTTTGTCATAGAATCCTTCACTATTGAATCTCAAGGCTTGAATTTTTTCTACAAGAATAAATTACTTAAAGTGATTAACTATTTCTGCCTGCTTGGTCCACAATCAACACTCTTGGCACCAGCATCCAGGTAATGAAAAGACACATTCATTGTATTAGGAAAGTCTACTGTCAGGGACCTCTCTAGAGTACTGAAGAGCAACAGGATCAGTATAGAAACTAAGGTGCACCTGATTAAGGCCATGGTCTTTACATTTCCTTGCAATGCATTAGACAGTTGGACAATGACTAAAGATGACAGAAGAAGAATTGATGCCTTTGAGTTGTGTTGCTGGAGAAGAGTATTGAACATACCACAGACTGCCAAAACAACAAACAGGTCTATCCTGGAGAGGGTGAAAACCAGTTGCTCTCTGGAGGCTAGAATTTTAAAGCTCCATCTCACATACTTCGGACATGTTTCCAGAAGAGACCAATCATTGAAGAAAGACATCATGCTTGGAAGCATAGAGGAATAGTGCAGAAGAAGACACTGGATGAGGTGAATTGACACAGTGACTAGGGTAATAGGGCCAGGTGTATCAGAGACAATGAGACTGGCTCAGGATATGACAGGGTTCAGAGCTATTGTACATAGGATCGCTATGAGTTAGAGGCAACTCAATGGCACATAACAATGGCAACCCAAGACAAAATTATATTTACATCATGCATTGAATCTTTGGGACCTGTGTTCACATAGTTGTATAAGCTGCCAAACTGATGACAGGAGCAGCATTCTAATTCTGTAAACTCCTCTACCCAGACATGAATCATTGTATCCCATTGGTCTGGCCTTTGATTTATTGACCACACTGTCCAATTTGACCTTCCAGGGCCAGACATTAAAACACTATACTGTGATTAAATTAGCTGTGTTTTCCATGGGTGGAATATTTTAATGTTTGAAACAGAATTGTCCGTCAAAAAGCCATTTCACTTACAATTTTGTGCCCCAGCTTTGTGCTGATAGATAATCAAGGCAGATTATGAAATTGTTTCATGTTGATCAGTAAGAAGCAAACTAACTTTGGTTAATAAAATAAAATTTGTTTTTATAATCATATTGTACCTATAATAAGGCAAACAAATTTGTAACTATTCACCTTTTAATTATATTTAAAATTGGGCACACTGAATGGACAGCATTCTTAATGATTGATGTAGATCTTAAAAAAAATTCCCTAAACTGTTTCAATCTCAAATCATTATTTTTTAAAATCTCTATAAATACTGAAGACAATGCAAGGCTTATAACTACCCAACTGCTAAAATAATGGCAATCAATCACTGGGAAGTTTAGGAGGTCATATTTAAAGAGGTTACCAAAGATCAATATGGTCTCCTAGCAACAGACCTGTGAGCTCTGAGTTCCAGCAGCCAGCAGGGACCTTTCCATCCCTGACCTGACCTGTAGAGCCAGGGCAGGAAAATTCTGGGCGTTTTCATAACGTTAACTTAGAGAACATATTTCCCAGAGACAAAAGTGTTCATATTTATCAAATAAATATGAAGGGGAATGAGCAACTAGTGTAGACTAGAGAGAGAATGACATTATATCCCTGGCAAATGGTGTTTCATTTGACCTAGATAGCACCGCAGAAGCTGAACTTGGAGGTACAGGGGAAATTAAATGCTGTTACTCAGCAAATTCAGACCAGAGAAATTAACAAACCATGTGAATCACTGTGCCCTGGAGGCTTGAGTGTTTGTTCTTCGTTATTCGAATCAGAGTTAGGAGTTTTTGTAGGATGATCAAAATAACGTTCCAAATTAAGAGTACCCAGTTATTCTGAGAGTAGGCTAAAGTAATTTTTAACTACATATTTTGGTCCAATTTTTTAAATACAGCTTTTTGTTTAAGTCTGCTCAACTATATGAAGGATGAGAGAAACGAACAGATCACTAAACTATAGGGTGGTACATAAAAAGCATGGGAAACAACATAATCCCCAAGAGAGCTATTTATTCAACCAGCTTCAGGGCTGGAGTAATATTTCTGTAGGATTTTCTTTCAAAGGAAATTTTCTTAGCTATGAATTTAGTGGCCTCTCAAACTGATTTGTCTGATTTTGAATGTGTCAGAGGTGATGAGGACGGCACAGGATAAGACAGAGTTCAGATCTACTGTTTGTAAGATTGCTATAACTTGATAGCACTTAACAACAATCTAAAACTGTTGTTGAGTAAGTGAACTTACTGTATTTAATATCCTACTGCTTTAGTTTCCTTATCTGTGTAATGGAGGTAACAATAATCATTCTAAACATTAAATTAATGTGTATAAAATATTTATTAGAGTATCTGGTATTTAACTATGGTAATAAACAGTATGTATCTCACCTGATGGTATGCATAGGAACCAAATCGATTACATTTGTGGAAAGATTCACTGGAGAAGCTCAATATCAGCAGTGAAAACCAGGCCGGGTGTTGATTGTGGGACAGACCACCAACTACTCATATGCAAATTCAAGCTGAAGTTGAGGAAAATTAAGTCAAGTCCACGGGAACCAAGATTTGACCTTAAGTCTGTCCCACTCAAATCTAAAAACCATCTCAGGAACAGGTTTGAGGCCTTGAGCACCAATGAGCTTAGAGCAAATGAGCTCCGGGAGGCTATCAAGAAAATCGTCCATGAAGAATGCAAAAGATCATTACAAAGGCTAAAGAAGAAGAAAAGACCAAGATGGATGTCAGATGAGACCCTGAGTATTGCATTAGAGCTCCGAGAAGCCAAAGCTAAAGGAAGAAATCAAGAAATCAAAGAGCTGAATAGAAAATTTCAAAAGGCACCTCGGGATGACAAAGCAAGATACTATAATAAAATGTGCAGAGAGCTGGAGTCAGAAAATCAAAAGGGCCGGACTCGCTCAGCGTTTCTTAAGCGGAAGGAGTTGAAAAACAAATTCAAGCCACGGGTAGCAATACTTAAGGATAGTTTGAGTAGAATGTTGAATGATCCAGGATGTATAAAAAGAAGAAGTAAGGAATACACAGAGTCACTGTATCAGAAAGGATTGGCTGACACAGAGGAATTTCATGAAATAACATATGAGCAAGAACCTATGGTGATGAAGGAGGAAATTCAAGTTGCTGTGAAGGAATTGGCAAAAAACAAGTCTCCAGGAATTGACTGCATACCAATTGATTTATTTCAACAAACAGACGCTGCCCTGCATGTGCTCACTTGGTTGTGCCAGGAAGTTTGGAGGACAGCCAGCTGGCCAACTGACTGGAAGGGATCGATATTTGTTCCCATTCCAAAGAAAGGTGACCCAAC
>NW_006399758.1:25290687-25293800 GCF_000299155.1 Elephantulus edwardii | reverse complement strand
TCTCCATACCTTTTCAATCTGTATGCAGAATAGATCATCCAAGACTCTGGGCTGTATGAGGAGGAATATGGCATCAGGATTGGTGGAAGAATCATCAACAACCTGCGTTATGCAGAAGACACAACCCTGCTCGCTGAAACTGAGGAGGACCTGAAACGCTTGCTACAGAAGGTCAAGGACTGCAGTTTTCAATATGGATTGAAGCTCAATATCAAGAAAACAAAGATTCTCACCACTGGGCCAATTGACAGCATCAATATGGATGGTGAAGAGATTGAGATTGTTAACAGTTTTAGTTTGTTTGGCTCCACAGTCAACACTCTTGGTAACAGCAGCCAGGAAATTAGGAGATGAATATTGCATTGGAAAAGTCAGCTGTGAGGGACCTCTCAAGAGTACTGAAGTGCAACGACGTCAGGCTGGAGACTAAGGTGCACCTGATGCAGGCTATAATCTTTGCAATTATGTGTTATGCATCGGAGAGTTGGACAGTGAATAGGGATGATAGAAAGAATTGATGCCTTTGACTTGTGGTGCTGGAGAAGAGTGTTGAATATACCATGGACTGCTAGGAGAACAAACAGGTTTGTCCTGGAGAGGGTGAAGCCGGAATATTCCCTGGAGTGAAGGATTCTGAAGCTTCATCTGACATACTTTGGCCATGTTGCAAGGAGGGACCGGTCCTTGGAGAGAGGCATCATGTTTGGGAGAGTGGAGGGACGGTACAGAAGAGGAAGACCCTTGATGAGATGGATCGATTCTGTGAGTGGAGCAGTGGGAATGAATGTGTTTGAGACAGCGAGGTTGGCACAGGATGGAACGGCGTTTAGGGCTCTTGTACGTAGGATTGCTATGAGTCGCAAATGACTCGATGGCACATACCAACAACAATGAACAGTAAGTGTTTGGGTCTTTTTTTTTTAATTTTACTTAGAAATTATTGCTTTGGCATATGGTAATCCAGTCCATTCATTCACGTAGTAAATCTTTCCTGGGATCTTCCTCTGTCGAACTCGATTCAAAGCCTTGAAAGGACCATGAGAACACCATGAAAGGACTTGAAACATCATGAAAGGCCCCTCCTATTCTCACGGAGGTTATAGTCTTGAAATAACATTAATTTGTGCTCCATATAAAGTTCTGGGAATGAATGCTTTGAAGTTTTCAGTTTCTCAAATGATTAAAATAATACAAACCAGGATACATGTATTAGGAGAAGTCTTTACCAAAGTTTCTGCCAATCTCATTTTGCTCAAAGGTAAAATTGGGTAGTGGAGGGAAGAAAGGGAAAGAAGGAGTCAAAAGTTCTTTAATTTAGCTCAGGCATTTCCTTATGTAATGTAACTGGAAGGGAACTGTTGTCATCTTTCTTTTTTTTTTTTTTTTGTTTTGGTGGGTTGGTGTTTTTTTTTTTAATTCACATTATATTTTATATGATCATTCCCATACATGATGTCTTATAAAATTAATCATGATTGATCTATTCCCACTATTATCCCATCATTTGAGACCCCCACTTGATAGTCTCACCCTCATTGCCAACTCTTTACAAAGACTGTCCATTTGGCTTTCTTTTCTTAGATTACAGAAGGTAACACTCACAGCTTCCAGAGAGCAGAACTTTAGAAAAATAGTTCTTTTAAGGGATCCTGATGCACTTTCCAACCTGTCATACAGTGTTAACACCATTAAATTAAGAATATTGTTGAAATACTTAGGGTTCCAAATATTTTTTTAATCGTAATGTCCTATAATGAGAAATTAATTATTTAAAAGTTATTAGTCTTCTGAGGAGCAGCTTGTGGATTTGAACTAATGAGCTTTCAGTTAATAGCCCCATACAGTATATTCTCTGCTACCAGAGTTCTTAAAAGTTATTATTCTTAGAATTCCTTATCAGCAACATTGTTCTGGAAAGAATGATAAATACTAAGTTGTAATTATTATTTATTAACCCCTTGCCAGTGAGTCACAAAACTCAGACTTATAGGATAGGCTGCAATTATCTTATTGCAAGACTGTAATCTTTCTGTTAGAAGCTGAACACTTAACTATTATGCCACCATTGACCCTTATTATTGACAGTAGAAAAAAGGAGCCCTTGGAGGTAAGTAAGAGTTAAGTACTTGATTACTACCAGAGGCTGGCAGTTGAACCCACCCAGGGGGGGTTCCCTTGGAAAAGACATCTTGTTGAAACACACAATCTTGAAAATCCTATGGAACAAACCTCCGCACACACACCATCACTGTGTTTCAGTATAGATTGAAAGGAAGCTAACAGCAATAACAATACAATGTGAAACTTAGACCATCAATTATTAGAGATCCTGTCCCCTACAATGGACTGAGAACAATCAGAACCACACGTTAGAATGGGTTTTCAATCTGAGAAAAAGATGGAAAAAGATTAATTTTTCCCTGAGAATGGAATTACTTTTTAATAGGTATTACAGTGGAGACCCCTAGACAGCCTGGAGTCTCCCTAAGGACTATGGGTATCTGGAAGGATAACATCTCAAGAAAAAGGTTGCTGAAGCAGAGATTCTTTACATGAGAAAATACAATGTTTTGGTATTACCAATTTTCAATTCTTGCCTTCAAATTCTTGGTAACACACCAATAATGACTGTGTGAAAACTTTTCTTTAGCTTTTTATAATAGTTGTTGTCATGTGCCATTAAGTAGAGACTAATTAGAAGCTGAATCTCCAGCCAGTTTTCAGTGGTTATAAATTGCATGTGAGGAAACTGCCCATCTCCTCCCCCTGAAGTGACGGATAAATTGAAATAACTTTTCTATGGGTTGACAACGCAGTTCCTTCCCACTAGGTCACCAGAGATACCTTTCTAACTGTGACCCTATGTAATATTTGTTCTTCTGTGCCAGATTTATTTCACTTAGTGTTACGTCCTCTAGTTACACCCCGGGAAGTATTAAAAGAAGATGGGAGGAAAGTACTGAGTCATTGTATTGAAAGGAATTGGCAGATACAGAAGAATTTAATGAAATAACATTTGAACAAGAGCCTATGGTGATGAAGGAAGAAGTTCAAGATGCTTTGAAGGAAATAGCAAAAAATAAGGCCCCAGGAATAGATGGTATACCAATTGA
>NW_006399758.1:25287788-25289624 GCF_000299155.1 Elephantulus edwardii | reverse complement strand
TGAATGTACCATGGACTGCCAAGAAAACAAACAGATTCATCCTGGAGAGGGTTAAACCAGGATTCTGGGGCTTCATCTGCCATACTTTGGACATGTTGTAAGGAGGTACAGGTCCTTGGAGAGGGGCATCATGCTTGGGAGGGTGAAGGGACAGCTTAGGAGGGGAAGACCCTCTATGAGGTGGATTGATTCATTGACTGGGGTACTCGGGATGGGTGTGTCAGAGGCCATGCGATTGGCACAGGATAGAGCAGGGTTTAGGGCTGTTGTACCTAGGGTCGCTATGAGTCACAAACGACTTGACAGCACATAACAACAACAACAACAGACATACCCATGTTATTTGTTTTTTGTAAAATTCTTTTTTGTGTTTTAGTATTGTTTAGCACTTTATTCTGTGAATGTACTATAGTTTTTTTATCCACTTATTCACTAACAGGCACTTAGGTTTGTTCTGTTAAATTTTGGCAACCCTAACAATTTCAACTTGCTTGGTTCCATAATCGACACTCTTGGCACCAATGGTCAAGAAATCAGAAGATGAATTACACTGGGAAATCTACTGTCAGGTATCTCTCCAAAGCTAAAGAGCAATGGTGTCAGTCTGGAGATGAAGATGTGCCTGATCCAGGCCAGGGTCTTTGCAATTACTTTCTATGCACCAGACTGTTGGGCAGTGACTAAGGTAAAAGGAGAAGGATCAATGCTTTTCAGTTGTGGTGCTGGAGAATAATACTGAACGTTCCATAGACTATCAAGAGAACAAACAACTTTGTTCTGGAAAGAGCGAAACAAGTTGCTCCTTAAAGACAAGGATTTTGAAGCTCTGTCTGACATACTTTGACCATGTTGCCAGAAGGGACCAGTCCTTGAAGAGGGACATGATGCTTGGAAGGGTGAAGGAACTGGCAATGGATTGACACAGTAACTGAGATAATGGGCTTAGGTGTGTCAAAGATAGTGAGACTGACTTAGGCTAGGACAGGGTTCAGAGCTATTATGTATAGTGTCACGATGAGTCACTGGCAAATTGATGGAACATAACAACAACTGACTTTTCTTGACTCATGTGTCCTACTTTCCATTATTCAATTACTAAAGTATGTTTCACCTCTTTTTGAGTCATAGCACAACAACATATGAAAGTCCTTTGTTGGCTGAAAGATTTGCTCTGCTCACATCATTAAAATTAGACTCTGAAGAGGAAGTTTTTAACCAGAGGAATGTTGTGTTTCTTCTAAGCTGATATTCTCACATTGTATCAGACAATGTTCCACTGCTATCCAAAGGTTTGTTGTTGTTATCATGAGTCAGAACAGAGTCATAGCTGATCCTCCAGGAGCTTTTCAGTGGCTGTAAATCACACAAGAGGACATTGTCCATCTTTCTTGCAAAGAGCAGTAGGCAAATTCAAACCACATGCCTTTGGGTTGGCAGTGCAACTCCTTACTGCTAGGCCAACAGTGCTGTTGCTATTGCTGTGTACTGTCAAGTACGATCTGACCCATAGCTGACCTTCCAGCGTTTTCAGAGACAGCGTTAGGCCAACAGAGTAGCTGGATCCCAAACATTCAAGTTACCTAGCCAACCCTGACATGCTGTTGCTGTTAAGTTCTACGAAATAAAATTGGACTCATAGTGACCCCATCTGACAGAGTAGAACTGCCAATGACATTTTCTTAGTCGCAATCTTGGAGGAAGCAGATCACCACATATTTTTCCCCTGCTAGGAAAAGAAACAGATTCATCCTGGAGAGAGTTAAACCGGGTGGCTCCTTGGAGGCAAGGATTCTGAAGCTTCCTCTAACATACTTTGGACATGTTGTAAGGAGGCAC
>NW_006399758.1:25259124-25286983 GCF_000299155.1 Elephantulus edwardii | reverse complement strand
GACACATCTGTTTGGTCTTTTGGCAGTTCATGGGATAGTGTGTACTCTTTTCCAGCACTACAGCACAAAGGTGGTATCAATTCTTCTGTAGTCCTTATTCATTGTCCAGCTCTCTGAAACATAGCAGGCTATTGAGAAGACCATGACCTGAATCAGGCACATTTTCAAACGGACATCATTGCTCTTCAGTATTATGGAGAGGTCTGTGACAGCAGATTTTTCAATATGATGTTTTTGTTGTTGACTGCTTTCCAGTGGAGCCCGACTCATAGTGACTCTATGAACAAAGACCTAATGCCTTTTTATAACTATTGTCATTTCTCAAAGTTCACAGAGTTTTCATAGAAATGTGGTTTAAGAAGTGGATGTCACTCCTGCTTCCAAACCTGTTTTGCAGCTGGGAGCTCCACCAAATACTGTCCACATTGAGAAAACATTATGGCATTTGACACACCAGTGGTACAAGGTTCAGCATCACAGCAAACCCAGATTGCCTCAATACAGAAAATTGACAAAGGGTGATGTACAAGGTAGAATTTTCCTCCAAAATATAGTAACAATAGTCTTACTTAGCAGTGGTTAAGTGCCATCAAGTTGAATATGACTCATAGAGATACAATGAACAAAAGACTTGAACTCTGCTCTATAATCAACATCATTCCTTTATGTTCATAGAGTTTCCAGAGGTATCTGGTTTAGGAAGTAGATGCCACTCCTGCTTCAAAATCTGAATCAATCTGGAAGCTCCTCCAAACACTGTCCATGATGGAAAACCATTATGGTATTTGGAACAACTATCACACAGTGTTCAGCATCATAGCAAATAGTTCAGCAAATAGACAAATGACTGCTATCCCACTTAAAGAATGTTCATCCTAACATTAATAAATTAATAAAACGTACCAAGGGTGTTGATTGTTGATCCATGAGAGATGAAATCATCAACAGCTTCAACCTTTTCTCCATCTATCATAATATTGATTGTTGGGCTTATGATGAGGATCTTTGTCTTCTTGATGTTGAGATGTAATTGATACCGAAAGCTATAGTTTTTTATCATCTGCATTAAGCATTTCATGTCCTCCTCACTTTAAGCATCCAATGTTGTGTCATCATCACAATTCACAGTGTAGGTCATTGATAAGTCTTCTTCCAATTCTAATGTCACACTTTTCTTCATAGAATTCAGTTTCTCATAAAAAATTGCTATGCATACAGATTGGATGGTTATGGAGAAAGATTACATCCTTGAATCACACCCTTCCTAATTTTAAGCTATGTACTATTATTCCTTGCTCTGTTTGCACAATAGTCTCTTGGTCTAGGAAAAGATTCTATATAAGTACAATGAAGTGTTCTGAGATACTTATTCTTCTTAAAGTGAGTCATAATTTTTTTTAATGATCCATGCTTTTAAAAACCTTTGCATAGTCAATAAAACAAATATATATTCTTCTGATACTCTTTGCTTTCAGCCAGGATCCATCTGATAACAATAATGATATCCCTGGTGCTGTGGCCTCTTCTAAAACCAACTTGTTAATGTACTGTTCTAGCTGCTTTTTTTTTTTCAAATCTTCAACAATATTTTGCTTGTCTGATATATTAATGATATTATTTGATAGTTTCCACATTCTGTTAGATCACCTTTCTGGGAATGGGGACAAATATGGATCTCTTTCAGTCAGGTGTTCTACCAGGAAGCACATCCAGGGATACATCTGTTAGTTTAAATAGGTCAATTGATATTCATTAATTCCTCAGGCCTTATTTTTTGCCAAAATGCCTTCGGTGTTGCATTATTAGGGACTTGTAAACACATCTGTTTGTTAACCAGTATGTGAATGTATGTTAAACACAATTCTGTGTAGGGTCTTGGAGAATACAATAAAAGGATAAAATGGCCATTGTGTTCAAATGATTTACAATGTAGATTGTCAGACAATATAACACTTGTAAATTGTGAGAATTGTAGCAAATAATTCCAAAGATTACCACCTGGATCAAGCAAACCTTAGTCTCCAGACTGACATTGTTGCTCTTCAGTACTTTGGAGAGGTCTCTGTCAGCAGACTTTCCCAATGCAATTCATCTTTTAATTTCCTGGCTGCTGGTACCAAGAGTGTTGATTGTAGAGCAAAGCAAACTGAAGCTGTTAACAACCTTAATCTCTTCACCATCTATCATTATGCTGCCAATCACCCCAGTGATGAGAATCTTTGTTTTCTTGATGTTGAACTTGATTCAATCTGTATTTAGGACTGCAGTCCTTGACCTTCTACAGCAAGTGCCTCAGGTCCTCCTCACTTTTAGCAAGCAAGGTTGTGTCATCTGCATAATGGAGATTATTGATGAGTCTTTTTCCAATCCTGATGCTACATTTCTCCTCATAGAGCCTAGGCTCCCAGATAATCTGTTCCTCAAATAGATTAAAAAGGTATGGAGATAGGACACATCCCTGGTGTACACCCTTCCCAATTTTGAACTACGCAGTGTTAGGGATGATAGAGGAGAATTGATGCCTTTGAGGTATGGTGCTGGAGCAGAATATGGAATATATTGTGGACTGCTAGAAGAACAAACAAGTCTGTCCTAGAGAGAGTGTGACCAGGCTGCTCCTTGGAGGCAAGGATTCTGAAGGTTCATCTGAAATACTTTGGACCTGTTGCAAGGCGGGATCCATCCTTGGAGAGGGACGTTATGCTTGGGAGGGTGGAGGGACAGTGCAGGAGAGGAAGACCCTCGGTGAGTTGGATTGATTCAGTGACTGGGGTAATGGGGGTGGGTGTGTTGGAGACAATAAGATTGGCACAGAAAAGAGCAGGGTTTAGGGCTGTTGTACATAAGATTGCTATGAGTCTCAGGCGACTCCACGACACATAACAAAAACAATAACAACAACAACAACAAATTGGGAGAAAGGCTGGTGTAAATGAAAGTCAAAGGCAAGGCTTCTAAGACAAAACTGAATTAATTTGAGCGTTGACTAAAGGAAAGAATTTGGATGAGGCCAACAACTGGAAAGCAATTTCCCAGGTTGGGAACAGTGTAATTTAGGAAAATTGATGGCATGTCCAGAAAACCAGCAAGGGAATAATGCAAGACTGGGAGTAAACAGAAGTAGGAGGAATGATTAGGATTCCCAATGAGGTGTCAGATGTGGAGACACTATGGAGGGTTGTGCAAAATGTCCTGCAAAGCCAGAAATACTGGACATTCTTATAAAAAGTAAATTTTAGTGCTCAAGTCTCTGAAAATAGCTAACACTGTCAAAAGAATGACAGCAACAAGAATTGGCTACACATATGCCAGAAACAACCCACAGCAAATATGGGGCTTTTATTTTCCAGCAAATAAGTTTCATTAAGTGATATCAAAAGAATCATCTCCAGAAAAAAATGAACTATGGAAAAAAGATTAGTACACGTTGTCAGCATAATAGTTGCCTTTGCTCTATTCTAGTTTTGATTTCCAAATAGAGTTGACAAATGCAAATCGCAAACTTGATAAACATCCCACACATTTCCAGGGCATCTTGGAGACAAATGGAGAGCCAACAGTATGACAAATAATATGAGAAGCCATTCAAATAGCTGATAGTGGGCATAAAATTGCTTTATTCCAGGCCTGGTGGTCTCACAATATTCATGCTCACTGCATTTCAGTATCAAGAAAATAAAACTTCTCACCACTGCACCAATAAGCGACACCATGATAGATGGAGAAAAGATGGAAATTGTCAACGACAGTCAGGAGATCAGGAGATGTATCACATTGGAAAAGTCTGCAATCGGGGATCTCTTCAAATTCCTAAGGAACAATGATGTTAATTTGAGGACTAAGGCATGCTTGCTTTAGACCATGGTCTTTTCAATCACTTACTACGCTGCTGGGAGCTGGACAGTCATTAAGGATGACAAAAAAAGTTGATGCCATTGAATGGTGCTATTGCAGAAGAGTTGCTACGATAGGCTATTCCTTGGAGGATATCATGCTTGGAAAGGTGGGAGGATGGTGAAGAGGAGGAAGACCCTGAGCCAGGTGACTTGACACAGTGACTGCAGATATGAGTGTGTCAAAGACAATGATAGCACAGGATAGAAGAGGGTTCAGTTCTGTTGTTACTAGGGTTCCTACGAGTCATACTCAGCTTGATGGCACTTAACAACAACTGTGCAACTAAAAGGAGGTAGGTTGCATCTCAGTGGTAGAATCATCTCATTTTAGAAAGCCATGAACCAATTATGTACACCCTGAGCCCTAAGCGGGATGAGTCCTCTGAGGAGTTACATGTAATACAGAGAGGTTTTAATAGGATTGAAAATGAGGTCATCTCAGGGCCTCCTGACTCTAAGAAGGATAGACTGTGTGACTGTGCTCAAGAATCTTAACTATTGATTAGAAAGACAAAGGAATCCATCAATATGGCAGAATAAACAGAAGATCTGACTAGGTTTTTTCATTTGCAACAATTGATTTCCTTTATTTTGCTATTGACTCTCAGAATAGAAATGTAGTTAAAGCAAATAGTAATAAAAATGAGAATTCATATGTTGTGGATTATCTACTATGCTACTTCAACAACTATTGATGTTTATAGACCCTGAGTTTTGTCTCCAATAGCAGTTTTACCTCATGGACAGAATTTTAAGTGTGTCCAAATTAAACAAATGATTCAGCCTTTTTATTTATTTTTTTTTGTCCACTGTCTATGATTATTTATTGAAGGAATAGGATTAAAATTTTTTGAAAAAAATTCTAAATGTTGTATGAGATTTGTGAGTGTATGTAAGAGTGTGTTTGGTTGAATGAACATTATTTTCTCTAGCCACTGAGGCTTTCATAAATGCATGAATCATCTGACTCATTCTGAGACTGCAGTAAAGCATTCTATATTATGCTAATTTCCTTGAAAAATAAATACTATTTTTTCAACACTTGCAATCAATAAATAAGTATTGAGCCATGTTAAAGAATTATTTTATCAAAGATAAAAGCAATTATATTATTTTTAAGATATTGCAGTTTGGTGAATCATAGGAGTGTCTACTGAATTCTATTCGGTGTGATCCTGCACTAAGAGAGTGACTGAGAGCAGACATGATGCAGCCATTTCAGTCTCTGGGCCTCCGATTCTTCGTGAAGACTTTTCCCCAGGCCTGTTGCCCTCACAAAGACCACCACATCCTTCAAATATCAGTTTGAACCTCTGATATTTGTTGTAGTTGTTGTTATGTTCCGTCAAGTCAGAACAGGCCCATGGCTAACCGTCATGGGAGTATTCAGAGGCAGCAGATCACACAAGCCCATCCTTTTCCTGCAGAACAGTTGGTGGATTAGAATCTTATACCATTTTGTTAACAGCACAATTCCTTACCACTAATACACTTTTGATTCTTTTAGATTTATTATTTATAAAACCACTGAAGCATAGCAATAACAGAATGAAGGACAGTGATTTTGCTGCTAGCAGGAGAAGAATGTGAAGTAATTAGAAGAAAAAAACATTGTTTGTGCATTAAATACACTGGGAGGAAAAATAAACTCATCTGTGTAAACAGAGGGAAAAATAATAGTAATGTGATCTGAAACCCAGAGCAACTAACATCCAAAACATGAGGGGAGAGAAAGAGAGAAAGAACACACACAATAGAAATTCCTCCTTTCTGCTTTTAAAAAATTTAATTAGCATATGTCACAATATCTCTCCCTAGCAACAATCTCACATTGGCTACACAAACCTAATGTGATTTCACAAAATCCAGATCTGCCTTGTACTTAAACACAGAGCTCTCTCATGATAAGACAAGGAAAAATAGCTTGAGGGGACAGAAGTGAGACCAATTTTCCTATCCCAGTTAGGGCTTAATGATCTCCCCTTAAGGACATTATCAGATACTCCCAGACAGCACCAATCTCTTCCCACCAATTATGCTCTCATTTTTGTAAAGATCAATAAAATATTACCGAGTTACTGGCTGTCTCAAATATGAATATGACCATGTGTAAACTCAATCCTAAATTGCAGAGACACATCTGGAGAGAATGTCCTTGGGCAAAATCTCTTGGGACCTGCAAGAGAGCCAAATTAAGGCAAGTCTCCCTGAAGTTTACCTCCATTAGAACTCCATAATTAACCTGTTAAAGTAGATATTTTTCAAAGATTTACCTTAAAAGAGATTTGATAGCAGAAAATTAAGGATTGTGCTATTGATTTTAGGAGGGGAAACAATTTTAATGCCACATTAGTTGTTAAATTTTACTTAAAAGGAAAGCAAAACACCATCATTACAAAATAAATGGAAAAATTGCTCAAAATTCAGCACACGATTTATCCCTTCCATATTCTGTGGAACTGTTCAAGTTGCTTTAGCTTTTATAAAGAGTGCACAGTGTCAGATATTTTGAACAATATTTGTCCAGCATGAATTTAATTTCTTTTTTAGCCACTATCCAAAACTGCAGCCTCCACAGGAGAAGTTTACAACTGAGTATATACCCTAAGGGAAGTGTATAATGTTAAAACAGTGTAACATTTCTCTATTGTGTGATGTGTGATTTCTCCTAGTAGATTGAGTGCCCTTTCGTTTGTGCCAAGTGAAGCATTCTTTTTAGCAGAATATCTCTTCAGAGATGAAGGCAAAATGTACACACTGCTGTGATTTTTTTTTGGGGGGGGGTAGGGAGTGGTGCAAAATATTCAAGGGAAAAAAATTCCACCTCATGCTTACTCCTATAAATGGAATATCTGGAAATAAAATTGGATAGTGACAATATGGCATTTCAACTGTGGATTATAGCTCTTCCATGTTTTGACAAGTTCCCTCAATAATGCATCTTTCTATAAAATTCCATGTCATGAATTCACAGCTTCCACATCACTGTTTTAAAGGAAGGACACTATTTTTGTCATTGTGACATTAACTCTTTTGCAAAGAACAGACAATATGGACAAAATCTTAAAACTGTCTTCTCTTAGATTTGGATGCATTTTGGTTTCCACTTCTTATGGAGCACAGACAGGACACCTGTAGTCTGAAGGTTTCATTGACCTTGACTTCCAGTAAGTAGACAACAGGAAAAATATGCTGGGATCACAGATATTGTAGCCATTCCTAAAACAATTAAGTAAAACAGACTGCATTCCTTGCTTCTTTGGTCATAGTTCTGTTGGGTTTTGTTAGCAATACAATGATTGATTAAATGTGCCTCCAGTTCCTCAGTTGATTCTTGCCTTCTATGTGTGAGATAAGGATGATTACCTCATGAACAACCACCACCTATCTGGACACCAAACCACTTCCATGAGGTCAGACATGTCCTCCTTGATCCTGGACCTCTTTCTCCTTATCTCAACACCAATCTTACTGATTTGCTGAGTTCAAAATCCGATGTGATAGCTCACATACCACACAGAACCATACTGAGGAAGTCAAAAGTTTATAATCCAGATTAATAACAGAATACAAACAAGACATCTCTCAAAATATGCACACAGGCATCTCAGCTTCAAGCCTTGCAGTGTTCCCAAGTTCTCAGTCCTGGCAATATTGGCTTCCTTCCCCCAGTTGTCTAACAAAGTTCTCAGTCCTGCCAAAATTGGTCCTGGCTCCCCTCCTCACCCAAGTCTCATCTCACATCAGGTCTCCATTTTAGCTGTGGTTACGTTTATCCTGGTGATGTGGTCTCCTTCCTCTTCACTGGTGGGGGAAGATCTCTCTTTGTTGCTAGAGCTGTTCAAATTATTGGTGATACTAACCAATCCTCTTGATTGCTGAGACTGGCCAATCCCCTTGTGGAAGAGTAGATAGACAATCCCCTTGCAGATAGGCCAACATACCCTATTTCCATAGGACCTCCCGTTTACATGGTCAGTCATCCACATTTGGATGGCTAGGGAAGCCATATTTAAAGATAAGCTCCAGTTTCCTTCTGCTGCACATGGAGTCGCTGAATCAGAGACTATGAGACAGCACCTAACACAGCAACCAGAAGCCGTGGGAATGAATAGGACTAAGAGGACAAAATCAGGTGAGAAATGTTAAACTACTTAATCTGGAAAATTATGTAAATGTCTATGTATTAAATATATTTCTCTAGCTATCTAACCATCATCTATCTTGCTAGCTTCATAAAGTCAAATCTTTGCCATGGTATTGGAACCAACTCTTAGTAGACCCCCCAGTGGGTTTTCAGAGGCTATAAATCACATGGAAGGAGTTTGCTCATTTTTCTCTTATGGATTAGAACCACTTGCTTCTGGGTTGGCAGCACAGTTCCTTATTCACTAGGTCACCAGAACTCCCTTATGATCTCATAAATAATTAAAACTAGAATGAATACAGGGTAAACTCATGGAGGAAAAATTCCCAAGGCAAAGAAAAACAGATGCCAAATGCCTAGTAGCAAGAAGTTGAGCTGCAATTCCCAAAACACTCACCAGCTGCTCCGCAGAAGGATGGGCAATCTCTTCCTGTGTGATTAATTGCCTTTGAAAACCTGCTGGAGGATCAACTATGTGTCAGTTCCAACTCTGTGGTACACAACAACAACAATAATTGTAATCGAGGGGCTTTGGTGACTTAGTGGTAAGAAGTTGCACTGCCAACCAGGAAGCACATGATTCAAATCCACCAGCTGCTCAGTAAGAAAGAGATCTTACACTTCCTTAGTTTGCAATGTAACTTCAGAGGATAGTTCAATCCAAGGTTTGTTGAGTAAAGGAGGACTGCAGTTTTGGGGTCTCTTTCATATCAATTATATCATAGCGACCCTATGTACAAGAGCCCTAAATGTCATTCAATCCTGTGCCAACCTTACTGTCTCAAACACATTCATTCCCACCACTCCACTCACAGGATCGATCTATCTCATTAAAGGTCTTCCTCTCCTGTGCCGTCCCTCCACTCTGCCAAACATTATGTCCCTCTCCAAGGACCAGTACCTCCTTGCAACATGACCAAAATATGTCAGACAAAGCATCAGAATCCTTGACTCCAAAGAACATTCCGGCTTCACCCTCTCCAGGACAAACCTGTTTGTCCTCCTAGAAATCCATGGTATATTCAACATTCTTCTCCAGCACCACAGCTCAAAGACATTGATTCTCTTTCTATCATCTTTATTCATTGTCCAACTCTCTGATGCATAGCACGTAATTGCAAAGACTATATCCTGGATCAGATGCACCTTAGTCTCCAGCCTCACTTCATTGCTCTTCAGTACTCTTGAGAGGTCCCTCACAGCTAACTTTCCCAATGCAATTTTTCTTCTGATTTCCTGACTGCTGTTACCAAGAGTGTTGACTGTGGAACCAAGGCAGAACATACAGTTTAAGAACTATATTATACCAATTCCATGAGACCATAAACCAACCAAAGGAACAGATTTTTATTTAATTAGCTTCAACTCCTTTTTTTGTGATTGTTTGAGTCAGATTTTGAGAGACAAGAGTAGCGTCAGTTTCTATGGTACATTTCCTCTTTAAGAGTTGACATTTTGGCTGTGCATCAAGATACAATGCAGCATAGAGCTCTTCCTTTACTCTGTAGTCTTTCTCCAACTCCAGGAAAAATTAAACAGTGTTAATATTTTATTAACTTGTTATTATTAAAAATCAGAGAAAAAGAGCACCATCCCTGCGTAGCTAAATTGGTTAAATTACTTGATTAGTAGCTAAAGATTAGTGGTTTGAACCTAATTATAAATATACCAGAAAAAATGTCTGAATGTCTGAAAGATACCAGCCTTGAAAATTCTGCTGGAGTATACTTCTGTTTGTACACATGAGGTCACAGGGATTAGACCAAGTAATTAATTTTCTTTCAACATTTTAAGTAACATATATGGACTTAGAAAAGAATCTGGATTATAATGCAATAAAGGAGTCTATAGTATCTGCATGTATTATTTTACAATGGAGAGACAATTGTTAATTTGCTCAATGGGGATATTCTGGAAGCTCTGAAAATAATGTAAGTTCCATTATTGCAGGGAACAGGAAACTTTCAATTAAGGAAATAGCAATTTATAAGTTTGATTTTTTTTTATCTTAGAAGTGATATTTGTGAGCATTTTTAATCCTTAAAAATAATTGGAAAAACAATTACATGTATATTACATTCTCTGATTACAGTATAAATCTTAGTAATGAAAGCTATCCTGGGTCAAGTAGCAAGGTTTATTCACCACATACTATCCTTAAAAACTTGTTATTTCATTTGGAAAGGGGTAAGGCACTATTTAAAGAGATTTTTTTCATATGAAATCAATCAAGATTAAGTAACTTTCTGTCTTAATAGCATATTGCCCACTTGTGCCTGCATAATAAAGGAAGGAGTTGCATAAATTGCTTCATTTTACTAGACTTCCTGAACCAGACAAAGCCAACATACAAAAATTACAAAATTATGTCGAGTTGGACATTTAAATTAAATATTATTTTTTGTTGATGCTAAGAGATATAAATCATTCTATTATGAATTGTTTACAGATATAAAATCCCTACAGGGTAATCGGTATTATATTTTATTTTATTAAATAATGTCGTTGTTGTTGTTGATTGCCTTCGAGTCTAGCATGACTCATACAACCCTATGAACAAAAGGCCTGAAGCCCCTCTACAACTATCAACATGTATCAAAGTTCATAGAGTTTCCAGAGGCATGTTATTTAGGAAGTGGATGCCCCTCCTGCTTCCAATATTAGAGAATATAAATATATAAATGATAAAAGGATTATTAAAAAAGTAGACGATTTTACACGATCTATGAAACTGTGGCTGGCTCTCAGCATCTCTCTTGGTGATGATAGCAGTTAATATGCTTGAGACTGACTGAAAATTTTCAGGTTTGAGTTCACCCTCAAGTTCCTCAGCAGAATGTTTTAGCAATCTACTTCTGACACATGAACCCTGAAAACCCTTTGCAGTACAGTTCTGTTTTGACACACATGGATTCACTATGATTTTGAATAAATACAATGGCAACTAGTAAATTAGCCAGTGTTATTCAGTTGAGTCCAATTCATAACAATCTTCCATCAGGCTGTAAATCTTAAACAGAAGAAGACTGTGGGTCTTTCTCCATCAGTTGCTGGTGAATCAAATTACAGATGTTTCAGTTAGCAGCCTACGACTTTACATACTGCATGACTACAACTCTTTAAATGGTAACAGAAGGCTACTTTAAGCCTTGCTGTTGTTGTTGTTTGGCATCAAGTTGGAACTAACCCATAGCTGACCTACCAGTGAGTTTTCAGAAGCAGTTAATCATACAAGAAGAGATTGTCCATTCTTCTGTGGAACATTTGGTGGATTCAAACCACATGCCTTTGGGAATAGGCTACTCAAAAAGTAAGTTGTTAAAAAAATAATAAAAAAAAGTAAGTTGTTTGGCCACTAGTTAAAAGCAAGTAATGATGTCAAGGGCATCTAATAAAAATATCTCTAAGAGTTGTACTTGTAAAAGCTGAAAAAAGATCCCAAAGCTACACTGGCCAAATCCAGAATGCACTGCCAAGAAGCTCTGGCAGCACAGTGGATGCTAAACAAAGAGCTTACAATTTGAAGCCACCCTCTGCTGTGGAGAAGAAAGATGGAGCAGTTAGCTTCTGGGAACATTACACTCTGTGCTGCAGGGACAATATGAGGGACATTAACTCCATGGCAACTAGTAAAATGCTTAATTAGAGAATATTGAATATTGTATCAACTACTACTGAGTTACTGTTACATGCCACTGAGTCAGAACCAACTCATAGATGACCTTCAAGGTGGTTTTCAGAGGCAGAAAAATCATACAGAAGATTTTCCATCTTTCTCCCATGGAGCAGCTGGTGGATTCAAACTGCATGCCTTTGGGTTGACAGCACAACTCCTGACTAGAAAACTGGACAGTTATATCTTTAAGGAAGTGTAACCAGGTTTGTCCTTAGAAGCAAGAATGATGAAACTTTAAATTTGTCTCACATGCTTGGTGTGTTGTCAGGAAAGGCCAGTCCATGGAAAAGACCTCATGCTGAGTAAGGTCAGCAAAAGAGAGGAAGACCCTCTAGTAGTTGCATTGATAAATGGGCTTGAGCATGATGGATTGAGGTTGTGAAGCTGGCACAGAGTATAGAGCCATTAGATCTGTGTGACAGGGTCAACATGAGACACAGCAGACTCAATGGCATGTAACAATGCAAGTTGTGATGTTATGTGGGTTTTGCCTTTACAAGCTACATGTAAAAATAACAGCAAAAAACCCTAGGCCGAACAACTGGAGTCTGGCTTGTAAGGCCAGACTTGGACCTAATTATCTCTGAAAAAAGGAAAACAAAGAAAAGACAATCTTTTAAATCTCTGTTTCTCTATTCCACTCTGTCTCTCTATGTTTGGGGTTGTTTGTGAGTGTGTGTGTGTGTGTGTGTGTGTGTGTGTGATTGAGATGACATTTTTTTGTCTGCTATTCTAATCTGGTAGAGTGACATGGTGACTACCACAATGGGCTCTTGTGTTTCAGGAAGTGTGATGATGGTGCAGGATAGAACAGGGTTCAGCTCTTTTGTTTACAGGGCCTCTATGAGTCATATTCAATCTGACAGCATCTAACAAAAAGAAGTCTAGCCTGCTTGTTGCAATTACCAATTAAAATAATAGATGGAAAATCACTCTGAGTCACATGAAATAAGTTTATTCCATTATTTTTAGGAATATTTAATGAGACTATTTTCAGTAATACTTTTATGGTTACTCTTAAATACGAATTTACTGAAGTTATTCATTATAAAAAGATCTGAAAATCTTATTTATCAGAAATATTATGCTGGCTGCAAACAGGGAGAATAATTCTGTCTGTTTTAGGCAAAGTGAAACTATGTTCTCCCAGGATTTTCAAGATTTTGATGATTAAGCTTAGTGGATTTATTTCCTCAGGCTGTAGTAACACATTCCCATAATCTGGGTGACTTAAAACAACCGAAATTTATTGTCTCACAGTTTTCAAAGCAAGAAGTCTAAAATCAAAGTGTCAAAGTGTTGGTTCTTTCTTAGCTTTTGATGATGCCAGCAGTACTTGGCATTGATTGCTTTATACCGGCATCACTCCAGTATCTGCATCACTCCAGTAGCTGCCTCATCTTCACATGATTCTTTCCTCCATATGGCTCTGCTTCTCAAATGCTTTTCACCTTTTCTTGTAAGGATATCAATCATTGGATTTAGGTTCCATAATGACAAAACCATCTCATCGCCAAATCTTTAACTTAATTACATCTGCAAAGATCCTTATCACGAATAAGGTCACGTTCCAAAGCGCCTGCTGGTCATGTATTTTGAAGGGATGTAATTCAACTCACTGAATTCGCAGAACAGACAAACCCAGGAACAGCTCTAGCTGGATCTGGTGGTGTAGTCCATCAGGTGTTGCCCTAACTCAAGGTAGCTTCTCTGTGGTGATTCAAATCCACGGGAGGCTCAGAGGAAGAAAGTTTGGCATTTTTTCGTGTCATTTTTCCAATGTGATTTACGGCCTTGGAAGACCTGATGGAGGATCAGCTGAGTTCCAACTCAACAGCATCAAGTGAAAGTGATCTAGAGATGAGGGGGCAGGAAAAACACAGCAGCTATTTGGAGAAGTCCAGCAACACCTAAAATACCTACAGTGAATTCTTTTTAACTGATGATGGGTGATTTTCAAGACATTTATGTCTTATTACAACACAGGCCCCAAACAATTTGGAAGGTGTTGTGAAATGCACTGTGTTCCCATAAAACAAGTGTTGTAAATCCTAAATGCTATGCCTAGGGCTCTAATCTCAGCTGGGAAAGAGTTGCCTTTGTTACATCAATGAGACAAGATTATTATAGGGTGTATCTTGATTCAATTTCTCAGCAGATGAAAATAGAGCCAATTAGATGGAGATAGAGGAGAGAAATGCCAAGGCACATGAAGATGCCAAGCCTAGGAGCAGAGCTCAGAAGAGAAAACAATGCAAAGACCTTCCTCCAGCTGGAAGGGCGATAGAGAAAATCTTCCATAGTACATTCCGTTTTCTAGCCTCCTAAACTGTGAGAAAATAAATTTGTGTTTGTCAAAGCCACCCACGTGTGCACTTTCTGCTTCAGCTCTCTTTTTCTCTCTCTCATTGCCATTGAGTTGGAACTAACTCATAACGGACCCTCCTTTGGGTTTCCCAGACTCTAAATCACGCAGAAGAAGATGGTCCATCATCCTCCCTCCTCATCCTCCTATGGTGAATTTGAATGACCAGGGACACAATGCCTTTGGGTAAAGAGCACAACAGCCAGCATTGGATCAAGAAGACTGATGGCTATAACTCAGTCATCCCATAGTGGTGTGCATCACTGGCCAGTATCACTTTTCCTGATTTTAAGAAGCCCAATACTACCACCTGTTGTTACATACTATCTAGTCATAATCAACTCATTGCTAACCATGTAGCGAGTTTTCAGATGGTAAACTGTTTGGGGGGAAGTTGCTCATCTTTCTCCTGCAGAGCAGCTGGTGGATTCAAACTTTGTGTGCCTTTGGGTTGGCAGTGAAACTCCTTACTACTAGGCCACAAGAGTAATTGTTAAATATGGGTCACCCTTCATAGCACGAGGGTAGGAGTAACAGGGAGTATAAACCAAGAGTTTTTGTAGTGACAGAAAGACTATCTCTAACCAAAACTATATAAAAAAGGAAATTGAGATGGTAACAGTAACAGGATTGAATTCTGAGCAGATGAAATAATAAATGTTCACAGGAAATGTGACACTTAATTGATACCTTGCTTTCACTATGTATATCTTGGTAATTCAATTATCTACTATTCCTCTAAAGGACAGAACGGTATTGCTGAAGTGGCAGATATATATGCAAGACATGGAATTTTAGATGCTACTACTTATTTGTACTGACTTATTAATGTTATTTTACTGAGCAATCCAGCATTAAAAATTAATACATTTGACAGATAATATTTAGCGTATCTATTTCAGAGCCAGGAGATCTCCTTTAATTTGAGTAAAGACATGAGATTCCACAGGGAGTCTACACATTTGTAAGTCTGATAGTATTTTGCTCAGGTGGGCTTTTATCTGTGCAAAAATAAAATCTGATACTTGCAATGATAGTTATTTCTCTTGAATTATTTTTATGATGATAAAGGGTTGGTTTGATTCACCTGATCCTCTAGTTACAGTGCAATCTCAGCGAGGTTCCAGGCAGTTGACAAGAGCAGGCTCCTAAGTGGATGGAATTGACCTTCACCTCTCAAGCAATCAGGGAAGGAAACAGCTAAAGAGGTGAATAAAGCAGTCTGAGAGAAAAATGAAAGACTAAAGACACAGCTGAATGCACAAATGCCTAATTGACAAACTAAAGGTAATAATTAGGTTAGGGTCAGAGAACCAAGAAACAGCATTACATTCCAGGCAGAATATTTTTAAAACAGATGGGCAATTGGATAAGGGAATCTTAATCTGTAATACTAGTAATTTCTATTTATGGCTTAGGTTATGAATAGGTTTGCTGGGTTTTTTGAATGGTCAGGATCAGCAATATATATTCATTCTAAGTGTTGTAACTATCACAGTTTAAAAGCTTACTTGTAACATTTGAGGGTAAGCCACCTAGGTACAAAATGTCTAAATATTTAAAAGCTGCCTATAAGTCTAAAACATTGCTAAATAAAAGTGCAGCCAGAGTGCTCCTTGAAGGCAAAGATGGTGAACTTCATCTTTCATACTTTGGGCACAGTAGCTAGGCAAGGCTATTTCTTGGGTAGAGGCAATCTGCTTGGATAGAAGGAGGTTTGGCAAGGGAGAGGAAGACCTCCAACAAGATGGGTTGACATGGTGTCTTTAGAAATGGGCTCTACTGTGTCAGAGATGATCAAATAGTATGGATTTGGGCAAGGTTCAGGTCAAATGTTCATGCGATCCACTGAGTCATACTCCATTTGATGAGACCTAACAACAGTTACAAGTAAATTATCTACATAAACCAACATTATATCTGCAATCCTTTGGTGGTAGAGCTTAGAAAGAGCCCTGGTGTGTATTCTATCATATGTTGGGCTACTATTGGAAAAATCAATCCTTTGAATTCCTCAGCCACACCTTTGCAGAAAGATGAGCAGTCTTTCCCAAAAGAATCACAATCTCAGCAATGAACTAGAAGGTCATTATTAATCATAGCTGAGTTGACTGCAGGGTTTTGTTTTTTACAGAATTTGGAAAAATAAAATCTTCACCAAAACCTATACCTTTATCTGGGAACTACATTTTTGAACATTTACTTTTAGAGATTTTAATCAGGCTGATTGTTTAACATCCACCATTAAAAGAGAAATCATTATCAAATTATTAAAAATTAGGCTGTAGGAAGAGTTACAGAGTCATAATAAGGTTTGTGCCCTAAATGTGCTCCTAGGATAAAAATTGAAACAACAAAATAAATAGTTCATGGCTAGGTTTTCAGAGGCTGTGAATTTCACAGGATGTGATTGCTTATTTTTCTCCTACAGAGCGGTTGATGGATTTGAACTAAGAACCTTGAGGTTGGTAGTGCAACTTCCTACCACAAAGTGGAAAAGGCTAAAAAGCAAAGGAATGATTTTTTATGCTTTTTTAAAAAATTAATTTTAATGAAAATTTACAGACTTTGGATTTCCATTCATTCATTGTTTCACTTTTCTCCCTGCCTCCCCTCCCCCCTCCAATTCACTCTTCTCTTTGAAAAGTAAAAGAAAAACTCTTTCATTGTTATACAGTCCCTCCCCCGAGGTCCAGTCCACTATACAGCTTTCTTTCTGGACTCCTGTCATGACAAAAATACCTAATCACATATCCCTTTTAAAAAGTTCTCTTCCTCATCTGTTTCAGTGCAGTATACATAATTTATTCTCTCAGGAAATATCTTTTTAACAGAGTCCAGGCTTGCACCTACAGACTACAAGTTGGCAAAGTTTCATCTAAATTTTAACAAATTCACAGATGGAATAAAACCAGAAATATGAGCAAGGCAATAAGCTTAAAACTCTCCCACTTCTACTACCTACCAAAACAAAAATTTCCTCTGGTTTGAGGAAACAGTCTTTGAAACAATTGGATAGATTTCTTTCCTCAGTCAACACTCCCATCTCTATTTACATTTTTCTTTTAACCTTTGTAGTTGGTAAGGTTAATATACTGGGGCCACGCTATTTGATACAGATGTCATTATAATCACAATCAATTTTCCTGATTTGAGTAGATTCTCCACTGATTTGAAAGATATGTAAGGTCAAATCTCCAGTACATATGTAGGTGAAATGATTTACATGTGAACCTCTGTTGTTGGTAAATACAGCTCTAAACCCTAATAATAAGTTTTTGCTAGTTGCCATCTAGCTGATTCTGGCACTTGCAAACCCAGAATTTAGAGTTTTCAGGCTATGGCATTTTGCAAAGAGATTGCCAGTTCTGTCACTGTGTCAACCCATCTCATTGGTGGTATTCCTCTCTTTCACTGACCCCTCTACTTTTCCACAAATGGCATCATGCTTTCTTCTAACTCTTTATAATTTTAAATTCTGCACCTTCTTTTACCTACTGAGAAATCAATATCAGTATCATTTTAAGTGTCAAAAAGACTGGTCTCCTAATACTGTCTTAATTCAAGCTGAGCATATTCTTATTGAAAGTAAAAACTCCAATAACATTTTTAATCACCAAATATCAAAATGTCAAGGAGAATAAAAAGTACTATTTTTTTCCATCAACTTTAAATCCTCCACTATTTCTTGTGCTCTTCTCCTTATTCTAAAGTTTGTTCAGAAGGAAGATGACAGAGAGGCTCAGAGCTAAAACTGGGGCAGCCCTACATCGGTACAAGATGCTTCAATTATAAAGTGCCTCAGTCACTGAGTATTTTGCAGTCTCTTTATTCAAACATTACGGTTGCGTTTTGATGTTCCAAATGCTTCAAAGTAGGTCACTTTGTACTACACTAGGGAAATTTTTAAAAGATCTTTTTAATTACCTCTGGTTGTAACTTTTAAGGTTCTTCCCTGCTTCTGCCTCAAACTCTTTTAGATCACAAAGATATAAAGATGAAGGCAACATGATTGAGTTGGGTACAAAATTAAAATCAAGCAAAACTTTTAAACATGCTTGCCTACCTTCTTGTGATGAACAAATACCTTCTGAGAACATTATTCTATAAAATTTGTTGTCTGTATAGTTCTACATGTTTACCCTGGTAGTACAGTAGTTAAGTATTTAGGTGATCCTTAGAGTCAGTGGTTAGTATCCATCAGCTTCTCTGCTTGAGAAAGATGTCACAGTCTGATTCTATAAACATTTATAGCCTTGAAAATGAGATGGGGCATTTCTATTGTTTTCTACAAGGTCACTATGATGAGTTGGAACTTGGCTTTGGGGAATTATATTTGTAAAGCAGTCCCAGCTACTAGGGAGAAATAACTGTCTAATGTTTATATTCAAGATAGTGTTAAATGCTGTATTTCTATCTTATGTTCAAACTGTTATGTTTTTATTGTGTGCTGTCGAGTTGGATTACACTCATAGCTGACCTTCCAATGAATTTTCATAGACTGTAAATTGCACAGGAGGAAACTGACCATATTTCTCCAGATGAAAAACTCGTGGATTCAAATTCCTTGTCTTTGAGGAGACAGTGCAACTACTTACCCACTAGACTTCCAGAACGATGGAAAGCGAGCAACATTTATGTTAATCATTTACTGTATACAATGAGCTTTCTGTGCCTGTCAGTTAAGCATGTACCAGCTAGCAATTATCATAAAACTCTGAGACCACTCAATTTAGTCACACATCTAGAAAACAACAACAGAACCTTTATTCTAAGAGAGTCCCTTTGTACAATGAATATGTTGTTGTTGTTATGTGCCGTCGAGTCATTTGCAACTCATAGCGACCCTATGAACAACAGCCCTAAACCGTGCTCTATCCTGTGCCAATCTCATTGCCTCTGACACACCCATCCCGATTACCCCAGTCACTGCATCAATCCACCTCATAGATCATAGAGGGTCTTCCCCTCCTGCGCTGTCCCTCTACTCTACCGAGCATGATGTCCCTCTCCAAAGACCTGTCTCTCCTTACAACATGTCCAAAGTATGTCAGGCGAAGCCCCAGAATCCTTGCCTCCAAGGAGCAGTCTGGTTTAACCCTCTCTACAATGAATCTGTTTGTTTTCTTGGCATGTCCATGGTACATTCAATACTCTTCTCCAGCACCACAGCACCACAATGAATATAGATTGGTGTAATCCATTGAAACTTAAAGTTGTAAAGCCAAGATACTACCAACAAATTGAAGTAAAAGCTAAAGAGGCAAAGCTGAGTGGAAAAAAAAAAAAAAAAAGCTAAAGAGACCAAGTAGTTAGTTTGCTTTGACACTGGAGATAACCATTCTAGATGACTGAGGCTTTTTCAAGTGAGATGAAAGGATAGTTTTCTTCCCCTAACTGACAAGAGTTAGAGAACAATCAGAAGGCCTGTAAAAAGGAAACTATTTCACCCTTCAAGTCCTAAAAAACCCCTCAAACATCTGATAGAAACTACACTTTGCTATGTTTCGTCTTTATTAAAATTTTTTTCAGAAGAAATTTATGCTGTTTAGTAAAGCAAGATATTTTATCAAGATGTATCTATTGAGAAGCTCGTTTTAACTGTTTCTCTCACAACCACTTACTAAATATCGAAGCTGTGAGAAAATGTAATCTTTTCAATTTGTATACTAGAATGTCTCTAATAGAGTGTTGTCAATAATTTGTTGTCAATTAATTTGTTCTTATATCTCCTGATGCACAGTCAGTGCCTGTTGTCATCTTCCCAATAACCTTTTTTCCTTCTAGATAGAGAAAAAAGAGAAAAGATAATGTGTATATATAGAGAGAGTTGTTATTGTTGTTATGTGCTGTCAAGTCACTTGCAACTCATGGAGACCCTAAGTGCAACAGCCATGAAACCTGCTCTATTTTGTGCCAACTTTACTGTCTCTGACACACCTATCCTCATTATCCTAGTGATTGTATCAATCTGTCTCATCAATGGTCTTCCTCTCTTTCTCCATCCCTCCACCCTTCCAAGCATAATGTCTTTCTCCAAGGACTAGTCCCTCCTTGCAGATGCCCTTACCTCCAAGGAGCAGCCTGGCATCACCCTCTCTAGGATGAACCTTTTTGTTCTTCTAGCAATTCATTCAACACTTTTCTGCAGCGTCACAGCTCAAAGGCATCAATTCTCTTTCTATTATCCCTAATCATTGTCCAGCTCTCTGATGTATAGCAAGCAATTACGAAGACTATGGCCTCAATCAGTCTCCAGACTGACCTCTTTGCTTTTCAGTCCCTGACAGCTGACTTTCCCAATGCAATTCATCTTTTTATTTCCTGGATGCTGGTACCAAGAGTGTTGATTGTGACCCAAGTAAACTAAAGCTATTAACAATCTCAGTCACTTCCCCATCTATCATAATGCTGCCAATCGACCCAGTGGTGAGAATATTTGTTTTCTTGATGTTGAGCTTCAATCCTTATTGAAGGCTACAGTCCTTGATCTTCTGCAAAAAATACTTCAGGTCCTCCTCAGCTTCAGCAAGCAGGATTGCGTTATCTGCATAACACAGGTTGTTGATGAATCTTCCTCTAATCCTGATGCCACATTCCTCCTCATTTAGCCTAGCCTCCTGGATGATGTGTTCTAATTTATCTTTCTATCTCTATCTCTATCTCTCTCAGGAGTGGCATCTGAGAATAGTTACAGAAATGCTTCAGGTCTTTGTGTGTGTGAAAGAGAGACAGAGAGAATGAAGGAATGAGAATCAGTCATTGTGTGTCAGGCATATTACAACAATTGGAAAACACCAGTAAAGGAAAGTGAGTGCATAAGTGTGTATGTTTGTTCTCATGTATGCTGGGCAGTATGTTACTGTGGCCTTTAAAATCAAGTAGAAGAATCTGGAAGTTTTGGAGAGGGCTTAGAAGCATTTACATGTTAATTAACCACAGGATAAGGAGCCTTTCCAGGAAGAATTCATACAATAAAAAGTTGTATCCTTTCTCCTCCATCTCATTTAATATTGTGTAATTAACAAAATGTGTAAATGTGCCACTTCATGAAAGTCCATTGTCAACTGAGATCTATTCCCCTAAATGAACTACTTCCATTTTCCAGCACTGGCTCATTGTGGTAGCTATCCGTGCCAGAATATGAAAGGCTCAACTTACTTACCGTGCAACTTTGGCTTAGATATACTATGATATGGGGTGATTAACCTCTCACTTTAAATATAAATTTTAAACATATAGGGATATATAGATATGTTCAGAGTTTCCAGAGAGCTAAAGATCAATGATGTCAGTCTAGAGACTAAGGTGCATCTGGTCCAGGTCATGATATTCTCAACTGCTTGCTGTGAGAGTCTTTGAGCTGTGGTGCTGGAGAAGAGTATTGAACACACCATGAGCTGCCAAGAGAACAAACAGATCTACCCTGGAGAGAGTGAAACCAGGTTGCTCCTGAAGACAAGAATTTTTAAACTCTATCTCACATACTTTGTACTTGTTGTCAGGAGGGACTAGTCCTTAGAGAGGGAAATAATGCTTGGAAGGGGGGAGGATTAGTGCAGGATGGGAAGACCCTAGATGAGATAGATTGACACAATGACTGTGGCAATGGTATCAGGTGAGTTGGAGAATGTGAGGTAGGCTTAGAATAAGGTAAGGTTCACAGTCATTGTTCATAATGTTGCTATGAGTCATAGTTGACTTAAACAGCATGTTACAACCATCAACAACATAGATATGTAGATATATATTTGTGTCTACATGCATCTATATGCTTATAGCACAACATGCTAGGGAAGGTGGAAGGTCAGAGGTAGTAAATTGTACAGAAGGAGACTGACTATATTTCTTTGCCTGAGCAGCTGATGGATTCAAACCACATACCTATAGGTTGGCAGTACAGCTCCTTACTCACTAGGCTACCAAATCTCCCTCCTATTATATTAGTAGAGTAGAAATGGATACCCTAAAAATAAAACAATCTACATCAAGAAGGAGAAATAAAAGAAAATGAGAACGAACTCTTAGAAAAGTAGCATATTCAATTAGAGATATGTTTCAAAGTTTAGGTGTTTGGTGGAGGAGAGAGGTAGGAGAAGAAGGTGGAGTATTCTCCAGAGAAGGTCACAATTCTTTTTTAAGGAGTCTTTATTGTGTTAAGATATATGTTAATTTTTTGAAAGATAGTGAAGCAGTCACCATGTTTCTCTTTACGAAATCATCATCTACTCTGTTTGCTTATATGAGTAACACCAGACCTCAATCGCGGGGATGGAGACAGTGATGTACTTACGGAGGGGAGATTGAGAGTGTTGATCCCCATACTTATAGTTCCTCTGTAGTAGAGAGCAGGTATATTTGAGAATGAGAAAATATTACATCTTCATCTTTTTTCTTTTGCCGCTATATATGCTAACAGTAAAGTTGTTATGTGCTGTCAAATCACTTGTGATTCATAGTGATCCTATATACAACAGCTCTGAACCCTGCCCTACCCTGAGCCTGTCTCATTGGCTCTGACACACTTTCCCCCATAGCTCCAGTTACTGTGTTGATCCGTCTCATCTGGGGTCTTCCTCTCCTGGGCTGTCCCTCCATCCTTCCAAGTATGATGTCCTCCTCCACAGCTGGTTCTTGCTGGCAACATGTTCAAAGTATATCAGACAGAGCTTAAAAAACCTTGCCTCTAAGGAACAACGTGATTTTACCTCCTCCAGGACAAACCTATTTGTTTTCTTAGCAGTCCACGGTATTTTCAATACTATTCTCCAAAACCACAACTCAAAGGCATAGATTCTTCTATCATCCTTATTCATTATTCAGCTCTCTGATGCATTGCAAGTAATTGTAAAAACCATGGCATGGATTAGGAGTCCTTTAGTCTCTAGGCTGACATCGTTGCTTTTTAGCACTCAGGAAAGGTTCCTGACAGCACGTTTCCCCAACACAACTTGTCTTTTGATTTTCCTAATACAATTAGCTCTGCCCAAAGAATGAATATCACCAGGCAGTAGAGGTTTAGTTAGGGGTTGTTGTTGTTGTTGTTGTTAGGTGCCGTCGAGTTGTAGACAACTCATAGTGACCCTATGAACAAAAGACCTGAGCACTGTTCATAGAGTTTCTGGAGGCAAGCTATTTTGGAAGTGGATGTCACTCCTGCTTCCAAGCTTGTTTTAATCAGGGAGCTCCACCAAACACTGTCCACTATGGGTAATCATTATTGCATTTGACATATCAATGTCACACAGTGTTTAGCCTCACAGCAATCACGAGTTACCTCTGTATAACAAATAGACAAACCAGTGCTATGCCATTTAGAAGATTGTTTGACCAAAAACAATTTAAACCAGGCCTGAGGGCTGCACAATAAAATCACCTACCTTGGACTTGGTAGCATAATCTTCTGTCCACTAGGCCAGCATAGCTCTCTCTATGTTGTGGCTGTTATTGTTGTTAGGTGTAGCGGGGGGGGGGGGAGATTAATGTGTGAGACCAGGGAACTGGATGGAAGGTAGGAAGGGACCACAATGCACATTCCATATGGGGAGGCAGGACCAGCGATATGATTGGGTAGTCTTTATCTGCTCTTTTGGGTAAAATGTCAGATATTGTTGTAAAGCTGAGCATCTAAAGTACGAGAGACTAGGAAGAAGGACTGGCCATCCACTTCTGAAAAAAAACAAAACAGAACTTCTAAAGCATAAAGAGGAGCTTCTAGAAAACATCTAATAAACAAAAACAATAACCCCAAATCCAAGAAACTAATAAAAAAACAAAACAAATTTCTCCCTCCACAAACACAAAAAACAATGCTGTGGAGAAAGATGAGCAATCTTCGCCTGTGAGATTTACAGTCCCTGAAAACTGGGGAGAGAGTCACCTATAAAACAACGGACAACTATTTTGAGAAATTAAACATATATGATTGTTTTTCAGATAGTGGCAGGATTACTGGGTTTAATGGAAGTGGCAGGATCAGTGGGAAAAAAGCAGTTGGACTGGCAATACATTTTAACCGTAAAGAAGGGACACTGAGGTTTAAAGTTTTTGAGAACCAAAATACTAGGTTTTCAAAAAACAGCAGCATCTCTCTGGACTCACCACCTATGAATTCAGCTGAAAGGCAAACAAATGGCTCTCTAAGCTGTTTATTATGATTCAACATCTTGTCTACCATCACGTCTTCTCCTGGTCCATCAGGAGCACTGTTGCACTGAGGAGCACAACTACACTAGCCTCAGGCCCTGACAGTGTCTAACACACCTCCTAGATGGCAGGCACACCTCCAGGTCTGAAACACCAGGGGCTGAGAAGTAGGGAAGCGGCCTAGCTTCAATAATCACAGCTCTCCCTGGTTACCATAGAAAAGAAACAGTCTGGCTTTCAGAAGTTTATACTCCACCTGCAACACCTGGCAGGCCCATATTAATTTTTCCTTTTCAAACAGAATTTTGCCAGACAGAACCCAAAATTGCTTCAGGTGTACTCTTGGTCATTCATATGCAGCATTTCATAGCAGCATACTATGGTGGTTAAAAACTTTGGATATTTCCATAAAATGGGGGGAGGGTTGAAACCTAAAGAAAAGAAACCCAAAAGTTAGCAAATCAAAACAACTATTCAGTTGTATTCAATTCACATCTTTATACATTTGCTTTATCATAACACATAAATAAATATGAGAAATAAAAATAGGGGAAACTCATTGTGTTTTTCAATCTGAGGCAACTGAAAGACAAATTCAAACCCTAAGTCTCAATATTGAAGAATACTAAGGGCAAATGTTGGATGATCCAAGAAGCATAAAAAAACAAAAAGATGAAGGGAATACACAGAGTCACTGTCCCAAAAAGAATTGACTGACACGGTCTCTGGAAAAGGGCAACTCTGCCTCCAGGAGCCAGGGAAGCCACGCTTGGCCTTGGGTTGAAGGCAGCAGCGGCTGCAAACCCAAAAGGGCCCTTGGGCTGCAGTCTTTTATTGTTTTTGTTCAGACATTCCTCTAGGTCGTATAGCCCTGGTGTACAAGTTGCCGTCCTGCAGTTACTTGTGGTTGCTGTGAGGCTGAACACTGTGACACGGATGTGTCAAACACGTTAATGGTTGGCTACGCAATGCAGACTGAGAGTGGGGTGGAGCTCCTGATTGAACAAGCGTGGAAGGAGGAGTGGTATCCACTTCCACAAGAGCTTGCCTCCGAAAACCCTATAAACCTGGAGAGAAGATGAAAGACACCCAAGCTTCAAGGACTCTCCTTCATAGGGTCACTATGAGTCGCCTGCGACTCGACGGCACTTAACAACAACAACAACAACAGCCCTATGAGCAGAAGCCAATGGTAAGCAAGGAAGAAGTTGAGGACACACTGAAGGCATTGGCCACGTGTTTGGCCCCAGGAATTGATGGCATGCTGATTAACACGTTTCAACTAACCAATGTGGCCCTGGATATGCTCACCAATCTGTGCAAAGAACTTTGGAGAACAGCTGTCTGGTCAACTGCCCATTCCCAAGAAAGGTGACCCAACAGAATGTGGAAACTATTGAACTATATAATTAATATCACACACAAGCAAAATACTGCTAAAGATAATTAAAAAATGGCTAGAAACAGTAAAAAATAGGGAACTGTTGGATGTTCAAGCAGGATTTAGAAAAGGATATGGCATCAGCGATACCATTGCTAATGTCAGATGGATCCTGGTTGAAAGTAAAGAATACCAGAAGAATATCTACTTATGTTTTATTTACAAAGCAAAACACTTGACTGTGTGTATCATAATAAGTTATGGCTAACATTGAGAAAAATGTGAATCCCAGAACACTTGATTGTGTTCCTGAAAAAACTATATCTAGACCAAGACACTATTGTGAGAACAGAGTAAGGGAACACATATGTTTTAAATGAAACAAAGGAGGGCATCCTATTCTAGATAGTGTATCCCATCTCCCAAACTATTTAATCTGTATGCAGAGCAAATGATTTAAGAACCTGAACTCTATGAAGAAGAATGTTGCATCAGGATCGGAGGAAGACCCATCAATAACCTGCATTAATCCAAATGACACAACTATGCTTGCTGGAAGTGAGGAAGACTTGAAACACTTGTTGCAGAAGCCTTTAATATGGATTGCATCTCAACATCAAGAAAATAAAAATTCAAGAAAACAAAAATTCTTGCCATGAGACCGATAGGCAACATCATGACAGATGGAGAAAAGACTAAAGTTGTCAACTATTTCATCTTACTTGGATTCATAATCAAAATCCTTGGTACCAGCATTCAGGAAATCAGGAGATGAATTACACTGGGAAAGTCTGTAGGCAAGGATCCCTTCAAATTATTAAGGAACAATGATATCAATTTGAAAACGAAGGTGTGTCTGATTCAGTCCATGGTCTTTCTGATCAATTGCTATGCATCTGAGAGCTGGACAATGAATAAGGATGAAAAAAGGAGAATTGATGCCTTTGATCTGTGCTGTTGGAAAAGAATACTACTGAATATCTCATGGAGTATAAAAAGAACAAACAAATATGTGCCGGAGAAAGTGCATTGCAATGCCCCTTGCAGGCAAAGATGATAAAGCTTCAATTCACATATTTAGGGTATGTTGCTAGAAGTTAGTCCTTGGAGAGGAACATCATGCTTGGAAAGGTGGAGGGTTGGCAAAAGAGAGGAAGACCCTTAATCATATGGATTGATGCTGTGACTGCTGCAATGGGCTCAAGTGTAACAGGAAGAGTGAGGCTGGCACAGGATAGAACAGGGTACAGATTTGTTGTTCATAGGGTAGCTATGATTTGTAATTGATTCCATGGCACCTAACAACAACATCATATTCTTCATATTATTTAGCAATATCAACAATTTAATGCACACACACATGCGCACGTGCGCGCGTGCGCACACACACACACACACACATACACACACATATACTCTAAACCACAGAGTAACATTTCTTTTTAAAATTGAAAATGTTTTTCTGTCAAACTAACAACTACAAAATAATCATTCAGCATTTCAAAACCTAAAATACTTGGAAAACCCTTTCATTGTTTTCAGATAATTTATGATTAATGTAAAAGTCAATTGGCTTAATTATAATCCTCAATCATCCACATCCCACTGATCCTATTTAAAAAAAAATCATAGAACAAACCCCAAATAAATAAGGCTAATTGATTAACATTTCAGATTATGGTATTAAATCACATATACAAGGCAGTTAGTACACTCTGAACTCTTATTCCTTGTAGTTTATTTTTCATAGATCTAAAATTATGGCATTTGTTCCATTTTCTTTCAGGCAAATTAATTCATCCAATTTTTATAGGAACCCTATGAGGGAAGTATTTTTCATTAGCTTCATTTTATAAGTGATAAAATTACCAAAAATTCAAGTCAGTTTCAGAAGAGGTCATAGATATGATTATTGATGTTAATCGTATCTTGACTGAAAGGAGAGAATACCAGAAAGATGTTTATCTGTGTTTTACTGACTATTAATAACATTTGATTGTGTGGATCATAACAAATGCTAATACATTGAAGAGAATGAAAATACCAGAACATGTATATGTGCTCATGTGGACCATATACCGAGACCAAGAGGCAATCTTTTAAACAGAGCAAAGAACTGAATGGTTTAAATTTAGGGAAGGTGAGTGCCATAGCTCTATCTTTTTACCAATGACTTATTCATTGCAAATACATTTTATAAGAGACACAAACGCAGGTTATACACATGGACTTCACCTGATGGTATGCA
>NW_006399758.1:25218697-25257049 GCF_000299155.1 Elephantulus edwardii | reverse complement strand
GGAAGAAAATGTCATCAGGACTGAAGTAAGACTTAATAATAGACTGTGATAACACAACCTTGTTGCTGAAGTTAGGTTTAAACATCAAAGACCATATAGCTTTCAGTATAGATTACACTTGAACATAAGGAAAACAAAAATCTTCACAACTAGAGCAGTAAGCAACACTGTGATAGAAAAAAGGTTGAAAGTGTTAAGGATTTCATTTTACTTAGAACTTTAGTCAATGTCTATGGACAGAGCGAGCCAGCAAACTAACGTGTGAGGAATTGCTGGATTTGAAAGACTTATATTGTGAGTATTATTTGTGTAAAAGTGTAAATATCTTTTCAACTCACCTTCAGTTTTGGAAAGATGAGGTTCAGATTAGTTTTATGACCATCCCAGAGTTTCATGATAGTCATCTGGTTCTTGAACACAAGCAACTTAATCACCATAAACTCAATCTTCTAACCACTAGTATCACATACAATCATTTTTGCAGTTTTTCTAATTTTTGATTGATCTTGGAAATGTTTGAAAAGTACTATAGGCTGGTTTCCTAAATTAAGTTTCTCTACTTAATTAATGTTTTTAATTATAAGTATTAATATTCCTATTCACCATAAAAATGCTAATGTAATAATAAAACCAGCTTCATAAGAAAAACAGTTTTTCACTATAGAAATCCCTGTCTTGCTGAGACCTTAAGATACTGATAATATTAGACTGCCTTTGGGATCTGCTTTAGCAGATCAATATGAAGATCAATACAAAAAGAATTTTTTATCTCCTAACTAGAATTGTTGCTCTGCTTCATTCTTTTTGTATTACCACAAAGGGAGAGGTTACCAGTACCATTGCATTCAGTCTTTTTTCATAATTGTCTTTGAAAACAAGTATTTTCCTCCCTACATTACCTACCTTTTTAGACCAGCACCACATTTTTAATCATCGTTTCTAACTACTTCCACAAGCTAAAGTGGTTTTAGTTCGCCTGTCACTGCTCACAGAAATCCTGCACTTTGGGGTCAATGCAGGAGGGATTTCAACACATCTTGAAATGCATTGGTCTGTGGGCAGTACTGACAGCCAAGATTTATTACTTGGTGAGTGTAATTCTCATGCCTATGAATAAGGACAAAGGCTATGTATTCTGAATTAAAAAAAAAAAAAGAAAGAAAATTGAGCATACATCATCCAGCTTGTTCTGGCAGTAAGATCGGATATCCAGTATCAGCTGTCAATAATACTTACAACACATTATCGGTTCTTATGTGAGGGCAATGTGGGCAGTTGGGAAATATGAAAGATCATAAGTCTTGATTTCTTTTGTTGCTTTTCATAAAGAGAAAGGAGAAGAGAAGAGAAGGAATTACTCTTTAAAAATTGGTCTTCATGACCATTCTTCATCCATTCTGCCATGTCTTCTCACCTTGTTTTTCTTTTTCACAAATTTATCAAGCCTGCTTTATGAGGCAGCAGCTTTATTAAGCGTCAGTAAGGTAAAGATGAATATTGCACTCATTCTACTCCATTGGGGTTCATAGTGGGGTGCAGAAAAGAGAAATGGAAATTTGTCATTTTGGTATAATTTGTCATGTGAAGCATAAAAGAAGAAATGCAAAGTGGAGTAATATTTAATACGTATGAGTCAAAGTGGCTTTAAAAATGGATGGAGAATAAAAAAAAATCCTATTACTTCAAAGGGTAGGTCAACTTTCAAACAGGCTAAAACCAAGAAGTGTGAATGAGGGTCCTTCACACGTAGAATCTTTTTCTTTTAGCTATGCTTTTCTTTCTATCAGTTTTATTTGCACATACACTTTTAACTCTTAACAGCCCAGTTAGCTTAAAAGAAAGGGAGAGGTTTTCTTTTCTGCCTCACAATTTCAGAAAAAAAGAATTTGAAGTTAGCTACTAAAAATAACTCAATGTCATCAAAATACTTTCAACTCATAGGGATGTTCATTGGCTTTTTGAGGCTGTAAATAATACGGAAAGGACTTGCGAGCTTTCTCTCACAGAAAGTTTGGCACATTAAAACCCCCAGACCTTCTTGGCCTTTGTGTTAGCAGCACCACTTAGGACAATGCTCCAGTGCTCTCAAGCATACCCACAGCTCTGTGTACCTCCACTTTGGAAGTGGTTCAAAGCTCTGATTTGTTACATGTGACTCTCACATCCACTCCTAGAATTAGAAGAAATTATAATCTTCAATAGAATCCTTGGCATAGGATAGAGCAGGATTTAGGGCTATAAAGCGACACTCTCAAGCAGGCCTCCACCTTTAGTCTAAGGCTCAAGGGCCACCCACTTTTGAAGGATAAAAAAAGAACAGTAACCCAGACACCAGAAACTTCCTTTATGTGACTGCCATCAAGATGGCACCACTATCTGCCATGAGATGCTAGCTAGCCTGCCACCTCCTAGTTCTAGCTGTTGTATCTAGAGGAATATTCTTCCACTTTGCACATCACTCTTTGTTAATGTGCTGTATGAAGTAACCTGCATTTGCTCTAATGCTGAACCTTGTGCCATTGGGGACATCAAATACCATAATGGTTTCCCATTTTGGACAGGGTTGTAAAACAGTTTTGGCAGTAGGAATGGCATCCAATTCCTAAACAACATGCCTCTAGAAACTATGAACTTGGAGAAATGACAATAGCTATGGAAAGGCATTTGATCTTTTGTTCATAGAGTTGCTATGAGTCAACCTTGACTCAATGGCAATCAACAACAACAACAACAACATCCAAATTGACACAAACAAAGCAGAACATACAAACAGAACCATCACAAAAGAAGAAATTGAGCAGGTCATAAAAAGACTTCTACTCACACTACTCCCCTCTCACCAAAAAAAAAGTTCTGACACAGATGGCTTCACAGGCCAATACTACCAAACATTCAAACTATTACTGGTCCCACTTAAATTATTTTTAAAAAACTAGAAAAATAAGGAACTTAAGTCATTCTAAGAAATAAATATACTATTATACCAAAACCAGGAAAAGACCCCATTTAAAAAAAAAATAAAACTATAGACCAATATCTCTCATGAAAGATCATGGCCAATAGAATCCAACAGTATATATATAGATATAAAAAAAATAATTCATCAGGACCAAATGGGATTTATAACAGGAATGCAGGAATGGTTCAACATAAGAAAACCAATTATGTAATTAATCACATTAACAATGCGAAGAATAAGAACCACATGATCTTATCAATTGATGCAGAAAAGACATCAACAAAATCAAACACCCTTTCCTGATTAAAACACTCAACAAAATGATAAGAGGAAACTTTCCTCAATAAAGTGAAAAGTATATACATAAAATCAAAATGTGACTGAGTAGGAACATGCAAACAAGGTGTGTAAACTACAATTGTTAGGATTGGTTAGGGTTGCCATGCCACAAGAGCTAAGTTTTGAAACAGTAAATGGAATTTCACTATCAGCAAGAAAGAAGATTTGGAGAATTCAGCATGTCATTTGGTCCAGAAAGTACTTCCTGGGTCAGGTCACAACTAAAGTGATAACAACAGTAGCATCAGTAATAGAGGAAAACTAGAGAATTATATGAGGCAGAGCTTACCTGGAACTGCTGGTCCACAGAGCTAGAGCAAGTGCCTTTACTCAGAAATACTGGCAGACTGACACCATAATTGTGAAGACTAAGAGTGATTTTTAACAATACCCTGAAGCCAAAAGACTAAAGGTCAAAGAGCCCGTGATCACATCTTAAAATCTGAATGACTGAAGAATTGTATCTTGTTTCCAACAGGAATTGTGGTTATTAACTTCTTTAGTAAATGGCAACTTTTAGTATGATTAATGGATTCTATATGACCATTGATTATAGGATTCAGTAGCAGTGTACTTAGAACACTGAGAATGAAAGTAGATGTTAGAATTGCTAGAAGTAGGTACAGAAACGTAGGGATATGTCTGACCTCATTAGAATTAAGAGCTACGCAGTTGAATGCCTTTGCATAATCAATAAAACACAAGTAAACATCATTCTGGTGGTCTTGATTTTCAGCCAATATTCATCTGACATTTTCAATGATATCCCTTGTTCTATGACCTCTTCTGAATTCAGCTTGAATTTCTGGCATCTCCCTGATAATAGGATTCTGAGTCTTCTTCTGCCATACTTTGGGCACGTTGCAAGGAGGGACTGATGTGTTTGAGATGGCGAGGTTGGCACAGGATAGAACGGTGTTTAGGGCTCTTGTATATAGGGTCGCTATGAGTTGCAAGCAACTCAATGGCACATAACAACAACACAACAACTCTGATAATATAGTACTGCAAGGTTTTGGGGTTTTTTTACTAATTCTCATCAAGATTTTATTTGTACATAATATTGATATTTGTCCATACTTTCACTTCAATTTTTTTTTTTTATGGGGAGTAGGGGGAGCAAATATGAATCTCTTACAATCAGTTGGCTATGTAGCTATCCTCCGAAAGTCTGCTAGACCAATGAGCATGTCCAGGGCTTCACCTATTTGCTGAAACATCTCAGTTGTATTTTCTCAGTTGGCCTTACTTTATACAATTCCCTCAGTGCAACTCAAATGTCTTACTTCAGTACAACTCTTTCTGGAACATTGGATCTGTGTATTCCTTTTTTCTTCTTTTGATGCTTCCCATATCACTCAATAATAAAAAGTTTAGCTGAGACTTGAGAAGTGAATGTTTAAAGCTGTTTTGCCACTGCAACCACCAAGCTACCAAGCTTTTACTGTAGAATTCCTTTATGAAGTGGGTGAAGCAGGTTATATTCCAAAGACAATGAAAGGAAGAAGTGCAGAATTAAAATAACTTTTGTGTAATTTAATCTTCCATAGCTACACCTGTCCAGGCTGCAGCACACATTGTTTCCCATCACCACAACTCTCCCTATTAATAAACACCTGTCCACTGCCCTAGTGAGATCGTAAAGTTTCGGTTGTTAATTGTATTATAATATTAATATTCTTATCATTGTATTCTCCCAATTGTTTACAATATTCAAACTTGTGGGAAGGATCTAACAGCTAATGCGATATGCTGAGAGGACCCTTTCACCAACATTTGAAGGAACATTATTTGATAGTATTTGAAATTGTAAAGTAATAGAAGTGGGGAGTATTGTGACATGTTGGTAAGCCAATGTAAATAATCGAAGTGTACAATTGTAACTGAAGTTATATAAAACAAAGCAGAAATGAATGTTTGAAAACTTTTTTTAAAAAAAAAAGAAGGCTTTTTTGCAATTTTAAGTTGGTAATTTGATTGTAGTGAGGAAAATGTAGTTACAGGAAAACTATATCCTCAGGTTTATTGCTTATTTGCTCACAGGGAAATTTTTCTAGACGTGATATAGTATCTAATACCTTTGCACTTATTCATGTTGCTTTACTTCTTAAAATGGACAAATGACAAGTTACATAAAGAGCTAGATGAGATAAAACAGCATGCACAACTGATCAATTTTAATGGCTGTGGCAGAAAATCTAGAAAGAAGAACATCTAAGGTAGTCAGGTAACATTATCAGGTGATTTGGTACAAAAACATCAGCACATTTAATATATTATTAAAGTGGAAACCTTGATGGTTCTCTTCAGTAACATATAGGAAATTTATTTTCCAGATGGCCCTGAACCACAACTTACCAACAAATACAAATGCCAGTAAGTTATAAGTGATACTAAGCAGATAATTCAAAGATGATAACTCTATCTAGAAATATACATATGAACTTTTTGATACAATATTTTTGAAAGACGTGGTGCTGCCTATACCATATGCTTTGTGCTGACAGTAGAAAGTATAACACAAAGGCAATATTTTGAACTAAACAGCCTTACCAGATTTTAGAATCTAAAACAAGTCAATAAAACTAGGAAGCAATCTTCTTAAATGCATAATATAATAAATATCTGTATATGGTAACTGAGACGGATATGACGGATATGACTCTGTTTCATTATTGGTAGCAAAATAAGCATTAGCAAACTTCATTAAGATAATAACCATGCAATTTGAGACTATAAACGGCCAAGATTAACTTCCTAGATTAAGAGTTGAATCTGATTTTATTTTGTTCCATTTTTCACTCTGACTTGATAATTGCTATTGTTATTGTTGTTAGGTGCCACTGAGTCTCATTCAAGTCATAATAATCTTCTAAACAACTGAAGAAACACTCTCTAGTTCTATACCTTCCCTAGACAGAAGGTGTCTTTTGATAGTATGACCTAAGTATGCAAAATAGCCTCACCATCTTCCTTTCTAAGGGGCATTGTTGGTGTGCATCTTCTGAGAAAATTTTGTTCAATATTCTTTAAATCTTGAAGACAGAGATATGAATTCTTCTATGGCCTTTCTTATTCACTCTCCAATTTTCACATGTTTATGGGGTAAATGGAAATACCATGACTTTGGAAATTTTTAATTTGTCCTTAAAATAATATCATTATTCTTTAGCAGTTTAAAGAAGTCCTTTGCAGGAAAATGTGTAACAATGGATGGATGGGTGGATGGATGGATGGATGGATAAAAACCCAATTTTCCTGTCATGAAATTAAAAAAAAATGTGTTAAAAAAAAAAAGAAGCAGTCCTTTGGAGCAGATTTGCCCAGTGTTTCCTTCAACACTTGCATTCATGGGTGTAGATTGTCGACACAATAAAATAAAGACCTTGAATACTTGAATCTTTCCCCTGTTTATCATGATGTTTCTTGTGGTGAGACCAACAGTGAAGATTTTTGGTTCATATTGAGCTATAATCTCAGATTATTTTCTCAGAATACAGACTGACTAGATATAGGGGAAACCTACAAGGTCGATGAACACTTTTTCTTTAAACTAAGCAAAATCCCCTTGTTTTGTGCTTGCTGCTTCTTGATTAAGATACAGTTTATACTTAAGCACAGTTAAATGTCCTGGAATTCTAATTATCGAAAACATTTTTCATAATTTGTAATGAACTACTTTTCCAACATAAATAAGACAATGGTAAACAACTTTCTGGTGTTCTCTGATTTCAGTTAAGATCTATCTGATATCAAGAGAGGTATTTCTCAAAAAAAAAAGAAAATCAAATAAAAAAGAGAGGTATTTCTCATTCCAAACCTTCTTCTGAATTCAGCTCAGATATCTGCTCCAGTAATTTTAATTATCTTTAATAAGAGTTTGTTTATTTATATGTGATATTAATGGTCTTATTCTAACATTTCCACATTCTGATGAAAATGTTAGAGTAATACCTTTCTTTGTGATGGGCACAAACATTAATTTCTTACAGTCAGTTGACCAAGTGATTGTTTTGACATTTCTTGGCATAAAGAGTAAGTACCTCCAATGTTGTATTCATTTGTTGAAACACTTCAGTTAGTATTTCAATTCTTGGAGCATTTTTAAAAAAATTAACACCCCAAACCACCTTGAGTGTAGCATGGACTTCATTCAGCATCGGTTCTTCCCACCCCACCCCTCATCACTGATTCTTAATCGTTGGCTACGTCCTGAAATTATTGAGCTTCTTGGTAATTGTGATAAAATGTCAATTCATTATTTGTATTTTAAACGGTTCTACTTCAGTCTTAATTTTTTTGTTGTTGTTTGGTGCCATTGAGCCAGCTCTGATTCCTAACAACTCTATGTATGACAGAAAGAAAGCTTGCCCAGTCCTGCGTCATGCTCACAATCTCTGCTGTACTGTTTTAAAAATTAACTGTGAAATGAATGATTCAAGATTGAAGAAGACAGAAGCATAGCTGCCAGTGTTTCAAAAGTGAAACACTGGCAGTGTGTTTCAGTGGTTCATGATTAATAAACATTTTCAGGGACTTTAAAAATTAACTATGGAACAAACTAATGGAACAAAATTTGTTGTTTAATGGAACAAAACTATCGATCTTGATTATATATTTACTGCTAGAAAAACAAACAGATTCAACCTGGAGAGGGTTAAGTCGGGCTGCTCCTTGGAGGCAAGGATTCACTTTGGACGTGTTGTAAGGAGGAACCGGTCCTTGGAGAGGGACATCAAGGTTGGGAGGGTGGAGGGACGGCGCAGGAGGGGAAGACCCTCTATGAGGTGGATTGATTCAGTGACTGGGATAATCAGAACGGGTATATCAGAGACAGTGTGATTGGCACAGAATAGAGCAGAGGTTAGGGTTGTTTAACATTGGATCAGTATAAGTTGCAAGCGATTCGACGGCACATAACAACAACTACATTATATTTATTATATTTATTATATACTTTCCTCTAGGTCGTATAGCCCTGGTGTACAAGTTGCCGTCCTGTGGTCACTTGTGCTTGCTGTGAGGCGGAACACTGTGACGCTGGTGTGTCAAATGCGTTAATGTCTGGTTACCCAATGCGAACTGAGAGTGGGGTGGAGCTCCCCGATTAAAACAAGCTTGGAAGGAGGAGTGGCATCCACTTCCATAAAAGCTTGCCTCCATAAACCCTATGAACCTGGAGAGAGGATGAAAGGCACCCAAGTGTCGAGGACTTTCCTTCATAGGGTCGCTATGAGTCGCCTGCGACTTGATGGCACTTAACAACAACAACAATTATTACATATGTATTTACTATTCAGAGAGGGCTCCATTTGGTTTGAGCAAGGCTTATTGTTTCAGACTGGTCTACTAGAAAAAAGAATAAAGAATACCTCAGGGTAGTGAAGTATATATTATATTTAAAGGCAAATGGCATAATAAGACGAATGGCATATATCACCCATGTGATGTCTCAATGGGTTCTGGCAGATTCAACATTATTTTGAGAAGCTGCTCTGGACTTATGCTGTGGATGTAGATGTTTCATTTTTTAAAATTGCTTATCTCTCACATCTCAATTCTGACTATTAACAAAAATACAGACCCTCTTATTTGTCACCTGTGAATTTAAATAATGGTCGTCTCATCTATGTCCTTTTGCATCTGTAACAGTGTACTATAGTGTACCAGGCACGACTAACAGATGACTTAGCCATGGTTCTAACTCCCTACTTACCAGCAGGTGTCTAGGGTAAAGAGAAAATCTGTCTTTCATTAACTACCAGCACAATTAACTCCCATGAGTTCTATTCACCAAGTATTAAATCAACAACAGCAATAAAAACAAAATGTATAAATGTTAATAGCTTAAACATATAAAAACAAAAATAACCCATTCATTTCTTTTTATTTTTTTTAGCATTTTTTATTGAAAGCAATGCAATAACAGTAATACTTTTTAAGATAATGTAGTAATCTATAAAGATAAAATTAGCTAAATTATCATTTGGGGAGAAAAGATAAGGAACAATTTTTTATATGAGAATGTCAATATTTATGAGTTCTTTTATGCAATGTGATGTTTTCCCTTGTGAGTAGTCATAAAAGTATGGTGACCTAATAACAAAGCTGGTAATATTTCTCAAATGATGAACAAAATAAGATTATTCATTTCTTTGGGAGCAAAACAAATTTGTGTTTTTCTGTCATTTCAATAAAGGATATTACTACATTTCTTTTACTCAAGCTCCAATCATGAAATCTCAGACATAAAACGAACTTAGTAATGTCTTACTAGCTATGGCTTCCAACCGAGCTAGAATTATGTTTCCCCAGGCTGATGTGCATGTACTCAGTCCTAACATGAATACTTTGTAAAGGAAATTGCACAGATTCATGCCATAAACCTGTTTAACAATTCTCATCACTGATGTTTTTCTTAAGATGGTTGTTGTATTTTATATAAACTTTCTTTTCAGCAGAGATTGAAACTGTTTCTTCATGATGCCAAAATTATCAACTGAAAAGGAGAAATGCATTCAAATTATACACTCAATATAAAGTATAATAAGACAACAGTCCTTCGAAAGAATGCAATTATGTCTTTTGTGGTATATATGTATGAATATATATGTATAAATATATATGTATATTTGTTTTTTCAGTGTTGCTTTAACAGAAATAACTACCAACAGTTAAGTTTAGTCTATTGAATTATTATTGTTGTTAAGAGTCTGTTGCTGTTATTATGTGCCATCTAATTGGAACCAAGTCTTGCAGGTTTTCAGATGTAGTAAAACACAAGGGGAAAGACTGCCTATCTTTCTCCATTGGAGCAACTGCATGCCCTCAGGTTGATAGCACAGCCTCTTACCACTCTGCCACCAGAGTTTAAAAGTCTGGATTCAAGGTGCCTGTTCTAGAGGTCTTTATCTGTTTAATGTGGCAAAATTCTTGTCTCTGCTTCTCTGGGATTCTAGGAATTCCTTGGAACTGCAACTAAAACAAGATCAACTTCATCTCTTCTAGATAACTAAACTGTTCTTGGTATGTGCTGTCAAATACGGTAAGAAGCTGTGCTGCAGTCCCAAAGGCATGAGGTACAAATTCACCCGCTGCTCCATGGGAGAAAGATTGCCCATCTTCATGGTGAGTAGAAGAAAAGACTCTCAGTGAGATGGCTAGACACAGTGGCTGCAGCTATGAGATCAAGTATATCAGAGATGATAAGGACAGCCCAGGATAGGACAGGGTTCAGGGCTTTTATTGATAAGATCGCTATGAGTTGTACCTGATTTCACAGCACTTAACAACAACAATATGACAGAGTACTGCCACCCAAAGGCACAAGTTCTAATCCACTAGCAGGTCCATAGGGAAAAGATGGGTACTCTCCTCCTGTGCAATTTACTACCTCTGAGAGGGTCAGCTATGGGTCAGTTCTACATATTAGCGCTTAAAAACAAAAACATGACAGAGTAGAAGTGCCCTAAAAGATTTCTCATATGGTATAGGTTCAAAGTGCAGCTTTCTAAAGACTACACCAACAAAGCTCCCAGTGATTTTAAATAGATTAAATTTACAAGAACAGATCACCAAGTCTTTTCCTTCACAAAGCTGCTAGTGGGCATGAACCATTGGAATTTTGTTTAGCAAATAATTCTTGCCAAGAGCTCCTTGGATAAGTAAACTTCATGCTGTAAAACCCAGCAGTGGTTGCTGCCGTCTATCATGTGCCTAGAATAAAGATCACATTCAAAGGAAAGAGCAGAGAAAATTCACAAGAAATCAAGGAAGTGATAATTGAGAGTACCTGCAAAGTATATAATATATGTTGGTTATGTCCCTCAAATATACAAACTGAGATTAACTCATTCATTCAAAGGAGATAGGAAAATTAACATTTAAGGAAAATTCTAAAACTTCAACAAAGAAGATAAGCTGTCCATAGACATGTGAATAAATACTTATGATAGTTTTTCATTAGAAAGACATGGATGAAAACAACAAATAACATCTGAAGCCAGAGATAACAACAACAAAAAAGTAACAGGAAACAATAATGCTTATGAGACTGTGAAGAAGCTGGGATGTTTATATAATGCTGTTGGGATTGTAAAATGATATAGCTGTGGAAAATGACATGGCACTTCTTTAAAGAGTTATAAATGAAAATAATACATGATCCAGTAATCATATATACCTATATCTATCTATCTATATCTATATCATTTATATCTTTATCTATCTTTACCTCTATCTCTATCTCTATCTCTATCTCATCTATATCATCTATATCTATCTATATGAAATATAAGAACTGTGATATAAACAAATATGCAAGCATTGTTCCCTGTAATATTAGTCACAAAGCAAAAAGATGGAAATAACTTGTAGTATTAGTCACAATAGCAAAGAGTTGGAAGTGCTCATCAGTATGTGAATGGACAAACTATTGAATGGATACATAATGGAATACTATACAACATTAAAGAACAATGAAGAATCTAAAAAATGTCCCATAATATAAATGAACCTAGAGTTCATTCTTCCAAGTGAAAAAGTCAATCACAAAAGGACAAATACTGGATCAGACCACTATTGCAAAAAGATAAGGGAACGTTTGTACACAGTGAAAAAAAATATACATTCATGGTTGCCAAGGATGAGAGGGAAAAGAGGGTACATCACTACTATAGAGTTGTTGTTAGGTACCTCATGGTGATCTTATTAATAACAGATTGAAATCTTGCCCTTCACTCACCATTCTCAGGATCTACATCATACCCAAGGCCATTACTGCAGCGGTGCTGTCAATCCATCTCATGGAAGGTCTTCCTCTTTATATGATCCTCTAATTTTCTAAGCATGATACATTTTTCCAAGGATTGGTACTGCCTGACAACATGCCTAAAATATGTGAGATGAAGTTTCACCATCCTTGACTCCATTCCAGTTGTACTTCTTCCAAAACAGATTTTGTGATTCTTTTGACAACCAGTGGTATATTCAGTACTCTTCACCAACATCACAATTCAAAGGTATCAACTCTTCTATACCTTCTTCATTTATTGTATAAATAAATACATCTTAGGTCATGTATTTGGAGGACAGCTGTCTGGCCAACTTACAGGAAGAGATCCATATTTGTTCCCATTCCTAAGAAAGGTGATTCAGTAGAATGTGAAAATTACAGAACAATATCATTAATGCCACATGCAAGCAAAATACTGCTAAAGATAATTCAAAATTGGGCAGAACAGTATAGAGACAGAAAACTTCCAGAAGTTTAAATTGGATTTAGTGGCACCAGGGATATCATTGCTGCTATCAGGTGGATCATGGCTGAAAGCAAGTAACAGAAGAATTTCTATTTGGGCTTTATTGACTATGCGAAGGCATTTGACTGTGTGGAGCTTAACAAATTATGGCTAACACTGAGAAGAGTGGGAGTCCTAGAACACTTAATTGTGCATGTGCAAAAGTCTACCTACCTAGACAAAGAGGCAATTGTGAAAACAGTAAGAGAGCACCACATGGTTTAAAATTAAGAAAGGTGTGTGTCAGGATTATATACTTTCTCCATCCTTCTTCAATCTGTATGCTGAGCAAATTATTCAAGAAGCTAGACCCTATGAAGAAAATTGTGGCATCAGGACTGGAGGAAGTTTCATCAATAACCTTTGCTATACCGATGATACAATCTTACTTGCTGAAACTGAGGAGGACTTGAAGCACTTACTGCAGAAGATCAAAGAATATAGTCTTCAACATGGATTGCATTTCAACGTCAAGAAAACAAAAGTTCTCACCACTCGACCCACAGACAAGATCATGATAGATGGAGAAAAGTTTGAATCTGTCAATAATTTAATCTTTCGTGGATCAATCAATATACTTTGTACCAGCTGGCAGGAGATGAAAAGACATATTTCACTGGGAAAGTCTACAGTCAGGGGCCCCACCAAATTATTGAGGAGCAGTGAAGTCAGTTTGAGGACTAAGGTATGGCTGATTCATACCATGGTCTTTTCAATCACATGCTATGCTGCTGAGAGCTGGACAGAGAATAAGGATGACACAAGAATTGATTCCTTTGATCTGTTGAGTTGGAGAAGAGCATTGAATATCCTATGGACTGTCTAGAATAGTACAAGCCTTAGTTCTGTCATTCATAGGGTCACTATGAGTTGTACTCAACTCAGTGGCACCTAACAACGACGACAACAACAACAACTTCATCTATTAATAGGAGTTAAGGAAAGGCAATCAACAACAAGGGAAAGACAACACAATGTGACTAGTGACAAAATAAATCACAGAAAAATGTGTAAGAGTCAAAGATAACAAAAGTAGATACTACACATAAACCTACAATAATGGTAGTAAGTAACATCTATGAGTAGACACATAAGTAGATATGCAAACTGAACAGAGTGAGAAGTTATATGGACTGCAACCATGAGTATACATAAGCTTGCCAGGGGATATTTCTAAATTTGTATCTATGTGCGATAAACATATCCAAATTGTTGTAGAATATGTTGTTGTGTTGTGCCATTGAGTCTGAACTAACTCATAGCTGCCCCCACAGCAAGTTTTCAGAGGCAGTAAATTGCAGGGCAGGAAAATGATGCACTTTCTTATTCTGCAGGCAAGCTGGTGGATTAGAATTGCCATGTCTTTAGGATTGCAGCACAAACTCTTACCACTAAGACACCAGCACTCTCTGTTGTAGAGCATATAGGGGCTAAAGTGTGGAACTTTCTTAGCCAAACCCAAATACCTTGAAGGCATTAGTCATTGGGCACGATGACTTAGGACTGGTCTCACAGGTCATAGTACACAAAGGCAACGTTCTGCAGCCTACTTCAGTGAGTAGCTCCCGGGGTCTTCAATGTATTTCATGTTAGTGGTTATGTGAAATGTAGCTACAGCTCTTTCTTCAGGCAAAGTAAAGAAAAATTAAGATAATTAACAATCAAGAAAACAATTGGTCCTAGGAACTGCAGTCATCATTCCCAGGAAACCGGATCACCTAGATGCTGTCCAGTATGTACTGCTTTCTATCCTGATCAGGATTAGAATAGAAAGCTCTAGACAGAGACTGAAAAACAAAATGCAGAAGAAAACGCAAAAGTTATAAAAAGACCTTACTCAGTTGATCCCCCAAACCTGTGGCCTTTAGAAGTCTTTTTAGCCTAGAACTGACCCAACTTCCAATTTAAGCCAAACAATAAACAAAAGTGTAAAGAATTACATCAGAAAGGATGAACCACAGAAGACCAAAAGGATAGTATTTTCTGAAAACAAAGCTCAAAGACAGGAAGGGCCAAGAAAAGAGTAGGACTGGAAAGGGAGAGCCTGGGAAAAAACAAAAAAATTCTGGTATATTGAGGGGACTGGAAGCAGGAGTGGCATCCACTTCCTAAACAACATGCCTATGTAAACCCTATGAACTTTGCAAAACAATAGTTCTAGAAAGGCTTCAGGTCTTTTGCTATGAGGCGTGCTGGACTCAATGGCAATCAACAACAAGAAGACAAGGACCTCAAAACCATAATGTGTATAAATTGTTTGAATGGAAAACTTTTTTCAGTCAACTATAATTAAAAAAATTTAAAGTTGTTTTCAGGATTATAGTTGTGTATTCTCATCAATTAATTGCTTCTGCAATATTGATGCTGTTGTGTACTTTCGAGTCAGAACCGACCCAGAGCTGAGCCTTCAGCAGTTATTCAGAGGTCGTTAATTGCAGAGGAGATTGCCCATCCTTCGTTCACAGAGCAGCTGGTGAATTTGAACCTTGTGCCTTCGGGATTGCAACGCAGCTTCTTGCCTCTAAATTTCATAAAAACTTGTCATGTTTTTGTGGGCCAGTGAACGCTCTGAACCAAACAGCAGGTTTATTGTGCATTTGTGACATGGACTTGTTTATTTGTGTATCTGTGTATTTATGATTCTTGCCAGAAAAATCTTGCCAGACTTTTTCAAACTGTGACAACCTACCTAACCTATTGCTACTAAGTTGATTCTGTCTCATCGGACAGACTAGAACTGCCCAAAGGATTTCCAAAGCTGTAAATATATAGAGGAGCAGACTGCCACATCTTTGCCCTGCAGGTTTCAACAGCTGACCTCTTTTTTCAGTAGTGAAATGCTTATCCACATAGGGTTCCTTCCCCCCATGACTTAGAGCATAAAACTTTTGTCATTATCCTTCTTTTGAAGATTTGTGTTATCATTCCTTTTCAAAACTTATAATAATCTGTTAAAACAAAAATAAAACCCCAACACTTACAACTATTTTTTATTCTTTTTGAAAATCCTAGGAAGGCAAAGCAATTAAGTAAAATTCAAAGTAAAGTGATTTTATTTTATTTTATTTTATTTGAATTGTTATTTGCCTTAAGAGCCACTCTAGCTTAGAGTCTATTAGCAAATGTTATAACGTTAACTTATTACAGTGGTTTTTATTTTAGGTACCTCTTCTTTCTCATAAGCCATTTTCTTAATAGCTAATTAGATGTCATGGAAAATATTAATAAGAGAAAGTGTTCATTTCCACAGGCTGCTGCCATATCAGTTGCTCCCTCCATGAATCTTCATGGTGAGGATGGCACTGTAAATGTGTAACTATGTTATCAGCTTAAAGAGCACAATGACACTTGCCTTGTTACAGTATGACCATATGTGGTCAATTATTCTTCTACTGTTTTTAATAAGATGGTTGTTGGTTTACTATTCCACATTCTCCTCTGACCATTAATTTTTATAGGCTTTCCTCTTGCAAATCATCCTCAGGTGGTTCGCTATAGCAGTGTTTTCTGCCACTGCATATTTTAAGCTATTGTAAACAGAACACTGAATGGTGTTTGTTCCTATGGAAACCTTGAAACACTGCAGAACCACAGCATTAAAAGCTACAAGTTCTATTGTATGTGGGTCTATGCTCAACAATGGCGTACTCTGATTTCCAATGCCCTTAAGATAAATATGTTAACATGGATGTTATTGCTGTTGTTCAACAATGGCATACTCTGATCTCCAGTGTCCTTAAGATCAACATACCATTAACATACACATTATTAGATTAATTATTAATTTTATTTCCATTTTTCCTTGGATTAGCTCTACTAGTCACGCTTGATTTAAGCTAGTTTATCAAAGTTACCCAAAAGGCAAGATTTTGAAGGAGATAGAGAGTAGCGGTTACTGCAGCAATTTCTAAATTGACACATTCACTCCTTTACCTGGAGTCAGAGGAAGTCTTCTCTCTCTCTCTGACATTCCCGCATGACATCTTTTTCCAAGAACTGGTCCCTCTCGACAACATGCCCGAGGATGTGAGATGAAGTTTCACCATCCTAGTCTCATGGGAGGGGAGTTCTGGGTGCCTAGTGATAAGGAGTTGTGCTGCCAACCCAAAGGCACGTGGTCGGAATTTACCAGCTGATTTGTGAGAGCAAGATGGACAGTCTCCTCCCATGCTATTTATAGCCTCTGATAATCAGCTTGAGGGACAACTATAAATGAATTACAACTCAATGCCCATTACCAACAATAACAACAATCTCACGTTAATACAGAAATGCAAAGGAAGAAATCTTACATGAGAAAGCCTATTCAGTTTCAGTGTTTGCCAGACTCATGGTTGAATTCAATGTTACTTGGTCCACACTAGGAAAGCATTATAAAAGAATATGGGAAAGGAAGGATACAACAATCTGGGAGGGTGGGGTGTGTGTGTGTTTGTGTGTGTGTGAAGAATTTGGACATTTTGTAATCTACCACACAGGTATGGACTGAGTATGGACTGAGGCTCAATGTCAAGAAGACAAAGATTCTCACCACTGGACCAATCGGTAGCATCAGGATGGATAGTGAAGAGATTGAGATTGTTCACAGCTTCAGTTTGCTCGGCTCCACGGTCAACACTCTTGGCACCAGCAGCCAGGAAATAAAAAAACATATTGCAATGGGAAAGTCTGGGGTTAGGGACCTCTCTAAAGTACTCAAGAGCAACAGTGTCTCTCTGGAGACTATAGTGTGCCTGATACAGGCCATGGTTTTTGCAATCACTTGTTATGCATCAGAGAGTTGGACAATGACTAGGGAGGATAGGAGGAGAATTGACGCCTTTGAGCTGTGATGCTGGAGAAGAGTATTGAATGTTCCATGGACTGCCAAGAAAACAAACAGATCCAACCTAGAGAGGGTTAAACCAGGCTACTCCTTGGAGGCAAGGATCCTGGAGCTTCGTCTGACATACTTTGGACATGTTGTAAGGAGGGACAGGTTCTTGGAGAAAGACATCATGCTTGGTAGGGTAGAGGGACAGTGCAGGAGGGGAAGACCCTCTATGAGGTGGATTGACTCAGTGACTGGGGTACTCGGGATGGGTGTGTCAGAGGCAATGCGATTGGCACAGGATAGAGCAGGGTTTAGGGCTTTTGTACATTGGGTCTCTATGAGTTGCAAATGACTCGACGGCACATAACAACAACAACAACAATCATCACACAGGTTAACCTGGGAATCTAACGAGCCCGTGTACAACTGCTTCTGTATTCATCATCACTCAATTGATTTAGACTCCATCTTTTCTGGAAAGTACAAATAACAGGTTTGAGAATGACATGGTTTTGAGTTAAAATGTGGCCCTATTTCTGTCTCTCTGTGATTACATGAAATGAAAAATAGACATTGTGTTAGATATAAAAAAGAGCACGAGGGTGCAAGGGAGAAAAATTGGTACCAAGAAATGAACAGGTCTTTATTGTGCAGTCTGAGAGGGAAGCCAAGTGACCCAGCCAGCCACATGGCATGCAGACAAGATGGCTCCTGGGCAGTTTGGGGGGGGTGTTCTTTTTTTATAGGGGTTCTATGGAGGACTAAGATGGTATTTTGGTGGGTTAATTAAGTTGGGTTTTAGCACCTTTTTTCAAAGCTCAGACTCTTATCGGAATCCATTGTCTGGTCTTGTCTTTGATGTGACCAGTTTAGATGTTATCAAGTTTCTCAGGAGTGATCAAGCTTGTGGGGGTGGAAGGGCAACTGCAATAGTCTTCCTTCACATTGTAATACTTATTTTATGAGTTTGCTGGTAGGATTTTAAAGTATCGAAAGGTGCTTATATATAGTAACATTCATAATTCAAACTCACTATTGTCATGTCTGACTGAGTCAACTTATAGCTGAACCTCCATCGGGTTTCTGATGCTGTAAATTGTGTGAGGGAAAATTTCCCATCTTTCTCCATGGAGCAGCTGGTGAATTCCTACTGACAGGGAATGGCAAAGGCAACGCTAACAAAATAGGAGATCAATCAGAAGCTGTTCTTGACGAAGGTGTTTGTGGCAATATAATAAGAAAAACAGACTCTCAAGGAAAAGACAAAGAAGAGGCCAGAGAAGCAGATCACCATAAACCTCTTAGAAGGGATGCACTACCAGCTGTGTAAACCCTACTTTCCACTGGCAAAGGATATATAAACTCCTTTCATATTGAGTATCAATCCATACTGAAGACTGTAGTCCCTGACCTTCCACAGCAAGTGCTTCAGATCCTCTTCAGTTTCAGCAAGCAAGTTTGTGTCATCTGCATAACGCAGACTGTTGATGATTCTTCCTCCAGTCTTGATGCCACAAGCCTCCTGGATAACCTGTTCTGCATTAAGATTGAAAAGGTATGGAGATAGTCCTGGCATACACCCTTCCCAATTTTGAACCATACAGTGTTTCCTTCCTCTGTTCTGACCACTGCCTCCTGGTCCAAGTATAGGTTTTGCATTAGCACAATCAAATGTTCTGGGATTCCCATTCTTCTCAGAGTGAGCCACAGTTTGTTATGATCCACACAGTCAAATGCCTTCGCAAAATCAATGAAACAAAGATAGACATTCTTCTGGTACTCCTTGCTTTTAGCCAAGATCCATCTAACGTTAGCTATAATATCCCTAGTACCACTACCTTGTCTAAACCAGCCTGCCACTTCTGGTAGTTCTCTTTTGATGTGCTGTTTCATTTTTGGATAATCTTCAGCAAAATCTTTCTTGCATGTGATATTAATAATATCGTTCAATAATTTCCACACTCTGTGGGATCACCTTTCTTTGGAATGGGAACAAATGTAGATCTCTTCCAGTCAGTTGGCCAAGTGGTTGTTCTCCAGATTTCTTGGCACAAATTGGTGAGCACACCTAGGCCAGTGTCTGTTAATTGAAATATGTCAATTGGTATACCATCAATTCCTGGGGCCTTATTCTTAGCCAATTCTGTCAAAGCAGTCTGAACTTCTTCCCTCATTACCATAGGCTCTTGCTCATATGTTGTTTCATTAAATTCTTCTGTGTCTGCCAATTCTTTTTGGTATAATGACTCTGTATACTCTTTTCATCTTCTTTTAATACTTCCAAGATCACTCAATATTCTGCCCAAAGCATCCATAATTATTGCAACTCGAGGTTTGAACTTCCTCTTCAGGTGCTTGAGCTTAAGAAATGCTGAATGAGTTCAGACTCTGATTTTCTGACTCTAGCTCTTTGCACATTTCATGATCATACTTTACTTTGTCTTGTCCCACAGCCTGGGTTTTGTTCACTGTTTGATCCAGAGTGGCAAAGTCTTTATGAGCCCTGCATTTGAATGTAGTAAATTGGGATTTGTTAACATGATTTGTTTAATAAATATTTACATGAAGGTTTTTTTTTCCCTTACATGCATTGCCTAGTAGGTTTCACTTGTATTAAAATACTGGAAAAATAAACAATACATTTCAAAAAGGAGAAGAAATTTAAAATATTTGCTACTTAATCTTCTAAAAAATAATTGTTCACATATCATCCTATTTATATTTACTTAAACTTCCTTTCCCTTCAGGGTTTCCCATTATTAGGATAAAGTCCTAAACCAAGAAAGTAAACACCAACCCTGCACGACTTGGCCCCTGGCTTCTCTCTCTCTTCATCTTATGGCTTTCTTCACTCTTTCTCTGTTCTCCAGCCATATGGTTCTTTCAATTTCTCAAATGAGCAATGGCCCCTCCTGTGTCAGAGCCTTTCCCTGTACCTGGGATGCTGCTGAGAAATGTCCAATCACCTTTCAGAACTTGATCATCCTGAGCTTAATCAGATCACCACCTAATTGTCATTCAGGGTGTCCTATTGCTGCCAAAAATCAGATTCCAATGGTATTTTGGTAGCTATTAAAAACATTAAATAGTCTTAGTAAAACATTTTTATCATCCCACATTCCAATTTTTGTCATGGGGAAAATCCTTGAATCCTGGAATCAAATAAAGGAGTCTTCATTGCTCATGTTCTTAAAGAAAACAGAAGGGGTTTATGTGCAAATAAACAATTATAGGAAACTTGAATTTTAGTTGTGTTTGGCTCGCTGAGTCTGCTTGTGATCAGTTTTTCTAAATTAATTTTCTTTAATGATCCACCTATGCCTCTATCTAGTTATTCTCTGAATGATTTCTAAATTGTTAACTATAACAATTATAGTTTAATTTTACTCAAGAATTGTTAGCTGTTAGTTGTTTAATCCTACTAAAAAATGGTTGTATTGACAGCAAGAATAATAAGAAAATTGGCTTCTTGAGAAACAAATAATTCCTTTACACTATAGTCTTAATTCCTGAGAGATTTCACCCCACTGAATTATCTTGTCTTTCAAAGACACTAATCTTATTGTCACAAACATGTAACTCCTTCCTGAAACTGGCAGACTTCAATATTTCTCTCCTCAAGTGTTGAGAAGTTTCTCATATTTTTACAAAAAGTGATAGTAGTGTTTTAACTTAGGGAATGGTAGTAATTAATTACGTTTCCAATGGTAAGTCTAACTCCTAAAAGGGTAGAGAGTTTTCAGACTCAATAAACACCTGTCAATCTGTACCTGAGACAACCTTTCTAGCTTGACCCTTCAGTCAATGTTCAGCGACAGTAAACCACAGGGAAGGAGAAGGCTCCTTTTCTTCCTGTGGGGGAGCTAGTGGATTCAAACCCAGTGTCTTCTGGTTAACAACACAGCTCGTTAGCCCATTACTTAAAGGAAAACCCAGACAAAACACACAAAAAAACCATAATTCTGAGACATCCATTGCCAGATTGAAATAATTCCCTTACTATAAAATTTGCACTAACTCATTGTCATCTAGTCAGTTACACTGCACAGAGACATTTCATGGGGTTTTAAGCTGTAAATCATAACATGAGAAAACTTCCCATTTTTCACTCATAGAGGTGCAGGAAAATTCCAACTCCTAAAAATGGCCTTGGGTTACAGTGCATCTCTCTAGTAACTACATCAGCAGAGCAACCTAATGTAAAATGGATTGTTGTGTGCGGTCAAATTGGAACCTACTCATAGCTGATTCTGTAGTCGATTTTCAGAGGCAGTTAATCTTCTGGGATTGGTTCAGGATAGGGGAAATGTTCAGAGCTGCTGTACATAGGGTCGCTAGGAGTCACAAATGACTCAACGGTTCATAATAACAACAACAAATCACCTGGAAGGAGGTTTCCCATCTTTCTCACACAGATCAGCTAGTGGATTCGAACCTTTGGGGTTGACAGTGCAACTCCTTACCGCTAATCTCCCTAATATAAAGCTAATGGGGTTGAATTATGAAACATTATTAATTCCTTCTTTTGATTCATGCCATTTGACACTCTTTACCCTAAAGATGGAATAGCATCTCTTTATGAATTAATTTATCAGTAACCCTTCAAAATAGCACAACAAAATACCTTGAACTCTTACAATACACACTTCAAGTACTGCATTGTTATGTGCTGTCGAGTCTCTTGTGACTCATAGCGACTCTATATACAAGAGCCCTAAACCCTGTTCTGTCCTGTGCCAGTCTCACTGTCTCTGACACACTTATTCCCACCACCCCAATCACAGAATCAATCCATCTCATTGAGGGTCTTCTCCTGCACTGTCCCTCCACTCTCCCAAACATGATGTCCCTCTACAAGGACTAGTACCTCCTTGCAACATGACCGAAATATGTCAGATGAAGCTTCAGAATCCTTGGTTCCAAAGAACATTCCAGCTTCACCCTCTCCAGGACAAACTTGTTTGTTCTCCTAGCAGTCCATAGTATACACAACACTCTTCTCCAGCACCACAGCTCAAAGGCATCAATTCTCTTTCTATCATCCCTAGTCACTGTCCAACTCTCCGATGCATGACAAGTAAATGCAAAAACCATGGCATGAATCAGGAGCACCTTAATCTCCAGACTGATGTCGTTGCTCTTCAGTACTCTTGAGAGGTCTCTCACAGCTGACTTTCCCAATGCAATTCATCTCTTGATTTCCTGGCTGCTGTTACCAAGAGTATTGACTATGGGGCCAAATAAACGAAAACTTTTAACTATCTCAATCTCTTCACATTTCACGCTGATGGTGCCAATTGGCCCAGTGGTGAGAATCTTTGTTTTCTTGATGTTGAGCTTCAATCTGTATTGAAGGCAGTAGTCCTTGACCCTCTGCAACAAGCACTTCAGGTCTTCCTCAGTTTCACCAAGCAGGGTTGTATCATCTAAATAATGCAGGTTGTTGATCAATCTTCAGCCAATCCTGATACCACAATTCCTCCTCATAAAACCTATAAGACAAAAATTTTGAAGTCCCTCTGACCAAAGGAAAAAGACTGAGCTAACCCTCACCACTCTTATATCCAACAAAATCAAATGGGAACTTTCATCAGTGTGCACCTTTGAATCCTTCCACTGGTCAGCAGCCATGGGTGAGTAGGAAGATATTTTCTCTGTGGTAAAACTGGAAGAACATTGATAAATTCTTTTTCAAGGTCAACAGATACCTTTTCTGCCAGAGTGTCTGAAGCTTTATTTGTTCTCTAAAAAAAAATAAAGATGCAGAAGTATCAGGACAAAAAGATCTTCGCATTATTTTGATTTAAGTTTCCTTGGCAACTGATTAAAAAAAAAACCCCAAACCCAAAATGTTTCATTTGAGTAAGCTGTTTCTAAGAGAGAAATGTCTGAGGACTGTTTAAAGAGCATGGATGTGTGTGGATGTCATATCTGACCTTCACTAACTCTCCAAGGGGGACCTGCACCCATCAACAACAACTACAGCAAAAAACCAATTCATTCCTATGAGGTCAGACATGTCCATTCCTACTCATTTCAATACCAATTCTACTGTTCTGTGGGATCCAAAATCCATTGCATTAACAGGCTCCAATAAATTCAGGCTGGCAGTAGGATACAATCCCCCAGTCCAGAAATTTTCTCAAGTGTGACTGCAGACCCTTGGATCTTCAGCCTCATGGTTTAGATCAGAGTTACAAAGTTCCTTTTGTCCTTCTAGTCACCATGTTTCCCCTGAATCCTCTAGGAGGTTCGAGTTTCAAAGCCTCTGTCTCTGGCTCCGTGGAGCAAGAATCCCAAGTCAGCTCTGTCTCTTGTCAGTCTCTGATTCTCAGCTGAGGTTCCCGCTGCTCCTGTAGATGCCAATCTGGCTGGCATAGGAAACTCTGACCTCAAAGGACACACACTGCTTTCTTCTTGGTGTTGAGATGACCAATTTCTGCTGCTGAAACCATTTCATATCAATCTAGTGGGATAATAAGACTAGCCAGTCCGCTTATAGATAGCAAACACACATTATTTGTATGATCCAGCCTATCTATTTAGTTAAATCGAAGTTAATGGCTAGGAATGCTAGTTTGAGCAATAAACCCTTGACAACACAATAACCAAACCTCTCCTAATTCATGTCTTGTGTTAGTTTACCTTTGCAACCTCCAATCAAGTGATGTAACTTAGATCCTTCATTCTGATACCTTACAGCAGCCAGGAAATGAAAAGACAAAATACATAGGGGAAGTCTGCTGCCAGGAACCTCTCCAGAATATTGAAGAACAACTCTATCAGTCTGGAGACTAAGGTGCACCTGATACAGGCCATAGTCTTTGCAATTACTTGCTATATATCTGAAAGCTGGACAATGACCAAGGATGATAGAAAGAGAATACCTTTGAGCTGTGGTGCTGGAGAAGAGTACTGAATATACCATGGACTGCTAGGAGAACAAACAGGGTCATCCTAGAGAGGGTGAGATCAGGCTGCTCCTTGGAGGCAAGGATTCTGAGACTTCATCTGACATGCTTTGGACACGTTGCAAGGAGGGACCAGTCCCTGGAAAGAGACATCATGTTTGGGATGGTGGAGGGACAGCACAAGAGAGGAAGATCCTCGATGAGATGGATTGACTGGGGTAATGGGGATAGGTGTGTCAGAGAAAATAAGGTTGGCTCAGTTAAGTTAAGAAAGCTGAATCAAAGATAATTTGAGAGGACAAAGCAAAATATCGTAATTTAGTATGCAAAGACCTGGAGTTAGAAAACCAAAAAGTAAATAAATAAATCTCAGTACTTATCAAGATGAAATAATGGGATTGGGGGGGGCGGTCCTGAATTCAAGCTTCAATTTGCAATACGGAAGGATTCTATTAATGAAATAATAAATGGCACAAAAAGTGTTTAGAGAAAATGGAAGAAATACACTGAGATAGTGTAAAAAAAAAAAAGAGTTGTTTGATACCAATAAGTGATTTTGTGATAAATGGAGGAAGAAACCCTTTTTTCCCAGGATTTAATTTTACTTGGATCCACAATTAACTCTCAGTAGTCAAGAAATCAAAGGACATTTTGCACTGGGCAAATCTGCTATCAAAGTCTTCTTTAAAGTGCTTGAGAGCAAGGAAGCCACTTTAAAGACTAAATTATATCTGATTCAAATAATGGTATTTTCAATTGCTCCATACAAGCATGAAAAGTGGACAGTGAAGAAGAAAATCCAAGAAAACGAGTGTCTTTGAAATTCTGTATTGGCAAAGAATATTGACTGTACCACAGGCAATCAAAAGAACAAGTAAGACTCTTGGAAGAAGTGCACCTGGATGATGAGACTTAATCTCACATATTTTCAGCACATTATCAGAAGGGGTCATTCCTTTGAATAGGGCATCATACGTGGAAAGTGATAGGGTCAGTAAAGGAGGGAAAGACCATCAATGAGATGAATTAATGCAGTGCCTGGCAAAAATAGTCTCCGGCACTTTAGAAATTGTGAGGATGGTGCAGTATTAGGAAAACTTTTGTTCTATTGTGGACGAGGTCACAAATTTGCCATCAAGGACCTCTTCAAAATTTTGAAGAGCAAGGATGTCACTTTGGAGACTAAGGTATTCATGAGCCAAAAAATGATATTTCCACTTGTTTAATCTACAAAGAAAATTGAGTCCGAGCTGACTTAATGACACCTGTCAACTACAATGCCTCTTTTCACCCAGATTCATGCTGCCATTAAGTTTTCTACATATATGTAAACTTGAGGGGTTTTTTTTTTTGTTTTGTCAAAAACACTTTTTAAAGGTCTGTTCTATGGCAAGTAATGACCCCTTTCTGGCTACCCCACTTCTAACTACTTTCATTTGCTCCAAGTTGTGAAAGGTTATACTAAGCTTTGAGAAGCTGCTCATAAATTTCCTGAAGAGTTTAGAATTCTTGTTAAAGTTTACTAGCCTGGACTTACCACCCTAAGAAACTGAACAGAAAGATTGCCAAAACAATTTAGGTTTAAGCGTAAACAGAGCTGTCACTTAACTTTTAGGAGACTCAAGCTATGAAGATTTATTTAAAATATTATAAATAACATTACTTATGTTTTAGAATTAGAACCGCTATCAATATTGACTCATTACTATTTGCCAGATAGTAATATTATATAATATAGATTGAAAAGATATGAAGACAGGATGCACTCCTGGCGTACACCCTTCCCAATTTTGAACCATGCAGTGTTTCCTTGCTCTACTCTGTTCTGAAGATTGCCTCCTGATCCAAATATAGATTTCACATGAACACAATCAAGTGTTCTGGCATTCCCATTCTTCTCAAGGTAAACCATGATTTGTTGTGATACACACAGTCAAATGCCTTTGTATAGTCAATGAAGCACAGATAGACATTCCTCTAGTACCCTTTGCTTTCAGCCAAAATCCAACTGACATTGGTGAGAATGTCTCTAGTACTACGACCTTTTCTAAACCTAGCTTATATTTCCAGTAGTTCTCTGTTAATCTTCTATTCCAGTTGTTTTTGGATAATCTTCAGCAAGATTTTGCATGGGTGTGATATTAGTGATATTGTTTGATGGTCCGTCTGATCACCTTTTTTTGGGGTGGGGTGAATAGGGATAAATATGGATCTCCTCCAGTCAATTGGGCTGGTTCTCAAGATTTCTTGGCACAACCTGGTAAGAACTTCCAGAGCAGCATCTGTTTGTTGAAATATGTTGATATTTCAGACGGGATGAGTCCTGTCTCCAGACCTCTTCAATTTATATGTAGAACAGATCATTCGAGAGACCAGACTTTATAGGAGGAGTGTGGCATCAGGATTGGAGGAAGACTCATCCACAAAATTCTTTATGCAGATGATACAACATTACTTGCCAAAACTGAGGAGGACCTGAAGCATTTGCTGCAGAGGTCAAGGACTGTACTCTCCTTTATGGATTGAAGCTTAACATAAAAAAGAAAGATTCTCACTACTGGACCAACTGGCAGCATCATGATAGAAGAAGAGATTGAGGTTGTTAACAATTTTACCTTGTGTAGTTCCACATCAACACTCTTGGTGGCAACAGTCAAGAAATCAAAACACAAATTGCACTGAGGAAGTTTGCTGTCAGGGGACTTCTTCAGAATGCTAAGGAGCAATGATGTCAGCCTGGACACCAAGGTCTGCCTGATCCAGGCTGTGGCCTTCACAATTACACGCTATGTGTCAGAGAGCTGAACAATGACTAAGGTTAATAGAAGAAGAATTGATGTCTTTGAGTTGTGGTGCTGGACAAGAATAATGAACACGCATACCATAGACTACCAGGGAAACAATTAGGCCTGAATTGGAGAGGGTGAAACTGATTTCTCCTTGGAGGCAAGGATTCTGAATCTCTGTCTCACATACTTTGGGCATGAGGCCAGAGGGATCAGTCCTTGGAGAAGGACACCATGCTTAGAAGGGTGGAGGGACAGAACAGAAGATGAAGACCCTGGAAAAGATGGATTGACACAATAAAAGGGGCAATAGGATTAGATGTGCAGGAGTCAGTAAGACTAGCTCAGGACAAGGCAGGCTTCAGAGCTGTCGTACATAAGGTCGCTATGAGGTACAGGTGACTTAATGGCACATAACAACAACAATAATTATATTTCAACTGTTGTTGTTATTTTATGCCATCGAGTCATTTACAACTCATAGCGATCCTATGCACAAGAGCCCTATCCTGTGCCATCTCACTGTCTCCGACACACCTACTCCCCTTACCCCAATCACTGAACTGATTCATCTCATCGAGGGTCTTCATCAATTACGCTGTCCCTCCACTATGCCAAACATGATGTACCTCTCCAAGGACTGGTTCCTCCTTGCAACATGGCCAGAGTATGTCAGATGAAGCTTCAGTATCTTTGCCTCCAAGGAGCAGCTTGGTTTCACCCTCTACAGACAAACCTGTTTGTTCTCCTATATTCAACACTCTTCTCCAGCACCACAGCTCAAAGGCATAAGTTCTCTATCATCTATAGTTACTGTCCAGCTAACTGATGCATAGCATGCAATTGCGAAGACTATGGCTTGGATCAGGTACATCTTAGTCTCCAAATTGATGTCGTTGCTCTTCAGTACTCAGAGAGGTCCCTGACAGCTGATTTTCCCAATGCAATTCATCTCTTGATTTCCTGGCTGCTGGTACCAAGAGTGTTGATTGTAGAGCCAAGTAAACTAAAACTCTTAATAATCTCAATCTCTTTACCATCCATAATGATGCTGCCAATTGGCACAGTGGTGAGAACCTTTGTTTTCTTGATATTGAGCTTCAATCCAAATTCTCCAATTGATAGATATTGAGTTGCTTCCAGTTTTTAGCTGCTGTGACTATTCATGTATTAAGTCTTTAGACATGTGCTTTTATTGTTTTTGAGTAGATATCAGGCAGTGGAATTGCTTGCTCATGGGGTAAATCTAGGTTTTAACATTTTGAGAAACTGTCATAATTCATAAATAAACCATTACATTATGATGAACTTATTTTTTACAAGGCAGAAATTATCAAATAATATCATTAATATCACATGCAAGCAAAATTCTACTAAAAATTCTCAAAATATGACTGGAAAAACACATCAACAGAGAACTTCAGATGTGCAGGCTGGGTTTAGATGAGGCTGTGGTGCTCTTGATGTTACATGTAATGTTAGATGGATCTTGGCTGAAAGAAGAGAGTACCAGAGGAATGTCTTATCTGTATTTCATTGAATATGTAAAGACATTTGATTGTGTAGATCACAACAAATTGTGGCTAACTCTCAGAAGACTGGGAATCCCATAACAGTTGACTATGTTTATGCAAAATCTATACTTGGACCAGGAGGTAGTCATCAGAACAGAGCAAGGAAATGCTGTGTGGTTCAAAATAAGGAGGGATGTCCACCAGAGATATGTCCTATCTCCATACATATTCAATCTATTATAAAACAGATTATCTGGGAGACTGGACTCTATTAGAAGAAATATGACATTAGGATTGGAGGTAGGCTCACCAACAATGTGCATTATGCAGATGACACAACCCTGCTTGCTGAGACTGAGGAGGACCTGAAGTGCTTGCTGCAAATGGTCAAAGACTGCAGCCTTTAATATGGATTGAAGCTCAACATCAAGAAAGCAAAGATTCTCAGCCCTGGCCAACGGCAGTATCATGATAGATGGTGAAGAGATTGAGATTGTTAATAGTGTTAGTTTGCTTGGCTCCAAAATCTACACTCTTGGCAGCAACATCAGGAAATTAAGAAAACAAAACAAAACAATGAATTGCATTGGGAAATTTTGGTGTCAGAGACATCTCAAGAGTACTTAAGAGCAATGATGTCAGTCTGGAGACTAAGGTGCATGTGATCCAGGTGGTAGTCTTTGCAATTACTTGCTATGCATCAGAAAGCTGAAAAATAACTAGGGATACTAGAAAGAGAATTGATGCCTTTGAGCTGTGGTGTTGTAAAAGAGTGTTGAATATACCTTGGACTACTCGGAGAACAAATAGTTTCATCCTAGAGAGGGTGAAATCAGGTTGCTCCTTGGGGCCAAGGAACCTGAGGTCAAGGATACTTTGGGCATGTTGCAAGGAGGGACCAGTCCTTGGAGAGGGACATCGTGATTGGAAGGGTAGAGGGACAGCACAAGAGAGGAAAACTGTTGCAGACCGAGGGTCCCAAAGAATGAAATAATTTTATAATTATTAATAATGAGACAAACAGCCAGGAATGAGATAGAGCAGAGAGCATGAAACAGGGGGCCAGCAGTTCTCAACTGAAGACCTCAAGTCATGTTTCTCTCTGTATTCATTGATAATCTGGGGAAGCAAATAACAAAAGGAATTCCTTGTAAATGAAGCCAAATTTTTCTCTATTGTCAACCTAATGCTCAGGAAGTACTTCACAGGTAGTAACACTCCTTCTGTAGGGGGGCCCTAGATGTCTCCTATCTGCAGGGAACAAACAGCTCATTTTCTGGGATCTGCTACAAGAGAAATCCTAACTTATAAATCTGTAATTCCTTCAATTCCTGAACAAGGATTTTCATATAATATTTCGTATAAAGTTTGGCTTCCCATAGAAAACCCTTGACAAGATGGATTGATTCAGTGACTGGGGTAATGAGGGTAGGTGTGTTGGAGACAGTGAGATAACAGAGCAGGTTTCAAGGCTATTGTGCATAGGGTCGCTATGAGTGGCAAGCAACTCAACGGCACACAACAACAACACCAACAACAACATTCAGTGGAAAAAGAATAATCCTTTCCACAGTTGGCAGTGGGATACTAGATAATTTGTGTGCCTATCCTTATACCAGGATGACCCTGTTTGGGGCTTAACGTAGCAGTGGTTGATAATTTGTCACAGGACTTAGTATTTTTTTTCTCTTGTACAGTGAATCCCGGTGAGTTAGAGTGTGCTTAGCGGTACCTAACAAGAACAACAGTATGCAATATGTTAAAGTCTAGGCACATGAATCCTAATTTATTCATTTTTAAGATTATTTTGACTATCTGGGGTTCCTTGCAGTTAATGATTTGGAGTTTTAATAGATATTTCCTAACCCTAACAGCAACTGTATGCTTTGATCTTTTCTGTTTTAAGAAAAAAAGTTTGTTTCAAAAAAAAAAAAAACCAACCTAGATAGATGTGCCTGAATGTTATTGTACTTGCTATAATGCTCCATGTAGCTCTCTCTGGTGGCCTATTGGCAAGAACCACATTCCCAAAGGCACGAGGTTCAAAGCTACCAGCTGTTCTGTGGAAGAAGGATGAGCAATCTCTTCCCTTGTGATTAACTGCCTCTGAAAACCCACTGGAGAGGCAGTTACGGGTCGGTTCTGACTCTATGGTAGGCCACAAATACCAACAACTTTAAATCTATCATTAAGTCCAATAATTTTAACTAGAGAATATATATTACTCACCCAAAGAGCTTTTATTACTCTTTAATGGTTTAGAAACTTAATAATATAAGTATATTTTGTATGTATTTTAACTGCTTAGTAATGTTTCAAGATTATTATGTACTATGATTAAAACACTTTAAAATTAATCATTAGTTTTAGAGATATTTTTATCTGAAGTTTCTTTTTTATTGACTTTGCATGAGTTTTTGTTTTGTTTTGGCTTTTTACATATAAACTTTTAATTTTATACTAGTTTACTTACAAAGTTCATATACATTGTTTTCCACATCAGATCTTTCCCACTTCCTTTACCTACCACTCCCTCCACCCATCAAACTGTGTAATCTTATGATTACACCCTCCACCCATCCTTACTCCTATTCTACCCACCTCCCCCTCTTAGATCCTCACACAATTTTTACTAGTTATATAATTCTACAATAATGGTCATCTTTTTTAAAAAAAATTTCATTTTGTTGTGTATGGTCAGATAAGATTCAACTGGCACAGGAGGAAATTACCCCTTCTTCTCCAACCAAGCATGTGGTGGATTTGGGCCGCATGCTTTGGGATTGCAGCACACCTTCTTGCCACTAGGCCACCAGAGCTGCCTACAATAATGGTCTCATATACAGTCCTTATGGGACTGAGATAGTTCACTTAGCGTAATGCTCTCCAGTTCTTCCCAAGTTGTGTAGTGATTTACAAAATCATTGCTCCTGCATACTGCATAGTAGTCCATCATGTGAATGTACCATAATTTTCAATCCATTTGTTTGTGATTGGACATTTGGGCTGTTTGCATGTTCTTGAAATGATGAATAATGCTGCTATAAACATTGGTGTACAAGTCTCCATTTGTGCCTCAGTTCTCCTTTTATTGGGGTTTATTCCAAGGAGTGGAATAGCTTAGTCATATGGAATTTCTATGTTCAGCTTTTTGAGAAATGCCAAACTGCCTTCTAGAGTGATTGTAGCATTTTACAATCTTACTTTGCATTAGTTTTACAATTCCCATTTAATATTATTGTTATTGTTGTTATGTGCCATCGAGTCGCTTGCGACTCATAGCGACCCTATGTACAACATTCCTAAACTCTGCTCTGTCCTATGTCAATTCACCGTCTCTGATACACCCATCCTGATTTCCCCAGTCACTGAATCAATCCACTTCATAGGGGCCCTTCCCCTCTGTGCTGTCCCTCCACCCTACCAAGCATGATGTCCCTCTCCAAGGACCTGTCCCTCCTTGCACCATGTCCAAAGTATGTTAGACGGAGCCTTAAAATCCTTGCCTCCAAGGAGCAGCCTGGTTTGACCCTTTCCAGGATGAATCTGTTTGTTTTCCTAGCAGTCCATGGAACCCTCAATACTCTTCTCCAGCACCACAGCTCAGAGGCATCAATTCTCCTTTTATCCTCCCTAGTCATTCTCCAACTCTCTGATGCATAACAAGTGATTGCAAAGACCATGGCCTGTATCAGACACATCTTGGTCTCCAGAGAGACACCATCGCTCTTCAGTACTTTGGAGAGGTCCCTAACAGCAGACTTTCCCATGGCAAATACGTCTTCTAATCTCCTGGTTACTGGTGCTGAGAGTGTTGACTGTGGAGCCAAGCAAATTGAAGCTGTGAACAATCTCATTCTCTTCACCATCCATCCTGATGCTGCCAGTTGGTTCGGTGGTGAGAATCTTTGTCTTCTTGACATTGATCCTCAAGTCATATAGGAGGCTGCAGTCCTTGACCCTCCGCAGCAAGCGCTTCAGGTCCTCCTCGGTTTCAGCAAGCAGGATTGTATCATCTGCATATCACAGATTGTCTATAGATCTTCCACCAATCTTGACCCCACATTTCTCCTCATAGAGCCCAGTCTCCTGGATAATCTGTTCTGCATACAGGTTAAAAAGTTATGGAGACAGGACACATCCCTGGCGTACGCTCTTCCCAATTTTGAACCATGCCGTGTTTCCTTGCTCTGTTCTGATGACTGCCTCTTGATCCCAGTAGAGGTTTCTCATTAGCATGATCAAGTGTTCTGGGATTCCCATTCTTCTCAGAGTCAGCCCCAGTTTGTTATGATCCACACGGTCAAACGCCTTTGCATAGTCAATGAAACACAGATAGACATTCCTCTGGTACTCGCTGCTTTCAGCTAAGATCCATCTAACATTAGCTACAATATCCCCAGTACCATGACCCCTTCTAAACCCAGCCTGGACTTCTAGCAGTTCTCTGCTGATGTGCTATTTCAGTCATTTTTTGGATAATCTTCAGTAAAATCTTGCTTGCGTGTGAAATCAATGAGATTCTTCTATAGTTTTCACACTCTGCTGGGTCACCCTTCTTTGGGATGGGAACAAATATCGATCTCTTCCAGTCAGTTGGCCAAGTGGTTGTTCTCCAGATTTCTTGGCACAACTTGGTGAGCATGTACAGGGCAACATCTGTTAGCTGAAATATTTCAATTGGTATACCATCTATTCCTATATATTACCATATCAAAAAAAGGGTGACACAACAGAGTGTGGAGATTACCGAACAGTATCACTAATATCACATGCAAACAAAACCCTGCTGAAGATTATAAATAAAAATATTTGAACATTGCCAGAGATACTCAAACTGACCAGAAATGCAAGCTAGGTTTAAAAGAGGTCATGACACTAGGGACATTGTATTCAATGTCAGATGAGAGAGCAGAGAATATGGGAAGAACATCTAGCTGTGTTTTATTGACTATGAGAAAGCATTTGATAGTGTGGATCACAACAAACTGTGGCTCACTTTGAGAATAATGGGGATTCTAGAACACCTAATTGTGCTTATGTGAAACCTATACCTGGACCAGGAAGCAGTCGTCAGAACAGAGCAAGCAAACACTGCATGGTTCAAAATTGGGAAGAGTATGTCTGAAATGCATCTTGTCTCCATAACTTTTCAATATATATTCAGAACACATTATTTGATAAGCTAGCTGGGTTTTATGAGGAAGCATGGGATATCAGAATTAGATGTTCATCAACAATCCTAGTTAGGCAGATGACACAACTTTGCTTGCAGAAAATGAGGAAGCCCTGAAGCCTTTTACTGCAGAAGACTCCAAGGACTCAAGGACTGCAGTCTCTGATATGGATTGAAGCTCAATACCAAGAAGACAAAGTTTCTTACCAATTGACAGTATCATAATAGATGGAGAAAAGATTAAGATGATTTGTAACAATTTCAGCTTGCTTAGATCCACAGTCAACACTCTTGACACTAACAGTCAGGAAATCAGAAGATGAATTGCACTAGAAAAATCTTCTGTCAGGAACTTCTCCAGAGTCAGTGATGTCAGTCTAGATACTAAGGTGCACCTGATCCAGGCCACGGTCTTTGTAATTACTTGCTATGCATCTGTAATGACTATGACTAAGCATGACTGAAGAAAGATCGATGCCTTTGAGTTGTGGTGCTGGAGAAGATGGTTGGACATTCCATGATCTGCAAAGAGAACAAACATATCTGTCCTTAAGAGAGTGAAACCAAGTTGCTCCTTAAAGGCAAGGCCTTTGAAGTGACCAGTCTGGAGGAGAACCATCATGCTTACAATTGTGGGGGAGAACACAAAAGGGGAAAACTCCGGATGAGATGAATTTACACAGTAACTGAGATAATGAGGATAGGTGTGTTAGAGATAGTGACACTGGCTCAGGATAGGGTAGAGTTCAAAGTTACTGTGGTTTTTCTACTGTTTTTCCAAACCTATTGCTTTCAAGCAATCTTTTAGATTTTTTTACTATCCTCCATTAACATTTAGAGTTTGAATTTCTACTTAGTGTCAGAGGGATGTGGCCTTTGGTTTAGCAGCACAATTCTCTAAGGACTACATCACCAGAACTTTTCAAAAGAGGCATGCCCAATCCAGATTAGGATCAAATACAGGTTATGGAAGACTTCTAGAAAAGAATATCATTTGATCTCGGTCTTGAAGATGAGTAGAATTCAGCCAAGCAGAGAGAGTTAATGTAGTCCATCAGAAGTGTAGAAAACGAAATTGCTGACCCAGACTACCAGCACTTCTCTGGTCCATAATAGTGGCTGTAAGATCATCTTTGTGAGTCAAGTATCAGTATAGACAACAAAAGGTCACTTTTAATTTATACAACATAAGGTCAATTTTGTCTTTTACAAAAGAAATCAATCTACTTTTAATCAAGAACTGACTCTCCTTGGCACGCCAGGAATTTATTTCAATGAAGGGATTACCAACACATCTCTGAAAACATCCATTTTATTGTATATGTCAAATACTTATTTTCTCTTAACTGTATCTTCAGAAAGTAAAGTATCAAGACCATCTTTTCATAATTCTTTTCAGATTCCACTGCATTTCTGGTATTCTAGTGCTAAAAATATTTATCTGAGCAAATATATAATCTCTTGCAAATAATGTTGTTAGATGTTGTAGAGTCGAGTATGACTCATCACAACTATATGAACAACAGACCTGAACACCATCCTAGCCTGTGCCATCCTCACACTTTCTGACACACTGGAGCCCATTGCGGCAGTCACTGTGTTAGTCCATCTTGTCAAGGGTCTTCCTCTCCTTAGTCGAGCCTCCACTCTTCCCAGCATCGTGTCCCTTTCCAAGGAATATCCTCTCCTAGAAACATGCCCGAAGTATGTGAGGTGAAGCCTCATCATTCCTGCCTCCAAAGAGCACTCTGGCTGCAACCTCTCCAAGACATATTTGTTTGTTCTTTTGGCCATCCCCGCGATGTTTAGTGCTCTTCTCCAAGACCACAGCTCAAAGACATCAATTCTTTTATCTGTCATCCTTATTCATTGTCCAGCTTTCAGACCCACAGCAAGTGATTGGAAATAACATGGACTGAATCAGAGGAACCTTAGCCCTCAAACTGACATCATTACTTCTTGAAAGTTTTTAGAAGCCCCTAATTGCAGACTTTTCCTGTATAATGCGTCACCTTATTTTCTGACTGCTTGAACCAAGGGTGGTAATTGTGGATCCAAGTAAGATGAAGCTGTAAATAGTTTTAATCTCCTCTGCATGGTGATAAGAATCTGTTTTCTTGACATTGAGATGCAATTCATACTGAAGGCTTCACTCCTAGATCTTCTGCATCAAGTGCTTCAAGTCCTCCTCACTTTCAGCAAGCAAGATTGTGTCATCTGCATACCGCAGGTTATTGATGAGTCTCCCTCTGATTCTGGTTCTTCATAGAGTCCAGTTTCTCAAATAATTTGCTCAGCATACAGCTTGAAGAGATTTAGAAAGAGAATAAACTCTGATACAGACTTTTCTTAACTTTAAACCCTGCTCTGTGTGGATCATAAAAAGTTGTGACATTTAGAAGAATGGGAGTCCCAGAGCACTTAATTGTGCTCATGCAAAACCTATAACTGGATCAGGAGGCTGTAGTGTGAACAAAACAGGGGAACACTGCATGGTTTAAAATTAAGAAGGGAGTGCGTCAGAGTTGCAAATAACAATTTTAGATAATATCTACTTCATGACTCTACTCATGAGGGTGCTTTGGTGATCTAGTGAATTATGCTGCCAACTCAAATCTGTCAGTTGCTCCACAGGAGAAAGATGGAAAATCTGCTCCCATGTGATTTATCTCTGGAAACCCCCTGGAGGTCCAGCTACGAGTTGGTTCAGGCTCCCCAGAACATAACAACAACAACACTTTAAAGGAGGCCCGGTGACACAGTGAATTAAGCATTGTGCTGCTAACTACAAGGTTGTCAGTAAAACCCACCAGCTGCGCTGAGAAAGAAGAGACAGTCAGATCCTGTAAAGATATACAGTCTCAGAAGCTCTATGGGACAATTCTGTCTGTCCTTCAGGGTCCCCGTCAATCAGAATCACCTGATGGGAATGGGTATAGTTTTTAAATAGGAGCCCAGCACAGCAAATTATTTCATTGTCAGGAAAACAGAATATCCGAATGAAGTTTCACACAAATTCAGTTTTACAGTTTCTTAACAATTTCTGTCAATTTTACCTCCTCCTCTCGGCTCTTGCTCTAGGTAAAAAATACCAGGCAAGTTATTTTCACGTTGATTCTAACTCATGGTAATTCTGTATGCTCCACAGTAGAACTGTGCTTCATAGTGTTTCGTTGCCTTTAATCTTTAAGGAAGCAGATCTGCAGGGTTTTCCTCTCCACTAACACTGGGTGAATTGAAAATGCTGACCTTTGGGGTATTAGTTAAGCTCAAACCATTTGTGCCACCATCTAGAGGAATCTCCCCTCTACAGACATCAAAAGCAAAACCAAATCAACTAACAATTATTCCAACTTGTGACCAGTCCCATCAGTCGTCAGAGGTTTTAAACCTTAGCAGGAACAGAGTACCTTATCTTTCTCCTGCCAAGTGGCTGGTGGATTAGAGTCTGTCGCCTTTTAGCCAGCAGTCCACTATCAGTGCTTTATGCCAGGACTTGATTATTTCTCTTGTTGTGCTGGTTGTTGAGTGCCATTGAGTCGTAACTTCGAGTTGACCCTCCCGCGGTTTTTCAGAGGCAATTATCACACAAGAGGAGATTGCTCATCCTTCTCCTGTGGAGCAGCTGATGGTTTCAAACCACGTGACTTTAGAACATACGGCAAAATAAATTCTCATAGTTCCCAAGTTTTTGTGTTTGCAGGTACATATGTGTATTTGTTTCTTTGTTGTTGTTTGGTGCTATTGAGTTGACAATGACAACAAGAACACCTTGGAGTCACTGCCTTGATTTAACTTAATGTACCAGAAATTTTATCACTATAGCTTTTATACTGTAGGTACAAGTGACAATAATGAAAAAAGGCAAATAGTCTCTCACTGTGGTTGTCAAGTGCCGTCGGGCCAACTATACAGCAAGCTATGCACAGCAGATTGAAGCCTTGACCTATCCTGTCATCCTCACTCTGCCATGCTGCCATCAGCAAGTCATGTCTATCCATCTCATTGTCATCCATCTCATCATCTGTGTCAATGCGTCTATTTTGCTGACTCTCTACTTTCCCAAACGCAATGTCTTCTTACAACACATCCAAAGTATGGGACATGAAGTTCCACTATCCTTGCTGCCAAAGAGCACCATGATAGAATTTCCTAGCTGACCACTTTATTTGTTCTTTTGGCACTCAGTGGTATGTTCAAAACACTTTGCTGAAACTACAATTCAAATGTATAAATTCTTCAGTCTTCCTTATTCATTGCCCAGCTACACATGCACACAAAGCAACTGAATATATCATCGTTTGGTTCACACACGTTGGCCTTCAAACTAACATCTTTACTCTTGAGGACCTGAAAGAGGTCTTTGACAGCAAAATTTGCCAATGCAACACATCTTTTGATTTGTTGCTTGCACTGGTGTTGATCATGGATCCAAGTAAAATGAAATTGTGAACTGCTTTAATCTTTTCTCCATCTAGCATTTTAATGCTGCCTACAGGTCTAGTTGGTATAATGATTATTTTCTTTATTTTATATTTTTTTATTCTCTTTTTTT
>NW_006399758.1:25151017-25217036 GCF_000299155.1 Elephantulus edwardii | reverse complement strand
GCCTTTGCATAGTCAATGAAACACAGATAGACATTCCTCTGGTATTCCCTGCTTTCAGCCAAGACCCTTCTAACATCAGCTACAATAGACAATTTTATTTTTTTCATTCCCTGAAAGAATCTCAGCAATTCCTATGGACTTATAAAATTACGACCTCTATGATATCATTCTAAAGTGAATGTGATGCTACCAAGCCAAAGGTGGGTGACTTTAATCCACAGCCTTCAGGCCTGGTTTTAATTGTTTTTGGTGAAACATTCTTCTAGGTCATGTAGGCCTGGTCTGTCCAGTACCTGTACAGAAGTAACTCATCATTGCTGTGATGCTGAACACTGCGGCACTGATGTGTCAAATGTGATAATGGTTACCCATAGTAGACAGTGTTTGGTGGAGCTCCCCGATTAAAGCAAGCTTGGAAGCAGGTGTGGCATCCACTTCTGAAATAACTTGCCTCTGGAAACTCTATGAACCTGGAGAAACGATGAAAGTCAAACAAGTGTTCAGGTCTACAACTCGACAGCACTTAAAAGCAAAAACATATCATTTTTAAGTGAATGGCTAGGCTTGGTTCCTAGTCTATCTTAGTCTGAAAGCTCTCTGGAAACTTGTCCACCATAGGCAAGCTGCTGGTATTTGTAGTACTGGTGGCATTGTTTCCAGGATCACATCAATATTGAAATCACATCAGTGTAAAGATTAATATATGGGTGTTGGCTTTTGTGTTGCTGTAATGGAAGAGATCTATATTTATGCTCATTTAAAAAAGAGAGAAATCCAACAGAATGTGGAGGTTTTCAAACAGTATCACTAATATTACATGCAAATATAATTTTGCTGAAGATCTTTCAAAGAAAGTCAAAACAGTCTATCAAGTAGGAAATGCCAGGATTTAAAATTTAATTTGGAAAAGGCTGTGGGGTAATTACTGATGTTAAATGGATCTTGAATGAAGACAAAGAATGCCAGAAAAGGGTACACTTGTGCTTTATTGACTGTGCAAAGGCATTTGACTGCATGGATTGTAATAAATTATTAATAACATTGACAAAAAATGGGAATCTCAGAACACTTAATTGTTTTCATGGAAAACCTGCACTGGACTAAAAGGCAGTCCTCATTTAGAATAAGTGATTGCTGTACGGTGTAAAATCAGGAAAGGTGTGCATCACTATAACTTCCTTTCATTATATGTATTCCATCTGTATGCTGAGTGAATAGTATGAAAAACTGAACTGTATGAAGATGAAAGTGGCAACAAGACTGGGGAAAGACATCTACAGTATGTAATATGCAAATAATACAATCTTGTTTACTAAAAATTAAGCCTTGAAGCATATACTAATGAAACTCAAAGACCATAACTTTCGGTATGGATTATCCTTGAACATGAAGAAATAAAAAATATTCATATTTTTTTGTCATTATTATGTACCAAAGAGTCATCTGCAATTCATAGGGACTCCCACCCTGTCCTGAACCAGTCTCACTGACTCCAACACATCTATCCCTATTGCCATAACTAATAAATAATATCATGAAAAATGAATAAAATATTGAAATTGTCAAATATTTAATTTTACTTTGATTTACAAACAATATCTATGGAAGAAGCAGTCAAAAAATAAAAAGACATGTTACATTGGGCAAATCTGCTGCCAAGGACCCATACAAAAAGCTAAAGAACCCTTTAAAGACTCAGGTGCCCTTTAACCGAGCTATATTGTTAATTGCTTAATATACATGTGAAAGTTAGACAATAAGTAAGGGGAAACAAAGAACTGGCATCTTTGAATTGTGATAATGGAGAAGAATATTGAATATCTCATAGATATGCAAAAGAAAAAATCAAATATGCTATAGAAGAACAGTTAGACGTCTTAAAATATCTAACAATAGACTAGAGAGAAAGTCTATTGATTCTGTGAGAATCTAAAGCTACCTATTAGTGAGAGAGGACCAGTTGCATAATAGATAAACAATTGCTTAGTCTCTTTAAATTGAAGACAATTACAAATACTTCAGCTGAGAGCTTGAGGTAACTTCAAGGTCATCTATCTGATCAGGGATAATAAAATGTTAAAGCGTAGAAATCATCTTTAGACATGAACTTTCCATGCTCCACATGACTAGTATGAGGTTTTGCACTGTTTTTTTCTTTTCTGTAGAAAGGTACACAAAGTTAATTGCAGAGCTATAGTAAAGATATAGGTTCTTTGATATCATAATTGGGTTTTTTTCTCATGCATGAGAGACTGTATTTAGGAGTTTGATAGAAAGTTTGATTGAAACTTGAAGTTAGAATTATTGATACAATTGCAATATCATCTACAGTGTATTTAGCTTCAAGTAGATATATTTACATAGCTTCTCAAGAATTTTGCTCCATTTAGGAAACGTATGAATTTATATATTAAGTGTAATCTAATTGATTCTAATTTGTATTCTTCTTCTTTTTTTCATATATATCTACCTTTTTATGAATTGTGTATCTTTAGTTTTATATGTTGTTTTTGTTAGATGCCATTCAGTTGAGTAGAACTCATGGCAATCCTCTGAACAAATGATCTGAGCACTGTCCTATTCCATGCCATTGTCACAATCTCTGACACATTGCTTCAGGCACCATGTCAACTCACCTAGTTGAAGGTCTTCCTCTCCTTCGCCACCCCTCCACCTTCACAAACATGATGTCCCTCTCTAAGAAATAACTTCTCCTAACAACATGCCCAAAGTATGTAAAACGAAGCTTGATCATCTCTACCTCCAAGTAGCCCTCTAAGACATATCTGTTTGTCCTTTTGGCATAAGTACATGAAAGAGGAAGAGTCTTGAGGAAAAATAATTTAACTCTATTTCTTCCATAATTCTTTCTAATGATTATCCCACTTCCCCATCTCTGAAAAGAAAAGAAAAAAGTTTCCTTTCACAAAGACTATTGCTTTGACAAACTTACAAAGGTAAAATAAATGTATCGACTCTTCAATTCCTGGCCTCCTTTTAGCATTCATGTATAAATTTGTCTCAACAATTTGGAGGAATATTAAGTCAATTAATTGTGTTTAGTAGAACTCTTTTGAATGAAATGTCAAGGTCTTGAAATTTCACTCTATTTTGGAAATATTGAAAGACAGCAATAAACACACTCATGCTTACTGCAGTATTCGTTATGACAACAAAGGGTTGGAAACAACCTAAGTATCACTCGATAGATGAATAGGTAACAAAACATTTACATCCACATAATGGAGTATACATCATTAGACTTTCAAGAATTAATGAAATATTGTGCACGTGGATAAATCTAGAAAAAAAGCCTGCTGTATGGCATACTTAACTCATTGTTATCAAGTTGGAACCAAGTCATCAACAATTCTCCAGCAAGTTTTCCAGAGACAGTAAATCAATGGGAAAAGATTGTCCATATTTCTTCCATGGAGCTCCTCATGGATTCTAGTCACCAATGAGGAGGAGGAAACTTTGGGTTAATAGTGCAATTCTCTGTGGACTACACCACTAGAACTCCCTTATGTAATTTAAGCCAGTCAAGAAACTATAATCATGGTATTTTGTTGTTGTTATGTGCCATTAAAGTCTCCTGTGACTCATAGTGCACTCCCTTCCCAATTCCAAACCATATAGTGCTCCTCTGCTCCCTCGTACAACAAACTCCTGGTCCAGGTATAAGTTTCTCATGAGCACATTTAAATGCTCTGGGATTCCCATTCTTCTCAATGTCAGCCATAACTTGTCATGATCCACACACCCAAACACTTTTGCATAGTCAATAAAGCACAAATAGACATGGTGTTCCTTATTTTCAGCTACGATCCATCTGACATCAGCAATGATTTCTCTGGTGCCACAGCTTCTTCTAAATCCTGCTTGAACTTCTGGCAAGTCCCCATCTATGTACTTTTCCAGCCATTTCTTAAATGATATTCAGCAGTATTTTGCTTGCATGTGATGCCAATGATATTGTTCAATAATTTCCACATTCCGTTGGATCGCTCTTGGGAATGGGAACAAGTATGGGCCTCTTCTAATCCGTTGGCCAGATAGTCGTCCTCCAAATTTCCTGGCATAAACTGGTAAACACATTCAAAGCTGCATCTGTTAATCAAAACCAGTCAATTGCTATTCCATCGATTCCTGAGGCCTTATTGTTTGCCAATGCCTTCAATGCAACATCCACTTCATCTTTCATTACCATTGGCTCCTGTCCATATGGTACTTCCTGAGATTTTTCAGTGTCAATCAATTCTTTCTGTTACAGTGGTGCTGTGGTGCTAACATAGTATCTGACTTGATATTTTAGGTACTAAAAAATGTGCAATGATGAAATATATAGACAAAACTCCCTTGACTCTTAGCTAAAATTTATCAAATCTCTTTTAATGGTAAATTTCTTCTTTTGAAATAAATCCTTACTCTTTTTCTCCAATACCTTCCCATCTGACTTGTTATTTCTTTTTAAGATCTACTAATAGAAAAAAGTCTACTAATAGCAAAATTCTAGGCAAATTTCAAGTTTTAGAGATAAAAACAAGCACTCACTTTGTTTTCTACAGTCACTTGGGACATTCATTCTCCTTCTCCTTTCAAAAGAAACACATTTTTGAGCACTTCTCATCAGTTTATACCATCTACTTTCTTTCCTGATAATCACCATTTGTCAACTTTTATGTCATATTCTCTTATATTCGGATGATTTTAAAAGCTGATTCAACCTCTTCTACTAGTGTTTCCTCAATTTTTGTGACTTCATTTTCTATGGGGATGAGTTATGCAATACTGTAGACTTACAGGTGCTTAACTTCTTTGACCAGCTGTATCAATTCTAATTCAGTATCATGCCTTCATGGTTGTTGTTGTTGTGCTATGTCAAGTCAGAATGGACTCACAGCTGACCCTCCAGCAGGTGTTCAGATACTTTAAATTACACAGGAGGAGATTGCTCATATCTTTCCCTCAGAGCATCTCCTAGATTAGAACCATGTGCCTTTGGGTTGGCAGCTTAAGCCTTACCAATAAGCCTTAACACATTGCCACACACTTAGTTGATGACCGTACTTGGAAACACATTTTTTTTACCATCATTTGTGGCAATGTGTTAAACTCCCTTGTCTTCATAGTCCTATATATTACAACATCCAAAGCTTCATGACCTAAGATGTTATTTTTTATAAGTATGTTGTTGTTGTTAAGTGCCATTTAGTAGTAGATGACTCATAGTGAACAAATTCATGGGGTTTCCAGAGGCAAGCTATTTTGGAAGTGGATCCCCCTCCTGCTTCCAAGCTTGTTTGAACTGGGGAGCCCCACCAAACACTGTCCACCATGGGCAACCATTACCACATTTGACACATCAGTGTCACAGTGTTCAGCTTCACAGCAACCACAATTTACCTCTGTACAGCAAATGGACAGACCAGTGCTATACCACTTAGAAGAATGTTTGCACATACTACCTAATGTATTTTCTCTTCATTTCCTTAAATATCTTCATGGTAAAAATCCTTTGTTCTCACTGAGATTTGGGTTAACTCTCTAATTCTTTTATAGTACACCTCATGTTCTTATCTTACTTTGGTCCAAACTCTCGCCATAAAATAAAATGTTTCCTTTTCCTTTGCTTAGTCCACTGTGAATGTATATATGTAATGGTCAACACTCTTGACACCAGTAGCCAGGAAATAAAAAAACGTATTGCGATGGGAAAGTCTGCTGTTAGGGACCTCTCCAGGGTACTGAAGAGCAATGGTGTCACTCTGTAGACTAAGGTGCATCTGATACAGGCTATGGTCTTTGCAATCACTTGTTATGCATCAGAAAGTTGTACAATTACTAGGGAGGATAGAAAGAGAATTTATGTCTTTGAGCTGTGGTGCTGGAGAAGAGTATTGAATGGACCATGGACTGCCAAGAAAACAAACAGATTCAACCTGGAGAGGGTTAGACCAGACTGCTCCTTGGAGGCAAGGATTCTGGGGCTTCATCTGACACACTCTGGACATGTTGTAAGGAGGGACTGGTCCTTGGAGAGGGACATCATGCTTGGTAGGGTGGAGGGACAGTGCAGGAGGGGAAGACCCTCTATGCGGTGGATTGACTCAGTGACTAGGGTAATCTGGATGGGTATGTCAGAGGCAGTGCGATTGGCACAGGATAGAGCAGGGTTTAGGGCTGTTGGACATAGGGTCACTATGAATCGCAAGCGACTTGATGGCACATAACAACAACAACAAGAAGTAGGTGTATTTCCCAACTCTTTAAATTCAATAACTTGTTTGCTAAACACTTACAGCAGTAATGTATTTGAGTTTGCACATTTATGTAAACTACTGCAATTTAAATTTATGATCCCCAAATTTAATGAGAAAAAACTCATTGTCTGACTTTTCTAATTCTTGAAAAGGGATATTTTTCACTTCTCTCTGGAACATCAAGTACTTTTTTTCTCCTCTCTGTTTTTAGTTAATTTTATAAGCTTAATATTTAACTATGTTATAGACAACTAAACAAAATAAAACCTCAAATTCATTGCCATCAAGTAAGTCCTGAAGGACTAGGCCATCTTTCTCTCCACCCCCATCATAACAGCCATCGTGAGTCAGAAACAACTCCTTTCAATTTCTGAGAATGCAAATTACATGAAAGGAGGTGGTTGATCCTTCTTCCACTAAAGAGCTGCAGATTAGAACCTCCAGGAAGGCAAAGACATTCCCTTTGGAATATACTACATATATTTAAATATTACTAACAACTAAAACTTAATTGTGTTTATGTGAAATCTATACTTAGACCAGGAGGCAGTCGTCAGAACAGAGTAAGGAAATACTGCATGGTTCAAAATCAGGAAGAGCGTACTCCAGGGTGTGTCCTATCTCCATACCTTTTCAATCTATATGTGGAACAGGTCATCTGGGAGGCTGAGCTCTATAAGGAGGAATGTGGTATCAGGATTGGAAGAAGACTCATCAACAGTCTGTATTATGCAGATACACAACCTTGCTTGCTGAAACTGCAGAGGATCTGATGCACTTATTGCAGAAGCTCAAGGACTTCAGATTTAAATATGGATTGAAGCTTAAATCAAGAAAACAAAAATTATCATCACCGGGCCAATTGGAAGCATCATAATAAACAGTAAAGAGATTGATATTGTTAACAACTTTAATTTGCTTGGCTCCACAATCAACAAAATCAATTGGGAAAAATCTGCTGTTAGAGAGCTCTTCAAAGTAATGAAGAGAAATTTTATCAGTCTGGAGACTAAGGTGTGCCTGATCCAGGCCATGATATTTGCAATTACTTGCAATGCATCAGAGAGCTGGACAATGACTAGGGGTGACATGAGGAGAATTGATACCTTTGTGCTGTGGCGCTGGAGAAAAGTACTGAATATACCATGGACTGCTAGGAGAACAAATAGGTTCATTGGAAAGATGGTGAGCCAGACTGCTTCTTGGAGGCAAGGATTCTGAAGCTTCATCTGACATACTTTGGGGGGCATGTTTCAAGGAGGGACCAATCCTTTGAGAGGGACATCATGCTTGGGAGGGTAGAGGGACATTGAAGAAGACCCTGGATGAAATGGATTGACTAAGTGACTGAGGTACTTGGGATAGGTGAGTCAGAGACAATGATGTTGGCTTTATATAGAGCAGGGTTCAGAGCTGTTGTACATAGGGTCACTACAAGTCACAAGTGACTCGACGACCTCTAACAACAACAACACCACGACTTAGCTGCCTATCTTCCCATTAGAAAGTCTACCTACCAAACTGAACCTATATTGTTTGATCTCTCCAAATAAAATATTATTCTCTGCTTCTAGCAAAGGCTATTACCTTCTGTTTTCACTAGATTCAACTCTTTCTCTTTCACTCTGGCAACTTTGTATCATTCCTTTCCATATCTTTTTTTTTTTCTCTCTTCCTAGATTATGCACACCTGCATAAAATTGAGTTAATATGGCTTTGAGGCATAATTTGATTTCTCTGAACCTCTTCATAATGCAATTTTCTAATGTGCTGTTTAGAGTCACTGTTTCCATTTACTCACCATTTTTTCTCCTTCCTTTCCAGCTGGGATTTTATTCACTCGTGTGCTAATTAACCTTCATCGTGAAAACTTGGTCATTCTTCATAGTATTTAGCACAGTCATAGTTCAAAGCTCTCCATGAAACACTCTTCTTCTTAGTGCATGATCACTCCTTCAGTCATAACTTACATATCATATAAATCACAGTTAAAGGCATATTGCTAAAAATATTAAGTGGATTTTCAAATCTAATGTTTGTTAGAAGTTAGTACACAAGAGTGTATTATATAGATAAGGTTAAAAAGAAAAACACATTGGTATTAAAAAAAAGCTTTCAGAATTACAGGTGATAATCTAAAATGGAATATATCAGTTCTGATTGGTTACTTCGTACTCTGTGGAGGCCCTACTTTGAGAGATTCTGATTGGTTACAGTTTAATCTGAGAAAGAATACTCCAACTGGTACACCCTGTATAAACCACTGCTGGGAGTAATGACATTCAAACCAAGCTCTCAACATTGCAATGCAGACAGGTCAGAACATAAGATGTCTTACCGTTCCACAATTCTAGCTCTCTGTATCTCTGAACTTCACCATGAAATTGCTGTGATAAATGCTCTGCTTGTATTGAATACTGGTTAGAATGAATGTTAAGCATAATTGTGTGGGTATTGATAATTGATTGGGGATTCAAATTTGAATTGCTTGTACAGTGTTACCTTTGAATTGTATTTACATAAAATTACAGATAAGCTTTGAACCTAGTCACCCCAATAAATAGTGACTTTTTAATTACCATATTGTTGTTGTTATGTGTTGTTATGTGCCGTCGAGTCATTTGCGACTCATAGCGACCCTATGTACAACAGCCCTAAACCCTGCTCTATCCTGTGCCAATCGCATTGCCTCTGACACACCCATCCCGATTACCCCAGTCACTGAATCAATCCACCTCATAGAGGGCCTTCCCCTCCTGCACTGTCCCTCTACCCTACCAAGCATGATGTCCCTCTCCAAGGACCTGTCTCTCCTTACCCTACTAGTATTCTCTGTTTGCTTCATTAGCCTCCACAATGTTACAGTTCAATAGTTTGAAATATATTCATAGAGTTCTCTATTGTAATATCATAGAACAACATAGAATAATATCACAGAGTCTGCCTAAGTGAAAGAAAATGAAATTTATCTAGAGCCAGAGACGATTTGAACCATTGGGAAACATTCAATGTCACAGAGTGCAAATGGCCACTGACTGACCACAGAAAAGAGTACATTCTTTGTGGTAAGGAATTGCACTGTCAATCCCAGGCCATATGGTTCAAATCCACCAGCACTCTGTGGGAGAAAGATGGGTACTCAGTCTGCTCCCTTGCAATTGACAACCTCTGAAAACCTAGTAGAGAGTCAGCTCTGAATCAGCTCTGACTCAGTGGCACCAAACAACAACATAAAGAGATTTAATCAGGTAAGAGTTTCGTTGTTTATTCATGATGGAGAATTCTGGGAAATGACCTATATTGGAGGAGTTACGCTAGTTAGGTGTGAGCATAACTGGTTTCCTGAGAGGCTTCTGGGTTAGGAAATATTATGTATAATAAGATGGTCCACACTTTGTTTTGGTGCTCCAGTTCGATTTGTGTCCAAAAGATAGATTTGCTTCTTGTTTGGGAAGGTCAGTTATTAGTCACAAGTTGTGTTTCTGCAAATGCTCAAGAAACTGATTCAAATTGGTTTAATTTTGAGCTACACCTTAAAGAAATAAACAAACAGAAACCAGGATATATTGCAAGGACATTGGTTAGCAAAGAATTTAAGACAATAAAAATTGGTGGTGGTGTGTGCTACCTACCAAGTCAGAACTGACCCATAGCTGACTCTCCAGCGGTTTTTTCAGAGACAGTAAATCACACAGGATGAGATTGCTTGGCCTTCTCCCACAGAACAGCTGGTGGACAAAAATTGGTAGGAAAGTTAAATCATTAGGAAGAACATGTTAAGTTATGTTTTTAGTTTAACTTCAGGTTTCTTGTGCAGAATATATTCCTCATATGTAACTTGTGCTTGTTTTTCTGGATATAAAATGTTTTAAGGGGAAAACTTTGCTAGAAAATAAATGTTCTTTGACTCAGCATACAAACAAATGTCAGAAAAAAAAATCTGAGTTTTAAGATGGCATCTGGACTTGTCCAGCTCAAAATTCATCTAACTGTTGGTGGAGTTTCTGCTAATCATATGCACTGTGTTCTATATTTTTAGAGTAGCACCTAAGTTTTTAAAGTTCATAATGAGGAGCTTTAAAAAAATTGTGCAGCTTATTTTTGACTTGTTCAGGAGTCTCAATACACTAAAATCTAATCTGTTTCAGGAAGATTTAAAAATATGTAGACTATAGTTTATTTTTAGTTATATGATTGTATACTTGGGATTTAAGACCATACAAATTGATTAACGTTTTAAGATCCTCGTTCGTAGTGAGGGAAGAGGTTTTCTTCCTTTTCTTTCAGAATTCACTTTTGAGAAGTCATAATTTTTTTCCTATGTTTCTTTGAAAAGGATGTAAATTTAAGATATTAACTCCAAAACCTGGCAACGACCTCTTTGAAACCTAACTTCAGATTATAACCACCCCCTCAGCTCCTAGCTTCCAGGAAGAAAATTAGCATAATTTTATGCATCTTGTAACAAAGACACTAGAAAGATAACAGTTTTATCTTGAAAGCATGAATGTATAGGTCAGTATCCTATTCCATCTCACTCAGCTGTGAATGAAATATATTTCTGTTTTGGTAATCTCTTTAGCTGATTGTGTGGATTCGTCACTTTCTTTTTAAATGCATATTCAATAATAAGACATTTCCATTTGTATAGAGAAGTTTGCTGAGTTGGGGATTTCTGTATTTCATTGTATTTTCCCGGGGAGCTAAAAGGGAGGTCTGGTGGCCTAGTGGGTAAGGAGTTGAGCTGCCAATCCAGAAGCTGGCAGTTCAAATTCCTTATAAGATGAGCAAGCTCCTTTTGTGTGATTCCCAATCTCTGAAAACATCCTGGAGGGTCAGCCATGTGTTGGTTTCAACTCCATGACACTGTGAGAGAGTGAAAAGTGTCGTTACTTTTCAGTCTATATTGTTTAGTACCTCTAGTCATAGGCCTGACAAAGTACAAATGCCACATATTACGGTCAATGACTCATCATGGCTCTCTCTGTTATACTTTGCTAGTGTAATGATATAACTTGTATTAGATAAAGCACTGAGTTAAAATCTATAGGATTTCTTGAACAGAAGAATGAAATAAATACTACAAACTAAGATAAATCTTTATTTTTTGTTGATATTTTAATGATAGTTTACAGAAAAGTTGGATTTCCTTCATTCATTGTTGCACATTTTCTTCCCCACCCCACTCCCAGATAGCTTTTCTCTGCAAAAAGATTCATTGTTACACAATTTTCTCCCTCTCCACCCTACCCCCAGTCCACTTTGCTGTGCACCTCTTAGTCTGGACTATTGTCATCCAAATAATATCTAATCATATATTTTTTAGACAGTTTCCCCCCACATATATTTTAATATAATGTTCATTATTTATCCCCTCTTTTAGGATAAATCTTTAGACACCTGTGCTACAGTTTGCTCACTTGGGAAATAAGCAGACTGTTGCTGTGAACTGTCAAGTTGACTCCAATTTATGGTAAACCTAAAGGATGGAAGAAAACTATTGTATTAGGCTTCCTAAGTTGTCAACTGTGAAGGAACCTGATCATGACATCTTCCCTCATGCAGGAGTCTCTGGTAAACCAGGAGTGCCTATTTTTGGATTTACAGCTAAACGTTTAAGATTATGCCACTAGAACTAGACAAGGTAATCTCCAGAGTCACATTCAGCTCTAAAATGATGTGGTTTTTCTCTGGTGGGATGTAATTACTCTAAAAGTCATGTTATATAAGGCTTTTACTGGAATTATTTGACTACTACTGCTGGGAAATCTTTGGCACTTTAAAGACAGCTCTTTTGGTACTTAGGAAAGCTGCCAGAGAATGAATAAACATTAAGTATAAAAACTTTGTTTATCACTAGAAATAAATATAAGTGACTTTTATCTTTTGTACCAAATACTTACCTAATTAATTAAATTAGTTTATTTAAAAAGACAACATTCTAACACAAATGGTTCTTTTCCATGTTTTTGTATAGTTTTGGTTACTATTTCAAGATAAAATGTCACCCCACCTCAAATCTGTTAATTAAGTGAAACTTCAAACACCAAAAGTAAAGATAAAATTAGATTTACAGTTCACATTATAACTCATTGGCTTTCATTGTCCTTTTTTTTCTAAGATAACTCTAACTTCAATGAGGAGAGAAAAAGAAAGTATTAAAATAAAATAATCATAGAAAAATAAGAAAAGTAAATTGAAGAGAATAATATTGAGTTATTGTTGAAGAAAAGTAGACCTACATTGATATGAAAAGAATTTAATACTACTGTTGTTGTTGTTAGGAGCCATTGAGTCGAGCATGATGCATAGTGACCCGATGAACAAAAGATCTGAACCCTATTCTATCCTCACATTTCCTGACACACAAGAAACCGAGTCAATTCACCTGGTTGAGGGTCTTCCTCTCCCTCACCGACCCTCCATACTTCCCAACATCATGTCCTTCTCCAAGGTATAACATCTCCTAGCAACATATTCAAAGTATGTGAGACGAAGCTTCATCATTCTTGCCTTCAAAGAGCATTCCAGCTGCATCCTCTCCAACACATATCTACCTGTTCTCTTGGCTGTCCATGGGATATCCAGTATTCTTCTCCAACACCACAGCTCAAAGGCATCAATTATTTTTCTTTCATCTCTATTCATTGCCCAGGTCTCGGTTGTAGCTAGTAATCGGAAAGACCATGGCCTAGATCAGACACACCTTAATCCTCAAACTGGTATCACTACTCCTCAATAATTTGGAAAGGTCCCTAACCACAGATTTTCCCAGTGCACTGTGTCTCCTTTTTTCCTGACTGCTCATCCTATGTGTGTTAGTTGTGGATCCAAGAAAGATGAAGCTGTTGACAGTTTCAGTCTCCTCTCCATCCATCATGATACTGCCTATTGGTTCAGTAGTAAGAATCTTTGTTTTCTTGATATTGAGGTGCACTACATAGATAATTTAATGATAATAAAACAAATCCAAATAATTTTGGTGGCAATTGTTGCTGACTTAGTATTGTTAATAATTTTCACTAACATAGAATTCTTTCAGAGCTTAGCTCATTCATAACATAAACATTAAAAGAGAACATATAGAATTTACAGCTATAGAATTCTGTAGAGTACTGAATGGCAAAAGGCGGTATGGAGATCTACTGTTTTTTTTTTTTTTTACTATGGTTCTTCTTTGTCAAAGTAGAGTGATTTCTGCTACCTATGTAGTTCTATACTTTATTTGTACTGAACCTTGCTGATTTTTGGAAATCAATGGAATAAATATTGTTTTGTGACGGTATCATTGTGAAAAAAAAATGCTTCCATTCCTCCTTTATTTGCACTTTTACTTTATTGATATATAAAGTATAATAATAAAAAATTAATAATAAATACTAATTGTTCTTACATCATTTAATACTATGATGATCCTTTTGTGCAAGTAGAACCATGTTCCCTACCTTTTAAAGGCAAAGACCTTTCATAAGTAAAATAATAGGATACAGTGCCTCTGTGTGAATTCTGACTGCCAACTTCACAGTTAATAGTTTAACACTTACTATTTTGTGCCACCCAAAGATTCAAGGATGTAATTTTAAAGACCAAGGAGTTTCTGACAATAAGCCAAGGTATTTTCTATTGATTCATATACATGTGACAGTCAGACAATGAGTAATGAAGAAGAATCTATGCCTTTGATTTGTAGTATTGGTGAAAAATGTTTTATATTGGCAAAAGAACATATATGTCTTAGAAGATGTCAAGCCAACGTGTCCCTAAGACTCAAAGACAATGAGGCTTCATCTAATGTACTTTGGGTGTGTTGTCACATGGGTTCAGTCCTTTGGAAAGCTTAGAGCTTGGTGAAGTAGAGAGTTAATAAAGGTTAAAGACTCTCATGAAATGGTTTGACACAGCATCAACAACAGTAGATTTATACACAACAAAGATAGTGAAGATGGCACAGGATCAGAAAGGGGTTTGCCCTTTGATAGACTCACTCTGAGTTGGGGTCAACTCAAAGGCACCATATGACACCAGCAAGGACTTGTGTAAAACACTACCTATACTTAAAGTGATTCATTTTATCAGTTTCATATTATTTGAAATCATCATCGCAATCAACATAATGAACACTTAATCCTAGAAAATTTCCTTGTATCACAATGGAATCCAAACCTTTGTCTGTTCCCATCTCCAAGCAGTCACTTTCTGCCAATGATAATTGGTCTCATTATCTAGATTCCAATATACATGGAACTATACACAAGGTATTCTTTCACTTTTCACTTAGTTTATTTCATTCATTATCATAATTTTGAGATTCATCAATATTGTTGGATGTTTCAGTAATTTAATCCTTTTACTGTTGTATAATATTCTTATATATTAATATACATAATTTGTTGATTCACTCACCTGTTAATAGAGATTTGGCTTTAGGGAAAAAGGTTTTTGGAGTATTCTTTTACTCAAATTAAATGAATGAATTAATTCAGATTTTGCTGAATAAAATTTGCCTTTTAAAATAACGACTTGATACTCTTTTTTACCTACTTGTTCTCAGAGGAACTTACCATGTTTCTCTTTAATTGCTACTAGCATGGAAATCAGAAAAGATTAGTCTCTAGGAAGTTAGTCTAAGATGTAAAAGAAATAAATTTTTTTCAAATTCTTTATTTTATAAAAATTTATTCTTATAAAGTCTTGACACATTATCTTTTTGTGTAAAATTGGCCTTAGAAAGATTTATGCCAAGGATATAATTTTGTTTGAAAAGGCCCCAGAGTCAGCATTATCTAGAAAAGGACAACTTAAAAGGATTTTGTTTTAACAAGCTGTTCTCTCACCAAATTATTTTCTTCAATCTTTAAGACATCTTGTTAGAGTTGTTAAATATCGACCAGTAATACTTTCATGACTATTACTGAAGGATACATAAGTATGAATTAATCTAATTGTACCCAACAATTATTAAATGTGAGCATTTATACCAATTAAGCAAAAGAAGCCTATTTTCTGTAACTTAACCCACACATAATTCTTGTGACTAATCAGTCAAAAAATTGTATTATCATTTCTTTGGCCCCCGGACTATATTTACTCATGTCAAAACTCTCATTGAAGTCTTCTGTTGAAATTTAAATGAACTGGCATCTCCTTGCATTTAAATATTTTTTTTTGCTTTTAATTTTTTCTAACTAAATCTTCCTTATCTTACTTTAAAGAGTAAGTAGTTTTGCTTTCTATAATTTCGGAGTTCCTTCTACCACTGTCACTGCTCTTCCCACTCTTTCAGCATCTGCCTGTGTTGATCTATATCTATCCCTCCAACACCTTTTTTACTTTTTTAATTTGAAAAATATACTAATTCAACTTCTGTGTTCTTTCTAGGATCTATAATTAACACTCTTGGTACTAGTGGTCAGGAAGTAAGGAAACACTTTTCACCGGGGAAATCTACAGTTAAGGCCCTCTCCATATTATTGAGGAGTAATGATGTCAGTTTGCATCTGAGAGATGAACAATGAGTAAGGATAACAGAAAAAGAATTGATGCCTTTGAGCTGTGTTGGAGGAGAGCACTGAACATCCCATGGACAGCCAAAAAAACAAACAGATAAATCTGGGAGAGGGTGCAACCGGAGTGTTCTTTGGAGGCAAGAATGATGAGGCTTTGCTTTACATACTCAGGGCATCTTACTTGGAGAGGCTATTTCTTGAAAAGGGACATGATGCTTGAAATGGTGGAGAGTCAGAGAAGGAGAGGAAGACCCTCAAAGAGATTGATTGGCATGGTGACTGCTGCAATGGGCTCTTCTGTGTCAGGAAATGTGAGGATGGCACAGGATAGGACAGGGTTCATATCTTTTGTTCATAGAGTCGTTATACGTCATACTCAACCCGACAGTACCTAACAACAACAAAAACATCATTTGAAAATATACTAATTGGACTTCTGTACCGTGCTGAGGACTTTGTATTTAAAAGATACCAAATTAAGCCCATATCAAGATTCTTTTAAAAATAAGAAACCTGGCCAAGTTGAACAAGTTTCATAAAATTTTTTTTGTACCATATATTAAAGCAGAATCCAGGGCGTTATTTGTTTCCTAGGCACAGGGGAAATCTGAGTAAATTTACCAAGAAATTGAGAGTTAGATTTCTCCTCTTTACCTATGTGCTGTCATGAGGAATCTCTGATCTTTACAACTTATTAATTTTGGGGGGGGACCTTCTTGTTGTTATGCACCATCAAGCAAACTAGATGTTTATTGTGACTCTATGATGTGAACTTTGCCCTGTCCTGTGCCATCCTCAGTATCTCTGACATCATTGAGACCATTGCTGCAGTCAAGACAGTGTCAAATCATCTTGTCAAGGATCTTTCTCATTTATGTTGACCCTCCACTCTTGATGTCCTTCTCCAAGGACTGGACCATCCTAACAACACGTCTAAAGTATGTGAGAGGAAGACTCACCATTCTTGCTTCCAAGGAGCGCTCTGATTTTATTTTATCTTCTCAAGACAGACCTCTTTGTTCTCTTGGCAGTTCATGGGATATGCAGCAGTCTTATTCACCGCCACACCTCAAAGGCTTCAATTCTTTTTCTCTCATCCTTAGTTATTGTCTAACTCTCAGATATTTATTAAGCAATTGAGAAGATTATGGCTTGGATCATGCACATCTTAGTTTTTAAGCTGATAGCATTGCTCTTCAATACTCTGGAGAGGTTCTTAGAATCAGATTTTCCCAATGCAATGCATTTTTTTAAATTTCTTGACAATGGACACCCTCAGCCCATCTACTTTGTATAATTCTAAATACAAATTCTTCTAAATGGTATAGCAATGGTCTGTTCATTTGCTGTACAGAGGTAACTCATGGTTGCTGAGAAGCTAAACACTGTGACACTGATGTGTTTAATGCGATAATGGTTACCCATGGTGGACAGTGTTTGGTGGAGCTCCTCAATTCAAACAAGCTTAGAAGCAGGAGTGGCATCCACTTACAAAATGGCTTGTCTCCTGAAACTCTATGTACATGGAGAAATGATGAAAGCATTTAGGTCTTTCATTCATAAAGTTGCTATGAGTCATCCATGACTCAATGGCACTTAAAAACAACAACAACATAACCCTTCAGGACAAAGAAAATGTTTAGCAGAGCTAAGTTTAGCAAAGTAGAAAGCAAAAAAAAAAAAAAAAAGAAGAAGAAGAAAAGAAAAACAAAATTAACCAGAGATCTACTCTTGGAAACAAGAGTTGATTAGAGCGACTCCAAAGAGTGTTTTCAAATACATTAGGCTAGAGTAAAATTCAAGTTTAGGAACAAGAGAAACAAGAATGTGTGCACAATTTTAGAGATATACTAGAAATTTCACGGAACCCTGATGGTTAAAACTTACATAATGATGATTTTGAGGTAGTTTTCATTTCTACTTTTTAAAAAATTCTTTTTAATTGATTGGCTTATAGATCATTTATGTACATTGTGTTTCACACTATTCTTCATTCACATTGTGTCTCATACGATCATTCTCGCGCATTATGTTTTATAAAGTTAATCACCATCAGACCATGCCCATCATGACCCTGTCTTTTTCTGCTTTTGTCAATGACAAACTAACAGCTTTCAAAATTGTTTAATTGCTATTGTTTAGACGTAGAAACATCTTCCTTCAGAAACTTTTTTGAGACAGTTTACAAAGTGCCTCAAGTTATTTGAGCAGCAAAAATCGGGTTCATTAACAAAGAACTAGAGCCAAGAAAGATTAACAGATGGTCTTGCAGCCAGCTCTGGAGTTGCAAAATCCTAGAGTTCAGGCATCCAAAACTGGACCATAAGAGAAAGTAAATAGTCAGGAATGCCAATGTATTTTTAGTGTAAGAAAAAAGAACTTTTAAAATAAAAATATGCTAGATTTAAAAATAAATCAATAAAATGAACATCTTGCCTCCCTCTTCATCTACCGTAGGATCACACTGAAAGGTCATTGGGATCAAATGGCAATATGGTGGCTTTACATAATCAAAGAGACACTATTATCCATAAATAAGGGAAACTACAAGTTTTTAATTGATACAGTATTCGTGGCATCAACTTTGAATCCCGTATGTCTGGAAAACCTCTTAATCTATAGTAATAGAACTACTAAAATCATGGCTGTTAATCATCAGGATTACTCATGAGAATCAAAAGGAAATTTTAATTCATTCTCAGCATAGTATGTATACAAGATGTGAATGCCATTTTTATTAAATTCAAATATCCTACTAACCTAGTAGGTTGTTATTTTTGTTGCTGTTACTGAGTCAAGTATGACTCATAGCAACCCTTGTATGCCATCCTCATCATCTTGAACGCATTTAAGCCCATTATGGCAGTCACTGTTGTGTGCCAAGAGTGTTGACTGTGGAGCTGAGCAAACCAAAGCTGTGAACAATCTCAGTCTCTTTACCATCCGTCCTGATGCTGCCAATTGGTCCAGTGGTGAGAATCTTTGTCTTTTTTACATTGAGCCTTAATCCATATTGAAGGCTGCAATCCTTGACCCTCTGCAGCAGGTGCTTCAGGTCCTCCTCAGTTTCAGCAAGCAGAGTTGTGTCATCTGCATAAAGCAGACTGTTGATAGATCTTCCACAAATCTTGACCCCACATTTCTCCTCATAGAGCCCAGTCTCCTGGATAATCTGCTCTGCATACAGGTTGAATAGGTATGGAGAAAGGACATTTCCCTGGCGTACGCCCTTCCCAATTTTGAACCGAGCTGTGTTTCCTTGCTCTGTTCTGACCACTGCCTCTTGGTCCAGGTATAGGTTTCTCTTTAGCACAATCAAGTGTTCTGGGATTCCCATTCTTCTCAGAATCAGCCACAGTTTGTTATGATCCACACAGTCAAACGCCTTTCCATAGTCAATGAAACATAGATAAACATTCCTCTGGTATTCCCTCCTTTCAGCTAAGATCCGTCTAACATCAGCCACAATATCCCTAGTACCACCACCCTTTCTAAGCCCAGCCTGGACTTTCAGCAGTTCTTTGTTGATGTGCTGTTCCAGTTGTTTTTGGATGCTCTTCAGTAGAATCTTGCTTGCATATGAAATCAATGGTATTGTTCTATAGTTTCCACACTCTCTCTGGTCACCCTTCTTTGGGATGGGAAGAAATATAGATTTCTTCCAGTCAGTTGGCCGAATGGTTGTTCTCCAGATTTCTTGGCACAACTTGATGAGCACGTCCAGGGCAGCATCTATTAGCTGAAATATGTCAATTGGTATACCATCTATTCCTGGGGCCTTATTTTTTGTTATGTCCTTCAAAGCAGCCTGAACTTCTTCCTTCATCACCCTAGGCTCTTGCTCATATGTTTTTTCATTAAATTCTTCTGTGTCTGCCAATTCCTTTCGATACAGCGACTCAGTGTATTCCTTCCCTCTTCTTTTAATACTTCCTGGATCATTTAATATTCTGCCTAAAGCATCCTTGATTATATCAACTTGAGTTTTAAATTTGTTCTTCGGTTCCTTGAGCTTAAGGAATGCTGAGCAAGTTCAGCACTTTTGATTTTCTGACTCCAGCTCTAAGACGTATTGCGATGGGAAAGACTGCTTTTAGGGACCTATCCAAATTACTGAAGAGTAATGGTGTCCCTCTGGAGACTAAGGTGGATCTGATACAGGTCATGGTCTTTACAATCACTAACTTGTTATGCATCAGAGAGTTGGACAATGACTAGGGATGATATAAGGGGAATTGATGCCTTTAAGCTATGGTGCTGAAGAAGAGTATTGAATGAACCATGGACTGCAAAGAAAACAAGCAGATTCATCCTGAAGAGGGTTAAACCAGGCTGCTCCTTGGAGGCAAGGATTCTGGGCCTTCATCTGACATACTTTGGTCATGTTGTAAGGAGGGACTGGTCCTTGGAGAGGGACATCATGCTTGGTAGGGTGGAGGGACAGCGCAGGAGAGGAAGGCCCTCTATGAGGTGGACTGATTCAGTGACTGGGGTAATCAGGATGGGTGTATTGGTGACAGTGTGATTGGCGCATACAGAGCAGAGTTTAGGGCTGTTTTAAGTAGGGTTGCTATTAGTCACAAGCCATTCGATGGCACACAACAACAACAACAACGTGGCAGGCACTATATCAGTCCGTTTCACTGAGGATCTTCCTCTGATATGCTGATCCAAGCATATTGTCACTGTGCAAGGAATAGTTTCTCCCAGTAACATGCCCAAAGTTATTGTTATGTGCTGCCGAGTTATTTGCAACTCACAGTGATCCTATGGACAAAAGCTCTGAAACATGTTCTATCCTGAGCCAACCTTATTTTTTTTGACACACCAACTACCATAACCCCAGTCACTGAGTCAATCCATCTTGTTAAGGGTCTTCCTTTCTTGCGCTGTCCCTCCATCTTCCCAAGCATGATAATCCTCTTCAAATATATGAGATTTACTTTCACCAGCTAGTAGGTAGGGACCTTTTAAGTAAATGGAACTGTAATATACAATTTACTAAACAGTTATGGTGCTGAAGGAGAGTCTTGAATATACACTGTAGACTGCTAAGAAAACAAATAGGTCTATCTTGGAGAGGTGAAACCAAGTTTCTCCTTCGAGGCTAAGATTTCAAAGCTCCATCTCATGTACTTTAGGCATGTGGTCAAGAGGTCCTTGGAGAAGGACATTATGCTTGTAAGGGTGGAGGGACAGTGCAGGACAGGAAGACCCCAGATGAGATGGATTTACATAACTTTTTTTAACTGGGGCATTGAGAGTTGATGTGTTGGAATCAGTGAGACTGGCTCACGACAGGGCAGGCTTCAGGGCTGCTTTATGTAGTGTCGCTATGAGTTGCAGGCGACTTGCCGGCACACAACAACAACAAACAGGGGGAAACAATTCACAAATACCTAATACTTCCTATTTGAGATGAGAGAAATTATAGATAGTAAAGAAACTGTCCTTTTCAGATAGTATGTCTTTATGGAGAGAGCATGGTGTGGTGCACGTGGGTGTTGTGTTGTGTTGTGGCGGTCTCTGGAGAAAGGCGACTCTGCCTCCAGGAGCCAGAGAAGCCATGCTTAGCCTTGGGTTGAAGGCAGCAGCAGCTGCAAGCCCAAAAGGGCCTCTCCTTTGTAGGGTCGCTATGAGTCGCCTGCGACTGGAGGGCACTTAACAACAATAACATCAACAAAGAGAGAAAGAGAGAGAGAGAGATCAGCTGGCCAAGTGAAGAGAAAATGATGTGACCAAAACAAAGGCGGGTGACTTTTAGTTCGCGGCCCTCAGGCCAGTCTTTCATTGTTTTTGTTCAGACATTCCTCTAGGTCATATAGCCCTGGTGTACAAGTTGCCATACCGCAGTCACTTGTGGTTGCTGTGAGGCTGAACACTGTGACACTGATGTGTCAAATGCATTAATGGCTGGTTACCCAATGAGGACAGAGAGTGGGGTGGAGCTCCCTGATGAAAACAAGCTTGGAAGGAGAAGTGGCATCCACTTCCATAATAGCTTGCCTCCGGAAACCCTATGAACCTGGAGAGAGGAAGAAAGGCACCTAAGCATCGAGGACTCTCCTTCATAGGGTCGCTATGAGTTGCCTGCAACTCCACGGCACTTAACAGCAACAACAACAAACCTTTTCCAAGGAAGTTTTTCACAAAGAAGGTGAAAAACTAAACTCAGTAATTCAAGATGTCTACAAACAAACAAAACTAGCAGCACACAATTTGATCAGGGATGGGTGAAGAAATGGGAAAGATCTTGTGTGAAAAACAATGTATACAAACTTTATATTTAAAAAATCAGTATTTTTTTAAAAAAATAGCCACAAGGAAAATAGAAAACTGGAATAATTAATCCTTGCTCAATTTTCCCTGTAAAGAAATTGGAGATTAAAAGATGATAGTTCGTAAAACATTTATGCATCATTCATTTATCTTTCACTTTCACACAATGATTAACCTCCATTTGTTTTTATCTAGTATTCTTCCAAAATCTACTCATTTTACTATTTACTATTAATTTCATACTTCATGTTTTCAGTATCCTGGTTCACACAAACAGCCAATATCTATTTGTTCTTAGAGTAAGAATCAATATACCTGGACAGTTATGCCTGTGGGTACACTGAAAGCCCCACCTTCCTTTTCAACTGTTAGGCTCCAGTTGACAGCTTTCACTATTTGTCAATGGTTCTGCTCTGTTCCAAATACCATGTAAATTTATTAAGACTAATACATTTATTTAATCATATTCAAAGAATAATACTATAACATTACAGACTTGACTACTAGGAGGCATACAGTGTCAAAGGGAAAATTATAATTTACTATATATTAAATAAAACATTTAAGATATCTCAGCACAGTGAGTTTCTATAGATCCAAAAATAAAAGATGCAATTCTAGCTTTCTATGTCTTTACCACAGTGAAATAGTTCAGCATATTCTTACAGCTTTATGACCACTGTCATGCCTGAATTCTTAATTTCTCTGTAATAGATTAGCTGCTTTATAAATTTTTAAAGGAATCTGTACCTGATTTACTTCAGTTACCTAAGAAGCATATTCAATCTGTTTCTAAATTAAAGGAGTAACTTCTGCCCATCATAGAATTTCACTGTTATAAACACCTCTTCCTTTGTATAGATAGAAAACAGCTGAAAATGCTTTGAGAATCCTTACTCAGGTACATGGTGTGAGGTAAATAGTGACATATAGCATTAATGCTCTTTTCCCCAGATTGTCTTTTTTCAGTTGCAAAAATATTATGACATTTAACTTTCACAGACATTGGTTGAATTTTTTTAGTGATTCCATAAAAATTTAAATTATCAATTTTGTAATTAAAATATAACATTAAATTGTATCCAGTAACTGAGAACTATTCTCTATGCATTAAAGCAGCCATTGCTGTCATTGTCTGACTGGTATAGTCACAGAACTTCTACATGGTGCTCAGGAAATTTTCTAATGTGCATGTTCCCCATAAAGACCCCTGGTGTCATACTGTGTAATATGTCAGACTGCAAACCCCAATTATCATTGTTTCTTTTTGCTGATGAGTTGTATGCAAAGCCAGATTCCTCTAATTCTTATCAAAATTGATATGTTATTATCAGATCTACTGAAGTATTAAAGAATGAATCTCTGTTAGATGTTATTTCATGTAACAAACAGAATTAAATATGTTTACTTGGAAAATCACTGACAATGACAAAGGCAAATCAAAACCACAATGAGATACCATCTCACTCCAGTCGCAGTGGCAAAATTTAACAGGACAGCAAGTAATAAATGTAGAAGAAGATATGGAGCGATTTGAACTCTCATATACTGTTGGTGGGACTGTGAAGGGGCACAACTTCTCTGGAAGGCATTTTCGTGTCTCCTCAAAAAGCTGAACATAGAAATTCCATATGACCCAACTATTCCACTGATTGGAATATACCCTGAAAATTGAGAATGAAGCACAGACAGAGACTTGTACACCAATGTTCATAGCAGCATTATTCACAATAGCAAGAAAATGGAAACAGCCAAAATGTCCATCAACAAATAAATGGGTTGAAAAATTGTTGTACATTCACATAATGGAATACTATGCAACATTCAGGAGCAATGATTTGGAAAAAATAATACTATATTACATGGGAGAAGATAGACAGCCTTATGCAGAGTAAACTATCTCAGTCTCAAAATACCCCAAATACTTCATAAGATCATTATTATAAAAATAGAAGGATAACTATTAAGATGTGGATAAATGTCCAAAGAGGGAAGGTGAGAGGATAGGGTAACTGAGGATGGGAGGAGGAGGAAAGCCACATGGCTTCAGAATTTGGTTGGCAGAGGGAGTGAAAGAATTAGAAAGATCCAGTGGGAACCTGAAAAGACAAGGTAATAGTTGGCATATAACAATGGAGATTAATTTTACAAAACACAATGTATGGGAATGACCATATGAAACACAATGTTAATGAAAGCATGTGAAACATAATGCATATGAATTAAATACAAAGCATATGAATTGTGTAGGACAAGTATAAAATAAAAAGAAATACTCTGCAGTAAATACCAACAAGCAGCTTCTAAGGAATGTAAGAGTTGCAGGTACACTGAGTGCTGTAAGGACCCATTTTGGATAGGCGTTGGCCATACAACTGTCCTAGCAACATGTTCACAAGTGTCATTTCTCAGAACACATTTTATAGACATGAGGTGCATGTCTAGGGATGAGATGGTTAGTTTTCAGAAAGACATCTTGAGGGAAGTTTTTTAGCCACCGTTAATAGTATTGATTCAATCATCCATGTGTACTCTTTTAGCTATGCCATTCCTACAATGAATTTTTTTTTCATTATTATGAATGCTTCCAGTTTCTATCATTACACAAGCACTATCCTGACTACCTTCCTACCCACAGCAAATAACCACACTTACAATGAAGCAACTGGATCATCCCTGCATTAGACAGATAGCATGAACCCACGACTCTACATAAGACTATCCAGTTTGATGATTTAGCCTCCCCCCAAGAATATGCTTCCTAAATTTGAGGTGGAAAATGGATAAAAGAAAACTGTATTTAACACAGTCATCTTTCCTATAGGAAAGACATGATGTGAAATCTATTGTCCCCAAGTGTTTTCATATTTCCCTTGCAACCATCTTCCATAAGAAAGAACATTTGGACAGATATATGCTATGGAAATATTTGGGGTACATTTTTTGAATGTTGCACATCAAGTAGTCAGAAAATATTCAGTATTCTGAGACCTTAATCCAGCCTCTACCTAGAAGATATCCCTTGACAAATAGACAAATGCTCAAATGGCAGATAAATTTTATCCAACACCTGCTAATGGTTAAACATTTTTAGTAGAATTATGATTTGCAGATATACACAATGTGTTCAAAGACCACAGCAGTGTTTGTTGCAAAAGAGCAACTAGAAAATAGCATTCTCATATGGAAAATTTGAGTTGTCTTTGTAAATGACAGAGAAATCCTCTTTACAAGACAAATGATGAAACCATCTGTTGTTTTCTTGGTTTTCCATTTTCCAGATCTTGTACTTATCACCCCTGCTCTTAAGGCCTTGTGGAGAGGACTAATGAAATTAGAAAACTCAATTGACAAAACTCATATCCCTTACAGGATTAACTTGGCTACAGGCACTCGTATTGGTGGTAGAGTCCTGGAGAGTCACTCCTTTCATTTTCATACACTATCTTCTTATGAAATTATTATAAGTTTGTGAATGAATTTATTATATTCAACAGTCATTGTGGATTCAAATGTAGTGAAGTTAATTTATCAAAGTATTGCTAATCTTTGATTCATTAAGCTAAAGAATATGCCATGCTTTTTAGTAGTTTTTAACAGTGATAATACTGGAAAGACTGATACCTTTCCTTTTTTACCTGGGAAAGGCATCAACGAAATGATTTCTTTGCAATTAAATCAATGAAAGACATCTTACTTAGGTTTATCCACAAATTTCTGCGCTATTAAATTACAGATAGCCAATACATACTTATTTAACTGAAGAAAGCCCCAATTCCTGAATAAACAATGGATCCTCATAAAGATTGAAATTAAAATTCAGAATTGCACCATCGTCATTCAGATCATTATATTATGAAGATAATTACCTCCAAAATAAGTTGTTTAAATGTTGTTGTAGTTGTTACGTGCCATTGAGTACAGTATGACTCATAGCAACCCTATGAACAAAAGATAGGAATCCCGCTCTATCGTGAGCCCTCCTCATGCTTCCTGACACACAAGAGCTCATTGTGGCAGTTATCATGTTAATCCACCTGATTGAGGGTCTTCCTCTCCTTCGCTGACCCTCCACCCTTTCCAGCATCTTGTAACTCTCCAAGGAATAGCCCCTCCTAGCAACATGCTCCAAAGTACATGAGGTGAAATCTCATCATTCTTGCTTCCAAAGAGCACTCCAGCCACACCCTCCCCAAGGCTCATCTATCTGTTCTCTTGGTCATCCATAGGAAGTTCAGTGCTTGTTTCCAACAACAAAGATCAAAGGTGTCAATCTTTTCTCTGTTATCCTTATTCATTGTCCAGCTCTCAGATGCATAGCAAGTAATTGGAAAGACAATGTCCTGAATCAGATGCACCTTGGTCCCTTGGTCCTGAAACTGTTATCAATATTGCCAGTAATTTGGAGAGGTCCCTAACTACAGATTTCCCCAGTACAATGCATCTCCTTATTTCATGACTGTTGGTACCAAGGGTGTTAGTTGTGGATCCAAGCAAGATGAAGCTGTTGATAGTTTCAACATCTTCTCCATCCATCATAATGATGCTATCAGTACAGTGGTAAAAATCTTTGTTTTCTTGACATTGAGATGCCATCAATAGCCAAGGCTGCCTTCCTTGACTTTCTGTTACAAGTGTCTCAGTTTCAGCAAGCAAGGTTGTGTCATCTGCCTAATGCAGGTTATTGATGAGTCTCCCTCCAATCCTGATTATCACCTCCTCCTCATAGAGTTCAGCTTCTCAGATAATTTGCTCAGCATACAGATTGACTAGGTATATTGAAAGAATACAACACAGTCACAGTCCCTTCCCAATTCCAAACCATGAAGTGCTCCCCTGCTCTGTTTGCACAACAGCCTCCTCATCCAGGTATAGGTTCTGCATGTGCACTATCAAGTTCTCTGGGATTCTAATTCTTCTCAATGAAAGCACAAATAGATTTTTTAAAAAATTTTGTTATCAAGATTATCGTTTTTATTTGTAGGTGTTTTTATGGTTTAAATGAGCTAACTAATCAGTGATACTACTTTTGTGACCATTACATTTTAATTATAATTTATTACATGTGTTGTTGAATATGTGTTTTATTATTATTTATGGGAAAGAGTGTAAAGAATCTAATATTCAGAACATTTACTTGTGTTCATGCAGTACCTGTACACAAAGAAACAATCCTTCAGACAGAACAAGAGGATATTGCATGGTTTAAAAGCAGAAAGTCAAACATCATCGTTATATCTTTTTTCCGTACATATGCAATTAGCTTAGCAAATCATTTGACAAGTTGGACTTTATGAAGAAGAATATGGCATCAGAATAAGAAGACTCATCAACAACCTATGTTATGCAGATGATACAACCTTGCTAGCTGAGACTGAGGAGGACTTGAAGCACTTGCTACAGAAGATCAAAGAATATAGCCTTCAATGTGGATTGGATCTCAACATCTATAAGGCAAAACTTCTCACCAGTAAACCAATAGGCAACATCATAAAAGATTGAGAAAAGGTTGAAACTGTCAATTCCTTCATCTTGTTTGGATCCCTGTTTGAAAGAAGGACGTGTGAATGTGTTCAGGAACAGGAACAAATTTAGAAGTCCTAGTCTATAGCATAAGTAGGTTTGCAAATACAGTAAAAAATGCAGAGTCAGGAGAGGAGAAAACTGATAAATGCGACCTTCTAAAAAATCAAATCCCTATATTCATCAAAAACTTTCTCCTAGAGAGTGAAAAAAAAAGCCCACCAACTGAGGAAAGAAACATTTGGCAACAACATTTCAGACAAAGGTCTTATAACTAAACTTTACAGAACACTAACCGGCCTCCACATGGAAAAGAACCCTGATAACCCAATCACAAAATGGGCAAAAGGCATGAAAAGACTCTTCGCAAGGGACCAACAAGCACATGAGGAAATGTTCAAATCACTGGAAGTCAGAGACATGCAAATAAAAACAACATACAATACCATCTCACCTTAGCAGCAATAAAAAATTTCAACAGGACAGTAAACAATGAATGTTGGAGACGATGCAAAGAGATTGGAACTCTACTGTACTTCGTGCTAGTGGGATTGTTAAATGGTAAAACCACTATGGAAGGTAGTTTGGTGTTTCCTCAAAAAGGTGAACAAAGAAATTGCATATGACCCAATTATTCCACTGATAGGAATATATCCCAAGAAAACCAGAGTTGAAACTCTAACTGAGATATGTGCATCTATTTTCATAGCAGTGTTATTCACAATAGTAATATAATAGAAACAACCCAAATGCCCCTCAATAAACTAATGTATAGAGAAATTGTGTTCTATCTACATTATTGAATACTATACAAAACTAAAAGAACAACGAAGTATTCATAAATTATGGCACCTGGGAGAGTCTAGAGAACATTATATTGAGTGACATAACTCAGCCACAGAAGGAAAATACTACGAAAGACTACTATTGTGAAAATAGGAGAGTAAGATGAGTATAAATGTTAAAAGTGGAAGGGAACGAGCATGGCAGAAGAAGGGTGGCAAACCATTAGGAGGAGTTTAGGTGGGCAGATGGGGCAGTGAGGAATGGGAAAGATACAGTGGGGCTTGAAGAGATGGGATGATACTAGACATGAAGCAATAACCATTGTATAAAGCACTATACATATGAATGTTTATATCAAACAATGCACATAAATGTAGGACCTGTATATGAATGATTTTATGAAAATTATTTTTTTACATTTTTTTAATGTTAAAGAAAAAAACCTAACAAAGATGATAAAGCATGAAAAAGAAAAAAAAACACCCATAAAACAGAAGCTGACTAGAATACAGAAGCTAGGGATACCTTGTAGAAGATGAGTTGCTCTTTTTTAGACAATATGAAACTAATTTTCTCAGAAGGTAAAAGCTGCCCTCCAAGCAAGGTAGGAATGAAGCACTTTGTGTCTCATGAGATCAGTAAGAAACAGAATAACCAATGGTCCAAGACCATGTCCATAAAGAAGTTTTCTAGATATTCATCAAAATTTATTATTGTCAGATTTTATTACCAATTTATTGATTATTTAATATGGCTTCAATGATATCCTTGAACAAAGAGTATAATTGTAAAGGAGAAGTTCTGGAAGACTTTTTTTCATCCTAAATATACGATTGAATTAAGCTATTTTCATTGAACAGAACTGATCTTTTTTGCATGTTGGCACAGGACTCTATTTACTAACTGTGCTCACAGTAGTATATTAGCTGGTTCTTGAATTGTTGGTCATTGTGGGAAACTGAGAGAATGTTTCTCACTGTGTTATAGCCAGAATGTGAAAGAAATAAAATCTAAGGAAGAGAATTCGACATGAATATATTTTTGTCTAAAGAATGCCTAAGAAAGATTTCACTGTGACAGCAAAATTCCCCAATGACTTGCTGTTAAATGAAATCAAATCACGTACAACTCATAGCGACCCTATGAACAACAAATCTGCACCCTGTGCTATCTTGCACTCTCTTTATTGTCCCCAATACCTCCTTGATGGTCTTACCCTCCTTTGTTGATCCTCTACTTTCCCAAGCATGATATCCCTTTCCAAAGAATAACCCTGGCCATGAGGCCACTTTTCACCTCTTTTGCAGTAATTAGTTTTCAGTTAAGTAGAAGCAAACCTATGGATATGAATTTGTGATTATTTTAATAGTCTTTTAATTCTTCCAGTAAGGCTGTTATGAGTCTGCCACCAGTTTTGATGCCACATTCTTCTTCATATATAGTCCAGCTTCTCAAAATATTTGCTCAGCATATAGTTTGAATATAGTATAGAGAAAAGATACAACCCTGAGACACATCTTTCCTGATTTTAAACCATGTGTGTTCCCTTGCTCTGCTAAAACAAAAACTTTTTTGAGCATAGTAAAGTGTCTGGGGTTCCCACGCTTCTCAATGTTATCCATAACTTTTTATGATCCACACAGTTAAATGACTTTACATAGTCAATGAAACACTAATAAACATCTTTCTAGTATTCATTGTTTTCAGTTAAAAACTGACACCAGCAATGATAGCTCTTGTGCCAACCTTCTGCATCTAGCTTGAATTTCTGGCAGTTCTCTGCCGATGTATTGTTGCAGATTTTTTTTTTTTTAAATGATGCCTTTGAGCTGTGGTGCTGGAGAAGAGTATTGAATGTTTCATGGACTGCCAAGAAAACAAACAGATCCATTCTAGAGAGGGTTAAACCAGGCTACTCTTTGGAGGCAAGGATTCTGGGGCTTCGTCTGACATACTTTGGACATGTTGTAAGGAGGGACAGGTCCTTAGAGAGAGACATCATGCTTGGTAGGGTAGAGGGACAGCGCAGGAAGGGAAGACCCTCTATGAGGTGGATTGATTCAGTGAGCGGGGTAATCAGGATGGGTGTGTCAGAGGCAATATGATTGGCACAGGATAGAGCAGGGTTTAGGGTTGTTGTACATAGGGTCGCTATAAGTCGCAAACGACTCGACGACACATAACAACAACAACAACAACAATCTTAGCAAGATTTTACTTAAATGGTATATTAGTGACATTGCTTGATAACTTCCAAAGCTTGTTGGATCACCTTTTTTGACAATGGGAACAAACATAGATCTCTTCAGGTTAGTTTACCGAGGAGTCATCTTCCAAATTCAATCTTGAAATACTCTGTGATAATGAATGAAACATTATTCCTCTTTAATTTGTCCTTCTTGGCATAGTAGATTCTATAGCCAATACAAGCCCATCTCAACTCACTAGCGCCTAGGCTATTCATCTTTGTGCATTCCATTTCATTTTTGACAACTTCAAATTTTCCTAGATTCACACTGTATGAATTCCATGTTCTAATTGTTAATGGATATTTGTAGCTGTTTCTTATCATTATGATTCTTACAGTAGCAAATGAAGATTCACTGGGTGAAAACTATACTCCATTTATGCCATTACGGTAGAGTCTACTTTGAGGAGGCAGCTTTTCTCCAGTTTCATTTTGAGTGTATTCCCATGTGGGGGCTTGTCTCCTGACACTTCATCCAACAGTATTTTTTCGTTTTACCATGGTGCTGGCAAAGGCCTAATATTTCAGAAATGGGAGGCCAGTTCTGCTTTTTAGTCTGTCATGGTCTTGAAGCTCTGCTGAAACATGCTCACCATGCATGACCCTGTCGGCATATAAAAATCCGGCTTCACAGCTTCCAACATCACAGCAGTGTGCAAACCACAATAGTACGGGAAATTTACAAAAGAGAGGTACATATGTTGGTGATTGTTGTGTATCATTGAATAAAAACCATCTCATAGCTGACACTCCAGTGAGTTTTTAGTAGCAGCAAATCACAATGAAGGCTACTGCTCATCTTTCTCCCATGAAGCTGGTGGATTTGAACCAAGTGTCTTTGAAGGCAGTGTTAACACCTTAGCACTAAGCCACCAGAGCTCTGGTACACACAGTACCTGGAATTTATTTTCAGGTAATGTCTTAATTATGTAGACACTGCAGAAAGTCCACAGGCAGATGATTTTAATAAACTTACATAAGTCTAAGTTTGGACACTAATTCTGAGGAAATTCTTTCCGTGTTGACTCAAGAAAAGTTTTTGTCTCCTTTCAACATCTGTGGTCTAGCATTTCTTGAGGATTTTTATGTGTGCTAATCTTTCATGGATTGAGAAACATCTCAACAAAAGGGGATTGAGTCTGAAAGATGGTCTCTACTGTTAGCCCTTCTTTCTTGGTGGTTCTGAGGTTCCACCTTCTCTGTTCACTTCTCTCTCCTTTTATCTCTTACTAAAGTTGGTGCAGGGTCTTCCTCAGGGATATTACCTTTACTTAGATTTAGGCTGTGATGAGTCTAAGGGTGTTGTATCTCATCATTAGTTCTCTTATAATGGATTGGCCTATTAAATCGTGGAAGAGTATTAAGCAATTATGTTGTTACATTAGAGAATCATAGCATAACCAGCTATGCGCTTTTTGTAGTTACACAACTTAATTTAAGACTTATCTTTCATCCATAACTACACCTTTCTCATTCTCAAAATGATGACATAAGACTGTGATTGGCTTGCCAGTTGGGGTGTCACAAGCTCTTAGTCACATGACTCAGTAACACAAATGTGGCTCAGTTAGGACCACTGAGATAGAATGTGACTTCTGTAAAAGTTTTGAAAAAGAGATTCTCATTCTTTCTTATTAAATCTGTAAACTCTCATTACTGTAGAATTGACACCAACTCATAATTGACACTCTGTTGGACTTCTGAGGCTATCAATTATATGAAAGGATTAGGGATAAGATGCAGCACCGTTAATTTCATCACAGCCTAACTAAGTAAAAAGAATTTCCCTCATCTTTCCCCCTTGGTTTTCTTTCTTGATAGATTTGAACTATCAGGGAAGTGAAGTCTTTTAGTAAGCACCAAACTCTCCATGGAATACATTACCAGAGTCCTCTAGAATAAAATGGAGCATAATTACTGAAATTGCTGAACAGAAGATTCCAAAAGGCAGTACAGAATGACAAAGCAAAATATTACAATGAAATGTGCGAGGCGCTAGAGTCAGAAAATCAAAAGGGCTGAATTCGTTCAGCATTTCTTAAGCTCAAGGAACTGAAGAACAAAATCAAAACTAGAATTGCTATAATCAAGGATGCTTTAGGCAGAATATTAAATGATCTAGGAAGTATTAAAAGAAGATGGAAGGAATATACTGAGTCATTATATCAAAAGGAATTGGCAGATACAGAAGAATTTAATGAAATAACATTTGAGCAAGAGCTTATAGTGATGAAGGAAGAAGTGCAAGCTGTTTTGAAGGAAATAGAAAAAAATAAGGCCCCAGGAATAGATGGTATACCAATTGACATATTTTCAACTAACAGATGCTGCCCTGGATGTGCTCACCAAGTTGTGCCAAGAAATCTGGAAAACAACCATTTGGCCAAATGAGTGAAGGAGATCTATATTTGTTCTCATTCCAAAGAAGGGTGACCAAAGAGAGTGTGGAAACTACAGAACAATATCATTGATTTCACACGCAAGCAAGATTCTACTGAAGATTATCCAAAAACGACAGGAACAGCACATCAGCAAAGAATTGCCAGAAGTCCAGGCTGGGTTTAGAAGGGGTCGTGGTACTAGGGATATTGTGGCTGATGTTAGATGGATCTTAGCTGAAAGCAGGGAATACCAGAAGAATGTCTATCTGTGTTTCATTGATTATGCAAAGGTGATTGACTGTGTGGATCATAACAAACTGTGGCTGACTCTGAGAAGAATGGGAATCCCAGAACATTTAACCATGCTAATGTGAAACCTATACTTGTACCAAGAGGTAGTTGTCAGAGCAGGGTAACACTGTATGGTTCAAACTTGGGAAAGGTGTACGCCAGGGATGTGTCCTATCTCCATACCTTTTCAACCTGTATGCGGAACAGATTATCCAAGAGGCTGGGCTCTATGAGGAGAAGTGTGGCGTCAGGATTGGTGGAAGATCTATTAATAATCTGTGTTATGCAGATGAAACAACCCTACTTGCTGAAACTGAGGAGGACCTCATGCACTTGCTGCAGAGGGTCAAGGACAGAATCCTTCAGTATGGACTGAGGCTCAATGTCAAGAAGACTGGACCAATTGGTAGCATCAGGATGGATGGTGAAGAGATTGAGATTGAGATTGTTCACAGCTTCAGTTTGCTCGGCTCCACGGTCAACACTATTGGCACCAGCAGCCAGGAAATTAAAAAAACGTATTGTGATGGGAAAGTCTGCTGCTAAGGACCTCTCTAAAGTACTCAAGAGCAACAGTGTCTCTCTGGAGACTAAGGTGTGCCTGATACAGGCCATGGTCTTTGCAATCACTTGTTATGCATCAGAGAGTTGGACAATGGCTGGGGAGAACAGAAGGAGAATTGATGCCTTTGGGCTGTGGTGCTGGAGAAGAGTATTGAATGTACCCTGTACTGCCAAGAAAACAAACAGATTCATCCTGGAGAGGGTCAAACCAGGCTACTCCTTGGAGACAAGGATTCTGGGGCTTCATCTGACATATTTTGGACATGTTGTAAGGAGGGACAGGTCCTTAGAGAGGGATATCATGCTTGGGAGGGTGGAGGGACAGCGCAGGAAGGGAAGACCCTCTATGAGGTGGATTGATTCAGTGACTGGGGTAATAGGGATGGGTGTGTCAGAGGCCATGCGATTGGCACTGGATAGAGTGGGGTTTAGGGCTGTTGTACATAGAGTTGCTATGAGTCGCAAATGACTCGACAGCACATAACAACAACAACTACTGAAATTGTTACCCTGATTTGCTCCCACACACAGTTCAATATTGCCAAGAACAAAGTATAGATCTTTAGGGACTTTGCTTGAGTGCTGAAATCAGCTGTACATATCCAATCTCTAGACATTTCTGTTGAATATGCTAATCTAAAGAACGCTGGCATTATCTGTGGGGTATTGCATGGCTCTTCCAGTGCCTTTTCAGGAAAAAGGAGGCCAGTCTCCACCAACAAAGAATTACAGACTTGGTAGCAGTGGGTATGGATGCTAATATACATTTGATTTTCTGATTTGTGTCTAGTTGGATAATTTTTCTCTTACTTGAAACTCCATTACCTCAAGAAGGTATAATGATCAAAGGTCCTTTTACTTTCCATTTTCAAATATGGTCATAGACTCTTTCACCATCTCCCAGAATCTGCTCTGTTCCCAGTAGAATAATCCACAGGCATAATGATTATTCAATAGATACAGAGATTAATTTTTATAGTCAAAGTTATAGGATATATTTTTATACTACTTCAGTTAGAGTTTCAATAGAATTTCCCTACTGGGTGTTAGAATTTAAAGTCTAGTAAACTTTGTGTATAAATTGCATTTCAGCTTAAAGAATCCTTACAACTGGAACAGTAAGAAATACCATGTAGAATAGAGAAAAGATTGAAATTATGAAGGAATTAATTTTACCTGAATATGTAATCAACCCCAGTTAGTCAACAGTCAAGAAACCAAACAATATATTACCTTGGGGAAATTTGCCACAATGAATATTTTTTAAATGTGAAAGAGCAAAGATAACATGTTAAGGACTAAGGTGAACCTGACCCAATCCTTAGCATTTTCTATAGCCTCATTCACAATAAGGGAGATTGTATGGCCTTGTGGTAAGGAGCTGTGCTACAATGTGCTACAATGCCAAAACCACCAGGTGCTCTGTGGAAGAAGGATAAGCAATCTCTTCCCGTGAGCTTAACAGCCTCTGAAAACCCACCAGAGGGTCAGCTATGGGTTGGTTCTGACTTGACTATATACAACAACAACAGCATATACAATGACCGAACAAGAGAAATGGAAGACTGAAGAAAATTGCTCACTTTTGAATTACGCTGTTGATGAAGAATGTTAAATATGCCACGGACTGCTGGAAGAATAAAGAAATCTGTCCTAGAAGAAACATATAAAAGTGTTCCTGAGAAGTGAGGACGGTGAGATTCTGTCTAACCTACTTTGGCCATGTTATCCTGAGAAATTAGTTGCTGGAGAAGAATATCACACTTGATAAGGAGAGAATCAGCATAAAAAAAGGAAAACCTTCAATGAGATGGAGTGGCAGAGTGGTTAAAACAATATGGTTCAAGTAGAGGATTTGAGGCTGACACAGGGTTTCAGTCCTTCGTAGTTCTCTACGCAGTTCAACAACTTGTGGGCACCTAACAATCACAAGTGTAAGCCCTGTCCACTTGCTTCTTTATTTTTCATATCCAGCAGCTCCAATCATCAGGAAAAGATGGACAGGTTCTTCCTGTTAAGACTTGGAATCTCAATGGTGAGTTGCTTTGAGTTGGAACTGGCTCTAGGGCGATGAGTTGTTGTTGAGTTAAAGCAAGTAACTTGAAAAGGCACATATATAATGCACAGACTTACAAAGGAAATAATAGAATTTATTCATATAGTATAGTCATCAAAAAGTGATATTAACAAAATAAATTTCTGTAAAAAGCGTCGTCATGTTCAAAGGTTTCTTGGGTCAACAATGAAAAACTGTTATGCTATTACTGGGTAAAGCTATTATTTGTATTCAACTTTTCTTCCAAATTAGTAACGTGAATGGTAAGAACTCCCCTCCCCCCCCAAAAAAAACCCACCAACAAACCAATCACAATGTGATCAAATGGATTCTGACTCATGATAACCTTCCCTTAGGTTTTTGATACTGGAATCTTAAAATGTGTGGTGGTGGTGGTGGTGTATACCATCGAGTTAGAACCAACACAAATCTGAGCTCCACCAGGTTGTCAGAAGCAGTTAATCACACAGGAGGAGATTGCCTATCTTTCTGAGCAGTTGGTGAATTTGAACCACACACCTTTGAGTGGGCAGCACCACTCTTTTCCACTAAGCCACCAGAGCATCTCATCCATCTTCTGAAATCTGGCTTGTGACTTTCAAACCACTGACTTTTTGGTGAACAGCTAACACATAACAAAAGCTGATAGGATCAATAATTCTTTTTTTTCAAACATGAAAATGGAAGTGTTTTAAAAATACCTCCTCTATCCCACATAAAATGATAAAACAGTTGTTATTATTGCAACATATTTTGTCTTTTTAATTAACAGCTTTTAATTTTGACTCTGAATTGGCACAATCATTTTAGAGGGAATTCTGTCAGGATTTTGTGAAAGAATTGCATATATCCTAGGACACAATAATAATATTGCTGGGTTAGTGTCTCACAAAAATTCTGGTTTGGGAGTTTGCGTGCACATGTACAACAGCATTCATTCTGATGTTTCCTTGAAGAGGAACAAACTGAAGCCAAACCACATGTACATCACTATGGAAATGAATAAGGAACATGTAAGGGCTCAAGTAATAGGTGGTATGACAGAGTAGTTACAGAATATGAACATTGGTGTTGTTGTTAGGTGTCATCCAGCTAGTACTACTCTAAGTTAACTCATGAACAATAGACCTGAACCCTGTCCTAGCCTGTAAACTCTTCATCATCTCTGACACACTTGAGCCCATTGCTACAACCACTGTGTTAATCCTTCTCATTAAGAGTCTCCCTCCATTTAATTGATCCTCTACCTTTTCAAGCATGATGTCTCTTTGCTAGGAATACCCCCTTGTAGCAACATGCCAAAAAGTATGTGAGATGAAGCATCACCATCCTTGCCTCTAAGAAGCAGTCTGACTTTACTTTCTCTAAGTGTGTGTTCTTTTGACAATCCATATGATATTCAGTACTCTTCTCCAACACCAGACTCAAAAGCACTGATTATTCACTGTCCAACTCTGAGATGCATAGCAAAGGACTGGAAAAAAATGGCTTGAATCTGGCTCACCTTAATTTTTAAACTGATATCATTGCTCAACATTACTTTGGATAGGTCCCTGACATCAGATTTTTCCCAATACAGTATGCCTTTGCTGGTACAAGTATTAAGGGTATTCATTGTGGATCTAGGTAAGATGAAATGATAATGTTTGTTGTCTCTTGGCCCAATGGCCAGAATTTTTGTCTTCTTAAAATTTAAATGTAATCCATATTTACAGTTGTAATCTTTGATATTCTACAGCAAACATTTCAAGTCCTCCTAACTTTCAACAAGCAAGGTTATGTCAACTGCATAATGCAGGTTGCTGGTAAGTCTTCCTCCTACATTGTCACATTCTTTCTCATAGAGTCCAGCTTCTCAAATAATTTGCTCTGCATACAGATTGGATAGCTAATGAGAAAGAATACAACCCTAATGCATATCTTTCTTGCTTTTTAAACCATATAGTGTTTCCTAGTTCTGTTAGCACAGCAGCTTTTTTGTCTAGATATAGGTTTCATATGAGCACAATTAAGTACTCTGGGACTCCTGTTCTTCTCAATGATAGTCATGGTTTGTCAAGATCTACACAGACAAATGCCTTTGCATAGTCAGTAAAACACAGATATTCTTCTGGTATTCTGTGGGTTTCACCTAGGATCCATCTGACACCAGCAACAACATTCCTGGTACTCCAGCCTCTTATAAACTCAGTTTGAACTTCTCTGTTCTGGCTTTTCTCTGTCGATGTACCATTCTAGCCAGTTTTACATACTATTCAGCAATATTTTACTTGCACGTAATATTGATGTCTTTGAACTGTGGTGCTGGAGAAGAGTATTGAATATAACATAGACTGCTAAGAGAATGAACAGGTTCATCCTGGAGATGATAAAATCAGGCTGCTCATTGGAGGCAAGGATTCTGAAGCTTCATCTGACACAGTTTGGACATGTTTCGAAGTGGGACCAGTCCTTGGAGAGGGACGTCATACTTGGAAGGGTGGAGGGATAGTGTGATAGAGGAAGACCCTCGATGAGATAGATTGATTCAGTCACTGGAGTAATAGGGGCAGGTGTGTCAGAGTCAATAAGATTGACACAGGATAGAGCACAGTTTAGGGCTGTTCCACTTCCATAAATTGCCTCGGGGAAACCCTATGAATGTGGAGAAAGGATGAAAGTCATGCAACTGTCGAGGACTTTCGCCATGAGTACCCTACGACTTGATGGCACTAAACAACAACAACAACACGTTGGGTTGCTGTGAGTCGCAGGTGACTCATAGGCAATTCAATGGCTTGGGAATGGGAACAATAGGGATTTCTTCTTGTCAGTGGGCTAGGTAGATCTCAAAAACATACTTCATGACAAAAGTAAGACACGGAAAGCAATTTACAGCAAATTGTTTTTATACGTTAAAAAAATAAAAGCTCAATATCTAACCTTTAAAAAAAAAATAAACCACCTACAAATGAAACAAAGTGCAGGAGAATGGAAGAAAGAGAGAACAATGATGGTTGAAGTGAAAAATGAAAACAGATTAATGATAATCCACTGTGAGGTAGTTGTTTTTAAGTGTCATGGAGCCAGCTCTGACTCAAAAGGGCCCTATGAACAACACGTCTGAACCTGACCCTACCCTGCACCATGCTCAGAGCCTCTATCTACCTTGCACAAGCCTATTGTTACACTCACTGTGTTATGATTAAATCAAATATGTGTTACATAAATTACAGGAAAAAACCCACAACAATTATTTCCCCTGTCTTTTAGGTTCTCTCTATTCAAATGTAGCAAGTCTTAGAGAGCTTTATACAAATTTAATGCACCACAGGTTTAAAAAAATGACATGTGATCAGAATATGAGCTGCCTGTGTCTGATCTCGGTTATGATTTAATGAGGAGACAGAAGCACAGTGCAGAACAGGAAGTACTAATAGGTTTTCTGACATGTACTTTTAGAAGTCATTCACAGTGATAAATAGCTTTTGGAACATAAAGAATTTTTTTTCGCGCCACTGCACATTAATATTTCATTAGAATTGTGGCTATGGCCATGAAAAACCAAGATGGAGTTACGCATGTCTGGTTAAGATGCCCATGACTGCTATCTGGTTTATCAGCACAAAAGTTTAAGATAATAAATTAATTTTAGAAATAATTATTAGCTTGTTCCTGTAGATTTATGTATAACCAGTCCTTCTTATTGTACAATGCTGCGTTCTGGACTAGCAATGCCTGATTGAGAACCACTCAGCAAGGATTGATGCCATGAAATGTGAAACAGTTGCTTTCTTATGCAACCTAAAATACATAGATGAAACACCCTTGCTCGCTCAAAGTGAAGAGGGCTTAAAGCATTTATTTAGAGAGTATAGCCTTCAATATGGATTATATTTTAACATAAAACAAAAATTCTCACAACTGGATCAATACAAACATAATAAATAGAAAATTTCAAAGGGCATTTCAATGAAACTCTAAAATCAGTTACAGCTTGCTGGAAATCTCAGGCTCTCTCACTCCCCTTTTGAATACATCAACTTCATTGTTGCCATATTTCACTGGAATACTCAATGATGTACTCGAAAATTGATCCAATATATGCCTCAATGTCAAAGTGGAATGAAATGTAACACCCTCTGCACATATATGTTTAGATCCTATTCTCTGCAGGTCTTAAAGAACCACTTCTGGCCCTGCAATCAGAATGGAATATGTTAAATTTATCATGTGTGATAGTTTCAACCAATTACTCATAAAATTTGCACACTTCTCAAATAGAAGAGAAACTAAAAAACATTGGTGTTTGAAAAGAGAGACTTACACAATTGCCCAGATGGAGAAAGGTTACACGTTTGCCACACCACAAAAGTCATTGTTGTTGTTGTTATGTGCTGTTGAGTTGCCTTAGACTCATAGTACAATAGTACATAGTACATAGTACATAGTACAATAGCCCTAAACCCTGCTCTATCCTGTGCCAATCTCACTGTCTCTGACACACCTACCCCCATTACCCCAGTCACTGAATCAATCCACCTCATAGAGGGTCTTCCTCTCCTGCGCTATCCCTCTGCCCTTCCAAATATGACGTTCTTCTCCAAGGACTCCTACCTCCTTGGAACATGTCCAAAGTATGTCAGATGAAGCTTCAGAATCTCTGCCTCCAAGGAGCAGCCTGGTTTAACCCTCTCCAGAATGAATCTGTTTGTTTTCTAAGCAATCCATGATATATTCAATACTCTTCTCCAACACCACAGCTCAAAGACATCAATTTTCCTTCTATCCTCCCTAGTCATTGTCCAGCTCTTCGATACATAGCGAGTGATTGCAAAGACCATGGCCTGCATCAAGCACACCTTAGCCTCCACAGGAACACCATTGCTCTTCAGTACTTTGGAGAGGTCCCTAACAGCAGATTTTCCCACCACAATATGTCTTTTAATTTCCTAACAGCTGGTGTCGAGTGTTGACTGTGGAGCCAAGCAAACTAAAGCTCTGAACAATTTTAATCTCTTCACCATTTATCCAGATGCTGCCAATCAGCCCAGTGGTGAGAATTTTAGTCTTCTTGATATTGAGCCTCAATCAGTCTTGAAGGCTGCAATCTTTGACCTTCTGCAACAAGTGCTTCAAGTCCTCCTCAGTTTCAGCAAGCAGGTAAATGCAACCACAAAAGTAGCTGCTGAAATTGTCATCTGAGAATTATCCCATTAAAATGGTAGTAGTCTTCCAATCCAAAGACAAACAATTTAAATCTCCTAGATGGTTTATAGAAGAAAGATGAGCAATCTCTTTCATTGTGATTTACAGTCTCTGGAAGATTAGCTCTGATTTGATTCCTACTCAAATGCAATGAATTTGAAGGTTTCGCTTTGTTTAGTCAAAATGAATACTCATAATATGATAATAAGCCTCTTTACTATTTGTGAGTGGTCAAATTAGAATCTGAACTCAAATGTTCTCGTTTCAGTGCTTATATTGTTAACCACGACTATATTGACTGTAATATAAGAACATAGTATATAGCAGTGTACAGTATCTCCAGTATAGAACATAATATATAATTGTGTAAAAGATCTCCAGTATATCATAATATATCTTCAGTATAGAACATAGACAATATTCAAGTCACAGTTTCAAATAGGAAAAGAAAAATAATTTACAAGCCCTTCAAACACACACACATGAATGACTTTACAATTTCTAAAAAGTGCTAGCATACAATCTCTCTACTCCATCCCCCTTACTAATTTTATCTCTCTACTAGCAGTGAATTTCTGTTAAAGGTAACAGGTAATGAAATAGTATTTATTTATGTTTCTATTGTTTCCCTTTTTATTTTCTTTTTTGTTAAGAATATGCACTGAAACTCACATCTTTCAATAATTTTGAAAGAACTCGATTTTTATAATTCGGTGATACTCATTATATTATTCAAGTTTTGCAATCATTCTTACCTTCCTTTCTGAATTATTCTTAATCCATTATCATAAACTGTTCTCAAAGTTTTGTTTTCTAATCTTTAAAGCTTCTGTTGTCAGTTTGAGCCCACATAGAAATTTCTTTCAAAGGCCACAATAAACAGAGCAGGCATTCTTTGCAAATTATGCTAAACTATTGTTTGGTTTAAAGAAGACCTTAAGGGATATTTTAACATAAAGATTAAAGAGTATCTCAAGCCAGGCATTTCAAGTGTTTATTAGGCATCAAAGGCTGCAGGTTTAAATTCTAAGAGAATTTGATATTTTCTTTCTCATGTACCCCTCTTTTTTTCCCCTCTTTTGCATAGACTTGTCTATTCCTTCTTCCACAAATATTTACTAAATATCTCTGTATTCCAAGGACTGATTTGACACTGAAGATAAAATAATGAACTACACAGACATGAGCCAAGCCTTCAGGGAGCTCAGTAATGACAGTGAGATATTCAGTTAGAAATCATTGTGATGTGTGGACTGTTACGATGGAGGAGTCACAAAGAAACTGCAAAGCAACTAAATAAGTGAAGCTTAGCAACAACAAGTCTTGAGAGTTGAATGAAGCTTTTCTGGAGGAAAAAGAGCCCTTAAGAGTTCTGGACAAGCCAAAGAGGGTGGGTTATGGAGAATAGGCAAAGAAGATAGCATGTGGTTAGAGGGAAGATGAGGTTGTTCATTACTCCGAAAGCTAAGCATCACAGTGGAGGGCGACGGTGGCAAGTTTTGCCCTTCCTCTTCTCTTACTTTTCACTTTTTACAATAGGCCAGAAGAACAACAAAACTTCACCTTGTTCTTTCCCCATGACCATGGAAAGAAAATTAATTCATTTCAAAGTTATAATTCAAATATAGAAAAATTGACGTGATCTCAGCCATCCTCAAGCTCAGGGTTCCAGTCACTGTGTCAATCCATCTCATTGAGGAGCTTCATCTCTTTCACCAATGCTCTACTTTTACAAGCATAATAATAACGTCTTCCAAGATCTGGTGCCTCCTGACCACATGCCCAAATACGTGAGACAAGGTTTCACCATCCCTTCCCCTGAGGAACACCTTGGCTGTACTTCTTCCAAGGCAGACATATAAATACTTGGCTTTTTTTCTGTTTTTCACTTAGAGTCTATGTTAACCTTCGGGAAGTTTCCCTATCCTTGGAAAGAGCTAAAACAAGGTGGGAAATACTGCTTCCCTGTAAGTAGAGGGTTTGAAAAACTTCTAGTTGAGATTTTCTTGGTTGATCCATTTCTCGAACAGTAAGACTAGAATGGAAATAAGAAAGGAAGGAAGGGGGGAAAGTGAAGGTAGTGCATTAACAATCAATCTAAGCTTCCCGTCCCCCTCCCCCCCAATACTTTCAAGTTGGCATACAGAGACCCTCCTTAAAGACTGGACTTTGGGAGAGGCATTGTATAACAATGAAAGAATTTTACTTTTTAAAGAGAAGAGCAAAATGGGGGCGGGGGCATGTTGGGCAGGGAGAAAAGTGCAACAATGAATTAATGGAAATCCAAAGTCTCTGTAAACTTTCATTAAAATAAAATTTTTTAAAAAAAGACAAAAAGATTTCATAGACTCATTGGGACCCCAGTGAGCTGGGAAGGGAGGGAGAAGAAATTTCTTTCTTTTTTCCTTCTTTACACTTTTCTCTCTGTCCCCCCACCCCCTTTTCTTACTTAGTTTGTTGTGGTTGGTTGTGGTGTGAGTTTGCAGAGCAAATTGGCTTTCCATTCAAGCATGTACACATATTTAACCTATATGTTTCCCTGGACAAAAACTGTCTCATGGAACATTAATTCCTTGGCATTCATGGGTTGTGTTGCCAGGCTGGCTGGGCAGCTTCAATATTTTTCTTAGCTTCTGCCGCTGAAGTTAACCCGGAATATCTCCGTACTTGCTCTGATTGAGGGCTCTTTTAGGAAGTATCATGTTAAAAACAACCTCAGTCTAACAGTTTTGTTAGGAGTTCTCACCTAAGAAAGGATTTCACTTCCAAGACAGACTCTCAGTCTTGCTGAAATTGTCTTGCTTTATCTGTGTGCATCAGATACAGGTCTCTCAAATATAAGAACACACATCAATTGTTCTGGTAGCATATCCTACCATATGGTTTGGGGAGGTAGAATAAACACGACTCTCTCTCTAAAAAAAATTCAATTCAAGAATGGGAATGGTTGAACAAAATGTGTCTATTTTTAATGTCACTGAATTTACACATAAATATTGTCGAAGAATTTTTTAAAATATTCTGTCTGTGAAATGTAAAAACAATTATTGTACCCAATAAAAAATGCAAATATAACTTTTTGGACTCTTATATACTTCTCCTTTAAAGAACTTTTTTAAATTTCTTCTTTTAAATTTTATTATTTTTGTGTGTGTGTACCGTTAAATCAGATCTGACTGGTACAGGAGGAGATTGTTCCTCCTTCTCCAGCAGAGCATCTGGTGGATTCGAACTGCACACCTCTGAGATTGCAGTGCAGCTTCTTGCCACTAGGCCACCAGAGATCGCCAAGAACATTTTTTAAAGTAGTGGAACAATTTCTCAGATATTTTCTTTGAAAATGTGTGTTTTAGTCTTACACCTCACTTTGTAGTTGTCTATCTTTTGTGTCTTTGGGCTTCAAAATATTCCCTTTGTGTTAAATAGAGTTAAGCACAGTGGTTTGGAGCAGGAGTACTGGAGCCAGCCTGCTTCTGGGGTCAATCCTCAGCCTGCATTGACTGTGTGTAACTGGAGGAAAATAATGAACCATCTTCACACCTCAAGCTCCTTTTTCATAAAACAGCAGAACAGTCATTCTACCATTCATTGTTAGGCATGGACTGACAAAAGCTTTATGTATTTAAAGAAGTTTCTACTTACTAATTGGTAATCCCCAAAATTCTTTCTTTCACATAAATAAAGAAATAAAATAAAAGCTTAATTCCAGAAAGGAATGAAACTACAGAAACAAAATCCCATTTCATAAAATGAAAGTCAAACATTCTTGAGTTGGTAATCCTTATTTCCCCCTAACAATTTCAAATCTTTATTTCTGACATAAACCTCTTCCCTGAAACCCACACTTAAATCTCCCACTGTTTATTCACCCTATCACTTAGGTATCTAATTAATAAAAGCAACTTACCCATATTCCAATCACTACTTCTTCCCTTCATTATTCCTAGAAACCTGACTCTACCTTCTCCTCTCAGCTGATGGAGATTCCGTTTTTCTGATAACTCAAGAAATGTCTTTAAGGTCATATATCATTTTCTTTTTCTCTAATTGCCTCTATTTAATTCATTAAGAAGTCATATTGTCCCTGTCTTCAAATATGATAGCTTCTCATTTTTTCCAGCATCATCACCCCCTAAATTGTTACAAAGGACCCCTAATCAGTCTTATCTTGATTCTTTTACAATCTAGTTACAATTCAACATACCTTATATGGCAGATTATACCCATCCTATTCACTGCTGTTAGATGCTCTTGAGTCAGTTTTAAATCATAGCGAATCTCCATACGATAGACAAAATAATAGCCTGCCCTGTATTTCACTCATCACCCTTGCTATAGGTGAGCATGTAGTTGCAGCCATGTGCCAGTCTGTCTTATTGAAAGTCTCCCTCTGTTTTGCTGACTCTTCACCTTGCCAATGATGATGTCCTCCAGGGACTAATGCTTCCTGATAAAAAGCCCAACGTACGTGAGATGAAGTCTCTTCATCCTCGCTTTTGAGGGACATTCTGGCTGTCTTTAGCCATGACAGAATTGTTTATTCTCTGTTCATTGTTCTAGTAATTTTACATATACATCTACTCTACAACCTGACATTTTCACTTCTCTGTATATGTGGAAGAAAAATTGCTGTTCATGCTTTACATATATTTTTACAGTAATATATGTACATGATATCTTTATTCAGAATAATCTCAACATAAATGTCCATTTAAAAATAGAACACTTAAAAATTGTGGCATATTAATGCACCATAATGCAATAAAACATGTTATGATGCCATACCACTGAGTCAGAAATGACTCATAGCTGACTTTCCATTGGGTTTTCAGCAGCAGTTAATTGAACGGGAGGAGATTGTCCATCTTTCTTCTGCAAAACAGCTAATGGACTCACAGTGTCCCTTCAAGATTGCATGCAGCTCAGCTTCTTGCCAGGAGGCCATATGTTGTTGTTGTTGTTATGTACCGTCGAGTTGCCTGCGACTCATAGCGACCCTTTGTACAACAGCCCTAAACTCCGCTCTGTCCTGTGCCAATCGCACTGTCTCTGACACTCCCATCCCAATTATCCCAGTCACTGAATCAATCCACCTCATAGAGGGCCTTCCTCTCCTGCGCCATCCCTCCACCCTACAACATGTCCAAAGTAAGTTAGACGGAGCCTCAGAATCCTTGCCTCCAAGGAGCCACGCAGTTTAACCCTCTCCAGGACAAATCTATTTGTTTTCCTAGCAGTCCATGGTATTCTCAATACTCTTCTCCAGCACCACAGCTCATTATTGTTACATGTAATGAATGACATGGAGAAATGTAAAATTCCATCCTGTACCTTTTCCTTCCAAAACCAGCAGACACAGAGTACTATATACCATATATAAAACACAATTAAACACTAAACTATTCTTTATTGATAATAATTTAGTAAGTGGCTACATCTTGAGAGGTGTTGGTATTGAGTTCACTGGGAAATAACACAAGGAAACTTTTTAGTGTCATAATATCACCGTATATTTTGGTAGACAATGTGTTTCACTGACTATGCAAAGGTGTTTGACTGTGTGGATCATAACAAACTGTGGCTGACTCTGAGAAGAATGGGAATCCCAGAACACTTGGTCGTTCTAATGTGAAACTTACACTTGGACCAAGAGGCAGTTGTCAGAACAGAGCAAGGAAACACTGCATTGTTCAAAATTGGGAAGGGCATATGCCAGGGATGCATCCTATCGCCATACCTTTTCAACCTGTACGCACAGATTATCTGGGATGCGGGGCTCTATGAGGAGAAATGTGGGGTCAAGATTGGTGGACGATCTATCAACAATTTGTGTTATGCAGATGACACAACCCTGCTTGCTGAAACTGAGGAGGACCTGAAGCACCTGCTGCAGAGGGTCAAGGACTGCAGCCTCCAATGTGGATTGAGGCTCAATGTCCCGAAGACAAAGATTCTCACCACTGGACCAATTGGCGGCATCAGGATGGATAGTGAAGAGGTTGAGATTGTTCCCAGCTTTAGTTTGCTTGGCTCCACAGTCAACTCTCTTGGCACTGGTAGCCAGGAAATTAAAAGGCGCATTGCCATGGGAAAGTCTGCTGTTAAGGACCACTCCGAAGTACTGAAGAGCAATGATGTCTCTCTGGAGATTAAAGTGCATCTGATACAGGCCATGGTCTTTGCTATCACTTGTTATGCGTCAGAGAGTTGGACAATGACCAAGGAGGATAGAAGGAGAATTGATGCCTTTGAGCTGTGGTGCTGGAAAAGTGTATTGAGAGTACCATGGACTGCTAGGAAAACAAACAGATTCATCCTTGAAAGGGTTAAACCGGGTGGCTCTTTGGAGGCAAGGATTCTGAGGCTCCGTCTAACATACTTTGGACATGTTGTGAGGAAAGAACAGTCCTTGGAGAAGGACATCATGCTTGGGAGGGTGGAGGGACAGCACAGGAGGGGAAGGCCCTCTATGAGGTGCATTGATTCAGTGACTGGGATAATTGGGATGGGAGTGTTTGAGACAGTGCAATTGGCACAGGACAGAGCAGAGTTTAGGGCTATTGTACATAGGGTCGCTATGAGTCACAAGTGACTCGACGGCACATAACAACAACAACACAACAATATCACCTTGAATGTCTTCATAGAAACTCACAGAAATATAATTCTATACTATCAGTAATAACAAATATTAACCTAAAGTGAGTAAACAGCAAGCCTGACAACATGAATAGACATGGCAGATTAAAAGGACTACAATTAAGCTCTCATACGTCGCTTTGGCAGATGTTATTTATATTCTATAAATATATCCACATATTTAATAAAGCCAACAGGTTGAAAAATTATACAAACATTTTAATCATAAGCAAACATGATAGAAAAAAAGTTCTAGTTTTAAGATTTGAAGGTCATAACTTCAAGGAAGATTAAGATGAATTGCATAACAAAGTCCACAAAACCAATATTCTACGTCTATTTTCATGTTCCTTTATTTTTCATAGGGTTTTTGAGGTCTGTACTAATAAAAGAAAAGAAGAAGCAAGCATATACGTCTTTGAGTTTTTGGTGTTGGAGAAAAATACTGAATATCTTCCCATGGACTTCCAGAAGAATCAATAGATATGTCTTAGAGAAAGTGAAACTAGAGTGTTCCTTAGAGGTAAGGATGATGAAACTTTGCCTCACATACATGGGGTCATTCCTTGGTAAGGGACATCATGCTTGGAAAGGTGGAAGATCAATGAAAAAGAGGAAGACTTTCAACAAGATGAATGGACACAGCGACTGCAGCAGTGAGCTCAAATATGTCAGATGATCAAGGATAGGAAAAGGTTTAGATACCTTGTTCATAGGGTTGCTGTGAGTCATTTTTTACTCAACAGCACATAACAAAAACAACAATAACAACATCATATTTTAAAATCTCTCCAGTCAGTGCACAGCTAACGTACAATTATTGGTCTCCTCTTATATAGAACAAAAAAGTGAAGAACATATAATATAGAAATATTTAGTTCAACAAATTAAAAGACCACACAAACTTCAACCTCTAGTTCCTTGAGACCAAAAGAACTATATGGTGCCATGTATTTGTTGTTGTTAGGTGCTATCAGGTTGACTATATTTTTGTTTTTTGCTGTATATAAATGTTAAAAAGACAAAAATTCTCACCACTGGACCAATCGGTAGCATCAGGATGAATGGTGAAGAGATTGAGATTGTTCACAGGTTCAGTTTGCTCGGCTCCACGGTCAACACTCTTGGCACCAGTAGCCAGGAAATCAAAAAACGTATTGCAATGGGAAAGTCTGCTGTTAGGGAACTCTCTAAAGTACTCAAGGGCAACAGTGTCTCTCTGGAGACTAAGGTATGCCTGATACAGGCCATGGTTTTTGCAATCACTTGCTATGCATCAGAGAACTGGACAATGACTAAGGAGGATAGAAGGAGAATTGACGCCTTTGAGCTCTGGGGCTGGAGAAGAGTATTGAATGTACCATGGACTGCCAAGAAAACAAACAGATTCCTAGAGAGGGTTAAACCAGGCTGCTCCTTGGAGGCAAGGATTCTGGGGCTTCGTCTGACATACTTTGGACATGTTGTAAGGAGAGACAGGTCTTTAGAGAGGGATATCATGCTGGGTAGAGTGGAGGGACAGTGCAGGAGGGGAAGACCCTCTATGAGGTGGATTGATTCAGTGACTGGGGTAATTGGGATGGGTGTGTCAGAGGCAATGAGTTTGGCACAGGATAGAGCACGGTTTAGGGCCGTTGTACATAGGGTCGCTATGAGTCGCGAACGACTCGACGTCACATAACAACAACAACAACCACAAATGTATAAATGTTTTAATAATGTTATATATAAATTTTGTTGTTCCATAGCAAGTGATTGAAAAGACCATGGCCTAAATCCTGTGCCCTGTAGTCCTCAAACTCGCATCTTTGCTCCTCAATAAAATGGAAAAGTCCCTGACTATAGATTTTCCCAGTGGAATTTTGTTGTTGTTGTATTATGTGCTTTAAAGTGAACTCTAACTCAGAGCGACCCTGTGACCAAAAGTTCTTAATCTTGCCCTATCTGGGGTCACCTTCACCATCACTGACACACCTACCCCATTGCCATAGTCACTGTGTCAATCCATCTCAGTCAGGATCTTCCTCTCCTGCACTGACCATCTACAGTTCCAAGCATGAAGTCCTTCTCAAAGGACTAGTCCCTCTTGGCAATATTCCCAAAGAGTGTGAGACAGATCCTCCAAATCCTTGATTCCAAGGAGAAACCTAGTTTCACCTTATTGAGGACAAACATGTTTGTTCTCTTGAAGTCCACGGTATGATCAATAATCTTCTCCAACACAACTCAAATACATAGATTCTTCTTCTGTCATTCTTAGTCACTGCCCAGATCTCAGAGGCAAGTAATTGAGAAGACTATGGCCTCAATCAAGCACACTTTAATCTCTAGATTGAAACTATTGCTCTTTAGTACTCTAAGAAGTCCTTGACAGTAATTTCCACAATGCAACTCACCTTTTGGCAACTCCTGTGCCAGCTGTATTTATTGTGGATCCAAGCCAGATAAAATCCTTAACAAACTCAATCTCTTCTCCATCTATCATGAAGTAGACTATTTGCCCAGTGATAAAGACCTTTGTTTTCTTGATGTTGAGATGCAATCTACATTGAAGGAGGCAAACCTTGACCTTCTGCCATAAACACGTCAAGTCCTCCTCAGTGTCGGTAAGCAAGGTTGTGTCGTCAATAAAATACAAGTTGTTGGTGCGTCTTCTCCACTCCTGATGTCACATTCTTCTTCACAGTGTCCAGTCTCCCAGAATTATCTGCTCAGTGTGTAAATTGAAAAGGTATGAAGAACTGACACATCCTTGATGCACTCCTTTTTTCATTTTGAATGCAGTGTTCCTTGGTCTGTTAAGACAAGTTTCCTGTCAAATGTTGTGGGATTCCTGTTCTTCTTAATATTAACCACACTTTGTTGTGATCCACACAGTCAAATGGCAAGTGAAAAATCATCCCCCCCCCCCACTACAACATACTGACAGATAGGTGTTGTACTTCTAACAGTAAAGGCAGTCAGGTGTATGGATATCATGATGTAGGACAGGCTTCTCTGTCCCCAGCTGAGGCCTTTGGAGCACAACAGGAATGGGTCCCAGATGTGGATTTGTGGCAGAGACGGTGGTTGGACCTTTGGTATTGGTAGTTGGGCCTTGAAACAGAGTTTCATGTTGCTGTAACTTCAAGGCCCAAGTTGCCAAGGTCAGGAGGGGATGACTCTACTGTCTTCTTTGTTGCCAGAGCTCTGCTTCAAGTCCTGAATCCCAAGAATTAGATGATGGCAACTCAACTGTCTTCTTCATTGCCAGAGAACTCCATAACTAAGCCATAACATAGTTGCTTTCTTCTATTGCCAGGGTGTATGTGTGTGCATGTATATGGGTACGCACGTGTATGCACACACATACACAATATACACAATCGAACATGTGAACCTTGTAATACTAATTAGTAAATTACTACTATTGTCCTTGGTAACAGAAATGAAATGTAAAAGAACATCATGCTGGAGAGTTTAATATTAATATAAGTGTGTCACTTTATAATGATGCTCTTAGTAACAAAAGTGAAGCTTGTATGGTTAGAATGATTTTTAGGAAATTAAAATGCAAATATGGATTGAAGCTCAACATTAAGAAGGCAACGTTCTCATCATTGGTCCAATTGCCAGCACCATGAAAGATGGAGAACAGACCAAGGTTGTTAACAATTATAGATTACTTGGCTCCATGATCAACACTCTTGGCACCAGTAGTCAGGAAATCAAAAGGTGAAGGGCACTGGTGGAAAAAAAAATCTCCTATCAGAGACCTCTCCAGAGTACTGAAAAGCAATGATGTTAGCCTAGAGACTAAGGTGCACCTGATACAGGCCATGGTCTTCACCATTACTTAATATGCATCAGAAAACTGGACAATGATTAAAGATGACAGAAGAAGAATTGATGCCTTCGAGTTGTAGTCCTGCGGAAGGGTCTTGAACAAATCATGGACTGTAAGAAAACAAGTAAGTCTGTTTTGGAGAGGGTGAATCCAAGCTTCTCCTTGGAGGCTAGAATTCTGAAGCTCCATCTCACAGACTTTGGGCATATGGCCAGGAGGGACTCATCCTTGAATAAGGACATCATGCTTGGAAGGATGGAGGGACAGCGTGGGAGAGGAACTGAGAAAATGGGGTTAGGTGTGTTGGAATCAGGAAGACTGGCTCAGGACAGGGCAGGTTTCAGAGCTGCTCTACACAGGGTTGCAATGGGTCACGGGAGACTAGGTGGCACATAACAACAACAAGGTATACACAGTCATATGATGCTAGAATGAGGTGTCGGTGATGAAATAAAATAGCTGAGGGAAATTTTGTAGTGAAGAGTTACCTGCAGGATTTGTCCATTGCTCTGTTTTTCAAATCAATCATGTCCAGTGAACGAAGCACTAAGTTGAAAGCAAGCTAGTCTGAGGCATTTTTGCTGTTAGTTGTCTTTCTGTCAACTTCAGCTCATAGGTATCATAGATCAAAACTTTGCTCAATTCTACATCAGAATTGAGGCTCCCAATTTCTGTAGAAAAAAAAAATCATTGTTGTCTCCAGTTTGTCCAACCACTTCAATGAGGGCCTTCTTCTCCTTCATTGAACTTTTGCTTGTATAAGTGTGATGTCCTTTTTCAAGGACTAATCCCTATAGATCACATGTCCAGACTATGTGAGATGAATAATCAGGAACTCAGAGCATAGAACCTTGGATTCTTTCAACCATTCCAGCTAAGGAAGTTAAAAAAATCAAAGCAAGGAATGATATCAGTTGGTCTATGTTTCTAAAAAGATAAATACAAATGCCACAAGCCACAATACAAGTACCATCAAGTTGGAATCAACTCAGAGCTGACCCTCCAGTGGGTTTTCAGAGGCATTAGTTGCTTGGGAGGAGATTGTGCACTAAGACATCAGAGCTTTTTCCAAGCCATGGTACATTACTATCTCATGCATATAAAGAGGTAAATGCATAGTATGACAATGAATTAGGAAGACTAAAGAAGAATTGATGCTGTTAAATTATAGTGTAGAGGAAGAATATTGACTATACCATTGACTTTAAAAAATAATCCCAAGCTGTCTTGGAAAAAGTACAGCCAGAGTATTCCTTGGAAATAACGATGACAAGATCTGTCTCACATCTTTTGTGGTGTTGTCAGGAGGTGCAAGTCCCTGATGAAGGATATCATGCTAGGTAAAGTAAAAGGTTTGCCAAACAGAAAAAACCCTCAATGAGATGGACTGACATAAAAGGTACAACAATGGGTTCAAGCACTGAATCGATTCTGTAGCATCAGGCAGTGTTTTATCTGAGTTGGAACCAAGTATTGGCACCTAATAATAATCACCAGCTGGGGAGACAGTAACTTTGTCTATGCATGGATTGATTACCCAATAAGCAAAGTTCTTATGGACCTGCTTAGGACATCAAACAAAACAAAAGGTGCCAGTTGTCTAATCAAAGACTAATAGATTCCAAGTGTGGAGAACACAAAGAAAAGCAGCACTGCAGAACAATGGACAGAAATAACGTTAAATGGCATTGACATTATTTTGAAATTTTTTGTATCCAATAACAATTATCTTTTCATTTCAGAAAAAATGGTTTGTTTTTTTTTCAGGAAAAACCTCACAATCAGTTCTTGTGTCATGTAAGAATGTACCAGCGGCACAATAAACATATGATTTGTGACCTATCTAGTTCTGATAAGAGCTAACCAAAACATATTTTTCAGATTCAGCATACCCTTACCTTCATATCACGCTCTTTTCAAAGTCTTTTTGTCCCTTTTCCACATCAGCAATAATACAATGATTAGTGGAGATGCAGCATCAAAATACAGAAAATGAGTGTACAAGTTTTAAAGTATTCTATCAAGGAAGAAATCACTCATGGAGATCTGCGAAGTGTCCCCTAACATCAAAGAACAAATTAATGGAGTTATTCCTTACTGCCTTTTAAGTACTTGGCTGAATTTTAACTGTCTGAGATTTCTTTTGACTCTCTGAGATTTAGTAATAATTGGTGACTAGAATGCATACGTTGGAAAATAAGAAGGATTAGTAGTTGGAAAATAAACCCTGCGTGACAGAAGCAAGCTGAAGATCACATGATAAAATTTTGTACAATCAATTATTTATTAATTACAATTTTTTTAAAAGCACCATTGCTGGTGATATACAAATTCTACACCTGACAGACAGACTACCCAGGAATTAGATTAACTGTATCTATGGAAACAGTTGACAGAGAAGGTCAGTACCAGCAGTCAGGACAAGGACAGGGACTGACCGTGAAACAAACTATCATTTACTCATATGCAAGTTCAAATTTAAGCTGAAGAAAATGGAAATAAAGGCCACTAGAAGTGAAATACGACCTCCAGTCTCTTCCAACTGAATTAAAAAACCATCACAGGAATAGATTTGTTACATTAAACACTAATGACCAAAGACCAGAAAAACTATGGAATGGCATCAAACACATCATCCATGAAGAAAGCAAGTCATTAGAGAAGAAAGAAAAGGCCAAAATGGAAGTCAGAAGAGTTCCATTTCTGAAATTTGCACTGGAATGAAATGAAGCCAACACAGCAAAGGAATGATAAGGGAAGAAAGCTGAACAGGAGATTTTAGACAAAGAAGACAAAGCAGCGTGTTAAAATGAAATATGTGAAGTATTGCATTAGGAAAGGTGAAGAACATACTTGGTATTTTTCAAGTTGAGAGATCTGAAGAAGAAATTCAAGTCTCAATTTCCAATACTGAAGAAGTCCATGGGGAAAAGAGTGAATAATACAGGAAGCATCAATAGAAGATGGAAGGAAAGCAAGAATCACTGGACCAAATAGAATTGTTCTACCCTGAACCATTTCAGGATAATATCAACAATAGGTAGTGCTGAAGGAAGAAGTCCAAGACTCACTAAAGACATTCACAAATAATAAGGCCCTATTAATTGATGAAATTCTAATTGAAGTGTTTCAGCAAACAGATATGCTCACCAGTCTATGCTAAGAAGTTTGGGAGATAGCAACATAACTAACCAACGAGAAGAGATTCCTTATTTCCATTTTTTTTTAAGAAAATAAATAAATAAATAAAAGAAATCCATCAGAGTTAGGAAGTGATAAAACAATGCCTTGCCAAAGGCAAGAAAGTTGCTAAAAATTGCTAGAACTTCCAGAAATACAAGCTAGACTCAGATTAGGCTATGGAATGAGGGTTACTATTAGGCTGTCAGATGAGTCTTTGTTAAGAGATTAAGAGACCAGAAAGGTATTTACTTGGGTCTTATTGATGAGAATTTCAGAACACTTACTTGTGCTCATGCTAAGTCTATATCTAGACCAAGAAGCTGTTTGAACAAAGTAGGGAATATTGCATGGTTTTAAATCCAGAAAGATGTGTTTCATGACTGTATCTTTTCTTCATATCCAGTCTGTATGCTGAGCAAATAATTTTAGAAACTAGACAATATTAATAAGAATGTGACACCAGGATTAGAAAAAGAATCAGTAACAACCTGCCTTGTGCTGATGACACAACCTGCTTGCATAAAATGCCTTGTTATGTATTTGAAAGTTGGACAATGAATAAGAAATACTAGAGGAACATCTATGCCTTTGAATTGTGATGTTGGAGATGACTTTGAATTGACTATCCCATGTACTATCCAAAGAACAAGCACATCTGTCTTGGAGGAAGTACAGAGTGGTCCTTTAAGGCGAAAAGTGTGAGACTTCATCTCATAAATATTGGACAGTTTCAGATGTGGTAAGCACTTGGAAAAAGGCAAGTAATTTATATGCAGGGAAAATTGTATGACAACTATTAAGAGGAGTACAGAAATTAAAGCACACAGAATGCACGAAAAAAAATTGTCAACATCTAAAAAAATTAAAATTAATTCCCTTTTTAAAATTTAATAAATCTGAAGAAAGTCTTTCCGTTGGACAATTAAATTTCTTAAATGGAAATCACTGCACTATACCACTAGTGCTGAAATTAGTAAGGTGGGGGTTGTTATGTGCCACTGAGTATGAAGTGACTCATAGCTAAGCCTCTAGTGGGTTTGCAGAGGCTGTAAATCAGATCAGAAGTGATTTTCTATCTTTCTCTCATGGAGTAGTTAGTGGAGTCAAATCATGTGCTTTAGAATTGACAGTACAACTCTTTACGAATAGGCCACCAGAGATATCATAGTATTTATCAAATTCTGCATCCATTACTTCTTGCAGTAAAACAGCAACAAAAGCCTAAATCAATGTGTTTGTTGTTGTTGTTATGTGCCGTCGAGTCGTTTGTGACTCATAGTGACCCTATGTACAACAGCCTTAAACCCTGTTCTATCCTGTGCCAATTGCATTGCCTCGGACACACTCATTCCAATAATCCCAGTCACTAAATCAATCCACCTCATAGAGGGTCTTCCCCTCCTGTGCTGTCCCTCCACCCTACCAAGCATTATGTCCCTCTCCAAGGATCTGTCTCTCCTTACAACATGTCCAAAGAATGTCAGACGAAGCCCCAGAATCCTTGCCTCCAAGGAGTAGCCTGGTTTAACCCTCTCTAGGATGAATCTATTTGTTTTCTTGGCAGTCCATGGTACATTCAATACTCTTCTCCAGCACCACAGCTCAAAGGCCTCAATTCTCCTTCTATCTTCCTTAGTCATTGTCGAACTCTCTGATGCACAACAAGTGATTGCAAAGACCATGGACTGTATCAGGCACACCTTAGTCTCCAGAGAGACACCGTTGCTCTTGAGTACTTTAGAGAGTTCCCTAACAGCAGACTTTCCCATCGCAATACGTTTTTTTTTTTATTTCCTGGCTACTGGTGCCAAGAGTGTTGACTGTGGAGCTGAGCAAACTGAAGCTGTGAACAATCTCAATCTCTTCGCCATCCATCCTGATGCTACCGATTGGTACAGTGGTGAGAATCTTTGTCTTCTTGACATTGAGCCTCAGTCCATACAGAAAGCTGCAGTCCTTGACCCTGTGCAGTAAGTGTATGAGGTCCTCCTCAGTTTCAGCAAGCAGGGTTGTGTCATCTGCATAACGCAGATTGTTCATAGATCTTCCACCAATCCTAACGCCACGCTTCTCCTCATAGAAGATGAGCCTCTCGGATAATTTGTTCGGCATACAGGTTGAAAAGGTATGGAGATAGGACACATCCCTGGCGTACACCCTCCCCATTTTTGAACCATGCAGTGTTCAATAGTGGTTAAAAAAAGTGAAACTATTTTAGAATCCTAAATTGCTATATCTGCCAAAACCTTGAGTAAATTTTCTTCTAATTCTGTAAATTATTGGGCCTAAAGAGAGTCAAGTGATTGCTATTATCGTAGAAGACTATTTGAAAATATGTTAATAATCCCTGAAGAGTAAACAAATAAGATTGTGTTCAGAGTATATTTCAAGGGTACAAAGCTAATAGTGAAAATTATAAGAGGAGGTTGCAACTGTATTTACCAGTTGACTCTGTTTATTGTCTTGTTTGCAGACTATTCAGTCCTAAATTATTTATTTTCAAATTTATATACATGGATTTAGTGATTGGTACAATTCATATATAATTGATTAACATTAAAAAAGTTCAATTAATAGAGACTTTATATTGTTATATTTAAGGTGAAGACATGTTTTTGGTTAAACTCATGAATAATATGTTGTTTCCACTGAAGTAATTACTGAATATGGATGATCTTTTAAAGAAAGGAATGAAACATGTAGAGCACTCTAAAATGGAAATCTTTTTCATTTACTTGAACTTATGACTCAGTTTGAGCCATTTTTAGCAAGTTACACCTTAAAATAATAACAAAGGACAACTTATATGTTTAATATATTTATCTCCACTTATATATCTATATACATATCTATATATCTATGTATATTCCACTTGGGACCTCTACTCTTTTCTTAAAGAGAAAGAAAAGTCATACACACTAACAGAGCTAAATACTTGCTTAGTTACTAAAAAGAGTATTCTGTTTAATGTATAATGACTGGACATGTGACCGACCACCCATCAAGGGTCAGCAAGTAGACTACAGGGAGACTGGGCTTATGATCATGGTCCTCAATTGCCCTAGAACCCATCCACCCAATGAGCTCTTAAGTCTGATTATCACAGTATAGTGCAGAGAAGGAAGCTACTTGGGAGCTGGGCAGCTGGAGTGTTAACATTAATGGAGATATCTGGGCATTAATTCCTTGTTATTTCCACAGAATTAGGGTTTAGACTAGTTAATGCTGTGTTTGGCCCGAGAAGGGAGACAGTACTGAGTTGCTGTGAATATTGTAATTTAGGCATTTCTAAGTAGTAAAAAATAATGAGATTGTGGTTCTGTAAATAGATTGAGGTTTCCAGATCTCTTCTGAACTTTCCACTGTATGTTGTTGTGACCTCATGCTGTGAACACTGCAGCCCAGGGAAGCAAACTAAGATACATTGTTTCTTATAATGTTTTGAAGTCCCCACTTTGTATTAAAATTTTCATATATTTAAGAAAACAATATAAATCTCTTCTGTTTGGGGTAATTAATGTGGCCTGTTGTAGTTTGCCAAAAATGCAAAAATTTTGCTTTTCCCTTCATGCTTTTCTTAAAATCCTTTAATGCCTATACTCTATTAAGATGTGATTGAATTTATGTGGTCCTTTTTAGTCTACTTATTGTGCCTAAAATTTTCTTATTATACTAATTTGCAATTTTTCATTTCTTCAATATGGAAACATTTATTCCAAACCTCATTTGTATGTATGGTTAAATGGTCCATCTGTCAAAATAATACCTCAGCTTTTGTTGTTGTTGTTGTTGTTATGTGCCGTCAAGTTGCCTGCAACTCATAGCGACCCTATGTACAACAGCCCTAAACTCTGCTCTGTCCTGTGCCAATCACACTGTCTCTGACACTCCCATCCCAATTATCCCAGTCACTGAATCAATCCAGCTCATAGAGGGCCTTCCTCTCCTGCGCTGTCCCTCCACCCTCCCAAGAATGATGTCCCTCTCTAAGGACCGGTCTCTCCTCATTACATGTCCAAAGTAAGTTAGACGGAGCCTCAGAATCCTTGCCTCCAAGGAGCCACCCGGTTTAACCCTCTCCAGGACAAATCTATTTGTTTTCCTAGCAGTCCATGGTATTCTCAACACTCTTCTCCAGCACCACAGCTCAAAGGCATCAATTCTCCTTCTATCCTCCTTGGTCATTGTCCAACTCTCTGATGTATAACAGGTGATTGTGAAGACCATGGCCTGTACCAGACGCACCTTAGTCTCCAGAGAGACACCACTGCTCTTCAGCACTTTGGAGAGGTTCCTAACAGCAGACTTTCCCATGGCAATGAGCCTTTTAATTTCCTGACTGCTGGTGCCAAGACTGTTGACTATGGAGCCAAGCAAACTAAAGCTGTGCACAATCTCAATCTCTTCATCATCCATCCTGATGCTGCCAATTGGTCCAGTGGTGAGAATCTTTGTCTTCTTGACATTGAGCCTCAATCCATATTGTACGCTGCAGTCCTTGACACTCTGCAGCAGGCGCTTCAGGTCCTCCTCAGTTTCAGCAAGCAGGGTTGTGTCATTCGCATAACGCAGATTGTTCATAAATCGTCCACCAATCCTGACCCCACATTTCTCCTCATAGAGCCCAGCCTCCCGGATAAGCTGTTCTGAATATAGGTTGAAAAGGTACGGAGATAGGATGGATCCCTGGCGTACGCCCTTCCCAATTTTGAACCATGCAGTGTTCCCTTGCTCTGTTCTGACGACTGCCTCCTGGTCCAAGTATAAGTTTCGCATTAGAACGATCAAGTGTTCTGGGATTCCCATTCTTCTCAGAGTCAGCCACAGCTTGTTATGATCTACACAGTCAAATGCCTTTGCATAGTCAATGAAACGCAGATAGACATTCCTCTGGTATTCCCTGCTTTCAGCCAAGATCCATCTAACATCAGCTACAATATCTCTAGTACCACGACCCCTTCTGAAACCAGCCTGGACTTCTGGTAGTTCTCTGTTGATGTGCTGTTCCAGTCATTTTTGGATAATCTTCAGTAGAATCTTGCTTGCATGTGAAATCAGTGAAATTGTTCTGTAGTTTCCACATTCGGTTGGGTCGCCTTTCTTTGGGATAGGAACAAATATCGATCTCTTCCAGTCAGTTGGCCAAGTGGTCGTTCTCCAGATTTCTTGGCACAACTTGGTGAGCACGTCCAGGGCAGCATCTGTTAACTGAAATATGTCAATTGGTATACCATCTATTCCTGGAGCCTTATTTTTTGCCATGTCCTTCAAAGCAGCCTGAACTTCTTCTTTCATCACCATAGGCTCTTGCTCATATGTTGTTTCATGAAATTCTTCTGTGTCTTCCAATTCTTTTTGATACAGTGACTCAGTATATTCCTTCCATCTTTTTTTAGAATAATGATTTTTGTGAGTTAGCTTATTAAATATTTACTACAAATATTGCAGAATATGATTTAATTTTGAATTTAATATTTTAAATTTAATATCCTTTTCTTGAGGAAAAAAACCCATCAGACTTGGTCCCACTCAAAATGGCATTTACCAACAATAGAGAAGTCTTCTGGAGCTAGAGGTGGCTGTGGAGTCCCTGACTATTGTAGTAGGTCTTGAGTTGCTTGCAAAAAGGTTGGTAGTTTGAATTCACAAGTCATTCCACAGGACAAAGTAAGTCCATTAACCTTCACAGCCTCAAAAACCATGATTGGATGGGGGCTACAGTGGTGACGTCCCCTGCGAGTTTTACTGCAAACCCAAAGGCAATTAGAATTCACCAGCCACTCCTTGGGAAAAGGATGAGCCCTCCCCTCCTGGATGACTTACAGCCTTGGATACCCAGTGGAGGGTCGGCTATAAGTCAGTTTCTACTTGATGACAATTAGAGACAGAAACCAGATGGAGGGCTGCCATGAATCAGGACTAATTGATGTCAGATTTGTTTGGGTTTAGATTTTGCTTGGTTATTATCAACCAAAGGTAGATGGTTTGAATGGACACAAAGCTGCCTTGGAAGAAAGGCCTGGTAACTGGCTTACACATAGCCTTGAAAGCCCTGGGAAGCAATCTGTTCTCCTCTGCATACATGGGATTGCCATGAGTTAGAATCCACTGGAAAGCAAGTGGTTTGAGTTTTGTTGCTGCTGCTGTTGTTATCATCAACAGCCTGAGAACTCCGGGGCTCCTCCTTGCTATCTGGAAAATACCTGAGACCCTCCCAAAGGACTCACTGTTAAGACTGTAAAAAATGTCAGGATGTTCGCAAACACATGAAGAGTCAATTATGCAGCTGGTTCCTAGAAGCTTCTAATAATTAAGATAATTATTTAATTGGGGTGTGTGTGCACACACCTTTCTCTCCAGAAAACAGACTCCAAACACAAAGGAAGTGTGAAATATGAAATATAGCTAAGGAGTTCCTTAAGAATACACATTAAAAATAAGAATACATATTTAAGATTGATAATTCACTAAAATCTAAATTAACTCTCCCCCTACATGTGATCTCTATTAACTAATGAGTGTTTTTAAAGCACTGTGCTAGGCACTGAGAGGTATAATGAATAAGAAAGGGAAACAAATTTTTCCAAACATTTGATTCTCAGCTAATTTCAGAAAGTTAAGATAAATCAAAAAGTTGTTACTAGCTGCCTTTGAGTCAACCCAAATAGAAAATTTGTTGTTGATCTAGTGGTCAGTTGAGTCAGTTCTTACACCATGGATTACAGAGGTTTCCAATGAACTACTTTTTGGAAGTTATTGTTATGTGCTGGTGAGTCAATGGTGATTCGGAGCGACCCTATGAACAGGGATCTGAACCCGGCCCTATCTCGTGCCATCCACACCAGCTCCAACATACTGGAGCCCATTGTTACACTCACCATGTCAAATTATATTACCTTTTGCTTGACTTCATTTGAGAGTTTCATTCTTCAGATTAAACATGTTAAAATATGAATATATTCTTTTCCTTGAGGAATGAAAGTTTTAAATTTAAAATTGGTGTTTTCCTCAAACTGCCACTGTTTCTTTCTTTTTTTTATTTTTAAGTTATTATGAAAAGTTATTTGATATTATGGTGTTCATATCAACACCATGAAGAGTATTCAGTACAAGGTGATAAGGTGCTCTGATGAGGTAGTCTGAAGCATGCTGTGCTACTGACCAAAAGGTGATGTGTCTCCGGTGGTACATCTGACTCAAAACGTGATATTTTTAGTTGCTTCATATGTATGTGTGAAAACTGGACACTGTATAAGGAAGACCAAGGAAAAATGGGTTCCTTTAGATTATGATGTTGGCAAAGAGTATTGAGCGTACCATGGACTTATAGAATAATCAACAAATCTGTCTTGGACTCAGTGCAACTAGTATTTTCCTTGAAGTCAAGGACAGTGAAACTTCTCACATACTTTGGACATGTTGTCAGGATGTTATTGTTATGTGCCGTCGAGTCACTTACGACTCATAGTGACCTGACGTACAAGAGTTCTGACGTCTGTCCCGTCTTAAGCCAGTCTCACTGACTCCGACACACCTACCCCCATTCTCCAGTTACTGTATCAATCCATCTCAACTCTTCCTCTCCTGCACTGTCTCTCCACCCTTCATGACGTCCTTCTCCAAGGACTGGTCTCTCCTGATCACATGCCCTTGCCTCCAAGGAGAAACTTGGTTTCACCCTCTCTAAGACAGATCTATTTGTTTTCTTGGTGGTCCATGGTATGTTCATGATTCTTTTCCAGCACCACAACTCAAAACCATCAATTCTTCTTCTGTTATCCTTAGTCATTGTCCAGCTCTCTGATGCATAGCAAGCACTTGCAAAGATCATGGCCTGGATCAGACACACATTAGTCTCTAGACTGACATCATTGATTCTCAGTTCTCTGGAGAGGTCCCTGAAAATAGAATTTCCCGTTGCAACTCATCTTTTGATTTCCTAACTGCTGGTGTCAAGAGCTGATTGTGGAGCCAAGCAAACTGTAATTGTTATCAACCTCAATATTTTCTCCATCTATCCTGGTGCTGCAAATTGGCCCGGTGGTGAGAATCTTTGTCTTCTTGACTTTGAGCTTCAATCCATATTGAAGACTATAGTCCTTGACCTTCTGCAGCAAGCACTTCAGGTCCTCCTTAATTTCAACAAGCAAGGTTGTGCCATTTATATAACATAGGTTGTTGATGAGCCTTCCTCCAATCCTGATGTCACATTCCTCCTCATAAAGCCCAGCCTCTCAAATTATCTGTCCTGCATATAATTTGAAAAGGTATGGAGACAGGATGCACAGCAGCACATTCCTTTTAATTATACAGTGTTTCCTTGCACTGTTCCAAGGACTGCTTCCTGGTCTGAGTATAGGTTTCACATGAGCACAATCTGGTATTCCCATTCTCAAGGTTAGCCACAATTTGTTGGGATCCACATAGTCAAACGCTTTTGCATAGTCAATGAAACACAGACATTCCTCTAGTATTCTTTGTTTTGTTTGTGTCAAGGTCCATCTGACAGTAGCGGTAATTTTTCCGGTGTCACAACCTCTTCTAAACCCAGATTCTACTTCTGGTAGTTCTCTGTCAATGTATTGTTACAGCGTTTTCTTTAATTTTTATATCCTTTTGACTAGGAATATGGATTGGCTATCCACCTCTGAAATATAACAGACCTTCGAAAACCCTTTGTACTATAAAGTACAGTTAGAGTCAGGAGTGAGTCATATTCAACCTGACAGAACCCAATCATGACAAAACACTGAGAAAGACGACACAGATCAAGCTGATAGACTTCCCTCGGTGACTTTAACATATATGCCAATAGACTTCAGGAGCTGTCACCAGTGCCCTGCTGGTGTACCCTACAAAGTGGTAGATGCTAAATAGAAGGCCAGTGTAAAGAATCCACCAGTCACTGTGTGAGAGAGCGATAGGCAGCCTTGTCGCATTTGGAATCAATTTGGTGGAAAGTGGGTTTGGGGGTTGGCTGTTTTCCCTAAAGCAAGTTACTGACCCTTCTGGAATATTTCAAAGGAAAACTGAAAGGAGGGAAACCTAATTATGAAAGTGAGTGTATAACCTTATCCATCAATTTACGATTTCAGTTATCTTTTGATTTATTTTCTATCAGACATTGTAATGTGCATTTATAAATCAATGTAATACCTCCCTTAGGCATCTTTGTGTTGCTGTATCTATTTGGGTAGGAAACACATTGTTTTTAAAATGGAATTGTTCTAATCACATTAAACCAATCATCCATAAGAATGTATCTGATGCATTTTATATTACATTTGTATACAGCTACAAAATAGCAACCATGTGAGCATGGAAGCTGATATCCGGATTGCATTTCAAAAGTGTGAGGATTGCTGTTTTAGTATCCTTTTTACCACCAAAACTAGAGCAAAAGCAGAAGTAACAACTTTGAATTTCAATTCCTTTCATCATTTATGACCTAGAAACTTTATATTATGCGTTTACCTTTTGTTTGGCTTCACCTGAGAGTATCATCTTCAGCATTAAATATGCTGAAAATATGAATAATTGGGTTTTTTCTTGAGGAATGAAAGTTTTAATTTAAAATTAGTGTTTTCCTCAAGCTGCTACTGCTGTTGCTGCTGCTTTTTTCCCCTTCATTTTTAAATTATTATGGAGAATTATTTGATATGATGAAATAGAAGCTTATTCAACACTATTGAGTACTCAATAAAAAGAGATAAGGTGCTCTGATGATGTAGTCTGTAGCATGTTGCACTGCTAATCAAAAGGTGATATGTCTCCAGTGGTTCAAATTCACCAACAACTTCAAGAAAGAAAGATGGACAATCTTCTTCTATTAAGATTATAGTCCTGGAAACTCAATGAAGCATCACTACAAATAAGCATTGATTCAAGGGCAATGAATTTTGAGATGAAAGAGTAGTTCATTACACTGTTGACTTTGTTATTGTTGTTAAATGCCCTCGAATCATAGGTGACTCATCGCGACCCTATGAACAAAAGACCTGGACACTTGTATAACTTTTATCCTTTCTCCAGAGTCATAAATGGTTATCTACCAGTTTCTCTGTGGAAGAAAAAGGGACATTCACCTGGGAAGTTTATTGTCATTGTTGTTGATTTTCAATTTATTTTATATGTGTTTACTTACATAGTTCACATAGGTTTTGTATCACACTATTCTTCATTCATATTATGTTTTATACAATCATTCATACAATCATTCTGCATTATGTTTTATAAAATTAATCACCATAGAACCTAGCCCATCATTACCCTGTCTTTTTACCCAGATCCTTCCCATTTCCTTGACCCCCTCCCTCCACCTACCAAACTGTGTAGCCCTGAGGTTTTTCCCCTACCCCTCCTCATTCCTCTGCTCCTATCCCTATCCCCTTTGGATCCCCATACATGTTTTACTAGTTGTCCTTGTATTTTTACAATAATGGTCTTAAGACCTATTTGTCCTTATGAGACTGAGTTAGTTCACTCAGCATAATGTTCTCAAGTCTCTCCCAAGTTATGTAGTTTGTTTTGTTTGGTTTTTTAAAAATGGTTACTCCCGAGTGTTGCATAGCATTCCATTGTGTGAATGTACCACAATTTTTTAATCCATTCATTTGTGGTTGGTCATTTGGGCTGTGTCCAGCTTTCTGCCAAAATGCAGTGGAAGGCTACTATATATTGGAATGGATTTTCTGGCAGAGGGTGAGATAAGGTAGGAGTAGTGTCCCTGAGTGATACAAACTAACTGGGAGGCTGTCAGTTTGAATCCATTCAAAGACACCTTAAAACAAAGGTTTGAGGATCTGCTTCTGAAAGTGCATTCTATTTTTGACACAAGAAGTCACCAGGAGCTCCAATCAGCTTGATAACAATTTGTTTTGTGTGTGTGTGTGTGTGTGTTAGGTTTTGTTTTGGGTGGGTATTATTATTATTATGATTATTATTCTAATATAAGGGCTAACTGATTCCTTTCCTTGCACCAGAATTTGGAGGGACCAGTCTACTGTACAAGTCAGTTAACCCTTAGATTCAAAACTGTATTGTAGAAATACCAAGTGAGATTCAGTGACTGTGCTACCTTAATATCTAAACAAATAAAAAGTATCCTTAGAAAATGGTGAGAGTGAGTACCCCAACAAGATAAAGGTAAATAATCCAATAGAAAAATGGGCACAGGATATAAACAGGCACTTCACTGAAGACGACATTCAGATGGCTAACAAGCACATGAAGAAATGTTCAAAATCTCTAGCTCTAAGAGAGATGCAAATTAAAACAACTATGAGAT
>NW_006399758.1:25130336-25148846 GCF_000299155.1 Elephantulus edwardii | reverse complement strand
GCTGTTGTACATAGGGTCGCTATGAGTCACAAGCGACTCGATGGCACATAACAACAACAACAACAACAGGCTGCAACAGTTCCTTGATGCATCTTCAAGGATATGAACATGTACGGCTAAGCACGATTGATAACAGTGCATCTAAATTTCAAAATCAATCTCCACAATAGTCTACGTGTTTCCTATTGACAAAGGGGCCATTTAGAGTAGTGAGAGAAGATCTCCACCCTGAAACCTACAGTGTCCCTTTTCAGCAGAAAATAACTAAGAGAATACGCTGTCCCCTTTTCCTTACGAATCAGGCTGAAGTCTCTCTCAGGGAGGAGTGATAGGGAATGGCAAAGGACACACTGACAAAGGAGATTAATCAAAACTGGCTTTGACAAGCACTGTGGCAATGGGACAATTAAAACTGACTTTCAAGGGTGGGGAAGAGGAATGAACTGGGGGTAGAGTAGAGAAAATAGTGCAACAATGAATGAATGGAAACCCCAAATCTCTATAAATGTTCATCAAAATTAATAAAATTTAATAAAAATGAAAAAACAAAAAAGAAAGAAAATGGTGAGATGTGGTTATTGTTTGATCACTTGCTCATTTTCAGTTATGTAATATTTCTATAGATGAATTCTATAGAAGTTTAAGAACTTGTAGATGCTGTGGGCAAAATTCTGAATGATTCAGGAAGCATCAGAAGAAGATAAAGGGAATATATAAAGTCATTGTACCAAAAAATATTAGAGTTTACTGTACCAAAAAGAATTGACTGGCACTAAACCATTACAGAAAGTTGGTGGTGATGAAGGAAACATTCATGTGGCATTGAGGCATTGGCAAAAAATGAGTTCTCAAGAATCGATGGAATACCAAGTGACATGTTTTAACAAACCGATGCAGCACTGGCCATGCTCACCAGGCTGTGCTAGGAAATTTGGAAGACAGCTACCCAGCCAATTGACTGGAAGAAATCTATATCTGTCCTTATTGTCAAGAAAGGTGATCCAACAGAATGTAGAAATTACTGACAATATCATTGATATCATATGCAAATAAAACATTGCTGAAGATTACCCCAAAACAGAGCAGTACATTGACAGACAACTACCAGAAATTTAAGCTAGATTTAGAAGAGACTGTGGCACCAGAGATATTATTGTTGATGTCACATGTATCTTGGCTGAAAGAAGAGAATGCTAGAAATATATCTACGTCTTATTCACTAAAGAAAGGCATTTGACTGTGTGATCATAACAAATTATGGCTAATATTGAGAGTAATGTGAATCCCAAAACACTTAATTGTGCTCCTATGAAAACTTTGTTTTGTTGTTGTTGCTGTTATGTGACATTGAGTTGCCTGCAACTCATAGTGAATCTTTGTATAACACTCTGAACCCTGCTCTATCCTGAGCCAACCTTGTTGTCTCTAACATACCTATCTCCATTACCAGAGTCACTGAGTCAATTCATCTCATCTAGAGTCTTCCTTTCTTGCACTGTTTGTCCAACCTCCCAAGCATGATGTCCCCTCTAAAGACTGGTTCCTTCTTGCAACATGCCCAAAGTATGTCACATGAAGCTTCAGAATCTTTGCCTCCAAGAGACAGCCTGGTTTCACCCTCTATAGGATGTATCCTTAGCAGTCCCGTAGTATATTCATTACTCTTCTCCAGTACCACAGTTCAAAGAAATCAATTCTTCTGCTGTCATCCCTATTCGTTGTCCAGCTTTCTGATGCATAGCAAGTAATTCTGATCACCATGGCCTGGGTCAGGTACATCTTAGTCTCCAGACTGACATTGTTGCTCTTCAGTACTTTGGAGATGTCTCTGACAGCAGACTTTCCCAATGTTATTCATCTTTTGATTTCCTGGCTTCTGGTATCAAGAGTGGAGCCAAGCAAACTGAAGCTGTTAACAGTCTCAATCTCTTCACCATCCATCCTGATGCTGCCAATTGGCCCAGTGGTGAGAATCTTTTGTCATCTTGATATTGAGCCTCAATCCATATTGAAGGTTGCAGTCCTTGACCTTTTGCAGCAAGTGCTTCAGGTCCTCCTCAGTTTCAGCAAGCAGGGTTGTGTCATCTGGGTAACGCAGATTGCTGACGAATCTTCCACTAATCCTGATGCTGCACTTCTCCTCATAGAGCTCAGCCTCCGGGATAATCTGTTCTGCATATAGGTTGAAAAGGTATGGAGATAGGACACATCCCTGGTGTACATCCTTCCCAATTTTGAACCATGCAGTTTTTATTTGCTCTCTTCTGATGTCTGCCTCCTGGTCCAAGTACAGGTTTCTCATTAGCATGACTAATGACTTCATTAATGTAGTCTTCAATGAAGAGTACACCCCAACATCAAGAAAATAAAAATCCTCACTAATGGACCAATAGACAATATCATAATAGATGGGGGGAAAGATTGAAGTCGTCAACAATTTAATTTTACTTGGATCCATAATCAACATCCATGATAGCAGCAAAGAAATGCAAGTCCTTATGCCTTGGGAAAATCAGCCGTCAAGGATTTCTCCAAGGTGTAATGACGCAAAGCTGGCAGTTTAAAGACGAAGGTGCACCTGATTCAAGCCACAGTTTTTTCAATTACTTGCTAAACATCTGAAAATTGAGTGATGACTAAGGATGACAGAATACTTTATCAATGCCTTTGAGTTGTGGTGATAGAGAATAATATTGAATATGCAGTTGCCAAAAGAACAAAGACATCTTGAAGAAGGTGTAACTAAAGGCTCCTTGCAGACAAGGATGGTGAACCTTCATCTTACATATTTTTGGCACAGTCTCAGGAGGGGTTACCCCTTGGGAAAGAGCATCATGCTGGGGGTGGGGGATCATTATTAGAGAGGAAGACCCTCTATGTGATGGAGTGGCGCAGTGACTATAGCAATGGCCTTTAGTAGATCAGAGATGATAAGGAAGCCACAGAATAGGGCAAGGTTCAGATCCATTATTCACAGGGTCACTATAAGCCATACTTTAGAGCACCTAACAGTTACATTCTCCAGAATTTTAATAACTCTTGATGGAACAAGAGCATCATCATCACCATCATCAACAACAACAAAACCCTAAGCAAGCAAAAAGCTTCAAACCTCTCGACAAATATGTTTCAGAAATGTTGTTATTGTTATTTGGTACCATCAAGTTGAGTATAACACATAGTGACCCCATGGACAATGGATCTGAACCCTGTCCTATCCTGTGCTGTTCTTGTCATCCCACACATGCTTGAGCCCATTGCCACAATCACCATATCAATCTATCCTGTAGAGGGTCTTCCTTTCTTTTGGTGAACTTTCACATTTCCAAGCATTATGTCATTTTCCAACAATATGCCCAAAGTAGGTAAGATGAAGCTTTGTCACCCTTGCCTCCAAGAGCACTCTCATTGTACATTCTCCAAGACATATATGTTTGTTCTTTTGCCAGTACATGACATAGTCAGTATTCTTTTTAACACCATAGCTCAAAGCATCTATTATTCTGTCATCCTTACCTATTTTTGAGATTTCATGTGCGCAGTCATGACTGGAAAGACTATAGCTTGAATCAGGAACACCTTAGTGTTTAAACCGGCATCATTGCTTTTCAGAACTTTGGAGAGGTCCTTGACAGCTCAAGCAGGATTGGCATCCACTTCCCAAACAACGTTCCTCCAGAAACTCTATGAAATTTGATAAACGTTGACAGTTGTAGAGGGGCTTCAGGCCTTTTGGTATAGGCTGACTGGAAGGCAATCAACAACAACATATATCTTCTTATCTCCTGACTGCTGGTAACAAGAATGTTAATAGTTTAGATAAAATGGTTGACAATTTCTATCTCTTCTCCACCTAGTATGATGTTGCCTCCTGTACCTGTGGTGAGGATTTTTGTTTTCTTGATAGAGAGATGTAATTCATATTGAAGCCTCTAGTCCTTGATCTTCTGCAATAAGCACCTCAAGTTCTCCTCAATTTTAGCAGGCAAGTTTGAGTCACCTGTGTAATGTAGGTTGTTGATGATCTTCCTCTAAGCCTGATGCCACATTCTTCTTCATAAAGTCCTGCTTCTCGAGTGATTTGTTCAGCATGTAGACTAAATAAGTATGGAAAAAAATTAGGTAACATAAAATTACAGTGTGTTTTGCAGGCCTACTATGGAAAGAAGATCTCTCACATAAACTTCCATAGAAGATACTCTAAATGTTTGTTTTCATCAATAAAGAGGTATTGATAGTCTGTAGTACACAAAGTACTAGAAAACCTTAGCTCTGCTTTCTGCTGCCACCACCCTCCCCGCCCCCAACAGCATTGTACACAAAGTGCTAGTGCTAGAACAAATGGTGACTCCCTGCTGTTTTCCCCCCAAAGCAACGCCACACAAAGCCTCTGGAATGAGTTTAGTTGCAATAGGGTGTGGGCACAGCACAGTGGACAATACTGGCCACTAGGCAGTGTGTAAGAATGGGTGACTGCTACCAAGTGAACCTAACATCTATACTTGCAAGATTGAGCGATTGAATACTCACCCAGGCAGCAAAACGTCTGAAGAGAAATGATTACTGAAAGCTTGGCTATTTCAGTCTCGTTTCCTTTCATCAACAGAGTTACAAATGGGAACAGACGGTTATTGCCTGATTTTGATCTAAGACCTTCTACTGTGCTTAGTCCATTGAGAAGCTAATCACCCACGGAAAAAACACTTTGCTACCAACACACATTTTAAAAGCAACAAAGGGAGCTTACTTCAGGGTGGCTGGCTGTGACAGCTATTGGATGGGGAAAAGTCAGAAGTCTTCCAGAAATAAGGCAAGCTAGAGTTACTGTGACCCAGTTTGAGCAGCTGGTTTCACTAAGAAAGTATAGTCTCTGGCTTTATCTGCTTTATGTCCAGGGTGTTTTAGCCTAGTTCTTTTTCCTGGATCTCTGAGAAAGGTGTATTTCTTGAAATTCTACCTGTTTATTCAGAGGCAAGATGAACCCTTTCCTGACAAAGAAGATATAGTAATAAAACCCTAATAACTAACATTTATTTGATGGGTATGATGTGCACAGCACTCTGTTCTGTGTCTTACAAGCATTTAGTTTCTTCCAGTCCTGAAGGTCTTTCTTCTTACTTTGGCTCAGCTTCTCCCACGACCTGTGCCTATGAGCCCCCCAGCAGCAGGGCATACTGGGACTCAGCCCCTTTGAAACAGTTCTTGTGCCATATGCCCAAGCTCAGCTTGCCAGCCTTACTTAGACCAACTGTATATTCTCTTACAGTTTAATTCAAACTCATTGCCATCAAGTAGGAACCAATTTATGGCTGACCTTCCGCTGAACTTCCAAGGCTGTAAATCACATGGGAGATAATTGCCCATCTTTCTCTTTTGGAAAAGCTGATGGATTTGAACCACTCAGCTTTGGCTTGGCAGTGCAACCCCCTAACCCCATCAGCCATCAGAGTTCCCTCACTAGTCTCAAAAGTTCAAATTAACCCACGAAGTCACATTAAGTCTTACATGTGTTGTTGCTGTGAGTGTGTGTTGTGTTCAATGTAATTTTTGCCAGAGCAGCTAGCCAAGTCTTTTCAGTCACCAAGTAGCTGGTAGGCTTAAAATGCCCAACATTTTGTTTAGTAGGAGAGCGTTTAACCATAGTGCCCACAGGGCTCCCTTTTCTGCACACAAACTCTTGTATTACAGCTCGGAAATTGTCTACAGCCTGGACCAAAGCTGATCAGTGATTTATTATTCAATTTGTTATTTTTTTTCACAGTGTGCAAGATGAAAGTGGGTTTTAAACATTTATAAATGGCTATGTTTAAAAAGGTATGTAAGTCTACTGCCATCAAGTCATTCTGCCTCACCTTTCAAAAGGCTGTAAATCTTTCTAGGAGGAGACTGTCTATCTTTTCCACTCACAGTCTGATAATTTAAAGCTTCCCTTCTTTCAGTTAACAATTTAACAGCCATAGCTCTGCTTTTCCCCCAACAAAATCTGAAAAAGTTTACTATATGGCACTTTAATAATATTTCTTGATTCCAGTTATGAATATAATAATCTCTTTCATATTACATCTTTTATATAATGTCTTTTATATCATGTAAGACAAATGCCTTAAAGACAACATCAAGAAAGAAACTGATTACATTCAAGTGATCATATAATTAGCTCACTCAAATGTTACAAGGACTCAAAGTCATTGCTGGAGAATTGGAACTAACTCAAAGCTGACCCTCCAGCAGATTTTAAGAGACTATGAATCAAATGACAGGAGACTGTCCATCTTTCCCCAGTGGAGCAGCTGGTAGATGTGAAACCATCTGCATTTGGGTTAACAGCCCAACTCTTAACCCAATGGGCCACGAGAACTCCATGTAATTAAGTCTAAGAATTCTTTATGGAGATAACCAACCAAACAAACATAAATCAGTTGCTATCTGGTTGATTCTGATTGATGGTGGCGCTGTGTGTTTAAGAGCAGGATTTGCTGTGTCAGAGGATTTTCAATGACTGGATTATTATTTTGATCATTGAAATGTTGCATTTTTTTTAATTTCCCTAGTAAGATAACTCTCAATAATCTTATAGATCTGTTTCTGGTCTCTTTTCACCTCCCTTATTCCTTATTTTTCTTTCTTTCTCTCTTCTCTTTATTCTTAGAGATAAGATGTTAGAATAAAAGTGATGGCAGCTTCAGAATGAGAACATAGACCTTCATTCACAGTTTGTGGCTCAGAGTCTTTGGCAAACCAGGGTCATGAGCCTCATCTATTGGAGATTCCAACTCACAGAGACCAACCCAGACCTATTGAACAGGGTCAAAATGTAATGAGACTCCTATCTCACTCATTGGTACTTCCAAGTTTGGGAAATATTGCTTAAGTTACATATACTTCTAAACATGGTAGTAATGCTGTGTATTAGATAATAGGGCTTCTATTGGAGAAAGATGAACAACACTCTTCCTGTGATTTATTGCCTCTGAAAACACACTGGAGGATCAACTAGAGTCATTTCTGATGTAGTGGTGCATAGCAACATTAGATAAGATAATAAATGTGACGGATTTAACTCAGGTGACGCATTTTAGTTCTGGGGTGAATGAGATCCTATTTTCTCTGTACAAGAGAGTATTCCTCCTCTGGAGGCTATTTCTGGTTCTCTTTCCTTTCCAAGGTTTATTTAAAAGCATTTAGATCTTGGAGGAGGCGTTATTAATAGCTGTAGGTGTTTTCACAAACCTGCCTGTGTTTAAATTAGAGTTTATACAATGAAATTCTTTAGGAAAAGGATCTTGATTCTGATTCTATTATATTTACTTATGATTGTCATTAGACTTCCAGTCTATATATTTTCAGTGTTAATATTACATAATAATGGATTATACAATAATAACTGCATTGCGCTAATTTGTGTTGATGCTTTTTAAGTCTTATACCAGTACTAAAATGAATGCTGGTCAGGGTCAACCTAAGTCATCCCTGCTCTTCAGCTCTTCCTGACACAATGGTTTCAGTATCTTTGCGACCTGACATTAATAGCCTTTCAACTCTATCAAACTGGAAACTTCACCTTCTTAAAATGCAGTAGCCATGGAAACAGCAGAGTTCTGGGATTTTTGTTTTCAGAAGGTATTGAAAGACTCAATGCCAATATACAAGCACACAGCATGACATATTAACATGTACAACCCTTTGCTGTTTTTAAACTGAAGGGGAGATGAGAAGAAAATGGCATCTAAGTGCTTTCACTGAACCTGTCAAGAAGCTCTTGCTTAATCCTTATTCCATGTTTGAGTTGTGTGTTTATATGCACTTTTTCTTCCAAAAGGTGATTTAGATTGTCTGAGTCCTTGTTGTTAACAGACAATTGGACACATACATATACATATTTCCACCACTCGTACTAGTCTCTGAAAGAATACCTTTTTATTTAACCTGCAGGTCAAAGAATTTTTATTTATTCTTATCACAGTGCCATGTGTTATGGTAAAGTCCTGCTTTTAAAATCTCTTAGTAATCTTTTTACTAAGTCTTTTATTTTAGTGCCTTCATTTCCTTGATAAAAGAAGTCAGAAACCTCCTCTTTCCTCTAGATCTTTTACTGCTGTTATGTTCGTAAGTCCCCAGAAAGAAGGCCACATCCCTTCTATGGGGAGCTTAGAGAGAGGCAGTTAATACTGTATGGAGGTGAAATCCTAGTAAACTGAATTTCTGATCAAAGCCTGAAGCTGAGTTTGAGTTGGTTAAAATAAAAATGATAAAATATGTGATAAGAATACCTGTTTTGAACTGATCTTCAGAATGGCATAAAACTTTTTCCTGTTTAGTCCATGTTTTCTGAAAATAATTTTGTTTCTTGGATTCCTTCTGTTGACCTTAAGGTATATTCTGAAAGAGTATAGTAAATAGAACATGATCAGACACAGAGGAGGACAAACAGCTTTGATTAGAGTTCGTCTAGAGGACAGATAGTAATAGGATAACGCACATGATGTTGGTTGTTGTTATGTGTCATCAATTCACCTGTGATTCTTAACACCCCATGCACAACATCTCTGAACCTTGCTCTGTCTTGAGCCAATTTCACTGACTCTTCCACACCTACCTCCATTTCCCTAGTTGGTCAATCCATCTTATCTGGTATCTTCCTCTCCTACACTGTCGCTCCACCCTTCCATGCATGATGACCTTCTTCAACGACTGATTCCTCCTGGCCACATGCCCAAAGTATGTGAGACTGAGCTTCAAATACCTTGCCTCCAAGGAGAAATTTGGTTTCACTCTCTCTAGGAAAGACCTGTTTGTTCTCTTTGTAGTCTATGGTAAGTTCAATACTCTTTTCCAGCATCGCAATTCACAGATATTAATTCTTAGTCTGTCATCCTTAGTCTTTGTCCAGTTCTCAGATGCATAGCAAGTATTTGGAAAGACCATGGCCTGGATTAGGCATACCTTAGTCTTTAGACTAACACTATTGCTTTTTTAGCATTCTGGAGATGTCCTGACAGCAGATTTTTCTAATGCAATTTGTCTTTTGATCAAGACTATTGATTGTGGAACTGAGCAACCTGAAATTATTAACAACCTCAATTTCTTCTCCATCTATCATGGTGCTATCAATGGTCCCAGTGGTGAGAATCTTTGTTTTTTCGATGTTGAGCTGCAACCTATTTTGAAGATGACAGTCCTTGACTTTCTGCAGCAGGCATTTCAGGTCCTCCTCATTTTCGGCAAGCGAGGCTGTGTCATCTGCATATGCAGGTTTTGTATGAGTCTTCCTCCAAACCTGATGCCACCTCCTTATAAAGTCCATCCTCCTGATTGATCTATTCTGCATATATATTGTAACTCTATGGATACAGGATGTATCCCTGACACACTCCTTTCCATATTTTGAACCATGCAGTGTTTTCTTGCTCTGTTCAGACAATTTCTTCCTGGTCCAGAAATAGGTTTTGCATAAGTAAAATCAAGCGTTCTGGGATTCCATTCTCCTCAAGGTTCGACACAGTTTGTTGTGATCCATGTAATAAAATGCCTTTGCATAGTCAATGAAAAACAAATTGACATTCTTATGGTACTCTCTGGTTTCAGCCAAGATTCATCTGACACTGGTGATAGTGCCATGGCCTCTTCTAAACTCAGCTTATATTTCTGGTAGTTCTCATTTGATGTCCTATCCCAATCATTTTTGGATAATCTTCAACAGGATTTTGTTTACCTGTGATAATGTTCAGTAATTTCCACTCTCTGTTGATTCACTTTTAAAAAATGTGAATAAATATTCATTCCTTCCAGTTAGTTGGCCAGGTAGTCGTCCTCCTGATTTCTTGGCAGAATTTAAATATGTCATTCAAATGACATATCAATATTCCATTAATTCTTGGGGCCATGTTTCTTGCCAGTTCCTTCAGAGCAACTTGAACTTCCTCCTTCATCTAATGAAATCACAAAGCAGAATTCAAATCATGTCTCTACCCTTGCTCTAATGTTTCCACAGCAATTTTGTTTTAATAAGGTGGAGCTTATAATTGATTTAATGATGAATAATGTTACTATCAAATGATAATCAGGAAATATCAGTGTTTAAAAAATAAAAAGAAATAAAACAATACACTATACCAGTTGCTGTAGGTTTGTTCTTTTGGTAGTCTATGGGGTATCCAGGACTCTTCTCCAATATCTCAACTCAAAGACAACTATTCTTCTTCTGTCTTCCTTATCCATATCAAGTGATTGAAAACACCATGGCCTGAGCCAGAGCACCTATCTAGTACATAAGAGATAATCATTAAGTAGTTGCCATTGATGAACTGTATAAGGAAGAACGTGGCAAAAGGATTGGAAGAAGACTTATCAGTCTTATGAATATTAAGCTCCTAATGATGGACTATATGAAGAAATAACATGGCATGAGGATTGGAGGAAGATTCATGAACTACCTATATTATACAAAGAACATAATCTTGCTTGAGAAAGTGAAAAAAGCCATGAAGCATCTGCTGAGGACCATCAGAAACTACAGCTTTAAATGTGGATTACACCTAAACTTCAAGAAACAAAAATTCTCACGAATGGACCTATAGGCAACAGCATAATAGATGGAGAAATGTTTGAAGTTGTAAGTGCTTTAATTTTACTTGAATCCACAATCAATACTGACAAAAGTAGCAGTCAAGAAATTGGAAGTCAAGTTTTATGGGGAAAACCTGTTCTCAGGTATGTCCTTAAAGTGTGAATAGCAAAAATGTCAGTTTAAAGACCAAGATGAGTCTATTCTAAACTACATTACTATCCATTGCTTTGTATGCATGTGAAAATGGAAAAAATTAATAAAAGACGAATGAGTTACTCTCTTTGATCTGTGATGTTGGTGAAGAGCATTGAGTATTTCATGGACTGACAAAAGAACAACCATGTATGTCTTAGAGGGAGTGCAACCAGAGTGCTCCGTAGAAGCACAGTTAGTGAGACTTCTCACATACTTTGGACATTTCATCAGAAGTAGCCAGTCATTAGAAATGCATCATGTTCAGAAAAGCTCAGGGTTTATTGATATAAGGGAGGAAGACTATTAAAGAGATGGATTGACAATGTAACTGCAACACTAGGTTGGAGTGTGATGGAGTTTATAAGGATAGTGCAATGTTGGGCAAGCCCTCAACCTTTTCTTCATGGGGTCACTATGAGTTATAGAGGGCTCAATGGCACCTAACAAAAACAACAAATTATGGGTGCACTGGAGCTTCAATTTATCACCATCGAAATGGAAAATGTAGCAATTTGCTGAATTTTGTTGAAGGTCAGAGATAATATATATGATAAGCCTGGTGCATTGTAAACATTCAATACACAGTGCTATTTTCTTCTCAAATAGACAGCCAATTGCTGGAGGATAGCAACCATTAATCATCTGTATTTGCAATGCTGAGTCCTAGCACAGTGTCTGGCTTAGAGCAAACACTTAGTATTGCTTGAATGCGTACTTAAGGAGGCATATGAGAAAGCATTCCCAACTCTCAGGGCCCCCAGTGTTTGCTCATGTCCTTGTCCTTGAAATGAGTGATGGATGTTTTTCCAAGGATGTATTCATTGGTTAGTTCTTGTGTTTATGGATTTTTTTTTTCAAATATGCCTGTTCTCAAAGAAAGTGTTCATTTTTTATTGTTGTGGTGTTGAGTCAGAACCGACTTGTGGCTGACTTAGGAGCTCTGGTGGTCTAATGGAAAGCAGTTGTGCTAAGTTATCCAAAGGCAAGTGGTTTTGACACACCGGTTGACCTGCTGAAGGGTCCGTCAGAAGTTGGTGACAACTCAGTAACAATGAATTGAGTTATTATATTTTATTCTTCTTGTTGTTATCAAGTAGCCTATAGTGACCCTTTGTACAATAGCTCTAAAGTATGCCCTGTTCTGAGCAAGTCTCACTGACTCCGACGCACTGACCCCTACTGGATCCTAAATTAGATGATAGGTTATTTTTATAGGTTAATGTTTCTCAATTCCTAGAGAGAGAAATCAATTGGAAATGTTTTTTTCCACAAAGCCATTCTAATTCTACTTCACAACAATGCATATTATAGTGAAAATAGGGAGAGCCAGAACTCATGGGATTGCCTCTTTTTCTACATCTCACAAGTACTCTACCTTTGACAGAGTAAATTAGAAGTTCTTGTGTAGTGTTACTATGAGTTGGAATTGACTAAAGAGAAATGAGTGAAGCACAAGCTACTACCTGAAAAGAACTACTATTACCTGCTTGAACACAAGATCTCCTTGGAAGACAATCTTGGTGATTTATTTTTAAAAGGCTGCAGCCTTGAAAAGCATATGAGTTAATTTTATCCTACACACATAGGGTTGCCATGCACAGAAGTCAATTCAAGATCAACTAACAGCAACCATCGTTAAAACAGCTTGCTAGAGTAATATTATTCTAACTGATGTTTCTTCTCTTCTTGTTTTGATTACTACTTTAACTAGCTAAGCTAACTTGTCCAACTTAGCTGGGATTACAAAGAGTAGCCAGATGGTACCATTTAGGAAATAGCTATATGTAAATTATTGACCCACCAAAATATTTCAGTGTTGGTTTGTAGTCCTGCCAGGATACCATTCCTTTAAACTGGCAAAAAGTTGGTTTATATGAGACGCCACCCCACAGACGTTTTGAGATGATGGAGGATGGTCCCTCAAGACCAACAAAAGCTGGCAGTGGAGTTATTTGGATTCAGGGTTCCTTCTTGAGAAACAGCTTAAAAGAGTTGCCATATGGGTAAAGTGTTATAACACTGAATTTGGCAAGAGGCTTGAAGGAGGGATTGTATGAGAATTGGCAATAAGTCACTAGAACTGGATCATGGCTCAATGTAATCAGTTTTATCAAACACAATGTATGGAAATGATACTGTGAAACACAATGTGAATAGAGGACTATGTTAAACACAGTATACGTAAACAAACATAATATGTTTTAAAAAAAGATAAGGGGAGAGGAATTCATGGTCTAGTGTCCTCCCAACTTGTACATATTCATAGCCGTTAGTAACAAGTTTTTCATTACATAAGCAGTAAAATGGGAGTGGGGCAAGAAAGAAGCTAGAAGTGGTCTGACTGTAAAATTGGAGAGGCTTCTACACTGGGTATGAGCTGAGGAGTTTGATGGCAAAGAGCAACTAAATTATCATGTTACATTAGAAGCTATCATGTGCAGGGAAATGGAGGATTTACTTCATAATTATGTAATCATTTGTCAAATTTCTTTGGTTAAATTAATTAAAACTAAATTCTGTCACTTACACCTAAATGAGTCTTGACAAATATGGATTTATGTCAGCCAATGACTCTGACAGATTGTAAACCTAATTCAAGTAGGAGCTTAGGTTCTGGTTTTCTATTGCTGTATCCCGATCATTAAGCCTATGCTTAATGATATATATATATATATATATGATTTAACAAACCTTATATGCTCTTATTTCATCTTCTCAATGATGGTTCTAATCTTTTATCTTACATTAAACAAAAGGTTTCTAGAAATAAGCTAATATTTTGAAATCCAGGGCAGGGTTAAAATGAAGAGCCACATAGCTTTAACTCAGTAGCTACTCATCTCCACATGAAAAACTATTTATAAAATGCTAAGAGGAAACAATCTAGTTTTCAGATATCAAGTCTGATCACTTACATGTTATTAAGCCCTAGATCTCTTGGATGGTAAATAAAAAAGAAAAAGAAAAGTGACACCACCATTTTAATGCTCTTGGGATTTGCCTTCATGTAGAGGGATGTTATTTTTCTAAAACTTAGGAACATTTTTCTCCCAAGAGGTCAATAGCTTAAGTGGAAGGAGGATGAGTTTGGATTAGGAAATGTTTGTTGTGACTTTCATATCTCCATGACTATTCCACCAAAGTAGTCACAAATAGCATAGCAGAAAGATGAGTATATATTTCTAATTTAGTCCTGTGACTTTTTAACTGTAGCCCAGTGTTCCTCACACCAGACAGGGGTTACATATATGTCTCCCTTGACTGGATTATGATTAAGATACACATTGACTAAGGTTCCACATTCTTACACCTGTGCAGCCCACTCCTTTTGCACTAAATGATTGCTGCATCATTTTGTAGATTGACATTTCTGGGTTGCAGCTGGTGAACATGCCTGAGGCACACATGGCTGCCTGGGGAGTAGCCAGGGTCCAGTGGATGCTAGCATTTGCTGTCCCAGCCAATGTAATAGATCAAATGGAATTGAAAGGTCTTGTGGCATTTCTAAATGAGAATGACCCCATGCACATGACCTCTTAGACAAGAGAGAAAATTTTACTCATTAGAAAGAGATGAGATTCAGGAGTTTTCCTCCCTGCTTTTTATTATTCCTCCTCTGGAAGAGCATGGAGGAGGCCCCTCTTTATAGACATGTCACCTTTCTACAACTCTCTATTCCCTTCTAACCAGAATATCTCTAGAAAATAAGTCCCAACGCCTTAATGAAGTTGCTAATGTACCTGGAAAAGACACATCTTTTGCATAAAACTCCAAAACCCCTGTAATAATATAAACTCCTTTCCTACTACTGCCACCACATCTCCTTCAAGCAAGGCAATTGTCAATTGTGTTGGACTGCACCATTATTTTAGCTTTTATTTAGAATTTCACCCCCTATTTTAATTTGTATCCTTTTTCAACATAAAATGTGTGTTATATACAATAGCATCACATAAACCCGTTATGTTTTTATTGCATTGTATCATGACTAAATTCTGACCTCTAACTACACCGTATGATAGAATAGATCAACCACAAAAGAATCACCTGGACTGTAAATTTTAGAGTACCAAAATATCAAATCTTTCCCCTCCTTATATTACTTAATAATTACACCACCTAACGTGTTGGAGAAAAATGCTGACTATCCCATGGATTTCCAGAATTATATGTCTTGGTCTTCAATGTGGATTGAAGCTCAACATCAAGAAGACAAATATTATCTCCACTGGGCCAATTGGTATCACCATGATAGATGGAGAAGAGATTGAAGTTGTTAACAATTACAGCTTGCTCAGTGCCACAATCAACACTCTTAACACCACCAGATAAGAAATAAAAAAAACAAATTGCACTGAAAAACCTCTGTCAGGGACCTCTCCAGAGTACTAAAAAGCAATGATGTCATTTTAGAGACTAAGGTGTTCCTAATCCAGGCTGTTATGTTCACAATTACTTGTTATGCTTTAGAGAGCTGGACAATGACTAAGGATGATAGAAGAAGAATCAATGCCTTTGAGTTGTGGTGCTGGTGAAGAGTCTTAAACATACCACATACCATGGACTGCCAAGAAAACAAATAGGTCTGTCTTGGAAAGAGTGAAACCAAGATTCTCCTTGGAGGCTACGATTTTGAAACTCCATCTCACATACTTTGGGCATATGGCCAGGAGAGACCAGTTTTTGGAGAAGGACATCATGCTTGGAAGGGTGGAGGGACAGAGCAGGAGAGGAAGACTCCAAGTGAGATGGATTGATACAGCAACTGGAACAATGGGGTTTGGTGTGCCAAAATTAGTGAGACAGGGAAGGGTTCAGAGTTGCTGTACATAAGGTAGCTATGGGTGGCAGGTGACTCAATCGCACATAACAACAATGACATATGTCTCATATGTCTTGGAAAAGGTGCAGCCAGGGTGCTCAGAGAGGTAAGAATAAGTGAAACTTTGTCTCACATCTTTAAGCATGTTGTTAGGAGGGGCAAAAAGACATCATGTTTGGAAAGATGGAGGGTCAGCAAAGTGGGGGGAGATCTTCAGTGAGATTAACAGTGGACTCAAGTATGTCAGAGATGGTCAGGACAGCACAGAGTAAGACAGGATTCAGATCCATTGTTCATAAGGTCACTATGAGCATTAGTCAACTCGATGGCAGTTAGTAAAACAACAATAGAAAATGTGTAAGAATATACTATATAATATATGGCTTAGTAGTTGCACTTCTCATACAGTTTGATCCACCAGATGCTCTGTAGGAGAAAGACTGGACAATCTCCTCTCACACGGTTTGAAAATATTCATATTGCCTCTGAAAATCCACTGGAGGGTCAGATATGAATGGATTTCTACTCGATGCCACATAACAACAACAACAACAACAATATAAAATGTAATATTATTTTATATGAACATTTTGTTATTGCTAATGTTAAAGAGCTGTACTGCTAACCCAAAAGCAGTGCAAATCCACCAGTTGCTTTATGAGCGAAAGATGGGCAATTTTCTCCCAGGCAATTTACTGCCTTTGAAAACTTTCTGTAAGATCAGCTCTGGGTTGGTTAAGACTCAACAATACTTAACAACATTGGACAATATACAATACAAAATAATTATACAAGCAGGATATTTAATTATACAAAATCTTTCTGATATAACATTGCAAATTGAATGTAGGGAAGTATACACTTGCAATCCATCAAATAACTATATTTATCTGCAAAACAAATAATAATAAATCATGCCTTTTGTCTTTCTTTTAATTTTTTAAAAAATTAATTAAATCACATTTTCCTTAATGTTTTTCTGTGTGTGAATTTAAAAACAAGGGCATGAAATTCCTTGGAAGAATAAAATTCTTCTCAACATGCCTGGTAAAGAACTTACAGACTCAATGGCTTCACCCTTATTTGGAGTCTCACATTTCTTTTTTTTTTCCAAGCCTACCTCCAACTATTTGCAAATTTAAATTTCTTAAATTACAAGCAATAAATAAATAACCTGTTAGACACTAGGAAAGATGTAGAATTCATTCCAAACTGTAAAAACAAGTAATTTTAGCTACAAATAATTTATAACATGAGAGAGCAAAATGCCTTTGTAATAAGTCTAAAGAAGGGGGTATCTTAGTTAGGCAGTGTTACTATGTTGTTGTTGTTGTTATGTACCATCGAGTAGTTTGCGACTCATAGAGACCTTATGTACAAGAACCCTAAACGCCGTTCTATCCTGTGCCAACCTCGCACATTCCCACATTTCCACCACTCGACTCCCAACACACTCATTCCCATCACTCCACTCACAGAATCGATCCATCTCATTGAGGGTCTTCCTCTCCTGCACCGCGCCTCCACTCTCCCAAACATGATGTCCCTCTCCAAGGACCAGTTCCTCCTTGCAACATGCCCAAAGTATGTCAGACGAAGCTTCAGAATCCTTGACTCCAGGGAACATTCTGGCTTCACCCTCTCCAGTACAAATCTGTTTGTTCTCCTAGCAGTCCAGGGTATATTCAAAACTCTTCTCCAGCACCACAAATCAAAGGCATCAATTCTCTTTCTATCATCCCTATTCACTGCCCAACTCTCCAATGCATAGCACATAATTGCAAAGACTATAGCCTGGATCAGGTGCACCTTAGTCTCCAGCCTGACTTCATTGCTCTTCAGTACTCTTGAGAGGTCCCTCACAGCTGACTTTCCCAATGCAATTCATCTCTTGATTTCCTGGTTGCTGGTACCAAGAGTGTTGACTGTGGAACCAAGTAAACTAAAACTGTTAACTATCTCAATCTCATCATCTGATGCTGCCACTTGGCCCATTGGTGAGAATCATTGTTTTCTTGATATTGAGCTTCAATCCATATTGAAGACTGCAGTCCTTGACCGTCTGCAGAAAGAACTTCAGGTCCTCCTCAGTTTCAGCAAGCAGGGTTGTGTCATCTGCATAATGCAGGTTGTTGATAATTCTTCCACCAATCCTGATGCCACATTCTTCCTCATACAGCCCAGCGTCTCGGATGATCTGTTCTGCATACAGATTGAAAAAGTATGGAGACAAAATACACCCCTGATGGACCCCTTTCTTGATTTTGAACCATCCAGTGTCTCCCTGCTCTGTTCTGATGACTGCCTCCTGGTCCAAGTTTAGGTTTCACATTAGCACGATCAAAAGTTCTGGGATTCCCATTCTTCTGAGAGTCAGCCATAGCTTGTTGTAATCCACACAGTCAAAAGCAGTTGCATAGTCAATGAAGCACAGATAGACATTCTTCTGGTATTCCCTGCTTTCGGCCAAGATCCATCTTACATTAGCTATAACATCCCTAGTGCCACAACCCCTTCTAAATCGAGCCTGCAGTTCTTGGTTGACATATTGTTCCAAACATTTTTGGATAATTTTCAGCAGAATCTTGCTTGCATGTGATATCAAAGAAAGGTGACGCAAAAGAGTGTGGAAATTCTCGAACAATATAAAGTGTTACTATAAGAGAGATAAAATAATTGAATGAATTTATGAAACAGAAATTTATTCTTGTACAGTTTAGGGTTCTAGAAATGGGAGTTCAGTGTGTGAGCTCTAGAAAAAAGTTTGTTGTTGTTGTTATGTGCCGTCAAGTCCTTTCCGACTCATAGAGACCCTATGCACAACAGCCCTAAACCCTGCTCTATCCTGCGCCAACCACACTGCCTCTGACACACCCATCCCTATTATCCCAGTCACCGAGTCAATCCATCTCATAGAGGGTCTTCC
>NW_006399758.1:25119160-25123928 GCF_000299155.1 Elephantulus edwardii | reverse complement strand
GACATTTTTCTTTTGACCAGTGTCTCTTAAATTTAGTTGTACTGTCTCCAAGGGAAGTTGACGTGTCCTGTAGAACTCTTGTGTAAATTATGTTTTCCTTTCTGCCTGAGGGCCCACTGGTCTTTCTGTGTACCTGGAAGACGCCTCCTTCTGCTGTTATCTTCTGCTGAAAAAAGTTTGGGGTTTTTTTTTTTTACCTCCCTTTCAGTTCTAGAAGATCTTTGTTTCTTTAGGCATCTGTAAGCCAGGCATCCAAGATCTCTATTTATCTTGGCTTTTCCCCATGTCTGGGAGTTTCCGAGCACAGGAGCTTTGCACAAAAGGACATACTCCACTTTTGGTCTTTGGAAGTATTGAGGCTACTCTGCTTTACTCACTTGTTTTTTTAATCTCTCACACAACAAAAAGATTATGCTGTTTATGTCCCAAGAAGATCTTCTCTCATTAGGTCGGGGTGACCTGATTAGAAATGAGTTATTGTTGTCGTGTGTCATTGAGTTGGAGCTGACCCATAGTGGGTTTTCAGAGGCAGTAAGTTGCACAGGAGGAGATTGCTGTGTGCCTGTGGATTGGCCGTGCAGTTTCTTTAGCAACCTATCACAATCTCATTAAAAATTATTACTTCACTTGTTCTCAGATCACATTATGAGAAATCATCAGGATTGCTGATCTGATAGAAATCATGGAACCTCAAGAGTTTGGCCCTTAGTCATTCTTGAAAGCTAGGACTAGACTTACTCCTGTACCTACACCTAAAATTTAGACAGCTCTATGAGGTGAAAAATAACATCAGAAAAGCCTAAATTCTGTAGAATAATTGACCATGTGAAATTAAATGACAGTATTTACCTAGAGATGAAGCCTAGAAGGTAGGGAAGGTTAACAAAGAAGGAGGAATGAAAATGACAAACACACAGAAATTGGGAAGAGTGAGATTACATTGTAAGAAGAGCTATCAGTGTCAGAAGAAAACATATGTTAGTTGCTGAATAGCCACCAATTTGTGTTGTAAACTTTTACCCAAATCGCAGGGAAAAACTATTTGAATAAATAACTGTTCTGTATTTAAACAAAGAAAAATAGTTGATTGTTTAGTCTAGAAAATGAAAAATTAAAAACAGTTCTACGAAATCCACAAAGGTGGTAAGTATAGAACTTAAAGAAAAATGAGGGATTGTATAACAATGAAAATTTTTCTTTTACTTTTCAAAGAGAAGAGCAAGCTGGCGAGGGGGAGGAAGTTGGACACGGAGAAAAGTGCAACAATAAATGAATGGAAATCCAAAGTCTTTCTAAACTTTCATAAAAAATAATAAAAATATAAAAAATAAAACTACTGTTTCTGCAAATAACAGAAAAATGAATCAAATTGGTAAATGAATTAAAGATATGATTCTTTGTAGGAAACAGGAAAATTTTTAAATATCTAGAAAATATTATCAAGGGAGAAAAAAACAAATCATAAAATAAATTCAGCATACCATTCTCTGATTATTTTATGATTAATTTTTTAAAAGATAAAAACTATATAAATAAATTTTAAGCCTTTGAAGAATAATTTCTTGAAAATTAACAACATATTTTGAATTAGCAGAAGTCCATTAGTTATTTTCTGTTTTAGTATTCCCTAGATCACTCAAAGTGACCTTACAGAAAACAGAATTAAAAACTGCCTGGTCCTTTGTCAGCTTTAAAATCAAAGTAATATATTTGAATGTGCAACAACATAAAATGATAAACTGAAATACAAAATATTAGAAAACAAAAAGGGAAAGACACTTGGGATCTCTGTAAGTGAATGAATGACGAAAAAAGCCAAGACTATAGTTGTAGTAATGAAGGATTTAATAGATAAAATATTGAATAACATAACAAGTATCTAAAGCAGTTGGCAGGAATACAGAGAATATATGTGTGTTGAAAGAATTTGTTGGTTCTCAACTATTCATGGATAGCATATGATCAAGAACAAATGGTATGAAAGGAAAATATCCAGGCTGCATCTGGTGAAAAATGACACTCCAGAAATTAACTATTAATCAGGATGCTTCAACAAACAGGTACAACAGTAGACATACTTACTCATTTAGGAGTAGAAATTTAGCAAAGAAGTCCCCATTCCAAAGAAAGGTGATCCAAAAACACTGTGGAAATTATAGAACAAAAATATCTATAACCTCTGAAAACCCTATGTACACAGAACACACATAGACTAACAGAAAGAGCAACTGAGATAGAGCTTTTAAGTATGGAAATACAAAGGAAGAGGAATAGTTGTAAGCAGACACTAGTGATTGGAACATGGAATGAGAGAACCATGAATGAAGGAAAATTAGAAATTGTTAAGAAAGAAATGGAACACATAAATATTGATATACTAGGCGTTGGTGAGATGAGATGGACTGGCATGGGGCATTTTGAGTCAGATGAAAAGGTGAGAAAAAATGGAGTTGCTTTCATAGTTTAAAAAAGTAATTTCTAGATCCATCTTGAAGTACATTGTGAGTGACAGGATAATATCCATACACTTACAAGGAAGTCCAGTGAATACCACTATCATTCAGATATATACACCAACAACCAGAGCCAAAGAAGAAGAAGTAGATGATTGCTACCAACTTGTACAGTTGGAGATTGATCAAACATACAATCAAGATGCACTGATAATAATGAGTGACTGGAATGCAACAGTTGGGAACAGAGAAGAAGAATCAGTAGTTGGAAAACATGTACTTGGTGGCAGAAATGAAGTTAGAGATAGAATGATTGAATTTTGCACAACCAATGACTTACTCATTGCAAATACGTTTTATAAGAAACATAAATGCTGGCGAGGTTGTGGAGAGACTGGAACCCTGATTCACTGTTGGTGGGAGTGTGAAATGGTGCAACCACTGTGGAAGGCAGTATGGCGCTTTCTCAAGAAGTTGCAAATAGAGATACCATTTGACCCAGCAATTCCACTACTGGGAATATACCCTGAAGAGACCATAGCTGACATCCAAGCAGATATATGCACACCCATGTTTATCGCAGCTTTGTTCACAATAGCAAGGAGTTGGAAACAGCCTAAGTGTCCATCAACAAATGAATGGATCGAGAAGCTGTGGTATATTCACAGAATGGAATACTACGCTGCATTGAAAAACATGGAACTCATGCAATATTATTCAAAATGGGTGACCCTGGAGGACATAATGCTGAGTGAAATATCTGAGTCACAAAAGGACAAATACTATATGGTGCCACTGTTGTAGAATGAGACTGACATTAGTAACGGGATCCAGCCCCACTAGATTGAACAGTTCTGCCAAGAGAAGGGACGAGGATTAAATGAAGATGCAGAGTGGCTACTGCTGATGGCAAATAGCAATTTTTATTTTTCAGAAAAAGCCTATATAGGTTTTTTAGTAGCACATCGGCTGTAACAATCGCATTATCTCTTTCTGTCTGAGATGTACACTGTCTGGTCAAACATTAACTCTCACAGACCTCAGCACAATACAAAGATGTTTTCCAGAATACCTTATTGTGTGCTCTAATAAACGAAGACTTTCTGTTGACTACATTCCCTAAGGTCTGAGACCTTTGGTCACTTTTATTCATTAACATCCTACTTCCTAGAGTTGTTTATTGCCAAGCAGATGTTCTAGTCAAGATGGAGTTAGTCTTGCTAGTGGTTACGTACAGGGTTAATCTTGCTTTACAAGTTAGTGTGTCTCTGACATATCAGGGTGGGGTTAAGACTGAGAAAAACTGGATAAATTGTGTTTACTACATTGAAGCCAATAAGGGAGAGAATAGTTTAAAAGTAATATATTTTAGGGCATTATGATTATCTAAGAGTCCGGAATGAGGGTTGCAGAGTGGAGTATATTCGGGGAGGGGGTGGGGTGAGGTGTGCAGGGGGATTGTGTACCAGTGAAGGAGTTTTTGTTTTGCCTTTCAAGGAGAGGAGCAAACTGGGGGTGGGGAGGGCGGGGAGAAAAGTGCAACAATGAATGAATGGAAGTCCAAAATCTCTGTAGATGTTAATTGAAATTAATTTAAAAGAAACAACAAAACACACACACACACACACACACACACACACACACACACACACGAGAATCATAAATGCAGGCTATACACATGGATTTCACCGGATGGTATGCATAGGAACCAGATTGATTACATCTGCAGAAAGAACTGCTGGAGAAGCTCAATATCAGCTGTGATATTGGCCAAGAGCTGATTGTGGAACAGAACACCAACTACTCATATGCAAGGTCAAGCTGAAGCTGAGAAAAATTAAACTGAATCCATGGGAACCAAAATAAGACTTTGAGTTCATCCCACCTGAATTTCAGAACCATCTCAGGACCAGGTTTGAGGCCTTGAACATTAATGAGCAAAGACTAAATCAGTTGTGGGAAGATGTCAAAGGTATCATCCAAGAAGAGTGCAAAAGGTCATTACAAAGAGAGAAGAGAAAGAAAAGGCCAAAATGGATGTCAGAAGAAACTCTGAATATTGCACTATAGTGCAGAGAAGCCAAAGCACAGGGAAGAATCAAGATACTAAAGAGCTGAACTGAAGATTTCAAAAGGCAGCACGGGATTGTTGTTGTTGTTGTTGTTGTTACGTGCCATCTAGTTGTTTGAGACTCATAGCGACCCTATGTACAAGAGCCCTAAAACGTGCTCTATCCTGTGCCAATCTCATTGCCTCTGACACACCCATCCAGATTACCCCAGTCACTGAATCAATCCACCTCATAGAGGGTCTT
>NW_006399758.1:25110736-25118940 GCF_000299155.1 Elephantulus edwardii | reverse complement strand
ATCCTCCCAAGTCAAAGCAAAATATTAAAATGAAATGTACAAGGAGATGGAGTTGGAAAATCAGAAGGGCAAAACACATTCAGCATTTCTTAAGCTCAAGGAACTGAAGAACAAATTCAAACCTCTAGTTGCTATAATCAAGGATGCTTTAGGCAGAATATTAAATGATCCAGGAAGTATGAAAAGAAGAGGCAAAGAATATACTGAGTCACTGTATAGAAAGGAATTGGCAGACACAGAAGAATTTAATGAAATAACGTATGAGCAAGAGCCCATGGTAATGAAGGAAGAAGTTCAAGCTGCTTTGAAGGAAATAGCAAAAAATAAGGCCCCAGGAATAGATGATATATAAATTGACATATTTCAGCTAACAGATGCTGCCCTGGATGTGCTCACCAAGTTGTGCCAAGAAATCTAGAGAACAACCACTTGGCCAACTGACTGGAAGAGATCTGTATCTGTTCCCATTCGAAAGAAGGGTGACCCAAGAGAGCGTGGAAACTACAGAACAATATCATTGATTTCACATGCAAGCAAAATTCTACTGAAGATTATCCCAAAACGAGTGGAACAGCACAACAGCAGAGAACTGCCAGAAGTCCAGGCTGGGTTTAGAGGGGGTCGTGGTACTAGGGATATTGCAGCTGATGATAGATGGATCTTAGGTGAAAGCAGGGAATACCAGAAGAATGTCTTTCTGTGTTTCATTGCTTATGCAAAGGCATTTGACTGTGTGGATCATAACAAATCGTGGTTGACTCTGAGAAGAATGGGAATCCCAGAACACTTGATCGTGCTAATGCAACACTGCAAAGTTCAAAATTGGGAAGGGTGTGTGACAGGGATGTGTCCTATTTCCATACCTTTTCAACCTGTATGCAGATTATTTGAGAGGCTGGGCTCTACTAGGAGAAGTGTGGCGTCAGGATTGGTGGAAGGTCTATCAATAATCTGTGTTATGCAGATGACACAACCCTGCTGGCTGAAATGGAGGAGGATCTGAAACGCTTGCTGCAGAAGCTCAAGGACTGCAGCCTTCAATGTGGATTGAGGCTCAATGTCAAGAAGACAAATATTCTCACCACTAGAGCAATTGGCAGCATCAGGATGGATGATGAAGAGATTGAGATTGTTCACAGCTTTAGTTTGTTTGGCTCCACAGTCAACACTCTTGGCACCAGTATCCAGGAAATTAAAAGACGTATTGTGATGGAAAAAGTCTGCTGTTAGGGACCTCCTTAAAGTACTCAAGAGCAACGGTGTCTCTCTGGAGACCAAGGTCCACCTGATACAGGCCAAGCATTTTGCAATCACTTGTTATTCATCAGAGTTGAAAAATGACTAGGGACGATAGAAGGAGAATTGATGCCTTTGAGCTGTGGTGCTGGAGAAGAGTATTGAGGGTACCATGGACTGTTAAGAAAACAAACGGATTCATCCTGGAGAGGGTTAAATCAGGCTGCTTCTTAGAGACAATGATTCTGGGGTTTTATCTGACATACTTTGGGCATGTTGTAAGGAGGGACTGGTCCTTGGAGAGGGACATTATGCTTGGGAGGGTGGAAGGACAGCACAGGAGGGGAAGGGCCTCTATGAGGTATCAGGATGGGTGTATCAGAGACAATGTGATTGGTACAGGATAGAGCAGGGTTTAGAGCTGTTGTAAATAGGGTCGCTATGGGTCATAAGTGACTCGATAGCACATAACAACAACAATACTGATAACACCTATGTTTCTGAAGATAATGAAAAACAAAACTGGAGTAATGCTTTGGCAGGGATTTGACAGAAGTCCAAATTGGGTTCAGCAGAGGCCATGGGATGACAGTCCTGATGTGCTGATATCAGAGGACTCTTGCCTGAATGGAGTGAATATAAGAAAAAATGTTTCCCTGTGTTTTATTGACTATGCAAAGACATTCAACTAGGTGGGTTAGTAATAACAAGACTAATGCTTTAATATTCTAAACTTCTCTAGTGTTCTAAATTGAAAGTATTTTATTAAAGATTATCAAAGATTTGATAAAAATTATCTCTAATGATTACAACCTTGGAAACTCTAGTGGACAGTTTTATTCTTCACTAAAAAGTTGCAAAAATGAGGAACCTTTAAAAAAGCAATTAATCCATATGACTAACTGAGCAAGGAAAGCTCAGCCGTGATATCATTAGAACAAGATGGTGCTTGGTTACCATTGGTAACTGCTCTGAAAGAGACCACACTACAAATGCATTCAAACTTCCCAAGTGCATGTAATTTACATATCCGATAGATGTTTTGATAACAAAGCCTAATATATTCTTGTGTCAAAACAAAAGTAGCACAAAGTATAATTATTCTACTGAAGAAAAGTCCCAAATTAAACATTATTAAGTAATATTTACTAGTACATTTAAAAGACAAATGTGTTGTTGACTTAGTACAATTTATCTCAAGAGGGACAAGTTAGTGCAAAATTTAGAAATCTTTTACTAGAATGTATCATTATTCCAAGAAAATAAATAACAATCCCCCCTAACAGCAATTTCACAAAAATTCCCAAGCAGAATTTATTCTTTCCTACAGATTTCTGTTCCCTTGATCCATGGGCTTCTGTGGAGGTGGACATACCTGTTTGGTGGTGGGGAAAGCAAAGTCCCCGCCTCCTGTGCCTTGTGTGAAGAATAGTTTATCTGGGAGGCTGGGCTCTACGAAGAGAAATGTGGCATCAGGATTGGAGGAAGACTCATCATCAGTCTGTGTTATGCGGATGACACAACTGTGCTTGCTGAAACTGAGGAGGACCTGAAACGCCTGCTTCAGAAGGTAAAGGACTGCAACCTTCAATATGAATTGAAGCTCAATATAAAAAAAATAAAGATTCTCACCGCTGGGCCGATTGGCAGCACCATGATGTATGGAGAGAGATTGAGATTGTAAACAGCTTTAGTTTGCTTGACTCCACAATCAACACTCTTGGCACCAGCAGCTAGGAAATTAAAAGACAAATTGCATTGGCAAAGTTTGCTGTCAGAGACCTCTCCAAAGTACTAAAGAGCAATGATGTCACTCTGTAGACTAATGTGTGCCTGATACAGGCCAAGGTCTTTGCAATCACTTGCTTTGCATCAGAGAGCTGGACAATGACTAGGGATGATAGAAAAATTGATGTCTTTGAGCTGTGGCATTGGATAAGAGTGTTGAATATACCATGGACTGCTAAGAGAACAAATAGGTTCATCCTAGAGAGGGTTAAACCAAACTGCTCCTTGGAGGCAAAGATTCTGATGCTTCATCTGACATATTTTGGACATGTTTCAAGAAGGGACCAGTCCTTGGAGAAGGATATATACTTGGGAGGGTGGAGGTACAGCACAGGAGAGGAAGACCCTCGATGAGATGGATTGATTCAATGAATGAGGTAATGTGATAGGTGTGTCAGAAACAGTAAGATTGGCACAGGATCGAGCAGGGTTTAGAATCATTGTACATAGGGTCACTATAAGTTGCAGGCAACTTGACGGCACATAATAACAACAACAATAATAACAACAGATTTCTAAAAGAGATATACAGAATTATATTTTCTCAGTATGAAAGAGATCAACACAATCTCTTATCTTTGGTATATGGCTATTGATCATACAGAGATCAGTATTGTAATTGCTTTTAAAATGTTTAAACTAGAATGACACAAGGGCATCTACTATTACAATTAATCACAGTAATCATTCTGTAAATACAATGCAGTTCAAAAGAGAAAATGGATGTGTGTGTGTGTGTGCGCGCGCGTAAAGGAAGAGACAAAATGTTTTCTACAGAAGATTGATGAAATAGCAAATTCTATAAGGAGCAGCTAAGAATGCAATGAGCTTCTATGAGTTCAAGAAAGTTGTTATATTAAAACAATTTTAGCAGAGTCCATGGAATTCTTATTTCTATTTCTTGTTAAAAGGTGTTGGGTCCAGTCTGACTAAGGGCAACAAAAGAGAAGCCTTACCAGATGCTGCTCCAACTATATGATCCTTGTTATATTTAAGCCCAATGCTGTGGCTATAATGTAGCATATTCCAACCCAGGGAACTCATCTCCAACCACAAATTGTGGAGTATTCTTTTGTTACCCTAAGCTTTTCACTGTTGTATGAAGGGCATTGCAATTGGAAAAGTAGAAAGTCAACCACCTTTGACAAGATGGATTGACACAGTAACTGTAGCAATGGAGTAAAGTGTATCAGACATTATGACGATGGTACAGGATAGGACAAGATTCAGAGCCCTTGTTTATAGAGTTGCTATGAGTAATAGACTCAACAGCACTTAACAAAAACATTTGTAAGCAAATTGCCAGGACTTTCTTCCTAGTGTATTATAATCTAGAAGTTTCTTTTAATACTGTCCACCATGAGTGATACTGGTGGTAATTAAAATTCTGGAGACATAGCTTCCAGATGTCATAGTAATGTGCAAGTCAACAAAGTATAAATAAATTATAATCAATAGGGGGAAAAATAATGTGTCATGATACCAGGGCAGATAAAAGTAGATAGAGTGTGGAGTGTAAAATGGTGCAACCACTGTGGAAGGCGGTATGGCACTTTCTCATAAAGTTACAAATACACCAGGAGAAGATAAAGGTAAACAATCCAATAGAAAAATGGGCACAGGATATGAACACCAAAGAAGACATTCAGATAGCTAACAAGCACATGAAGAAATGTTCAAATCCCTAGCTCTCAGAGAAATGCAAATCAAAACAACTATGAGATATCATCTGACCCCAGTCAGAATAGCAAAATTTAAGAGAATAGCAAGCAACAAATGCTGGCAAGGTTGTGGAGAAATTGGAACACTTATTCACAGTTGATGGAAGTGTAAAATGGTGCAACCACTGTGGAAGGCAGTATGGCACTTTCTCAAAAAGTTACAAATAGAGATACCACTTGACCCAGCAATTACACTACTGGGAATATACACCAAAGAGACCATAACTGACATCCAAGCAGATATATTCACACCCATGTTTATCGTGGCTTTGTTCACAATAGCATGGAGTTGGAAACAACCTAAGTGCCCATCAACAAATGAATGGATAGAGAAGCTGTGGTATATTCACACAATGGAATACTATGCTGCATTGAAAAACAAGGAACTCATGCAATATTATTTAAAATGGTTGACTCTGAAGAACATTATGTTGAGCGAAGTATCTCAGTCACAAAAGGACAAATACTGCATGGTGCCACTGGTGTAAAACAGGACTGACATCAGGGTTGGGGGGAGATTGAGAAAGATGGGTTTAATAATGTACACTGCATTGAAACAGATGATGGAGAAAACTGTTTAAAAGGGGTATGTGATTAGATATTTTTGTCATGACAGGAGTCCAGAGCAAAGGCTACATAATGGAGTGGACCTGGGGGGGAGGGATTGTAAAACAATGAAGAATTTTTCTTTTACTTTTTCAAGACTGTAGTGTACTGGGGGAATGGTTGGGGCGGGAGAAAAGTGCAACAATGAATGAATGGAAATCCAATGTCTCCGTAAATTTTCATTGAAATTAATAATAAATTAAAAAAGGGGGGGAAAGTTGCAAATAGAAATACCATTTGACCTGGCATTTCCACTACTGGGAATTTACCCTAAAGAAACCGTAACTGCCACTTAAGCACATCCATGTTTATTGAAGCTTTGTTCACAATAGCAAAGAGCTGGAAACAACCCAAGTGTCCATCAACAAATGAATGGAGAGAGAAGCTGTGGTATAGTCACATAGTGAAATAATATGGAGCACTGAAAAGCAAGGATCTTGTGAAATATTATACAAAATGAATTTCCCTGGACTACATTATGTTCAGTGAAATATCTCACTCACAAAAGGACAAATATTTCATAGGGCCACTGTTGTAAAACGGGACTGACATCAGGGTTGAGGGAAGACAGAAAAAGAGGGAAGGAATGATGTATATTCTTTACAGGAGTCTGAAGTGAAGGTTGCACAGTGAGTTAACTTGGGGGGAAGAATTGCATAACAATGAAAGAGTTTTTTCTTTTCTTAAAAAAAGTGGCTAGAATGATAGGTCTGGTTGCAACTTTTGTGCTGTATAAGTTATCTTCACTTAAATAAAATAACATAATCCTTTGCATTCATGGATAACATAGTTATTTTGCCTTTTTGCAGATCCTTTGTGGAGACAAGGATTCTGGGGCTCCGTCTGACATACTTTGGACATGTTTTAAGGAGAGACAGGTCCTTGGAGAGGGACATCATGCTTGGGAGGGTGGAGGGACAGCTCAGGAGGGGAAGGCCCTCTAGGAGGTGGATTGATTCAGTGACTGGGGTAATCGGGATGGGTGTGTCAGAGGCAATGTGATTGGCTCAGGATGGAGCAGGGTTTAGGGCTGTTGTACATAGGGTCACTTTAAGTCACAAGTGACTCAAAGGCACATAACAACAACAACAACATGTTTACAGAAATATAAGACAGTTCACATACACCTAGCTGGTAGGTACTGTAGTGAGAGAAGCTTCTGGGGTACGGTGAATATCTTGCTTCTGGATAAGATTTCCTTGTTGTATTCTGTGTGTTTTTTTTTAAAAAAAAACAACCCTTATTGATCTGTACCCTCATTTGTCATTTTCTGTACATATATTTCAGTTAAAAGTTTAAAGAAAGAGAAAAAAACTCAACCTCTTTGTTGTTATAAAGTCAAGGACACTTGAATGTTAGGCATAAACAATCAACTAGATAAAGCACTAAAATATTAATGATAGTTATGTTTAGATATTGTTAGGGAAATTTTTTCTTTCTATTGTATACATTTAATGAGCAAATACATCTATCATGGTGAGAAATATTTTAAGCTGGAACTGCTTTCTCATATGTTAAATTAAATCTATTTATCATGTTTTAGTCGAGAACATAATTCAAAGAGGTTTGTATAGACTAACATTATGATAGTCTTTACTATCTCTAAATGCCTCAGAGAGTGCTAAGCCAGGAATAAATGAGGCAGAGAAAAAGAAAAATAGTCTGGCCATTTCCTCTTGCATACTGCTCCTGATGGAGTTCTCATAATTACGATGAAGTTGGCACACCTTGGAGCACACAATCTTAACCCTTTTTAACATCCTTTCACCCTACTTTTAACATTAATATTTTCTCATTTATAAACTGTACATTCTAACTTCTTCCACCTTATTGTTCTCTTACCCATTGATGATTTTTACAGCATCTTTGCAAGTCTAGGCTTTGGTGGCCTAGTTGCAAAAAGCAGCATTGCCATCCCAACGGTACATGGTTCAAATCCACCAGCTGCTCCACAGAAGAAAGATGGGCAATCTTCTCCCCTGAAATATACTGTGTCTGAAATCCCACTGGAGGGTCAGGTATGGGTTGGATCTGCTCAAAGGCATATAGCAGCTTCAAGTAAGTAAATGACAAAATATTTTTAAAAATAGCAAAAGTAACATACTCTAGCATAACAGAAATATGAGGTAAATTAGCTCTGATGGCCTCATGGTAAAGAGCTGCACTGCTAATTCACCAGCTGCTCTTTGGAGAAAGATGGACAATCTCCTCTGGTGGAATTTACAGCCTCTAAAATCCACTGGAGGATCAACTATGAGTTGATGCTGGCTCAAAAACACGTAACAACACAGTTAATATTATCTTAATTTATTTAAGCTGCTTTTAAAACCAAAAGACAAGAGACTAAGGAAATAAAAAATCTCAACAAAAACTTTTAGAACATCAATTATATAGCTTGTCTGTATTTCATTGTAAACAAGAAATTTAGACAAAATTCATCATAGTATCAATTCTTCTTTTAGTTTCTGTAATATCACTAGCACATTAGTTTGGTGATTTTATAGATTCAATTGTTCATTTCTATGGAGTTCTTTCTGACTAGTGGAATCAGAGTAGGGCTGCTTTATAGGGTTTTCAAGGTGGTGACCTTTCAGAAGCAGAGAGAAAGGCTAGTCTTCCAAGGTCTCTAGGTGTGTTAGAGCCATCAACCTTTCAACTAGTAGTGGAATACTGAAAAATTTGTTGTTGTTGTGGTGGTTGTTATGTGCCGTCGAGTCGTTTCCGACTCATAGCGACCCTATGCACAACAGCCCTAAACCCTGCTCTATCCTGCCCCAACCGCACTGCCTCTGACCCACCCATCCCGATTACCCCAGTCACTGAATCAATCCATCTCATAGAGGGTCTTCCCCT
>NW_006399758.1:25108657-25109896 GCF_000299155.1 Elephantulus edwardii | reverse complement strand
CAATGAAACACAGATAGACATTCTTCTGGTATTCTCTGCTTTCAGCCAAGATCCATCTAACATCAGCAACAATATCCCTAGTACCACGACCCCTTCTAATCCCAGCCTGGACTTCCGGCAGTTCTCTGCTGATGTGCTGTTCTAATCGTTTTTGGATGCAATCCATAAACTCTTCAGTAGCAACTCCTCACAATCCTGTAGAGCCATGCTCTGCTTCTTCCAGCTAATACTATCATGAATGTGAAGTCTTTTCAGTTAAGTACTTTTCCCACATTGGAACACCAAAGTGTTCACTATTCCACTCTTGTAATAACTATCGATTCACAAACTATAATCTGAATATTGTTGTTATTATGTTCCATCAAGACTTATAACTGATCTTCCTGCAAGTTTTCAGAGTCAATAAATTGCACATAGGAGGAGATTGCCTCTTTCTCCTGTGGAGCAGCTGGTGAATTTGAATGTCGTGGTCTGGGATTGGCAGGGCAACTCCTTATCACTAAGTCAACAGAGTTTCCTCTCAATAGATAATGCTGTCAATCAATGACAAGTAATAACCCACACTTAAAGTAAATATATAACATTTCAATTTTGGATTCATTTAGGTTTCAAAAAAAAGAATTAAAGTATTATATAGATTCTCTATATAACCTACCTCCAGTCTTCCTGATTATGAGCAATTTTATCACACATTCATCATAATTATTGAACCTATATTGGTACATTATTATTATTATTATTATTAACTAAAGGCTAAATTTTATTTAGATTTTTATTTCAATCTATAGACTGTTTTAAAAGAAGTAAAGCCAAATAGTCCTTACAAGCAAGGATGGCAAGATGTATCTCACTCACTTTTGATATGTTGTCAGGAGTGACCAATCCCTGGAAAAGAACTCACTCTTGGGAAAGTCAAGGGGAAATGTGGTCTAGTAGGTAAAGAGTTACATGACCAATCCAAAGTCAAGTAATTCAAATCCACCAGCTGAGACATGAGGGCAACCTCCTTTTAAGCTTTACAACTTGAGTTGGTTTCAACATGATGGCAATAATTTGAGTGGAAAAAGTTAGTTTTAATTGCCAGCTCTGGTCACATTAAAAACAAATAAACAAGTTCTAAAGACACAAAGATAACCTAAAGTGTGCAAGTATGCCCTGCCTGAATTTAGAGACTGGGTTTTTTTGTTTGTTTGTTTTTTATTAATTTAGTTTGTTTATTTTTCATTTCAATGAACATCT
>NW_006399758.1:25087061-25107781 GCF_000299155.1 Elephantulus edwardii | reverse complement strand
AGATATATGTATACCCATGTTTATAGAGACTGTTTTAAGAATATATTTGACACATCAAACATTAATAACCCAAAGATAGATTGAGGGTGGGAGGAAGGTGAAAAAAAACTCTGAATAAAAAATTCAAGGAAAAAAGAGTTAAAAAAAAATAAAACCAAATCCTGAAGAAAAAATCCAAGCATTAAGTTGCAGTATTAATGGATTCTAAGGATGCTGAGAGAGCTCCGGTGGCCTAACAGTAAGAAGCTTCCCTGTCAACCCAAAGACATTTATTTAAATCTACCACTATCTCTATCTCTGCAGAAGTAATCTTCTCTTATACAGTTTGCAGCTTCTGAAAACCCATTGGAGGATGAAATATGAGTCAGACCTTACTTGATAGCACATAACAATACTTATGCTGAGCAAATAATTTTAAAAACAGAACTATCTAAAGAACATGGCAACAGGATTAGAGGAAGACCCAACAACAACCTATATTATATACAGATGATACACCTTTGCTTGTAGAACTAGAAAAAGACTAAAAGCATTTACTGAAGAACAACAAAGATTGAAGTCTTCACTGTACATAACACTTCAAATGCAAAAATCCTCACCACTGTACCAGTAGGCAGCATCATGATATCTGGAGAAAAGACTGAATTGTCAATGACTTAATTTTACTTGCATCCAAAATTAAAAGCCACAGTTCCATCATATTGAGATAGATAGAGGCTCATCAAAAGAACGGAAGACTCTCAAGGAGCTAGACTGACATAATGAGCGTGACGTTAAGCTTGAGCATTGCCGAGATTATAAGGACTGTACAGGATAAAGCAAAGTTACAATCTACTATTCGAACTAGTCATAGTTGACTTGACATCACCTAACAACAACATCAGAGGCAAAATATTAAATGATGCAAGATGCATCAAAAGAAGATAGAAGGATTATACAGAGTCATTGAAAAAAAAAAGAGCTGTGTAGTATAGTGTTCAATCATTTATGCATGTAGCCTATAATCAAGAACGGATGCTACTGAAGGAAGAAATCCAAGCTGTACTAAAGGCATTAGTGAAAAAACTGATTCCAGGAATTGAGGAAATACCATTTATGATGTTTTAGATGTTGAAAAGGCTCTCAATTATCTTTGCCAAGAAATTTGGAAGATACCTGGCCAATTGAATGGAAGAGTTCTATTTTGTACCCATTCCAAGGACGTAAGTATCCAATGTAATGCAGGTATTATTGACCAATATCAATAATATAACATCCATGTAAAGTTTTGTTGAAGATAACTTAAAAACATCATTGTAGTTCTCTCAACAGAGAACTGTAAGAAATTCAAGCTGGATTCAGCATTCAAAAGCATTTTCCTTGCAAACAGGAACCAGACAAGGATGCTCACTGTCACCACTTCTATTCAATATTGTATTGGAAGTGCTTCCTAGGGCAAGATGGCAAGAGAAAGAAAGAAAAAGCATCAAGATAAGCAAAGTGATGGTTAAACTATCACTATATGCATATCATATGATAGTGTACACAGAAAACCCCAAAGACTCAACAATAACAACAGAAAAAACTCTTAGAGCTACTAGACCAATTTAGTAGAGTGACAGGATATAAGGTAAATATAAAAAAATCACTGAAATTCCTCTGCACTAACTAAGAGAACTCAGAGAAGGAAACCAAGAAAGTAATACTCATAATTCAATAATCAAACACAAATTGAGATACTTGAGAATGAAGCTAACTAGAGATACAAAAGCCCTATATAAAAAAAAAACCCAAAACTACAGAATGTTTCCAGAAGACACAAGAAAAGATCCAAAGAAATAGGAAAATGTGTTGTTTATGAATAGGAAGATTCAATATTATAAAAATGACAATCTAACAAAAGCAATCTACATGATCAAGGTAATCCCAATATAGATACCAAATTCATTTTTCAAGGAGATCAAAAGGGAAATTGTCGAGTTTATTTGGAGAGGAAAGAGACCCTGAATCACTTCTGAAAAACAAAAATGAAAATGAGAGGCATAGCACTCTTTGACCTCAAAACCTACTGTACAGCAGTGGTAACCAAAACATCGTGGTACTAGTACAATGACAAGTATATAGACCAGTGGAACAGATTTTAGAACCCAGAAATAAACCTGTCTCTCTATGGTCAATTGATATTCGACAAGGAAATAAAATCTATCAAATGGGGAAATGACAACCTCTTCAACAAAAGGTGCTGGCAAAACTGCACTGTTACCTGCAAAAAGCAGAAACAGAATTTACATCTCATACCATACACAAAAATCAATGCAATGTGCATTAGAGACCTGGGAGTAAAGCTCAAAAACATAAAGCTCATCAGAGACAAACTGGGATTCTGTTAGACAGTCTAGTCTATGGTATAAAGAGACTGCCAAATACAGCCAGAAAAGCACAAGCTGGAGAGGATAAAACTGATGGATGGGACCTTTTTAAGATTAAATCTCTCTGTGCATCAAAAACATTTTCCATCAGAGTGAAGAGAAAACTGACTAACTGGGGAAAAACATTTGGCAATATCGTTTCAGACAAGGATCTCATATCAAACATTTAAAGAATCCTACAGGGCCTTCCATTTCTCTAGGTCGTAGAGCTCTGGTGTACAAGTTGCCTTACCGCGGTCACTTGTGGTTGTTGTGAGGCTGAACACTGTGACACTGATATGTCAAATGCGCTAATGATTGGCTACCCAATGCGGACAGAGAACGGGGTGGAGCTCCCAGATTATAACAAGCTTGGAAGAAGGAGTGGCATCCACTTCCATAATAACTTGCCTCCGGAAACCCTATGAACCTGGAGAGAGGATGCAAGGCACCCAAGCGTCGAGGACTCTCCTTCATAGGGTCGCTATGAGTCGCCTGAGACTCGATGGCACTTAACAACAACAACAACAGGGCCTCCACAAGAAAAAGACTTATAACACAATTATAAGATAGACAAAACACATGGAAATTTTTTCACGGAGGAATATATGAAGATAGCTGACAGACAGATGAAGAGATGCTTAAATTATTACCTCACTTGGGAGGGACTGGAGTGCATTATGCTGAGTGAACTAACTCAGTCCCATAAGGACAAATATATAAAATCATTACTGTAGAATGAGTGAGTATGAGGATCCAAAGCGGTGGAAGAGGGTTGAAGAAGAGGGGTGAGGATGAATGGAGGTGTTAATAATAGAGTTATCCAATTTGATGGGTGGGAGGGTGAAGGAAAGAGGAAACATTCAGTGTGAAAAACAATGTATTCGAACTTTGTAATTAAACCAGTATTAAAAAGAAAAAAAAATTGTAAAAATCACTGGCAATATGAGAGATGCAAATCAAAACCACAATGAGGTACCATCTCACTCCCGTAGCAGTGGAAAAGTTTAACAGGACTGCAAGTAATAAATGTTTGAGGGGATTGTAGAGATAGAAAGTCTTCTACACTGTTGGTGGGATTGTAAAATGGTACAACCCACTCTGGAGGGCAGTTTGATGCTTCCTCAAAAAGCTAAGCATAGAAATTCTGTATGACCCATCTATTCCACTGCTTGGAATATACCCTGAGATAATAAGAACTGAGGCATAAATGGAGACTTATACATCAATGATCACAGCAGCGTTATTCACCATTGGAAGAACATGGAAACAGCCCATATTTTCTTCAACTTTAGCTTAAACTTGCATATAAGTGATGGTGGTCTGTTCCACAATCAGGACCTGGTCTGGTTTTCAATGCTGATATTGAGCTTCTCCAGTAATTCTTTCCACTGATGTATTCTAGTTAATTCCTATGCATATTATCAGGTGAAATTCATGTGTATAGCCTGTGTTTGTGTTTCTTATAAAAGGTATTTGCAATGAATAAATTGTTAAATGTACAGAATTCTATCATTCTATCTCCAACCTCATTTCTGTCACCAAATCTATGTTTTCCAGCTATTGCTCCTTTTTTTCTGTTCCCAACTTTTGCATTCCAATCACCCATTACTATCAATGCATCTTGATTGTATTTTTGATCAATTTCTGTCTGCAGAAGTTAGTAGAAATCTTTTCTTTCCTTTTCTTTGGCTCTAGTTGTTGGTGCATATATTTGAATGACAGTGGTATCCGCTGGACTTCCTTGTATGTGTATGGATACTATCCTATAACTGACCATATTTTTTATGGTGGATCTAGAAAGGACTTCTTTTATTATAAAAGCAACCCATTTTTTCTCACCTTTTCATCCCTGGCATAGTAGATCACATGATCATCTGATTCAGAATGTCCCATGCCAAGCCATCTCACTTTGTCAATACGTAGTATGTCAGTATTTATGTGTTTCATTTCTTTTTAACAACGTCCATTTTTCCTACATTCATGCTTCTCACATTCCACGTTCCAATCACTAGTGTCTACTTAACAGTTGTTCCTCCTCCTTTGTGTTTCCATATCTGAGATCTCAGCCTCAATTGCCATATCTGCTAGTTTAAGTGTGCTCTACTGTACTATGCAGAGGCTTTTGACTGTATGGATCACAACAAACTGTGGCTGACTCTGAGAAGAGTGGGAATCCCAGAACATTTGATTGTGCTTATGTGAAACCTATACTTGGACCAAAAGGCATTCATCAGAACAGAACAAAGAGACACTACATGGTTCAAAATCGGGAAGGGTGTCCACCAGGGATGTATTCTGTCTCCATACCTCTTCAATCTGTATGCCAAACAGATCATCCAGGACGCTTGGCTCTATGAGGAGGAATGTGGCATCAGGATTGGAGGAAGATTCATCAGGAAGCTGAGTTATGCAGATGACACAACCCTCCTTGCTGAAAGTGAGAAGGACCTGAAGCGCTTATTGCAGAAGGTCGAGGACTGCAGCCTTCAATATGGATTGAAGCTCAACATCAAGAAAACAAAGATTCTCACCACTGGGCCGCTTGGCAACATCATTATGGAGCTGAAGGGATTGAGATTGTTAACAGTTTTAGTTTGCTTGGTTCTACAATCAACACTCTTGGTACCAGCAGCCAGGAAATTAAAAGGCATATTGCATTAAGAAAGTCAGCTGTCAGGAACCTCTCAAGAGTACTGAAGAGCAATGACACCAGGCTAGAGACGAAAGCCTAATCTGAGCCATAGTCTTCGCAATTGCATGCTATACGTCAGAGAGCTAGACAGTGAATAAAGATTATAGAAAGAAAATTTATGCCTTTGAGCTGTGGTGCTGGAATAGAGTGTTGAATATACCATGGACTGCTAGGAAATCAAACAGGTTTGTCTTGGAGAGGGTGAAACCAGGCTGCTCCTTGGAGGCAAGGATTCTGAAGTTTCATCTGACATATTTTGGGAATGTTGCAAAGAAGGGCCAGTCCTTGGAGAGGGACATTATGTTTGGGAGGGTGGAGGGACAGTGCAAGAGAGAGAGGAAGACCCTCAATGAGATGGATTAATTCAACGATTGGGGTAATGGGAGTAGGTGTGTTAGAGACAGTGAGGTTGGCACAGGATAGAACAGGGTTTAGGGCTCTTGTACATAGTGTCGCTATGAGTAGAAAGTGAATGGCACATAACAACAACAATACAACTACCTAAATTTGGAGGGACTGAAGAGCATTAAGTGAACTAACTCAATCCCATAAATATAAATACTGTATAAGACCTTTATTGTAGAGAATGGGGCTGCAAGGGGAACAGAGGGGTGAAGATGGGCAGAGGTGGGTGGGATTGAGGGGTGCTTAATCATAGGGTCATACAATTTGATGGGTGGAAAGAAAGGTGGGTAAAGGAAATGGGAAAGATCCGGTGTACAAAAGAATGTACATGAACTTGTAAGTCAATCAGAATAAATTAAAAATTTTATTTAAAAAAATCATTGTTGATAGTAAATTTATCTTTACTGAAAGTAAAAAATACCAGAAAGATGTTTACTTGTGTTTCATTCAATATTTAAGGGTATTAACTGTGTGAACCATAAATTATGGGGGGGATGAGAAATTCATAACTCTTAATTTTCCTTTTGTGGAACTAGTTGTTCAAACAGGACATGGTTTAAAAATCAGAAAAATTGGTCATCTGAATTTCTTTTTTTGATGAAGTCTGTTCATATATCTTGTGGCCATTTTGAAATTGGGTTTTCTTCTTTTTTGCTGAAATTCTGGTGTATTCTATAAATGTTAAATATGAGTTCCTTATCAGATATTTCATTGCTAAATATTTTTCCTAGTCTGTGGGTTTCCTTTTTACCCTTTTGGAGGAGGTTTTCTTTTTATGTGCATAGGGGTTTGATATTTAGAAGATCCCATTCATCTCTTTCATCTTCTCCTGTTCATAGGATTTTTGTTATCCCTGGAAGTCTGTTTAAGCTGTAGATTGGGGCTTCTAGAGTTTCCCCTATTCTTTCTCTGTTGAATTTTATCATCTTTGGTTTTACTCCTAGGTTCCTGATTCACTTTGTGTTGGGCTTTGTGTATAGTGTAAGGTGTGGTCTTGCTTCAGTTTTCTATAGATAGTTTTCCAATTTTGTCAACACCATTTGTTTAAAAGACTGTAATTTCCCCACTTACCTGATTTTTGTCTTTTTGTCAAGAATTGACTATAGATAGATGAGTTGATTTCTTGCTTGACCAACAAATATATGTGATGAAATGTTCAAAATCCTAGCTATCAGAGAGGTGCAAATCAAAACAACAATGAAATATCACCTCAACCCAGTAATAATAGCAAAGTTCAATAGGGCACAAAGAACAAAGCTGACAAAGCTATAGAGACACTGGAGCTCTCATTCACTGCTGGTGGAAATGTAAAACAGCACAACTATTACGGAAGGTAGTCTGGCATTTGCTCAAATGGTTGAAGATAGAAACACCATTTGACCCAACTATCCCACTACCAGGAATATACTCTGGAAGAACCAGAGTCATGACTTGATCAGATGTATACATATCCATGTTTATTGCTGCACTGTATACAAAAGCAAAGACATGAAAGGAGCCTAAATTCCCCTCAACAAATAAATGGGTAGAAAAACAGTAGCACATTCACACAATGGAATATTATGCAGCATTGAAAATCAATGAACTTGTAAAACGTTGCACAACGTGAATTTGTCTGGAAGACATTATTCTGAGTAAAAGATATCAGCCACAAAAGGACAAATACTGTATAGCACTGATGTTATAGGTTTTGACAAATAGGATTGACACAGTGGATGAGGAGGAGGATACAGCAAGATTAGATAAATAATGAACACTGCACTGGAACAGAGAGAGGAAGGACTGTCTGAAAGGAACATATGAGTAGGCATTATATGCAAAACAATCTGAACAAGAGGCATATTAGAAAGTGAACTAGGGGGGACAAAATAGGGGGAGGGTGGAAAAGATGCAACAATGAATGAATGAATGAAAACCCAACCTTTCTGTAAACGTCAATTACAATTAAAAAAAGAAAATCAACCTTTCATTATACTTAATCTGGATACTGAACAAATAATTTGACAGGCTAGTCTCTATGAAGAATATAGTATCAGGATTGAAGGAAGACTCACTGGTTATCTGCAGTATGGTTCAACTTTATTTGCTTAAAAAGAAGACTTAAAGCACTTACCGATGAAGAGCAAAGACTACAACTTTGGATTACATCTCAACCTAAGTTTTGGTTAGGTGTCATTGAGTTTAGTGACCCTATAAACAATAGATCTGAACCCCGTCCTATCCTGTGCCGTCCTCCTGATACCCACTGAGACAGTCACCATGTCAGTCCACCTGGTTGAGGGTCTTTTCTTTCTCCAACAAATAGCCCCTTCTATCAACATGACCAAAGTATGCGAGGCAAAGCCTCATTATCTTTGCCTTCAAAGAGCACTCAGGCTGAACCCTTTCCAAGACATATTTGTTCTTTTGGCAGTCCATGGAATGTTCAGTGCTCATCTTCAACACCATAGCTCAAAGTCATCAATTATTCATCTGTCACCCTTATTCATTGGCCAGCTCTCAGATGCATAGCAAGTAATTGGAAACACCTGAATCAGACACACATTAGTCCTCAAACTGACATCATTACTCCTCAATAGTTTGGAAAGTCCCTAACTGCAGACTTTCACAATGCTATACATCTCCTGATTTTCTGAATTGGGGATCCAATTAAGATGACATTGTTGAGAGTTTCAGTCTTTTTTCCATCTATCATGATGTTACCTATCCACCCAGTGGTAAGAATCTTTGTCTTCTTAACATAGGTGTTGTTGAGTATGATTCATAGTGTCTTTGAGAACCCTTTCCCAATTTTGTATCATCTTCGTGATCTTTGTCCTGTTCTCATAAAGAAATAAAAATCGTAACAACTAGACCAAAAAACCCCCAACAAACCCTACACAATGATAGATACAAAATTGAAGCTGTAAAGGATTTAACTTAACTTGAATCTACATTTGACACCCAGAAAAACAGCAGTCAAGAAATCAGACAACATGTTTCTTGTTTTGAGTGAGTCTGCTTCAAAGTACTTCTTTAAAATGGTTAAAAGCCAAGTTCTTGCTTTAGTTTAGTTGTTCTGTAGATGGGCAGTCTTTTCCAGTGGAATCTGACAGTCTGAAATCTGGTAAGAGTTTCAACTATTAAGGGTTTTGAAGACTATGAGTCAAACTAGAGTTGACAGCAGTGGATTTAATTTTGTGGTATTGTTTGTTTGTTTATTTATTATTGATACATCTTAGGTGAAATGGAAATAGAGAAGAAAACAAAAAGTAATAGGTTGACACCTAGCCAAACATTTAAAATTAAATGAACATTCAAAATGGTTTCAATCTTAATTTCTGCAACTAATTATTTAGTCATGTTTTTCTTGTTAGGTGCCATTGAGTTGATGCTGTCTCATAGCAACCTACATACAACAGAACAAAATAGTGCCTGGTACCATCATCACAATTATTGCTGTATTTGAGCCAATTTTTGTATCTACCTTCTCCATTCATTTCATTAAAGTCCTTTTTCACGTTAACAAGCATGATGTTCTTCTCCAGAAACTAGCATTATATGCCAAAAAGTTCACACAACGTTAGACATAGTCTCACCACCTTCCCTCTATGGAGTGTGAAGCTCTACTTCTTCCAAGACCAGTTACCCACTCTTTTGGCAGACCAGGAAGTATCTAATATTTTCCCCAACACCCTAATTCAAACATCAATTTTTCCTTATTATTTTTCAAAAAATTGTCCAGTTTTTACATGAAGATGAATCAGACGAAAATACCATAGCCTGGGTTGCACACTTTCATTTCCTAGAAGACTTTTATTACATATTTGGTTCATAAGAGCATATTCTTCTAAACATGTAAGTACTTTTACTTTCCTTCCTTGGTTGAAAGAACCACACAAATGCCCTGATTTTCTCAAATTCTCCCTGTGGAGTCTTTCAGGTATTTCTCCTATTTGCGGACATAACTGTGAGGTGAAATTCTTTTCATATACCTTGCTTTCTTGTTAGCATTGCTGTGCTCAGTTGCTGTGTAGCTGAGCATTCTTTCCAGGTATTTGTCTACCTCTATTTTTTCCTCTCTCCTTTTCCTTCCTTCTCACTCTTATTTGTCTTCTATTAGAATGAGGGCTGACTAATTTTGTAGAGTAGATCTTCAACAGGATAATACTCTAATTTGTTTCATTCTGGGAGGTTAAAATGGATTTTCAAATTCTGGGACAGTTTAAAGAATTTCTATGCTAATCACATGTATACAAGGATTCCATTTTCTATCTTTCTGAAGATATTTAAGAAATTATTTAATATGTTAATTTTTCTTTCCCTATATAACAAACTGTGGCTCACCCTGAGAAGAATGGGAATCCCAGGACACTTGATTTGGTTTATGCAAAGTCTATACTTGGACCAGGAGGCAGTCATCAGAACAGAGCATGGTTCAAAATTGGGAAGAGTGTACGCCAGGGATGTGTCCCATCTCCATACATTTTCAGTCTACATGAGGAACAGATTATCCGAGAGGCTGTGCTGTATGAGGAGAAATGTGGCATCAGGATTGGAAGAAGACTCATCAACAATCTGCGTTATGCAGATGACACAACACTGCTTGCTGAAACTAAGGAGGACCTGAAGCCGTTGCTGCATAAGGTCAAGGACTGCAGCCTTCAATATGGATTGAAGCTCAATATCAAGAAAACAAAGATTCCCATCACTGGATAGATTGGTAATAGATTTTTTATTAATTAAAAAAGCTGTGGGATAGTCACACACTGGAATACTAGGCTACATTGAAAAACAAAAAACTAATGAAATATTGTACAAAATGGGTGACCCTAGAGGACATTATGCTGAGTGTAATATCTCATTCACAAAAGGACAAATACTGCATAGAGCCACTGTTGTAAAATGGGACTGACATCGGTGTTGTGGGGAGACTGAGAAAGATGGGATAAATTATGCATACTGCATTGAAACAGATGAGAGAGTGAACTGTTTAAAAAGGATATGCAATGAGGTATAGATGGTGATAAGATAGATGGTGAGAAGATTGAGATAGTAAACAGCTTCATTTCACTTGGCTTTACAATCAACAGCACCTAGGAAATTAAAAGACAAATTGCTTTGGGAAAGTCTACTGTCAGAGACATATCCAAAATATTGAAAAGCAATGATGTCAGACTAGAGACTAAAGTAACCTGATCCAGGCCATGGTCTTTGCAATTACTTGCTGTGCACTGGAAAGCTGGTCACTGACTAGGGATAATAGAAGGAGAGTAGATGCTTTTAAGCTGTGGTGCAGAAGAAGAGTGTTGAACTCTTGACCCATGGACTGCTAGGAGAGCAAACAGGTTTGTCCTGGAGAAGGTGAAGCTGGAATGCTCCTTGGAGTCAAGGATTCTGAAGCTTCATCTGACATACTTTTGAAATGTTGCAAGTCAGGAGCAGTCCTTGCAGAAGGACATCATGCTTAGGAGGGTGGAGAGACAGAGAAGGAGAGGAAGACCCTTGATGACATGGATTGATTCAGTGACTGGGGTAATGGGGGTAGGAGTATCAGAGACAATAATATTGGCACAGGTTAGAGCAGAGTTTAGGGCTGTTGTACACAGGGTTGCTATGAGTCGAAGGTGACTCGACAACAACAACATAAACTTACTTCCAAATTTTTGTTCAAATTCAACCGACTGAACACATGATTTTATCACTACTTTCTTCCTAGAAACTATTTAAAGCATGTTTTTGTTGTTAAGTGTCATCCAATCATAGACGACTCATAGCGACCCAATGAAAGAAAGACCTGAACACTTGTATAACTTTCATCGTTTCTCCAACTTCATAGAGTTTCTGGAGGCAAGCTATTTCAGAAGTGGATGCCACTCCTACTTCCAAGATTGTTTTGTAGGGGAGCTCCACCAAACACTGTCCACCATGAGTAACCATTATTGCATTTGACACATCAGTGTAACAGTGTTTAGCATCAGAGCAACCACGAGTTACCTCTGTACAGCAAATAGACAGATTAGTACTATACCATTTAGAAAAAATGTTTGACCAAAACCAATTAAAACCAGGTCTGAGTGCTACAGATTAAAATCACTCACCTTTGGCTTGGTAACATTACTTTCTACCCACTAGGCCAACAGAGCTCTCTCATTGTTGTTATTGCTGTTAACTGCTGTTGAGTTGTAGACAACTCATAGTGACCCTATGAATGAAAGATCTGAATACTTGTATAACTTTCATTGTTTCTCCAAGTTCATAGAGTTTCTGGAGGCAAGCTATTTCAGAAGTGAATGCTACTCCTGCTTCCAAGATTGTTTTGTAGGGGAGCTCCACCAAACACTGTCCACCATGAGTAACCATTATTGCATTTGACACATCAGTGTTAATTGGTTTTGACTAGTACTATACCACTTAGAAGAATGTTTGGCCAAAACCAATTAACACCAGGTCTGAGGACTGCAGATTAAAATCACCCACCTTTGACTTGGTAGCATAACTTTCTATCCTATTTTAACAAAGGTATAGATTTCAAATAGTGAGGGGAAAAGGAGAAAATACATAATTAGAGGAGATTTTGGCAAATTCCTATAGGAGAGAAAGTGGATGGAGGAACGATGACTAGAGAAGGTGGGCAGAGAAAGGTATGGAGCTCTGGGCTAGAGATTGAGTTGATACAGCAGAATCCTACAGTGCCTTAGAGAGACTCTGAACCTACAGGAAACTGTTCACTGGAGGGTGGATAAAATGAGGAAATGAAACACAAGAAAATGGGCTAACGAATCTGTGTTCAAAACACACTAATTTTTGTGGTGTGACGAATAACTAATGGGCTTTTTCTAGCCATGGTCTTTATAACTCCCACCACATGGTGGTGGTGATGTTTTTAGAGGCCATCAAGTCGACAATGACTCATAGAAACCCTTCCAACAATATATCTGAACCTTACCTTAACCTGCCCTATCCTCACACTCTCTAAATAGGTTTGAGCCTTGTCCATTGTTAAAGTCACAGCGTCAATCCATCATGTTGAGGGTCTTCCTCTGATACTCTACCTTTCTCAGAATGATGTCTTTTTCCAAGGATGGTCCCTTCTGACATCATGCTCAAAGTGTATTTATCCTCCTTGTCTCTTAGGAGCACCCTGGTTATACTAAGACACGTTTGTTCTTTTGACAATCCATGGGATATTCACAGCTCTTCTCCAACACTAGAAGTCAAAGTTATGTGAGAAGGGCAATGCAGACGTAGGGTGTTTGTGACCCACACATCCCTCAACCCTTCTTTACGACACTCTGCAGTGTGTGTGCTGATCATCTTGTCCTTTCCCTTGCAAATAATTTCTCTAACAGTCAGTAATTACGTTGGTGATTGTGTTGTTTGAAAAAAAAAATTCTAATCCACAAATTAACTGCACTGTGAATGTATGGTTTAATTCAAACAAGGAAAACTGCTGAGGAAAATTCATTAGTGCTATTTAAAAAGCTTAAACACTTTCCAAAATATTCATAACAAAGACTTCTTTGCCAGAGAGCAAAAACCAAAATTATTCATGGTTAGCAGAGAGACTATGAAGAATTTTTTAAAAAATTAGCAGTTTAATAGGGCAAAGATAGCATATTCCATATACTGTGTATAAATGGGCATTCTAAAAAATGGAAATCTTTAACATGTTTTTAAAAGACTTAAGTAAAAATAATGGATCATTATTTAATGAGTTTACTTTCAATTGTAAGGATAAATGAAAAACTGGAATTAAGTATGATAATTGAATTGATATTATAAAGAACTCTTTCCTATTGAGTTGGAACTGCCACATACCGAATACTCCAGCAGGTTCAGAGACTATAAATACACAGGAGGATATTTCCCCACTTTCTCCCTAGGAGCCACTGGTGGATTCAAAACACCAGAAAGGTGCCACCTTTGTCATAACGGTGCAGCTCCCTATGTGGACTATACCACCAGAGCTCATTAGAGATACTTGAGATAATTATTTTCATTATACCATTAAGGAAAAAGAAAGAAGACATCTCATTAAATATATTGAGGCAAAATTGATTAACCCATTTAGTTTCTTTTCTTTTTTTTACTCTTATAGGGAGTAATTAAAAGGTATTATTTTCTTTTGCTATCAAGGAAAACCCTAGAAAGAAGCATAAAAAATTGTGTGCAATCTGTGCATGTATTATACAATCACCATTTTGATGCAACCCTGTACACACATACACAGAATTTGTGTGTGTGTGTGTGTGTGTGTGTGTGTGTGTGTGTGTGTATAAAATTAACTTTTATATCGCTTTCATTTTCAATTATTAGGGTTTTTCCTGCTGAGACAGTGGAATCCAATTTCAGCTGATCGATGCAATGCTGAATGTACTCACCATTTTATGCCAGGAATTTTGGATGACAGCTATCTGGTCAGAAGAAATCCATATTTATCTCCGTGTCCAATAAAAGTGATCCAACAGAATGTTGCGAATTAGGAACAAATCACTAATATTTCTTGCAAGCAAAATATTGTTGGAGATCATTTTTAAATGGCTAGCACAGTACATTGACAGGGAACTGCAGAAGTTCAAGCTGGCTTTGAGGCCATGGCACCAGGGATATCATCATTGACGTCAGATGGACTCTGGTTGAAAGCAGATAACACCACCAAAAGAATGTCCAGTTATGTTTTATTGACTATACAAAGGCATTTGACTGTGTAGATCCTAACAAATTATGGCTAACATTAAGAAGAATGGGAATCCCAGAATATTTAATTGTGCTCATAAGAAATCTATACTTAAACCAAGAAGATGTAGTCTAAACAGAACAAGGGAACAATGCGTGGTTTAAAATCAGGAATGATGTGTGTGAGTGTTGTATCTTTCCCCCATACTTATTCAGTTTGTATGCTGAGAAAAGAATTCCTGAAGCTGGACTCTATGAAGAAGCATGGGGCATCAGGATTAGAGGGAGACTCAGCAACAACCTGCTTGCTGAAGGTGAGGCTATAAAAATCTGTTGCAGAAGAGCAAAAACTACAGCCTTCAATATTTGTTACATCTTAACATCAAAAAGGAAAGGTCCTTACCACAAGATCAACAGTCAGCATTATAATCGATGAAGAAAGGATTGAAGCTTTCAGTTATTTCATCTTACTTGGATCAACAATCAATACTCTTGGTACCAGGAGTCAGAAAATCAGGAGGCATATTGCACTGGGCAAGTATTTTGTCAGGGACCTCTCCAAAATCCTGAAGAGCAATAATGTCAATTTAAAGACTAAGGTGCTCTTAACACAGGCCATGATCTTCTCAATCGCCTGCTGCACAGCAGAGAGCTGGACAATGAAAAAGGATGACAGAAGAATTGGTGGCTTTGTGTTGTGGTGCTGGATAATAAGAATATCCCGTGGACTGCCTGAAAAACAACCATAAACATCTGGGAAAAGTGCACTATGGTGCTCCTTATAGAGGCAAAGATGGTGAAGCTTTGTCTTTCACATTTTGGATAAAGTGAGGCTATTTCCTTGGAAAGGGACGTCACGTTTGGAAATGTGGATGGTCAGTGAACAAGAGAAAGACCCCTAATGAAGTGGGTTAACATGATGACTTCAACAATGGACTCAAGTGTGTAAGAAATGATGAGGATGGCATAGGACAGAGCAGGGTTCAGGTTGGCTGTTCATAGGGTTGCTGTGAGTCATATTTAACGGCATCTAACAACAACAACAAGTCATTACCTACAACATCTAACCATAAACATTATCCACAAAAAGCTAATATCCACCAGATAAAAATGTTAAAAATTTGTATCCACAACAAGATAAAGGTAAACAACCCAATTGAAAAATGGGCACAGGATATGAACAGATACTTCACCAAAGAAGACATTCAGATGGCAAATAAATGCATACAGAAATATTCAAAATCACTAGCTCTAAGAGAGATGCAAATTAAAACAACAATAAGATATCATCTCACCCCAGTAAGAATAGCAAAATTTAACAGAACAGCAAGCAACAAATGCTGGCGAGGTTGTGAAGAAAGTGGAACCCTTATTCACTGTTGGTGGGAGTGTAAAATGGTGCAAACACTATGGAAGGCAGTATTGTGCTTTCTCAAAAATTTTCAAATAGAAAAATACCATTTGACCCAGCAATTCTACTACTGGGAATATACCCCACCATAACCACTACCTGAGCATATATATGCACACCCATGTTTATTGTGCCTTTGTTCACAATAGCAAAGAGTTGGAAACAACCTATCAACAAAAGAATGAATAGAAAAGCTGTGGGATATTCACACACTGGAATACTAGGCTACATTGAAAAACAAAGAACTAATGAAATATTGTACAAAATGGGTGACCCTAGAGGACATTATGCTGAGTGTAATATCTCATTCACAAAAGGACAAATACTGCATAGTGCCACTGTTGTAAAATGGGACTGACATCGGTGTTGTGGGGCGACTGAGAAAGATGGGATAAATTATGCATACTGCATTGAAACAGATGAGAGAGTGAACTGTTTAAAAAGGATATGCAATGAGGTATTATTGTCATGACAGGAGTCCAGAACAAAGACTGAATAGTGGAGTGGACTTGAGGGGAGGGATTGTGTAACAAAAGAGCAAACTGGGGGGAGGTTGGGCAGGGAGAAAAGTGCAACAATGAATGAGTGGAAATTTGAAGTCTCTGTAATCTTTTATTACCATTAATTTTTAAAAAGTTTAAAAATTGTATTCGTAATTGTCACTCAAGGAGATAGCAACGAAATGGCTAGGTAGCAATGCCCACACCACTTGGACATTCCCTTTGTAAGCCTACAGTTATGTTACATTCATTTCCTAGGGTTGCTTGGGAGTAGCATAGTCCTTAGGGAGTTGGACTTCCATCCTAAAGGCAGCACCTATCTGGAAATTCTAATTCACTAGTGGCTCCACAGGAGAAAGATGGACAATCCCTTCCAGTGCAATTTACAACCTTGAAAACCTGTTGAAAGGTCAGTTGTGAGTTTATCCCAATTCTATGTTAATAAGTTTGATGTCTGATTTTTTTTAGTTGAGTAAGGTACAGAACAATGAAAGGAGAAAAGAAAAGAAAGGCCACAAATATGTTATTTCACAGCACTAAGCATAATAATTTCTACAACATTATGCCACCTACACCTCAAATATGTTGGCCAATTATGTCGTTTCTGCAGGCATCTTAGTATAACAGCATTTATGGAAGAATTACAGTGATAAAGACTTAAAAAATAGAAGCAATCTTTTGTCCCTCTTTCTCTGTCATAATTTTATAGCATATATGGTTTTTAGCAGACTTCATTTCTTTTTATGACAATACACAAGGGAATAAAATTTTTTTCCCTTCTCTCCACCCTCCGCCACAGCATTTGAAATGCTATTTATTCTGTCTCACATTTTTAAAAGTCTTTGCGCTTTAAAGAAGAAGCCAATGTAGAGAAAGGCATCTCTCCAGAACTGGTCTCTTAAAGTTCTCATGAATAGAGATGAAGCACTAGCAAGCTTTCAGAGAGTACTTTACAGGATACAAATCTACATCATCTAAACTCGAGCTGAGAAGGATGAAGGTTTTAACCTTGAGAGATATTTTTATTTTGACTTTATGTGGAAAAATATCACCTTGAGGGAACTATTCCAAGAGAAATGGGCAAGTAGCCTACGCCACGTTCATCCAATGGTGGTAGAAATATATGCATTGACTGTACTATGTCTTTAAATGGACAAAACATCATCAAAGAAGACACAAATGAAAAGCATTTTACCTGGTAACATACTCATAAAATCTTAAGGTGGTATGTGGGAGCCACTTCCCTAGTTTGCCTGTTGGTGGTGGTGAGACGCCTTTGAGTAAGTTCCAGCTCATAGGGATCATACGTATAATAAAGGGAAAACGCAGTCTAACCCCGCATCATCCTCACATGTGTCAGTGCAGATATTGGAGATAACTCTGATTCTAGAAAAAGAAGGAAGGAAAAATGGAAAAAGAAATAAAGGGAGGAAGAAAAGAAGGAAAGAAAAATTACTGGAATTAATTACAATGAAGTCTGAAGAAAAGATGAAAGAAAAATATGGAAGATAATTCACTGGCTTATCTTAATATGATTGCTTGAACTCTGACCTCCTCTTGTGTGATTCACAACCTTTAAAAACCTGCTGTCAGCTATGAGTAGGTTCGAACTCAACCCCATTGAATTGATCTGGCCCAACTGTTGAAAATTTAGTGCTTGAGACCTCTTAAAATTTAAGTGAAGTGAGGCCATAGACTTTCATTACATCATGAAGTGATAGTTTTGCTAGTTACTGACTTGTGAAAACAAGTCTGTCTTAAAGGATATGCAATCAGAGTACTCTGATGCAAGAGCAAAACTTCATCTCACTCACTTTAGATATATTTTCAGGAGGAACCAGGTTTTGGGGTTTTTAATTTTTTTTAAATGAATTTTAATGAAAGTTTACAGAGCCTTAGAGCTCCCAGTCACTCATTGTTACACTTTTTTCCCTATTCCTCCCCTCCCCTCAATTCCCTCTTGTCCTTGAAAAGAAAGAAAAACTCTTTCATTGTTATGCAATCCCTCCCAAGTCCACTCCACTATGCAGCCTTCACTCTGGACTTCTGAAATGACAAGAATACCCATTTATATCCCTTTTTAACAGTTCTCTCATGAAATAGTATGCAAAATGGATGATCCTGGAGGACATTATGCTGAGTGAAATATCTCAGTCACAAAAGGACAAATATTGCATAGGGCCACTGTTGCAAAATGGGACTGGCATCAGGGTTGAGGGAAGACAGAAAAGGGGGGAAGGAATGATGCATGTTTCATTGGAAACAGATTCAGGAGGAGGAACCAGTTTTTAGACATATTATGCTAGGAAAGGTAGAGGATTGGCAAAAGAGAAGATCCTCAATGAAATGAATTGATATAGGACTACCACAATGAGCTTGAGCATGGCGGAAAATACGAAAGTGATTCAGGATAGGACAGAGGACAGGTTTTTTGTTCGTAGGATTATAGTTAACAGCACCTAAGAACAAAAGCAATAACAAGCCTCTTTCTAACAGGAAAAGGTATATATTTATATTGCTCTAAAGTAGTTTCTAGAGAACACTGGTGTCTTAGTCACATAGAAGCTGAAGAAACAGGATGAACTGCTAACTCAAAGGCCTCAAATCCATCAATGGCTCACAGAGAAAGGAGACAATCTTTTAATTAACAGCCTTAAAAACCCACTGATGAGCCGACTGTGAAGCCTTTCTGACTAGACAGAAATGTGTTGAGTTGATAGTGGCTTCTAGGGAAGAAATAGGTCAATGTCCTTGCAATTTAGGTTAGGCTTTTTTTATGGTTAATATTTGGTAAGATATTTTTAAGCCTTTAAAATTGAAGTAAGTTGTTTGTTACTTAATATTCTCCTTGACAAACTTCTCTACTCCACCCTCAACTAGTAAACAGAAGCAATTTCAGTTTGAAAAACCTTAGTGTCGTTATCTGTCAATTTTATTCCTTTAAATTCTGCATTCACCCTTCACTGCTGAAAAGCAATGTTCATCACAGTCTATGTTCTACTTCAGTATTAATTCCCCATAAAAAATGTATTCTATTTTTGTTTCATTCTGGAAAAAAAAATTGAGATGACACTTCAGTGATGGAACATTTTCCAAATTACAGATAATTACTGTATTATAGGACAATTTCTTACTCATATGTCCATTGTGAGTCAAGTTGATACTTTGATAATTGTTGTACCCAAGCAGCATATCTTGAACCAAGGAGCCATAATCTACAACATCTTTGTTCCAAATGGCAGAGGTAAAGAGCTTTAGCAAGGCCTCACATGATTCATATTTTCATTAATGTTTGAAAACTGCTGGACAAAGGCAGGAATTCTCAAATTTTAGCATGTCATCTCCTTAATTAAAAACAACTCTATTTGTGTCATTGTTTTTTCCTGCTGGGATAATGACTCAAATAACCTGGGAAACTGGACTATGTAAAGAGGAATGTGGCATCAGGATTGGAGAAAAGACTCATTAACAACCTGCACTATGCAGATGGCAATATTTTGCTGAAAATGAAGATTTGAAACACTGATGAAGATCAAAACCCACAGTTTTTCTGAAGATTACACCTCAACATAAAGAAAAAAGAAATTCTCAAAAAAAGACAATCTTCAAAATGATGATAAATTGAAAAAATATCGAAGTCAAGAATTTCATTTTGCTTGGATCCACAATGAACACCCGTGGAAGCAACAGTCATAAAGTCAAACATTGTTTGTTGTTATTGTTATGTGCCATTAAATTGACAATTCATGAAGGCCCTGTAAATAATATGCTCGAGCTCAGTGTTACAGTCCCTGCGTCAATCCATTTTGTTGAGAGTCTTCCTTTCTTTCTCTGCTCTTCCACATTTCCATTATGCCTTTTTACAAGAACTGGCCTCTCTTGATTACATGCCAAAAAAATGAAAAGGATCCAAGAAATTTCCTTTCCCTGACTGTCACCAAGAGGAGCGTCCATCGAGACTTGAAATCATAGCATAAAATATAACACTAATAGAGGTAACTACACAGGTACAAAGAGAATCCAACTTTCAGGTGTTTTCCAAAGCAGAGGAACAAGCAAAAGTTCCCTCCCTCCCTCGACAGCCAACACTGGATATTTGTGAGGGAGGGGTTGGATGACTTCAGAGAAGGCTGTCCTCCCAGCCAAGATCTGATCACGAAGGCCCCCAAGGAGGCCTACCTTCCCCTGATTTACCACAGAGTTCCCCAGCCCCCAAAGACAAGAAAGCCCAAGCTGCCCAAGGGATATCTGACTTCCTGGCTCTCGGCAGCCCAGCGGGCACAGAAGGCATTCGTTGAGGACATTGAAGCCAGTCTGACCAGGCACCCCTTGGCCCTCTACCCTAATCTGGAAGAAAAATTGCCTGTAGAGCTTTTGTCAAAGGTGCTGGAGATACTAGATCCTGAGAGGAAGCTGAAAGACACGTGGGCTTATTGTGAAGATGCCTCGAAAAGGACCACGGAGCAGCCCACAAAGCATTTAAATGAACAACCTGTAAAATTCTCCCCTAAGCTTCCTCGGAAGACTCCAGTATCACGGTCACAGGAATGGGTTGTTGTTTTGTTTTGTTTTGTTTTTTTTAATTTAGGTTGTTTATTTTTCATTTCAATGAACATCTACAGAGATTTTGGGATTCCATTCATTCATTGTTGCACCCTTCTCCC
>NW_006399758.1:25048677-25086961 GCF_000299155.1 Elephantulus edwardii | reverse complement strand
TTTGCTCCTCTCCTTGAAAAGCAAAAGAAAAACTCCCTCATTGGTACACAATCCCCCCCCCGCACCTCCCAACCCCACCCCCTACCCCCAAATATAATCCACTCTGCAACCCTCATTGCGTACTCCTACGATAAAAATAATGCCCTAAAATATATGAGAACACTTCAAGTAAAATAGATTCAATCCATGATTCTCTTCTTTATGAAAATGTACGGAAAGAAGTTGGTAACTTCTACAAGTGGGCTACTTCCATAGGGAGTTCAAAAATTGATGAAGAGTTCATCCTGAAACAGTTTGACTTTGACTATGAGACCCAATCAAATGAAAGCACATTCTCCACCAAGAGGCCCAGCCAGGTTTCTCAGAAGAAAATGTCTGCTGTGAGGCCGCCTAGATCACAAAAGCTAGACGCGTCCTCCCGGGAACCAGGCAGCAAGAGGAAATTCCAGAAACAACAGCAACCTCAGAAACAACCGTGGGTAAAGATGAGATATGGAGCTGGTATCTAGACACCAAGTTGTGGAAAAGGCAAAGAGCAGATGAACCCCTGGTTGACCCCGAGATCGCACGTAAAGTTCAAGAAGAGAAGCTGAGAAAGGAGAAGGAGGAAAAGGAGCTATTTCAAAATTGTCATAGCATGGCTGCCTTTAAGGATTTCATTATAAGGAAGGGCTACAGGATGCCAAGCTTCCTTGAGAAGATAGATTTTGGCAAAGCATGTAATTAGAGTTCTAAAAAAACCCCAGCAGATACTGTTAAAAGAAGAGAGAAACATTTAGAAGATGATTAGACATAGTTTCATGTGCTACCTACTTGACTACTTTCTCATTTTACACAACAGGTGGAATTGGTGAGGAGTGCTCTACCATGGACAGACCACTTTGGCTTCACCGTGTCATACATTTAGTACTTACTGCTTGTAAATCTTTTTCAATAATATTTTTCACTTAAAAAAATTTCACCATCTTTGATTCTAAAGGAAACCCTGGTGTACTTTCTCCAAGATAGGCTTGCTTGTTATGTTGGCAGTCTGTGGGATAATCTGTACTCTTTTCCAACACTACAGTTCAAAGGCATTGGTTCTTCCTCCATCATTCTTACTCATTGTCCAACTTCCTGATGCACAGGAAGTGATTGAAAGATCATAGTTTAATAGGCACACGTTCATTTATAAATTGATCTCCTTATTCTTTATCATTCTGAAGATATCCTTGGCAGCAGATTTCTCCAATGCAACATGTCTTTTGATTTCTTGACTGTTGCTACAAACAGTTGATTGTAGATCCAAGTTAAAGAAAATAATTGACAATTTCAATCTTCTCTCCACCTACCATGATGTTACCTACTAAAGATTTTTTGTTTCTTGATGCTTTAGTATGATCAGTCTTCTGCAGCATGTGCTTCAAGTCATCTCTACTTTCTACAAGCAAGATTGTGTTATCTGAATAAAAGGGGCTTTTTATGAGTCTTCCCTCAATACTGATGTCATATTCTTCATTTAATACAGCTTTTCAAAGGATGTCCTCAACACATAGAATGCATAAGTATGGAGAAACTCTGACATACACTTTTCCTAATTATAGACCATAAAATGTTTTCTTGTTCAGTTCATATAGCTGCTTCTTTGTCTATGTACAAGTTTCACATAATCACAGTTAAGTGTTATGGGATTTCTGTTCTTATCAATGTTATCCACAATTTGTTATGATCTGTACAGTCAAAAGCCTTTGCACAGTTACTAAAGCACAATTAAACAGCTTTCTAGTATTCTCTATTTTTAGTCAAGATCCATCTGACATCAGCAATGATGTCCCTGGAAGAAATTATTGAAACCATGTATGTTACTGTTGTTAGATGCCATTGAGTCAAGTACAACTCATAGCGAATCTATGAACAATAGACCTGAAATCTGCCCTATCCTGTGCCATCCTCATTATCTCTGACATATTTGAGTCCATTGTCTATCTATTTCATTGAGGATCTTCCTCTCTTTCACTCGCTCTCCACCTTTCCAAGCAACATGTCCCTTTCCAAGGAATAGCCTATGCCCAATGAATCTCTGGTAGCCTAGTGGTAAGAAACTGCACTGTAGTCCTGAAGGCATGTGGTTTGAATCCACTAACTGCTCCATGGGAAAAGGATGAGCATTCTCCTCCTGTGTGATTAATGCCTCTGAAAATCTACCGGAGGGTCAGCAATGGGTCAGTTCCAACTCAAAGTAAATAACAAAATCACCAATATGCCCTAACTATGAAAGATGAAGCTTCACCATCTTTGCCTCCAAGGAGCACTCTGGATGCACCTTTTTCAAGATGAAACAATGTATAGCATTGGGCAAATCCACTGCCAAAATCTCCTTCAGAGAGTTAAGAAGTAAATATGACACCTTGAGGAATAGGTTTGCTTGATATTTTGACTGACATTTAAAGCATTATATTTTATTCTCAATCACCCCATATACGTGCCAAAGCAAAGCAAGGAATAGAGAAACTAAAAGAAGATTTTGTGCATTTGAATTATGATATTGGCAATGAGCAGAGATTTTTTTCCCTCTTTAATGGACTGCCAGGAGAACAACAAATCTATCTTGTAAGATATATAGTCATAAGCTCCTTAGAAGTAAGGATGGTGAGACTTTGTTCTTACTTTGTACTTGTTCTCATGAGAAACTAGCCCCTAAAAAACATATTCTTGATAATGTAATTACTACTGCTGTATACCATTGAGTTGGGATTGGCCCATAGCCTCTAGTGGGTTTTCAAAGGCAGTAAATCACACTGGAAGAGAATGCCCATCCTTTCTCCCAGAAGCAGTTAGTAAAAAAGTAGTAGATCAGCAAAAAGTAGGAAAGACTTCAATGGAATGGATTGAGACAGTCAATGAGACACTGAGATCAAGCATAGCCACAATTATGATGATATACATTAAGTGGCATATAACAGCAGTAGGGTAGAAGAATTATCACTTAGAACAAGCTAGAGAACTCTGGTGGCTTAGTGTAAGGCATTGTGCTGTTAACCCAAAGTTTTACAGCTCAAACCCACAAGCTCTTTGTGAGAAAAAGATGGACAACATCCTCCTGGACAATTTACTGCTTCTGAAAGCTTACTGGATGATCAACTGTAGTTCGGTTCCAACTTGATGGTACATGATAACAACAAGCTAAGAACTGCAATCCTTACTACTGTGAGAAAGTAGAGAACCCCAGTATTTGTAAAACAGCACTAATAACACCAAAAATGCCTTATTCTCCAAAGTCCCTACCTTCAATGTTACATTCAAGGTGATTCCATCACATTACAAATACGCACTAGTACAGTTTGATTTGGCAAACCATATGTAAGAGCAAGGTTGAAGAAGAGTCAGAAATTTAATTCCTGAATTTATTAAGACATGAGGTATATGGTAAACGTCACATGGTAATAGAGTGTACATTTCAGTAGGTGTAGATTGTAAATGTATACTAATTCTTCAAAAGTCTATCATTAGTCCTTTCATTTTATAAATGCTTCAGTCTTTGAGATCCTGTTGGCTCCTGGGCTCTGATTGTTGGCAGGCTCAATTTATGTCTTTTAAAATGCCTTTCCTCCAAGCTGAAAACAGCAAACAAAACCGAACTTTTCCTGTTGAGCCAATTTAAATTCTCAAGTAAAAGAATTTATCAAGTAATTATTTTCATTATTTGGAGAAGATATTTCCATTGTGCTGTGGGCTGTCCTTGAGTCTCTTGGCCTGTCCTAGTCTAATTTGCTGCAACTCAGAGGACCACTGAAGCAGGACCCAGCCTTCTGCATTCTAGAATAGACTATTGAAGATGTCCTTATAAGAGAATTAGAGGTAAGACAACCCTCCTGGAACTTGTCCTGATATTATAACTAAATCTCAATTAGTTATAAAATTGCAAACTGACAAGGAAACATCACTAAATGTCATTTCCAGTTAGAAAATTTTATAGAAGGAAAACAAAATATGAGAACAAGATGACAACAAGACAGAAGTAAAAAAGAGAAAAGAATGAAAACCAGAAAACTGTAATAGAGTTTGAATGCAGAATAGTAATTCTCTGAGTTGATCACTGGGCAGCAATATCAGCATTGTCTGGAGGGCCAGTAAGAAATGCAAGTCCTTGGGTCTTAGATTTACTGAACCTAGAACTCTGGGGAAAGATTCCAGCAGTTTGTATTTAATCAGTTGCTAGTTTCAATGCATGCTGAAATATGAGAACATCCTGGTTCAGGGCTTCTCAAACATTAAGAGTTTGTACCAGCAGGAATTTTGTTAAAAATGTCCAATTTGATGGGTGGAAGGAGGGATGGGTAAACGAAATGAGAAAAATCTGGTGAGCTTTATGTGTAAACCAGTATAAAATTTTTAAAAAATGCATATATATATATTCATTTAAATGAAAATTTACAGATTTTCATTCTTTCATTGTTGCACTTTTCTCCCTGTCCACCCCTCCCCCCAGTTCACTCTTCTCTTTGAAAAGTAAAAGAAAACTTCTTTCATTTGTATACAATCTCCTCCCCCTTCTTTACTTGCACCATTGTCTCAGTAAGATGCTCTGTTAGTGTTATAATCCCTGAGCTATGATAGTTACTATTAGAGTAGTACTTTCTGTTACATCTTTTCCAATATATCTGAATTTCCTGTTGACTTTTAAGGGACAAGACTATCTTCTTTTATATATAAATTTATGTACATAAAATTCTTCAAAGATTGTCTGGGTCATAATGATTGTTCAATAAATATTTATTGGTTAATAAAATGCATATTCTACTTTATAGGACTGGAATTTCATCCTAAAAGGCACCAATTTAGCCAATTCCCATGGATGGATTTAGTGACTTGGGTAATGGGGGTAGCTGTGTCAGAGATAGTGAGGTTGGCATAGTATAGAGGAGGGTTTAGGGCTGTTGTACATAGGGTCGCTCTGAGTCGCAGGCAACTCAACAGCACATAACAACAGCAGCAGGTGACAGTGATTCCACATATCAACACTTTGAATACTCAATGAAACCAAATCCATTGTCACTGATTGAGTTGATTCCAAGTCATAATAAGCTTCCATTGGGTTTCTAAGGCTGTAGTCTTAAAAAAGGGCTTGTCCGTCTTTTCTCCTGCAGAGATCTTTCTGTTAGCAGACCAACAGGAAATACACTACCTTAACAACAGAAACTCTCTTTTATCATTTTCAATCCCTGCTCAGTATACATAGTTTTTGGTATTATTCAAACGACCACACACATCTGTTACAGGTAAAAAGACTCAGAAAGAGAAACCTTTGGATCCAGAACATCATGCTATCCTAAATTAGTTTGGCTAATCTATAGCATCAGACTTCTCCTGACTCTCCAATATTGTTAAAGTCTGGTTCGGTTTTTTTGGTTGTTTTTTTGTTTTTTGTTTTTTAGCTTTAAATGGCCATCACATTTACAGAATCCTTATTTTAGTCCATACCCATTAGAAGGGCAAACTAACTATAAATCAACAGAGAGAGAGAGAGAGATTGAGTTCAAGAAAATGACTCATTCAATTACGAGGGCTGGAAAGTCCCCAGTCAGGAGGTCAGGTAGCAGATCAGAGACCTCTGCTTGCTTATAAGCTTAGTAAGGGCTGGAGAATTCTAAATCAGGTAGCAAGTTGGAAACTTCTGAAGTCTTACATCCTCAGATCTAGAGGCCAGGCCAAAAGCAAAAGTAGTGTCAAAAGCAAGTGATCTTTGTCACAGCATTTATTTATATTCTGAAGGTAGGATATCCCCATCACAAAAACAACTTCCCTCTCAATGAGTTTATTGATCACACTAGATCACATCATGGAAGGTAATTACATTAGAAAGACCTGGCAATTTGTTCCCATAAAGGCTGCATCTTGTATACCCTTATGGGATCGTTGTGCTTTATCATATGTGCTTCCTGAATTATTTCATTTAATTCAACAACAATATGAAAAAGAAATCAGTACTGTATTTTCCTAACCACTGAGAATCATAGCCTAGACAATTTGTCACATAAACATTAGCTATCATAATCTCTGTCCCAAATCCTGACTTCCAGGTTGATAATCACATCCTGGTTTTCTCCCATTTTGAGCTGGTACCTGGGTACTGAAATTTTGAAAGCTCTACTCCTTATAGACGACTCTATGCTGTCCCTCACCTGCCTGGCAATTATAATACAAGACTCCCAGCTTCACTCCACATTTAACCTCTAATCTTTTTAGGAAATGACTAAGTAAAATGGAGAAGAGAATTGAGTATCCCATGTACTGTCAAAGAACAATAAACCTGTCTTGAAAGGAGTACAACATAGGTGCTACTTAGATGCAAGCACGATGAAACTTTGTCTTGCCTACTTTGGACATGTTGTCAAGGAAGGTCATCCCTTGGAAAAAGACATCATGCTGAGAAAGGTAGAGGGTCAGAGAACAAGAGAAAGACTATCAACTAAATGGATCGACAGTGACTATAACATTGGACTGGAGCATATCAGAGATAGTGAGGATGGTACAAGATAGGGAAAGGTTTAAATCTGTTTTTTCTAGGGTCGTTATGAGTGATAGTCAACTTAGTGGCACCTAACAAATAGAAGAAAGATGGATAATTGCATCTCATGTGATTTACTGCCTCTGCAAAGCCACTAGAGGGTCAGCTATGAGTCAGTTCCAACTGCATAGCAGACAACAGCAACAACAGCAGGCAAAATGGTAAATGAGGTAGCTTGCCTTGATGACGGTTTCTTTCTTCCTTCTAGTATCATGTTAAGTGCTTTTATTGTACCTCTTCATTTACCACATGATGCCTGTTATTTTAAATGTGTCATCTCTTCTCTTTTATTGATTATGAACTGTTTTCTCCATTGGTGAACACAATGCAATATATTAATGCTCACATAGACATGGTCTCACAATTAACCCTTTCTCTTCCCAGACCTTCTCCAGACATCAATTCTTTCAAAATCCTTAAGCTTCTTTTTAAAAACTGGATTTAGTATTTTAAAACATAATTTAATAGAGTCTCTCAGATAGGGGATAGTAATTGAAAATCATTTATTTTGCTCTCACATCTGTGAAATATGGTATGAATCGCCTAAAGTCTTTGTTAAAAAATACTTTCAAAGTCTGCCTCAAATCAAGCTTAAATTGGTACTTCAGGTTGTAGGGCATAGTTTTCTCAAAACTGAATTCTTTCTTGAAGTCTCTTAGGATATATCTACGTATGTTTTCACAATCATGAAAAAAATTAATATAAAAGAAAGTTTCATGGGAATCTCAGCTAATTGCCCGATAACATTTAGTTTCTGTTTTGCTTTCTAGTGTTGCATAGTCCCTGTGATCTTATGAGTTTATTAAATGCCACCCCAGTTTTAATGATTGGTATTTATTAGCCTGGAGCAACAGAGGGAGGAAATCAGGAATTGCTAGGTGCCCTACAGTCAGCTCTGACTCACAGCAACTTTGTGTATAACAATGAAACACTGTGTTTCCGGAGCCATCCTTACAATCTGCAAGGTGCTTCCATGCGTTGTCGCAGTCACTGTGTCAATTCACCTCGCTGAGGGCATTTATTCCACTGTTTCACTGGTATTCTATCTTTCTGAGCATCATATATTTTTCCAATGACTGCCACCTCCTGACAACGTGCCCAAAATATAGGAGACAAAGTTTTCACCATTCTTGCCTCTATGAGAACCTTGGTTGCCATTCTTCCAAGACAGTTTTTTTTGTTTGTTTTGGTAGTCCATGATATATTCAGTATTCCCCATCAGTACCACAATTCAATGACATCAGCACTTCGATGTCCCTTATTCATTGCTCAACTTTAATATGTATAGAAGACAATTGAATTAAGGTTGCATAGAGAAGTGTACTCGGGGTGGGGGGTGGGGAGAAGGGATGTGGGAATTGTATACTAATGAAGGAATTTTTTTTCTTTTTTTTTTTCCTCTCTTCAGAGGGGGAAGCGAGCTGGTGGGGAGGGGTGGGCAAGGAGAAAACTGCGGCAATGAATGAATGGAAATCCAAAACCTCTGGTAAAAAAAAAAAATTTAAAAAAAAGAAGACAATTGAAAGCATCATGGCTTGAGCCAAGTGTACCTTTGTTTCTAAAGTGACATTCTTGTCTTCATCATTTCAAAGACTGAATAAGTATGGTGGAAAAATATAACACTAACATACATCTTTCCTAATTTTACACATTGTTTTGTTCAAATGACTGCTTCTGGTGTCTGTACAGCTTCTTCATGAACACAATTAAGTGTTCTGGAATTCCCATTTTTCTCAAAGTTATGTACAATTTATTAAAATCACATTGTCAAATATCTTTATGTAATTAAAAAACACAAGTTAACATACTTCTGATAGTCTTTGCTTTCAGCCAAGGATGTATCTGACATCAACAAAGATGTCCTTTATACCACAGCCTCCTCTGAGGTCAGCTGGAACTTTTTATAGTGTAATGTCAGTGTATGGCTCCAACTAATTTTTAATAATCTTCAGCAAAACTGTACTTGAGTTTGATATTAATGATATAGTCCTCATTCTGTTGGATAACTTCCAGTTTGAATGGGCACAAATATGGATCTCATTTAGTAGACCAGATAACTGTCTTCCAGATTTTTTGGTATAGTCAAGAGTGAGTCAGGGATAAGAGAAAAACATAGAATGTGATAATAACTGCCTCCAAGTACACTTCCTTTACTATCAGACCATAAAAATTGCATGGTGCTTGCTGACCATTACCAGATATGTTGATCCAAGATTCTATAGAAGAATACTGGGAAAATGGAAGAAAATACACAAGAGAAATTCATCTTATTATTGAACCCAGGGTTACTGGAGTCATGGAGTCTGAATGAACCCTGAAATTTCTGTCCTAAAATAATTTTTAAACCTTAAACTGAAAAGATCTCCTGGGACCCTATTAAAAGTCAAACAATACTTTAGCATAACATGGTAAAGAATCTTCTCCTTGAACACTGAATTCTTTGATGATCTGTTTACATGGGGTCACTAGAAAGATTATATAGGAAATTTAGGGGATAATGAATTTACTAGGAAACTGAGGGTGAGAATAGTTGCACAACTCAAAGAATGTAATCCATGTCACTGGATTGTACATTTAGACATTGCTGAATATATACTCTCAACAACAAAAATAAATTTTTTTTAGCAAGCAGATAGAAAAAAGGTATTATAATCCTCCTGCAAGAATTGATATTTAAGATGTACTTAAGATTTTTTTTTCCGTCTAGGAGAAATCCATTATTTTAAATCATGCAAAATTCAGCTATCTCAAATCAAGATCAAGTAGAAAAGAAAACTCTGACATGCAAAATAAAAAGTTAAAGTGTGCAATTCTAGGAACCAGGACAGATGCCCCTAGGAGAGAATCATATCAACAGACAAGACCTAGTGAGTCTGTCCTGGTTATTTCAACTGTTGTATTCATTACCCTGTCTGTTGCTATCCAGTGAAGTTATCTTTGAAAGCAAAATAAATATAAATATATTTGTATACATATTATTCCTTATGTGGTATTCAAAGAAATAGATTTTGGAAGTTGAATTAATATTTTGACACATAATTCATTGAATGATGATAAATCTTGACAGGATATCCGAACATTTCCTTACTCACATGCTTGTTGTTGTTGTTGTTGTTTTCCCTTGAGTCAGAACCAATGCATAGCTGACCCTCCAGTAAGTTTTCAGAGGCAGTAAATGAAGATTACTCATCCTTCTCCCATGGATGAGGAAAACTTGTGGATTTGAATCGTGTGCCTTTGGGATTGCAACACAATGTCTTATGACTAGGCCATATTTGGAAAAAATTCTATGATCAGAGGTTTGAATATGATGTAGTGAAAATGTCTAAAGTTATCTACAACCTAATATAATGCTGCTATAAATCTAAATCAAATTCTTTGATGAAATGAAAAAAAAAAAACAACTAAGGTGTCTTAGTGGCAAGAAGTTTCTCTGCAATCCCAAACACACAAAATTTTAATCTACCAACTGCTCTGATGGAAAAAAATAAGCAATCCCCTCCTGTGTGATTAACTGCTTCTGAAAACGTGCTGGACAGTCAGCTATAGGTTGGTTTTGCCTCAATGGTATATAACAGTAACAACAACAACAACTTCATATCAAAAGGAAAGTCAACTATGGGTTGGTTTTGCCTCAATGGTATATAGCAATAATAACAACAACTTAATATCAAAAGGAAAGTCACGGTTCGAATCCACCAGATGCTCTGCTGGAGAAGGAGGAACAATCTCCTCCTGTACCAGTCATATCTGATTTGACGGTACACACACACAAAATAACTAAATAAAATAAATTTTTTTTAAAAAAGGAAAGTCAACAACAAGTTAAACTCAACTGACTCACAGCTGAAACAGATTTTGTTTCAGAGGTAATGCACATGGTAGGAAATTGCCTATCTTTCTCCCATTGAGCAGCTAGTGGATTCAAGCCACTTATCTTTAGGATGACAGGGAAACTCCTTACTCCCAAATTGTCAAAATAATATTGAATACCAAGAATAAAGAAGAAGATCTTTTATCAGAACATACTATACATCTCCCTTATATACTCCCTTATATCAAAACACTCCACACATCTACAGTAATTAAGAGAGACCAACTTTGGTTTAACAATAGGTACAAAGACATGCAGAACAGAATTGAGAACTCAGAAATATTCCAGATATCTGTGGAAAACTGATGTTTGAAAATGCATTTTAAAAATCCATTTAATAAATGATGCTGGGAAAACTGGCTGTTTACTTGCAGAAAAATGCATCAGGACACAGGCCTTACACCTACACAAAAATTAGCTCAAAATAGATCAAAGATATAAATGTTAAAACTGAAACTAGAGTATTCCTGAAAGAAAACAGAGAGAACACTATGAAATCTAATCAATCCTGGAATAAAACGCACCTTCATGGCTCAGTAAACAACAGACAAGCCCATGATGTAGTCAGTAACACCAAGGAAGCCCTGATTCCTTGGAATAATCAACCATATAAGGCAGAAAGAGTAACATTTGCTTGAGGATAAAGTTCAGAAAGCAGAAAAGGGTAGAATAAAAGGATTAACGGAAAAAAGAATTAGAGGAAGAAAGTGATAAGGGTGTAATACCATTGAAGGTATTGTATTAACCATATAATACAAAATATGTCTGAAAGGGTGAATCTAAAACCAATTTGCTTCAAAAACTATCACTCAAATCATAATAAAGTGGTTTTCCTTTTTTAAAAATAATAGTTTAGTAAATACAACAATAAATACATAAAAAGATAAAAAACAACTACAATGGATCTCTTAAAAATAAAAAATGTATTCATCAAAAGACATTATCAAAAGGGGTGGGGAAGAGAATCTAAAGACTAGGATAAATGTTTAGAAATGGCATTATCGCTCTTTCACCAAGGACCCGCCAACATGGGCCGCGTTCGCACCAAAACCGTGAAGAAGGCGGCCCGGGTCATCATTGAGAAATACTACACACGCCTGGGTAATGACTTCCACACGAACAAGCGCGTGTGCGAGGAGATCGCCATTATTCCCAGCAAGAAGCTCCGGAACAAGATAGCAGGCTGTGTTACACATCTGATGAAGCAGATTCAGAGAGGGCCTGTAAGAGGCATCTCCATTAAGCTGCAGGAGGAGGAGAGAGAAAGGAGAGATAATTATGTACCAGAGGTTTCAGCCCTGGATCAGGAGATCATTGAAGTAGATCCTGATACTAAGGAAATGCTGAAACTCTTGGACTTTGGCAGTCTGTCCAACCTCCAGGTCACTCAGCCCACAGTTGGGATGAATTTCAAAACACCACGTGGAGCCGTTTGAGTCTGTTTGCTGTGCTGTAATATTTTCAGTAAATTTGGGCACACCAAAAAAAAAAAAAAGAAATGGCATTATCTAGTAAGACTCTAATCTCCAATACTTAAAATGTTAACAACTCAGCAGCAAAATAAAATAAATTTTGATAATAAAGCTGACAATGGAAATAAACAGAATTTTCAACAAAGAGGATGTGCAAGAAGCCAATACAACATCGAAAGTGTTCCAACCACTGATGGGACTGTTAAATGGTACAAGAACTTTGGAAAATAGCATGAGACATCCTTAAATAACTAAAAATAGGACTATTCAATGAGCCAGTAGTTCCATCCCTGGCTCATCTAATTCCATACAGAGTTAGATCTAGTGACATAGACAGACATACACACATTTGCTTTTATTACTAAAATACCAAAAGCAAAGGAACTGTTTAAGTGTCTATCAAATGGTGAAGGTATAAGCAAAAGTAATTGACTGTGGGTAGAGAAAAATCAACTCAAGGATTAGAGACCTAGGGATACAGCCCTAAACCATAAGGATTAATAGAGACAAAATAGGACCAAAGCCCTAGCCTATGACATATATGTTGTTGTTGTTGTTGTTGTTCTTGTTGTTGTTAGGTGCTGTTGAGTCGTAGACGACTCATAGCGACCCAATGAACGAAAGGCCTGAGCACTGTTCATTCATAGAGTTTCCGGAGACAAGCTACTTTGGAAGTGGATGGCACTCCTGCTTCCAGTATGACATATATAGGCTTGCAAATATAACCAGAAATGCATATATAGGAGAGGATGAAATCAACATATGAGACCTACTAAAAATCAATCTCTGCATCAAGACCTTTTTTTTTTCCAATAGGGTTAAAAGAAAACCTTTGGCTGGGGAAAAATCGTTTGATAATAACATTTCAGACAAGGATCTGAAAATGAAAATTACAGAATGCTACATGGTCTCCACAAGAAAAGTACTGATAACCCAATAACAAAATGGGCAAAAGAAAAGACTTTTCACAAAGTAAGACATTAAGATGACCAACAGACTCATGAAGAAATGATAAAAATCACTAGCAGAGAGATGTAAATGAAAACAATGAGATACCATCTCATCTCAGTAGCAGTATAAAGTTTAACAAGACAGCAAGCAATAAATATTGGAAAGGACGCAGAGATATCAGAATCCTCATGTGTTGCAGGTAGGATTGGGAAGGCAGTTTGGCATTTCCTCAGAAAGCTAAACATAGAAATCCTATATGATATAGTTATCCCATTGCTAGGACTGTATCCCAAGGAATTTAAAACTAAGACATCAATGGAGATAGGTGCATAGGTGCACCAATTCAATCTGTAAGCTAAGTAAATTATCTGAGAAGGTGGTCTCTATGAAGAACATGGCATCAGAATTGGAGGAAGACTCATCAATAACTTTCACTATGCAGTCGACACAATCTTGCTGAAAGTGAGGAGAACTGCAGTAGACCAAAGAATACAGCCTTCAATATGCATTACATCTCAATATCAAGAAAACATTCTCACTACTGGACCAATAGGAAATATCATGATACGTGGAGAAAAGACAGACTCTGTCAAAAACTTCACCTTACTTGAATCCACAGTCAACACCCTTGATATCAGTAGTCAGGAGATGTATTGCACTAGGTAGGGCGTAGTTAAGTACTAAAGTGTGCCTTAACGAAGCCATGCATCTGAGAGCTGGCAATGAATAATGATAATAGAAGAAGAACTGATGGCTTTGAGCTGTGATGTCAGAGCAGAGTAAATATCCCCTGGACTGCCAAAAGAACAGATATGTCTTGGAAAAGGTACAGCTAGAGCACTTCTTGGAGGCAAAGGAGATACAGCTTCATCTCATATACTCTGGACACACAGCTAGGAGAGGGTATTCATTGGAGAGAGAGATCATGCTTAGAAAGGTGGAGTGTTGGAAAAGACGAAGACTCTCCACCAGATGGATTGACACAGTGACTAAAGCAATGGCTTGAATATGTCAGAGACTGTGAGGATGGCTTAGGATAGGACAGGGTTCAGATTTGTTGTTCATAGGGCCACTATGGGTCACTCTCTGCTTGACAGTACTTAGCAACACAACAACAACAGCATGTTCTTAGTAGTATTATTCACTATATCAATAAATGTAAACAATCCAAATGCCAAACAAAACAAAAACAAAAACAAATAAATTGAGAAATTGTGGTACATTCCCACAATGGAATCCTATGTAGTCCTAAAGAACAATCATTTCGTAAAATACTGTGCATCATGGGAGAGTCTAGGGAGTATTGGGCTGAGTGTAAGTCTAGAGTGTATTGGGCTCATGAAGACAGACAATCATGGAGTAAAAAAAGATAACTGAGCAAGATATGTATAAATATTCAACAGAGAAGGGGAAAGGGGGTGAAGGGAAGAGGACAATAATAATTAGGATGTTTGTGGGTTGGGGAGAGGGTGAAGGAATAGGAAAGATTCAATGATAGTTTGAAAAGATGGAGTAATAATAAAGTTCAAAGCTATTGAACATACAGTCGCTGTCAGTAACAGGCAACTCAATGACACTTAACAATTATAGTTAATTATTTGTAAAGACACATAGATGAAAATGTTATGAAAAATACAGAATAGCTTATAATTCAGGTAAATCAAAGCACAAATTTAGGAATTTTGAAGCATATTTGGGCTACAAAGACATCTTTTCTAAGTACCCAGATCATGTTAATGAATATATCCCTAGTGGTGACACTTTTTTTTTTTTTTAATCTTCTCAAGTGGTGACACTTTAAAACACTGCTTTAACCCAATCCTGAACACTCAAGTATTTTGTGGGTAAGGAGTTGCCCTGCTAACCCAAAGGCACTCAATTCAAATCCCCCAGCTGCTCTGTGGGGGGGAAAAGACCAGGTGGTTTATTAGCTTCTGAAAACCCACTGTAGAGTCGGCTATGATGCAGTTCTGACTCTATAGCACACATGAACTGTCAAAAGAACAGACAAATGAATCCTAGAGGCTGTGCATCCAAGATCCTTCTTAGAAACAAGGATGGTGAACACAGTTTGAGTATGTTGTCAGGATGGATCAGTTCTTAGAAAGACATCATGTTGAGAAAGGCAGGTCAGTTAATGAGAGGAAGATTATCATTGAAATGCATTGACAGATATGGCAACAAAGGGCTTGAAGTCAGCAGGTAAAAACAACAAACTGGACAGATGAGATGAAGAAAAGTATTGGGAAAGAGGACTTTATGGTCTGTACAGAAATCTTTCAAATTGTACCATAGAGCTTGCAGCTAGCTGAATCAGATGAGTCACATATTACATAAAGACATAATTAAAGCTTTTTATTATTTACTTTCTAACTGATGTAAATAACACCTCAAAATCTCCTCTGTAAACACGTATCTGACATGGCAGTTCCCTTCCTCCTTTCTCTGCCTAACAGCTTTATCTGCCCACAAGTCCAGAGTTCTTTAGCAATTTGTTAACCACAGATCTAGGAAATTAACATCGCTCAATAAAATCATGCCTCCAAGGCAACCGCAGATGCTGGGTGTTTTCAGGAGGAAGGTGAGACAGGAATAGAAATGGCGTCCCCACAGGTGGTCCTGAGGTATGTGTTGAATGAGAGGAGGCTGTGTTGCTTTTGCTCCTGTTGGAATTCAGCTCACATCTTTGCTGTAAACATGGATGCTACATCCTATCTACAGCAGATGTCAGGACGATTCCAGAGTCCTAAAGTGATGGCTCTACAAGCTTGTGCTTTGAGAATTACGATCATAAACACAGAAAACTGTGCACATAAACAGTAGTTTAAACCTTTTATTTGCTTTATGAGCTGCCTTAATTGATTTAAGCAAATGATTTATGGGTACATAAAGTGCAATTTCAAAAGGACATTAAAAAAGATCCAATAGAATGCATTAAATAACCTAAATATGCACCAGACATTATAGAACATTTTCCTTTTTTAACAAAACATTCTCATTTCAAAAGCTTAATGTTGCAAGTGTGTAAGTTTTTCTATTGATCTTCTGTTGTAAAATAAGCAGCATAATGTCTGCTATGTTGTATTAATTACTCTAATTCCTTTATTAGGGATACAGTGAAAACAAGTAGTCTATGAAAAGGACTAATTGCATCTTTCCATGTCTAATCAGTGAGTTTGTCTGGCTTTTAGAGCATTCCACTTGCAGACTTGAGTCATTACCTGTATCTCCCATAAATCAATATCTTTAATTCCTAAATGTGTACTTAATGAAAAGTTATCATAGTAGTTTATTCTACTGCGGAAGAATGTATGTATGTCTGTGAATGAAGGCTGTATTTACCTGGACTCTCCAGATTAATAGTTTGACCTATCTGCATTTAAATTATATTTCACAATGAAATATTCAATCTTCCTGTTTTTATGGAGAAAAGGCCTTCACCCAGCTTTTAAATCAGTATGTCTGGATCCAAGTGCAAACCTGATGCCTAGAATATGTTCAGTAAGGATGTGGTGAATGAAAGAATTCATCAGTGTCAAATGGTCATATTCTTTCCTTGGGTTTCTGGGAACATTCTTAGGATTCTGAATGTTTGTAATCATTTTAATATCTCATAGCGATGGGCAATGGGCAAGCTCTTCCTTGTCCATAACCTAATTCACAGCCATAGTGAGAGAATACTTTAGTCCTTGCTCTGGCCGTGTGTTTTCTCTACATATTTCCATGTCTAGTCAGTGAGTTTATCTGGCTTTTAGAGTATTCAACCCGCAGGCCTGAGTCATCAAGTCAGTTAGAAGTCAAACTGTGTCTTCAGTTTATCCTTACAATGTCGCAGGTGGGCCCAGAACAGAGGCCTCAGATACTCAAATACAACTGAGTCAGAAATATTATAATTGTGTACAGTAGAGTTAGAATCAAGCCAGAGCTGATCCTGCAGGGGGTTTGCAAAGACAAACAGCGTGGGAGTTAACTGCTCATCTGTCCTCAGTGGAGCAGCTGGCAGATTTCATCTCAGTGCCTTGGCTTTGGTGGCTCAATTACTTACCAGCAGTTTTTATTTCAGGCAATGTTGAATGCTGAGTTGGAATCTAATGTTGTTTTGTTCAGTTCAGTTGGAATGACTCGTAGCTGACACTCTATGGAGTTTTTAAAGACTGTAAATCGCACAGGAGGAGACGGCCCACCTTTCAAAGGAGCAGCTGGTGGATTCGAATCACATGCCTTTAGGTAGGCAATATGACTTCTTGCCCACTAGGCCACCGGAGTTCCCATTGGAGCTATGTAGTGATCTCCCGGGATCTGACAAAGTAAATAGTTGTAAAAGGAATAAGAATGAAAGAAAATACACCTTAATCCCATCAAAGAGCTCTGGTGGCCTAGTGGTAAGAAACTGCACTGCAATCCCAAAGGCACAGAGTAGATAGACACTCTCCTCCCATGCAATTTACTCCCTCTGAAAACCCGCTGGAGGTTTAGCTACGGGTCAGATCCGACTCAATGGTTCTCAACAACAACAATCCCGTCACATGAGAATAAGTATTCTTGGATTCCCATCTTCTCAATGTTAACCATAATGTGTTATGATTCACACAGGCAAATACTTTTGCACAATCAGTAAAAAACACATAGACGTCCTTCTGGTAATCTTTGCTTTCAGCCAAGGAGACTTTGTTGTCCTTATATGAAACCTACACCTCGACCAAGAAGCCATTGTACTAACAGAGCAAGGGAGCATTGCATGGTTTAAAGTCAAGAAAGATATATGTCAAATTTGTATCCTTTCTCTGTATCTGTTCAATCTGTGTGCTGAGCAAATAATTTAAGAGATCTTATGAAGAAAAATGTGGGGTTAAGATCAGAGGAAAACTCATCAATAAATCGTTATGCAGATGACAACCTTCCTTAGAAAATAGAAAAGACTTAAAGCATTTACTGCAGAAGATCAAAGAATATAACCTTTAATGTGGATTACTTCTCAACATTACAAGGACAAAAATCTTCACAACTGGGGGGGGGGGAAGAATACTGAAACTGTCAACAATTTATGAACAGTCAAGAAATCAAAACATTGGCAAGAGGCTGTGCTGCAGCTTGAACCCACCAGATGCTCCACTGGAGAAGGAGGAGAAATCTCCTTCTGTGCCAGTCAGATCTGAGTAGATGGTAAACAACAGGGAACAACCCCCCTAAAAAAAATTAAAACATGTATTATACTGGGAAAAGCTGCTGTCAAGGGCCACTGTAAGGTGTTACGGAGCAATGATGTCAGTTTAGGGATTAAGGTGCACCTGATTCACAACATGGTCTTTTCAATCATGTGTTATGTATCTGAAAGTTATACAATCAATAAGGATGGTAGAATAATTAATGTCTTTGAGTTGTAATGTTGAAGAAGAGTGCCAGATACCCTATGGACTGGCAAAAGAACAAATAAGTATATTTTGGAGAAAGTACAACTAAGGTATTCCTTAAAGGCAAGGGTGGTGAAACTTAGTCTCACCTATTTTGGACATCTTGTTAGGAGGGAAGAGGCCTTGAAAAGGGGTATCATACTTGAAAGAGTGGAGGGTCAACCAACTTACTGAGGAAGACCCTCAATGAGACGAATTGACACAGTGAGTGTAACAATGGCCTACATTATGTCAGAGGTGATAAAGATGGCACAGGATGAGACGAGGTTCAGATCTGTTTTCTTAAAGTCTCTATGAGTCTTACTCACCTGAGAGACGCCAAACAATAATACCATCCTACCCTAATCAAATGTAAGGAGAACTTCCCAAGGGTGTGATCTGTAGTACCTTTTAAATCACTAGGGATAAAAGGGGAGAAAGCCTGAAAAGAATCCCCAGGAGAAGGCTTCACTCAGATCTATACTCAGGAAAGCTCCTTAATACCAGGGAAGGTCAAGACATGTGGCCTGAAGAAACATCTGGTCTGCAGATGTGAAAGGAAACAAGAACTTTTCTTCAGAACTGACATGGAACAAGAGAACCTTCTCTAAGATCTGGCCCCATGAATTTGGACTTCTAACCTCCTATATCCTAAGAGAATACATTTATGTTTGTTCAAACCACCTATTTGTAAAATCTCTGTTATAGCATCAGTAGGTATCCAAGACAGCCACCATAATTATATGTATACAGATTCTGTGTGAGCCTAGGTTTTGCTTTCACATGATTAAGTACCCTAAGAATCAGACTGTTAGAGATAATAATAAATGAACATCTCCTATTAGGAGAGTCTACCTATTTGTTTTCCCAAGTGACTGGATCATTTTGCATTCTTGCTAGCTAGCACTCAATATATTGTCAGTCTTAATTTCAGACATTTGAATAGGCATGTAGTGGTACCATTACACTGTGGTGGTGATGTTTTGGTTTTCATTTCCCTAAGAACAAAATCTATTGAGAGCATTTTTCATGTGTTTATTTGACATTTAGGTATCTTCTGGGGAAAACTCGAACTCATTTTGTCCAGTTGGACAGTTGGAACTGACTCATAGCTGACCCTGCATCGAGTTTCTGAGGTTGTATATCACTTGGGGGAAGATTGTTCCTTTTTCGGCCTTTAGAAAATTTGTAGTTTAAATCACAAGAGTGTGTGAATTTGGGGTTAGTAACACAGTCATGTTTAAATCTTTTGTTTATTATTTTGTTGGGATCATATAATTAAATCTTGAGAGGTTTTAAAAATATACTGTGCATAGAATTTATCTTTAGTATACACTTTATTCTATAGTTTGTAAGGTCTGTTTTTAATTTGTGTTTTGACATACTTACTGGCATTATTCACATCTTAAGCATCAGTCTAGCTTCTTGCTACTTTTTATATGTCTGCTACACCTATTCCTTCCCTTTTTACTAAGGTTTGTTTAGTATAATTGATTGTTTTTGTTGTTGTTATGTGCCATCGAGTTGCTTGTAACTCATAGTGACCCTATGTACAAGAGCCCTAAACCCTGCTCTATCCTGTGCCAACCTCACCATCTCCAACACACTTATTCCCACCACCTCAATCACAGAACCGATCCATCTCATTGAGAGTCTTCCTCTCTTGCGTTGTCCCTTCACTCTTCCAAACATGATGTCTCTCTCTCCAAGGACCAGTCCCTCCTTGCAACATGCCCAAAGTATGTCAGATGAAGCTTCAGAATCCTTGACTCCAAGGAGCATTCTGGCTTCCCCTTCTCCAAGACAAACCTGTTTGTTCTCCTAGCAGTCCATGGTATATTCAACACTCTTCTCCAGAACCACAACTCAAAGACATCAATTCTCTTTCTATCATCCCTAGTCACTGTCCAACTCTCTGATGCATAGCACACAATTGCAAAAACTATGGCCTGGATCAGGTATACCTTAGTCTCCAGCCTGATGTTGTTGCTCTTCAGTACTCTGGAGAGGTCCATGACACCTAGCTTTCCCAATGCAATTCATCTCTTGATTTCCTGGCTGATGGTACCAAGAGTGTTGACTATGGAGCCAAGCAAACTAAAAATGTTAACTATCTCAATCCCTTCACCATCCATACTGATGCTGTCAATTGGTCAAGTGGTGAGAATCTTTGTCTTCTTGATGTTAAGCTTCTATCTACAGCAAGCACTTCAGGTCCGCCTCAGTTTCAGCAAGGAGAGTTGTATCATCTGCATAACGCAGGTTGTTGATTAATCTTCCACCAGTCCTGATGTCATATTCTATTTTACCTCCTTTTTTTTACCTCCCTTTTTTAACTTGTGCATGATAATATTTTTAAATAATGCAAAGGTTTGTTTAAATTTTATGTTATATAAATTAAAAATATCATAAACTTTCAAAAACCCCAAGTTTGTTCTTAAATATATTCTCCTCTTGTTGCTGTTAAGTGTCTTACAGAGGACTATGATTTATAGTGAGTTATGGTGTTGGCGAAGAATGCTGAACATTCTATGGACTGGCAAAAGAACAGACAATATATCTTGGAAAAAAGGGAAACCAGAGTACTCTTGGAGACAGGGATGCTGACGTTTCATCTCACATACTTAATGCATGTTGCTAGGAGAGGCTTTCCTTGAAAAGGAACATTAGACATGGAAAAGAGGGAGGTCAGTGAAAGACAAAAAAAACCCAAAACCCTAAACGAAGTAGCTGACATAGTGACTGCAGCAATTGTCTCAAGTGCCTCAGAAATAATAAGGATGGCATAGGGTAGGACAGGGTTCAGATCTGTTGTTCTTAAAGTTGTTATGAGTCATATTCGACTCAATGGCACTGAACATTAACCTCTGAGAACTGGATTTGTACTTGTTTACGAGTTTAATTAGTAGAAATCTCACCTGCACAACACAACTATAATGTGGTGTTATTGTTGTTATGTGCTGTCGAATCACTTGCGACTCATAGCAGCCCCATGTAAAAGAGCCCTAAATCCTGCTCTATCCTGTGCCAATCGCACTGTCTCTCACACACCTCTCATTACCACAATCACTGAATTGATCCATCTCATCCAGGGTCTTCCTTTCTTGTCTTCCCTTCACCCTCCCAAACATGATGTCCCTCTCCAAGAACTGGTCCTTCCTTGCAACATGCCCAAAGTATGTCAGATGAAGCTTCAGAATCCTTGCCTCCAAGGAGCAGGCTGGTTTCACCCTCTCTAGGAAAAAACCTGTTTGTTCTCCTAGCAGTCCATGGTATAATCAATACTCTTCTCCAGCACCACAGCTCAAAGGCATCATTCTTCTTCTATCCTCCCTAGTCAATGTATAGCTTTCTGACACATACCAAGTAATTGCAAAGACTATGGGTTGGATCAGGAACACCTTAGTCTTCAGACTGACATCATTGCTCTTCATTACTTTGGATAGGTCTCTGACAGCAGACTTTCTCAATGCAATTCATCTTATTTTCCTGTATGCTGGTACCACGAATGTTGATTGTGAAGCCTAAGCTGTTAACAATCTCAGTCTCTTCATCGTCTATCATGAAGTTGCCAATCAGCCCAGTGGTGAGAGTCTTTGTTTTCTTGATGTTGAGCTTCAATCCATATTGAAGGCTGCAGTTCTTGACCTTCTGCAGAAAGAGCTTCAGGTCCTCCTCAGTTTCAGCAAGCAGGGCTGTGTCATCTGCATAACGCAGGTTGTTGATAAATCTTCCTCCAATACTGTTGCCACATTCCTCCTTGTATAACCCATCGTCCCAGATGATCTGTTCTGCATATAGATCAAAAAGGTATGGAGACAGAATACATCTCTGGAGGACACCCTACACAATTTTGAACAATGCAATATTTCCTTCCTCTGTTCTGATGACTGCTTCTTGGTTCAAGTATAGGTTTCGCATAAGCACAATCAAATGCTCTGGGATTCCCATTCTTCTCAAAGTCAGCCATTATTTGTGGCTTTACACGACCAATGAAACACAGATAGACATTCCTCTAGTACTCTCTGTTTTCTACCAAGGTCTATCTAACATAAGCTATATTATGCGTAGCACTACGGCCTCTTCTAAACACAGCCTGCACATCTGGCAGTTCTCTGCTGACGTGTTGCTCCAGTCGTTTTTGGATAATTTTCAGCAGAATCTTGCTTGCATGTGACAGTAATGATATTGTTGGATAATTTCTGCACTCTGCTGGGTCACCGTTCTTTGGAATGGGAACAAGTATCGATCCTTTCCAGTCACTTGAAAGAATAAAAATTAAATAGATTTCCATCATTTCCCGATAGTTAATGTACCATTCCATTTCTCTTTCTCCACTTGCCTATGTTATTGGGTACTGCCATGGCAGCTCCAAACCATAGCTGTCTTAAGGACCACAGAAAGAAACACTACCTGGTCTTACATCATTATCACACTCTCTACTGTGTCAAAGCCCATTGTCACAGTTACTATGTCAATCCATTTCATTGAGAGTCTTTCTCTTTCCATGATCCTCTACTTACCACCAAGTCCTTTTTGAGGCGCCAGCCCCTTTTGATATCATTCACAACGTATATGAGATGAAGTCTCACAATGATTGCTTCTAGGGAACATGCTGGCTGCACTTCTTTCAAGAAACATCTGTTCTTTTATCAGGTATCTTTTCTTACACCAATACACTCACACCATGATCCTTTCTCCTTACTCCTGTCCATTTCTTTTTTTCTTTTTTAAAATTTTACACATGTTTTTTACAGCACATTTCCCCCATTCATTCATTGTTGCACATTTTCCTCCCTGTCCACCTCTCTCCCCAAGTTTTCTCTTTGGAAAGAAAAAAATTCTTTTTATTCGTTGGTATATAATCTCCCCACACACACACCCGCAAGTCCACAGTACACTTTACTATGCATTTCTATTTCTGGAATCTTGACATGAAAATAATACCTACTCAGATATTCCTTTTAAACAGTTCTCTCCCTCATCTGTCCATTTCTTAAGTCTTATTTCATTTATTCTTTTCTTCTTTTTGAAATTATTATCCCATTCATCATGAACAAGCCTGTATTAAGCACTTGTATCATGGCAATTATTGTATTCCCTAAAGATACTGATCTATTAGGTATAGCTAGAAATATGGATGATAGACATAAATAGCATCATTGCTGTTGTGATGCCATAGTTTTATTGCTGAACATGACTTTCCTAGCCTTCAACTTTGACTTTGACCACTTGAATGGGTTGTTGTTGTTGTTGTTGTTGTTGTTGTTTAGCAATAAAGATGGGAATCTCACTACCAGCAAGGAAAAGAAGCAGAGAATGTAGCACAGGTTTTGGATAAGAGATTACTGTGCAGGTGAGATTGGGATCTGAATGAGACAACAGCATTCCCAATGGAGAAGCAGAGATCAACATAAGGCAGAGTGTGACTTGGAAAATGATACTCAACTTTCTGGAAGACTGCGGGAGACTCCATAATTGTGAAGGTTGAGAGAGCTTTTTAACATTAACTTAAGCCATGAGAGTGAAGGTCAAAGATCCTAGGGGCATGCTTGAGAAGTTATCCTTACTGATGAATTATATCTTGATGATAACCTAGATTATGATCTATTAACTTCCCTAATAAACACCATAACTCTGATTATACTTCTGTGAGATCTGTGTGGCCACTGCAACAAATTTTGGACTTAGTAGTAGGGTAGCATAATTCATATTGGAATTAGTAGAAATAGGTATAGGACTAGATATTATGTCTGATTTTAGAGGAATTATTTTTCTGTTATGGATATTGCTAATAAGAACTGTTTTCCTTTGTGAAGTTAATAGAGGTTAGACTTAGTTTTCACTATATTGCTGTATTCTATTTACAGTTTTTCATTGTGACTTTACAGGACACAAGAGAACTGACTTATAAACTTGTAGGGTATAAGGTTGTAATTTTTTATTACTTTATTATTATTATTATTATTAATTTCAATTAACATCTACAGAGATTTTGGAATTCCATTCATTCATTGTTGCACTTTTCTCCCCACCCACTCACCCCCACCCCCACCACCAAGTTGCTCCTCTCCTTGAAAAGCAAAAGAAAAACTCCTTCATTGGTACACAGACACCCCCCCACACACACACCTCCCCACTCCCACCCCAAGTATACTCCGCTCTGCAACCCTCATTCTGGACTCTTATGATGATCATAATGCCCTAAAATATATTAATTTTAAACTATTCTCTCCCTCATCGGCTTCAATGCAGTAAACATGATTTATCCAGTTTTTCTCACTTACCCCCACCCCAATGTAAGCTTCATTCTACAACAGTGGCACCATATAATATTTGTCCTTTTGTGACGAGATATTTTACTCAGGATAATGTCCTCCAGGGTCACCCATTTTGAATAATATTGCATGCGTTCCTTGTTTTTCAAAGCAGCATAGTATTCCATTGTGTGAATATACCACAGCTTCTCTATCTATTTGTTTTTTGATGGGCACTTAGATTGTTTCCAACTCCTTGCTATTGTGAACAAAGCCACAATAAACATGGGTGTGTATATATCTGCTTGGATGTCATTTATGGTCTCTTTAGGGTATATTCTCAGTAGTGGAATTGCTGGATCAAATGGTATCTCTATTTGCAACTTTTTGAGAAAGCACCATACCGCTTTCTGCAGTGGTTGCACCATTTTACACTCCCACCAACATTGAATAAGGGTTCCAGTCTCTCCACAACCTCGCCAGCATTTGTTACTAGCTGTTCTGTTAAATTTTGCTATTCTTACTGGGGTGAGATGGTATCTCACAGTTGTCTTTATTAAGGTTGTAATCTTAACAAAAGCAGACTCATACATCCGTTCCCCATGAAGCATCTAATAAGTTCAAACTGCCAACTTTTCTGGTTAATAGCTGAGTGCTTAACCACTGAAGTAAGAATTCCACAAAGATGTCTCAAAGTGTTGTTGACATTATAATAAATGAACTAAGAATTTGGGACTAGTTAACTGTAGATTGTAAGATCTGGATACTTTAATTTTTTAGCCTAATGGTAAGAAGCTGCACTGCAATCCTGAAGGCATAAAGTTTCAGTACACTCTGAAAACCCACCTGAGGGCCAGGTATGGGTCAGTCCTGAAACGATGGTACACAATAGCAACAACAACATTTTAACAGCAAGGTTGTTTAGGTATACATTGAAAAGGTATAGAGCAGGATGGATACCTGAGACATTCCTTTCCCAGTTTTGAACAATACTGTGCTTCCTTCCTCTTTCTGACAACTGCTTCCTGATACAAGTATAGGTTTCGCATGAGCACAATCAAGTGTTATGGGATTCCCATTCTTCTCAATGTTAGCCACAATTTGTTGTGATCCACACAGTCAAATGCCTTTGCATAGTCAATGAAACACAGACATTGCTTTGCTTCTTTCTACTTTCAGCCAATATCCATCTGACATTGGCTATGATTTCCTTAGTACCACAGTCTCTTCTCAACCCAGTTTCTATTTCTGGTAGTTCTCTGTTAATGTATTGTGTTGATAATTTTTTTTTTCATAATCTTCAGCAAGATTTGCTTGCATGTGAGATCAGTACTATTGTTTGGTAATTTCCACACTCTTTCAGGTATTCCTTCTTTGGAATGGGGACTAATATGGATGACACAATCTTGCTTGCTCAAACTGGAGAGGGCCTGAAGCATTTTCTGCAAAAGGTGAAGGACTGCAGCCTTCAATATGGACTGAAACTCAACATCATAAGACAAAGCTTCTCACCACTGGACAAATTAGCAGCACCGTGATAGATGGAGAAAAGATTGACTTTGATCACAATTTCAGCTTACTTGGTTCCACGATCAAACTCTTGGCACCAGCAGTCAGGAAATCAAAGATGAATTGCTATAGGAAAATCTGCCCTCATGGACCTCTCCATTGTGCTGAAGAACAGTAATGTCAGTTTGGAGACTAAGGTGTGCCTGATCCAGGCCATTGTTTACTGTGCATCAGAGAGCTGGACAATAACTAATGATGACAGAATAGATGTCTTTTCATGGTGGTGCTGAAGAACTGTGTTGAAAATATCATGGACTACCAAGGTAACTAAAAGGTTTGTCCTGGAGAGGGTAAAACCAAGTTGTTCCTTGGAGGAAAAGATTTTGCCTCATGTACTTAAGTCATGTTTCCAGGAGGCACCAGTCTTTGTAGAAGGACATCATGCTTGGAAGGTTGAAGGGCTAGTGCAACAGAGGAAGACCCTGGAGGAGATGGATTGACTTAGTAACTGGTATAATGGGGGGTGTGTGTTAGAGGCAGTGAGATTTGCTCAGGAGATGAAGTGATTCAGGGCTGTTATACTTATGGTTGTTATGAGTCGTAAGTAACTTGATAACATACAACCACAGCAACAACAAGTCGAGCTGAAAATAACTCTATCATGGAATATATGAAAACAATCAGTAGAATGTTTGACTAGTAGCAGTCAATCAGACAAAATTAGTTAAGTTTAAACATCATACATTATGACTAGTTCTTCAAACAGTTCTATGAAAGTGTCAATAAAATCATATCAGCCTTATACCTGACAGGCACTTCATTAAACTAGAGATAACCTCAGTTAAGCAATCTCATCTCTAATGAAAAAAAAGGCTTCATTGCCATGGAGTTGGAGCCAACTCATTGCTAACCCTTCAGTAGGTTTTGAGAGGCTGTAATTTGCACAGGGGGAGATTGTCCATCCTTCTCCTGCTGAACATTTGGTGGACTCAAACCACCTACCTTTGTTGGTAGAGAAACTCCTTACTCACTACACCGCCTGAACTGCCTCATTTCTAACACTGTTTTTGTTAAGTGCCTTTAAGGTGACTCATAGTGACCCTATGAACTAAAGTCCTGGACACCTCCTGTATAACTTTCATCCTTTCTCCAGGTTCATAGGGTTTCCAGAGGCAAGCTACTATGGAAGTGGATGCCACTCCTGCTTCCAAGCTTGTTATAATCGGGGAGCTCCACCAAACACTGTTTACCATGGGTAACCATTCTCGCATTTGACTCATCAGTGTCACAGTGTTCAGCTTCCCAGCAAGCACGAGTTACCTCTGTACTGCAAGTGACGTACCAGGGTTATACACCTGTAGGCTGTGTGTGTATCTCTTAGGGATAGTTTTAAACCATTCTCATGGAGGGGGGAAACCCAAAAAGAAAGGAATAGTATCATCATAAAATTAGTTCTACAATCTACAAATTTGTCACTGCACACAGATATTCTGACTTCTTCTGGAAGCCTTGAACTTCTGACTTTTTCTGGAAGCTCTCACGATTCTTAGACTCCAGAGTCTTCTCTTAGATTAGATCTGTGCCACATTAAGAATATGCAGTTTCTTTTCTTCAGTCATCACAGACTTATGGTACTTGTTTCAGTTAATAGATTTGAGACCAATAAATGGCTTTGTTAAAAAATATCTGCATGTTTATTTCCAAGACACTTATCCTCTTACTTCTTTTTATATTCTGATTCATACATTTCCTTATGAATATAGGGAAATTGCAGTCATATTTGAAAACAGATCTAAGGTTATATTAAGGGCAGGGCTACTATCTGCTTTCTGGTTTAAGATTTTATAGCAAACATCCTCTCTACATAATTGTGATTTATGTGTACCCTTGACAGGGTGCTTTCAGAAAAGAATCTTAACAAACAGCTAGGCCATGCAGAATTGTGTATCTAATGATAAGAGATAAGACTTCTTAGTAATTCTCCCAGGTAAAAAATTGAGAAGTCAAAGATTTAGCCTTATGTCATTGTACAACTTTGGGCAATTGATTAACTTCTGTTATTTTGCTCATTTTAGTGTTCAATGAAAGGTAGGGCCTCACCTTCTTTATATGCCCTTGAAATTCTCCAAAGTCTGTAATACGCTCACTGTAAATAAATCAAGTAATTCATAACTATTTCAGACAAGTCTGCAGTATTCAAAGGGAATGTTTGACCTTTTACTCTATAAACATTTTATTAGATTATATTTTGCCTTAATCCATGATAGTCATTTGGCATATGGGTCAGTTTTATTGAGTAGTCCTGTAAATGAATACTCAATACCACACTATGTCAGTACAATTTCTCATAACTGTTTTTTACTCATTATATCTCAAAAAATAGATCAAGCACCTTTCTAATGAGATCTTCTCTACTACAGTAAATGTGTCTGTGAGTCTCTCTGTGTGTATACTTATTGCAGTGCAATGAGTTACTTGTCACATATTATGGAGCTCAGGTGACTTATGGTAAGGAATTGCACTACCAGCAGAAACATAAACAGCTCTTTCACAGGAGAGAGGTTAGCGATTTCCAACTGTGCAGTTTACTGCCTCTGATAACCCATTGGCAGGTCAGCTATGGGTCAGTTCCAATTTAACAATATATAACAACAAGGAGTGGCATCCTTCCTAAACAGCATTCCTCTGGAAACTAACTGTATGAACTTTGATAAATATAGATTATTGTAGAGGGGCTTCAGTTCTTTGGTTCATAGGGTTGCTATGAGATTTGCTCCACTCAAAGGCAATTAACAATAACAACAACAACATCATGGTGTTCCCTCTTGGCCCAGTGGTGAGAATTTTTGCTTTCTTAATGTTGTGATGCAATCCAGATTGAAGGGTGCAGTCCTTGATCATCTGCAAGAAGTGTTTCAAGTCCTCCTCACTTTCAGCAAGCAAGGCTGTGTCATCTGCATAACAAAGGTTATTGATGAGTATCTTTAAAATCCTGATCCCATATCCTTAGGATTAGGAAAACCTGAAGTATCTGTAGCCCAACAAGGGAACTGGGCAGCTTGGTAATACACAATATATAAATAAGGCCATGGCACTGTGGGTAATGAGACCATGAAAATAAAATATCTCTATTCAATCTCCCTTCCATCTATTTGATTCCAAATCATAGATACCATCCTTCATGTTTCTCAGTACGCAAATTGTAATGAGAGGAAGCTGCCCATCTTTCTCCCACAGAGAGCTGTAGGAAGCCACCAAAATTGTAATATCTTTTGTTTTAGCAGTGCAACTTGCTACTTACTACATCCTCAAACCTCCCTAAATGAAATGTAGAGAATACTAAAATGGGACTTGGTCAATTCTTCCATCCCTGGGCTTAAAATTTGGCATCCCTAAGGTAAAAGATAGAAAAGGGTAATCTTACTACTATCAAGAAAGAAAGTTTAGCAAGGCAGAAAGCCATGAATATGTGGAGAGTTAAGATCTCTCATATGCTGTGGGTGGGACTGTAAAATGGTACAACCACATTGAAGGACAGTTTGACGTTTCCTCAAAGAGCTGAGCATAGAAATTCCGTATGACCCAGCAGTTCTACTATTAGGCATATACCCCAAAGAAATTAGAACTGAGACACAAATGCAGATCTGTACATCAATGTTCATAGCAGTGTTATTCACCATCACAAGAACATGGAAACAGCCCAAATACCCAATCACAACTGAATGGATTGAGAAATTATACATTTACACAATGGAATGTTATGCAACACTCAACAGTAATGATTTGGAAAAATACTACGTCATTTGAGAGAGACTGGAGAGCATTTGCTGAGTGAACTCAGTCTCATAAGGATACATACTGTGTAAGAACATTACTGTGAAAATAGAAGAACAACTAGTAAAAGATGTACGGGAACCCATTGGTGAAGGAATGGGAGCAGAGGGGTGAAGATGAGTAGAGGCAAAACCACAAGGTTGCACAGTTTGGTGGAGGTGGGAGGGGGGGAAGGCAATGAGAAAGATCTAGCAGGGACCTGAAAACATTGGTTAATGATAGGTAAGATACAATGGTGATTTGATTTTATAAAACATAATCTGTAGGAATGATTATATGAAATATAATATGAATGAAAACTAGTATGAAACAAAAAAAAAAGAAAGAAGAGTGTGGTATATTCTTTAGAACTAGGATCATTTGGTTGACCACTTGCTTGAGTCAGAACATAGAGAACTGTAACTTGTTTTTTAAAAAGAAAAATAGAGAAGCAAAAAACAAATGCAAAATTGGCAGAACCAGGAAACTTTCAGGAGGCAGGACTGTAGACTTCTTTCTTAGAGTGAGAAAATAGAATGTGTTGGGGACACGAAGCTTACTGGCAGAACAGGTGGACTTTGACATGTCAGAGAGCTGGGCTTGACCCAAAAGAGCTGAGCTGAGCACCTCTGGGTTGAGGTTTTGGAAGAAATGAAAATGTTGGTGTTAGAAGAGCTTCATAACACTTAGTGAGCAAGTTACTTACTTCTGAAGAAGAGTTAAATTACTTCTGAAGAAGCAAGTTGCTTCAGAAGAAGAGAGTCGGAGTAGACATATGGCAAAGAAAAGTCTTCAAAGATAATAATGATATTCTTTTTTCCTACCTCGAGCGATGGCTACATAGGTGTTTTATTACTCTTCTTTCTACTTACACATGGTAAAAACTCCCTCTGAATCTAAGAAGATAATAACATGTGTTTCTATTTTTTTCCACAATTCATTCTCTGAATAACATTTTGTGAGTATGTGTATGAAAGATTATACAAAAGGAAATTGGGTTGTAAAACCAAGTGTTCCATTTAGTACCTTGTGTGTATTTTACAAGTTTCTCATATTGACTAAACAAAAAATAATGACAACTTCAGTTTTTCTTCCCACTCTGTTGTGATTGATAAGATCGTGTTCTTGATGACTGGAGGAAAAAAGAACACTATAATATTCTGCTTTACACATCAACATTGCCAAAAAGTTCTATTTTATTTAGAAGGTTTGTGGAAAAATAAAGGAGTCAGGATACTATTATGAATCATGGAGTACAAAAAATAACTTGGATTCTTAGAGGTTTACTGATGTATTCATTTGCTCTACCTTTTATAAGCAGCAAGAATGTATTCAGTTCTATGCCCTAGAAGAAAAAGAGTAATTACATATCATAAGTCAAACTCATAATTGAGTCAGAATCAATTCATAACTGACTCGCCAAAAAGTTTAAAGAAGCTATAATCACATGACTAGGGATGGTAGAAGGAGAATTGATGCCTTTGAGCAGTGGTACTGGAGAAGAGTATTGAATATACCATGGACTACTAGGAGAACAAAGAAGTTCATCCTAGAGAGAGGAAAACCAGGTTGCTCTGTGGAGGCAAAGATTCTGAGGCTTTGTCTGGCATACTTTGGGCATGTTGCAAGGAGGGACCCATCCTTGGAGAGGGACATCATGCTTGGGAGGGTGGAAGGACAGCGCAAAAGAGGAAGACCCTCAATGAAATAGATTGATTCAATGAAATAGATTGATTCAGTGACTGGGCGAATGAAGGTTGGTATATCAGAGACAATAAAGTTGGCACAGGATAGAGCAGAATTCAGAGCTGCTATGCATAGAGTTATGATGAGTCACAAGCAACTCAGCAGCACATAACAACAACAACAATAATCACATGAGAGAAGATTGACCATCTTTATTCCACAAAGTTCTGGTGGATCAAGCCATCACAGAGGCAAGGCCTTTGGGTTAACAGTGTAAATTTCTAAGGACTATACCAACAAAACTCCCAAATTACCTATGTTATAGTTGTTGTTAAGTGTCATTACGTCAAGCACGACTCATAGCAACCCAATGAACAAGAGAGCTGAATCCTGTCCTGTTGTGAACCATCTTCATCATCCCCAACACACTTGAGCCCATTACTGTAGTCACTGTATCAATCTACCTTAATGAGAGTCTTCTTCTCATTCACTGACCCTCCATCTTTCCAAGCACAGTGTCTCTTTCCAAGGAATAGACTTTCCCAACAACATGCCCAAAGTATGTCAGATAAAGCTTTACCATCCTTTCTTCTATAACTCATAATTCCCCTATGAACAACACATCTGAATCTTGCTGCATCCTACACCATCCTCACAATCTCTAGTATGTTCCAACCCATTGATATAGTCACTATGTCAATTCATGTTGTGGAGTCTCTGGAGTTTATCTTTCAATATGACTTCCTTAGCACTTATTTGGGGAGAACTGATGGCCTATTGGCAAGAAGTTGCACTGCAATCACAAAGACATGTGGTTTGAATCCAGCAGCTGCTCCACAGGAGAAGGATGGGCAATCTCCTCTCCTGCAATTAACTCTTCCAGAAAACCTGCTAGAGGGCCAGGTATGGGTGGTTCTTACTTGATGGTACACAACAATAACACACTTATTTGATGTTGCTATATAGACAGGTGGGACCATGGGAATGGGGCACATTGGCCTATCTACAAGATGATAGGCTCTCTACCATCCCACAAGAAGATTGGCCAGTCAATAATCTACAAGGCATTGGCTAATCTTTCCAATAAATTGATGAGTTTTTGGAGAGGGTGCAGCCAGAGTGCTCTTTGGAGGCAAGAATGATAAGGATTTGCCTCACATACTTTGGGCATATTTCTAGTAGGAGCTAAGGTTGGCAAAGGAGAGGAAGACTCTCAACCAGGTGAACTGATGTGGTGACTGCCACAATGGCCCTTGTGTGTCAGGAAGTATGAGGATGCCACAGGATAGAACATGGTTTAGATCTTTTGTTCACAGGGTCACTATGAATCGTATTCAACTCAACAGCACCTAACAACAAAAACTACAAAGGCAGGAATTCCTCTTTCACCAGAAGAGATAGAATTCTTCATCCAGCCAGAGAAGAGAGATATGCTTTGGGATGACAGCAGAAGTAGCAATGGCTGAAATGGATAATTGATGTGAGACAGGACTCTAGGGGGTGCTGGAGCAGGGATCTGATAATGACAAAACTGAGACCTTTGTTGGACAATTGAAGAGGAAGCCAATAATTGCAGAACTTGGAACTTCATTAGACAATGAGAGGGTGAAGCCAATATTGGCAGGAGAACTTCGGAACACTTAAGAGTCTCAAGGTTGAGGTGTCTACTTGCACATTTTTGTGAGCTATCTTGACTACATTCTGTTATTAATCTGAATTATAACCTATTAACTCCCCAAATATGACTCTGTGTGCTCTGTAAGCTATTACATCAGATTATGGACCCAATCACGCAGAAAGATTGTTGTTGAGATGAGTAGAAGGAGGCATGGGAGCATGGAGGACATGTCTGACCACATGGGAATTGGTTTGTGTTATTGATGCTGTGGGTGGGGCTAGTTTCTCCCTGTGAAGTTGGGGAAAGTCAGATATGGTGCTCCTCACGTGGACCTTGCTTTTTTTACTGAGTCTTCTCTTTCTCTCAGCTTCCACATATCCCAGAATGATGTAGGACTAGTCCCTCCTCACAACATGCCCAAAGTATGTGAGATAAGTTTCATCATCCTTGCCTTCAAGCAACACCCACTTTCCATTTCCTACAAGAAAAACGTGCTTGTTCTTTTAACAGTTCATGGGATAGTATGCTTCTACAATGTCACAATTTAAAGGCACCAATTCTTCTTTGATCATCTGCATTGTCCAGTTTTCAGATGCATGAGAAGCAAATGGTAAAATAGGAAAAATTATATCCAGCTGTATGTCTGTGGTGGATATCAGGTATAAAATCTTTATCCATGAAGATAATCCACTTTCCACAGAAAATTTTGCACACATTCACAAACAAATACACCAAACATGCAAGTAGCTAGGGTAATGCAAAGCAGTAAACTAATTTCAGTAGTGTGTACACAGTGCAGCAGGTTGAAGTGAACAACAGGATACTTTTCTGCAAACATGACTGGTTTCTTGTTTCCATGGAAATATAACTTTCTCAATTAAAATTCTCTGCTCATCTCCATGAAACTGTGCGTCAGTGCCCAAGAATCAGCCATGATATTAAGATACCTGCTGAGTTCTGCAATAGTCCATGCTGTCCTACAATTATTCAGGTAAGCTCTTCTTAGCTAGTGGTGCACATCATAATCACATTGTGGTATTGTCAAACTGTATACTCCCAAACCAACTGGGGAATTGAATCAGAATTTCCTAGGGTGTGTCCCAGGCCAGTGTAAAATAAAGGATGATTCATAGGGGGGGGAACAGTGACTCAATGAAATCTAGTTTCAGATGTGGTCTAATCTGGATAAAACAGGAGAAAAATGTCTTTCTGTTCTCCAGTAAAATGGCCAAGACTTCTAAGGATCTGCCAAGGATCCATTATTGTCCACTATTGAAAAAAATTTCATAGTGACTGCACAAAATGACAGGGATTATGATGCAAAATGAGATGCTGGAATTGTGCATAGAATAACTAAACCAATTAGATTCAATGGCTCTGATAAATAGCAAGCTTTAAAGCAATTTATCTATTCAAATTATTTTTAACTGAAAAAGGTAGATAATCATTAAAAACAAAGAAACTAATGTGCACTATGTAAAATAATAACTGATATTTCCTGGGTGTCTATGGAGGACTCTTAGTGGGTCCCTCAAAGATTATCTCAGTGTTGGCTTCTGCTGAGGTTTGAATGCGTTAATAGCCAACAATTTCAGGCTCCTAAGGTGGCACTTGCCTTCATTGGCAGTGTCATCTGGCTTACAGAAAGCTGATGAAATTAAGCACCTTCAGATGAGGGGAAGGCAGCAATTTTCCCTCTTCAGCATAGCATTTAAACTCATCTGATTTGGATTTGCATTCCCTGCTTGTAATTCATGGAGTAGTATAGCAGCATGTAAAGGTATCACTAAGGTTTAAGCATCTTAATGTAATCTCATGCAAATTTTACATCCAAAATGAAAAAACGTGACAGTAATCACGGAATACCTTTATCTTATGTTACTCTCCATCTTCCAAACACTAAGGGTAGATAATAGTTAAATTAACTTTTGAAGATCCAGCTGCAGTATCCTGGAAGTCTACATTCTGTAGAACGCGTATGCTTCTTTACAGGATATGATAGATTCTCATAATCAAGACCTAACATGCTCATAATTATACTTAAGAGTTCTCAATGATTTTCTATTTCTGGACTCTGGATTCTACTTTTGTAGAGGTTTAAAATTCCCAAGTAGGAATAGTCCCCAGAAGATATTTTATTTTGTTTTAGTTCCACTGATTTGAAACTTGAAACACCACCTAGTCATTTCTCGCACAATATTCATTGACTTGGACAAGTAGAACTTGAGATTCAAAGATGAGAGGAGGAAAATGTAAGAGGGAAATGGAACACCTCTTCTACGGTTTTAATGCTTGAAAATGTCTGACTAAAGTGTATTCAGATCAATCAAAGGCACAGATTACTCAGGGGGAAAAAAGACAATAGCATCTCAGAAAACAATGAACCTTAAGTAATAAATATAAGACCCTAAGGCAAAGGAAATACGAAATGAGCTGCATAATTATGGAACTCATATGTAAGTCATAATTCCTATGATAAAAACAACTTTTACCTGTGATAAAAACAACTAATGGGAGAAATGAAATCAATAGCTTCCATTTGTGTTTCTTAGCTTGTTCTAATATGTAATCACTATGTCTTGATTTGTCAATCACCTTCCACTATTTGTTTTATTCAGGGTTTTTTTAACATGGTTTTCACAAATCAACACAATCTTTCTTTTATTGGTTTACTTAAAGTTTCACACAACTCTTCATTTACCCCATATTTCATGCATCATGTTTCATAAAATCTTTTTCATTTTACTTGTGAAAAATTTTATTTGGCTGTGTTTTACAGTCAATAAATAATATTCTGCCCTTTTAGTAATTATATATATATATATATATATTTATATATAAAATGATGTAATTTGCAAGTGCTTAATTTTACTTCAATCAACCGTCAATACTTATTATGGCAGCAGTCATGGACTAAAAGGACATAGTGCATGGACAACTGTGTGCAAATGACCTCATCAAACTGTTAAAAAGCAAAGACAACATTTTGAAGGTTAAATTTTGCCAAATCCAGAGTATAACATTTTCTACTGTTTCATAAGCTTATGAAATCTGGCCAACAGATAAGAAAGACCAAAGAAGAATTTCTGTCTTTGAAGTACGGTGTTGGCAAAGAATACTAAATATATAATGAACTACCATAAGAATAAACAAATCGGCCCTTGGAAGAATGCTCCACAGGAACAAGAATAATGAGACTTAACCTCTTATACTTCAAACATGTTATCATGAGGGTACACTCTAAAGAAAAGATAGGATGCCTGGTAAAATGGTGGGTTAGAGGAAAGGGGAAGACTGCCAATGAGATAAACTGACACAGAGGCTGCAAGAGTGGACCCAAACTCAGTAACCATTGTGAGGATAGTGCATGATAGGCAATGTTTTATTCTGCTGTCATAGGGTCTCTATGAGCTGGAACTGATTCAAGCTACAGTCTTTCCAGTCATCTGCTATGCATCTGAAAGTTGCACAATGAATAAGGGTAACAGAAGAATAGGTGCTTTTGAGTTGAGGTATTGGAGAAGCATGCTGAATGGACTGCCATAAGAACTAACAAATATGTCTTAGAGAAAGTGCAACTGTTTTGTAAAACAAGCATGTAAACTTAAAGTAAGCAAAGAAGCTTTTATTGGGGCTCATTGGCTTCGGACGAGGTTCATTGTCCCAGGCCAGAGAGAGGCAGGATGGGTCAGAGAAGTCACAGTTGGCATGGAAGTGAATAGGCTTTTAAGAACTCGGTGGGAAGGGGCCATCTCTTGGCAGAGGAAGTGGTTGTGGAACTCGGTGACTGGCCACAGCTACTGGTGATATTGGGTGACCATTGATGACTCTGTTAAGTGGGCAGTTTCTTGGCAAAAGAAGTGGTCATGGAGCTTGCTGATTGGCTGCAGATGTTATTAGCGAGGTAGGTTGCTGCTCAGGAGTGAGTCAGCCCTGCAGGCCTATCATCAACAAAAATGTTTATTGTAGGCAAAATTTTGCCTCAAATATTTTAGACATGTTGCTAGGAGAGGCCGTTCCTTGGATAGGGGCATTATGTTTGGAAAAGTAGAGGGTCAGTAAAGGAGAAGATGAACTTCAATTAAGACGGATTGATACAGCATCTGCAGCAATGTACTCAGATGTGTCAAAGATGATAAGGAAGGTTTAGGACAGGACAGAGTTCACATCTAATGTTTATAACGTCTCTATGAGTTATACTCAGCAACACTTAACAATAGCAACAATAATAACAATAATAATAAACAATAACATGAGGCAAGTATATTTCTGAGCAGGTTATTTATTATTAGGTAACAGATGCAAAAGCTATTATCCCTAGGAGCGGTACTTGGTACAAGATGAGGAAGCTCTTATTTGAGAAGAAGTAGTGACTATAACTATATATAAGATCTTGGAAGCTCTGGTGGGCTAGGGAATAGGGAGTTGTATTGTCAACCCAAAAGCAGGAGATATTATAACACTGTTATTTATCAGGATTGCAGATACGTTCAATTCAAACTTAAAATAACTTCCCTTATACCTGTCATAGATTGAAATGTGTCCCCACAAAATACATGTATATGAGGATATAATAAAGAAGCTATGCAATGACCCCAATAATATGAGAAACCAAATAATTGTAAAAGGAGTAAGAGTGAAATAAGATACCCCTTAATCCATCACAGTTCTCTGAGACAGAGTTCTCTAGGGTGTAGCCTATAACATCTTTTATTTCAGATGAGCTAATAGAAGCAAATGGAGTCAAGAGTTGGGCTTTATGAATTCTAGATATAAGTCCCTGATCAGACATGTCATTACCAAATATTTTTCCCCAGTCTGTGACTCCCCTTTTTACCCTGTTGGAAAAGTTTTGGGATATGCATAGGGATTTAATTCTTAGAAGGTCCCATGCATCTATTTTTATACTCTCCTTGTTTTATCCTTGTTGTAGGTTTTCAAGAATGTTTGGAAACCTGTTCAAGTGGTGGTTTAGTGGTTCTAGGGTTCTTCCAGGCTTTTTTCTAATGAAGTTTATAGTTCTTGGTTTTAGTCCTAGGTCTTTGATCCACTTCGTTGTTGTTGTTATGTGCCATCCAGTCGTTTCCGACTCATAGCGACCCTATGCACAACAGCCCTAAACCCTGCTCTATCCTGCGCCAACCGCACCGCCTCTGACACACCCATC
>NW_006399758.1:25045222-25045832 GCF_000299155.1 Elephantulus edwardii | reverse complement strand
AAAAAAAAAAAAAAAAGAGTGAGGCTCTTAGTCTCCACCAAAAATAATTTCCAGGAATGGAGTCATTTTGGACTCAGTTGCCTATACTAAGAAGCACTTTGAGTGTGAGGAAGTTTAAGGCACATGTATACCTCCACGGGATTATGAGTCTGCAGATGCTGAAGGAAACAAGGTCTTTCCTGCAGAACCAACACAGAGAAATGACCTTCCCTTAGAGCTGGCACCCTAAGTTTGAACTTTGAGCCTTTTAAACTATAGCTATTCACTTGTGGCTCAGCTGTAGCAGCACACTAGATAACTAAGACAATACCACAACTTTTTTATTTTTTATTATAGTAAGGAATTGATGCAGGATTTGAACAAATTCTTTTTATATTCATATTGCTACAAGCAAGTTCAGCACTAACAGTACAGTACCACAATTTGTACCATATTAAACTTGAATAGTCAATGAAGAAAGTGTCTTATGATTCACTATGTATTAAAAAGTAAGTATATTTTTGGGTTTGGTTGTAAGGATAGGCAAATCCTTTTTTTCCCCCTGTGAACTTTGATATTGTGTGCCACTTAGTTCGTTGTTTTATTTCACTTGAATATAATTTATATATTT
>NW_006399758.1:25038901-25040491 GCF_000299155.1 Elephantulus edwardii | reverse complement strand
GAAGGCTGCAGTCCTTGACCCTTCGCAGCAAGTGCATGAGGTCCTCCTCAGTTTCAGCAAGCAAGGTTGTGTCATCTGCATAACGGAGATTGTTGATAGATCTTCCACCAATCCTGATGCCACAAGTTGATTTTTTTGTATGGTGTGAGGTATGAGTCTTGTTTGAGTTTTCTGCATATGGTTTCCGAATTTTGCCAATACCATTTGTTAAAATGGCTGTCGTTTTCTCCACTTAACAGACTTCATGTCTTTGTCAAAAATCAGGAGACTATAGGTAGATGGACTGATTTCTGGGTTCTCAAGTCTATTCCATTGATCTATGTGTCTGTCATTGTACCAGTACCAGACTGTCTTGACCATCATGGCAGTGTAGTAGGATTTGAAATCAGGGAGAGAGATTCCTCCTACCTTGTTTATCATTTTAAGGAGTGCTTTGCTTATTCAGGGTCATTTTCCATTCCAAATTAAATTGGAGATTGCCTTTTCCATTGCATTGAAGAATGGAATTGGTATTTATATTGGATTGCATTGAATGTGTAGATTTCCTTTGGTAGGATTGTAATTTTTTTAATATTGAGTCTTCCTATCCATGAACAAAAGATATTCTTCCATTTCTTCAGGTCTCTTTTTGTTTCTTGTAGTAATGTTTTGTAATTTTCTTTGAATAAGTCTTTTGTGTTTCTAGTTAGATTTACTCCCAAGTATTTAATCTTGGGATTAGCTATTTTGATGGGTATTTTTTTTTCTTAGCTCTAGTTCTGTCAATGTAGAGAAATCCAATTTATTTTTGTATGCTGATCGTATATCCTGCCACTTTGCTGAAATCCAGTTGTAAAACGAGCACAGAATATGAACAGACACTTCACCAAAGAAGACATTCAGACAGTGAGCAAACAAATGAATAAATATCCAAAATCTCTAGCTCTAAGAGAGATGCAAACAAAAACAACTATGAGATACCATCTCACCACAGTAAGAAGAGCAAAATTCAGCAAAGCATCAAACAACAAATGCTGGTGAGGTTGTGGAGAAACTGGAACTCTTATTCACTGTTGGTGGGAGTGTAAAATGGTGCAACCACTATGGAAGGCAGTATGGCACTTTCTCAAAAAGTTGCAAATAGAAATACAATTTGACTCAGCAATACCAATGCTGGGATTATACCCTAAAGAAAGCAGAATTCCAGCTAAGCAAACATATGTACGCTCGTGATTATTGCTGCTTTGTTCACAACAGCAAAAACTTGAAACAACCGAAGTGTCCATCAACAAACGAATGGATAGAGAAGTTGTGGTATATTCAAACAACGGAATATTATGCAGCACTGAAACACAAAGAACTCATGAAATAGTATACAAAACGGGTGAACATGGAGGGCTTTACGCTAAATGAAATGTCTCAGTCACAAAAAGACAAATACTGTATAATGTCAGTTATAGATCAGGACTGATATGGGGATTTGTTGTTGTTGTTGTTATGTGCCGTCGAGTCGTTTGTGACTCAAAGCAACCCTATACACAACAGCCCTAAACCCTGCTCTATCCTGTGCCAACCACACTGCCTCTGACACACCCATCCCGATTACCCCAG
>NW_006399758.1:25023319-25035751 GCF_000299155.1 Elephantulus edwardii | reverse complement strand
TTACATTTAAATTTAGATATTATCACAAAATTTTACATTGAAAACAAAAGAATTGAGTTGCAGCATACTAATTTGTTCTTTGATCTAAGGTGGTTGGAAATCACTTCTTTTGTTGTACAATGTTGGCAGATCAAAAGCAGATTTCCATATGCTTGATATTTAATCAAACTTTTGATTGTTAATTAATACTTAAAAACTTGTGGACTCACTTTTCTTTCTTTGATGATGCATCTTCACATTTCATCAGGTCACTGTTGATACCTGACAGGGATGAAAGCAAATCTTAAAGACATGATACAAACACAAGGGCATGCTCAGTTTGAAAACATATTTTTGTTAGCTCTTTGCATGACCAAATACATCATGGATTATATTTTTATTGTTGCTTTTGAGTGCTGTTGAGTTGAGTATGACTCACAGATACTCTATAAACAACAAATTTGAACCTTGCCCTGCCCTGTGCCGTCCTCATCATCTCTGACACACTTGAGTTCACTGCTGCTGTTACTGTGTCAATTTACCACACTGAGGGTCTTCCTCTCTTTCACTGATCCTCCACTTTTCCAAGCTTAATATCTCTTTCCAAGGAATAGCCTCTCCTAGCAACATGCCTACAAAACCCAGTAGAGAGTCAGCTATGGATTGGTTCTAATTTGACAGCAAACAACAACAACAGTAACATGTCCAAAGTACGTGAGATAAAGCTTCACCATCCTTACCTCTGAGGAGCACTTTGGTGGTACTTTCTCCATGATGTATCTTTTTTTGCTGTTGTTTTTCCTTTTGGCAGCCCTTAAGATATTCAGCAATATTCTCCAACACCACAATGAAAAGGCTTGTAACCCTTATTCATTGTTCATTTCTCAGATACACAGCAGATGATTGGAAACAATACGGCTTAAAGTAGGTACACCGTGGTTTTAGATTGACGTGATTGCTTTTCAGATCTTTGGCAAGGTGTGTGACAGCAGAAGAGTGTGGCATCAGAATTGGAGGAAGGCTCATCAACAACCTGACTTATGCAGATGACACTATCTTGCTTGGTGAAAGTGAGGAAACTTGAGGTGCTTGCTACGCAGGTTCAGGGACTATTGCCATCAATATAGATTTTATCTTGAGAAGCTTATCTTTCAATCTGAATTACCTAACCATGGAATCTGACTTGACCATGTGGCTGGGTGGGAATATACAAATAAAGTGTGTTAGCCTATCCACAAGATGATTAGCTCATTCTGCATGAGCATTGGCAAGTCTCACCAATCAACAAGGGGATTGACTAGTTTTCACCTATAAATTTCAGTGATTGCAGCAACAGCTAGTCTCTCTCATGCCACCAATAAAGGAGAAGTAGGCATCAGTGGACACCCTTCAGGACTAGACATTCTTGCACCAGCTAGACTTACATCAACAGCAACCATGGCTGAAGCAGAAAACCAATATGAGATAGATTTGACTTTGGAACTATTACGATTCCCCCAACAAACAGAACCAGAGCTAAGCTAAGAGCCTTTCCTCAAGTTTCTTGGACAACTTGCAAGTGAGAGGGGTGACCAATATTTACAGTACTGAGAAGTTTGTAACACTGACCTTAAGCCATGAGGCTCAAGGCTGAGGTGCCTGCGAGTACCTTTCTAAAGCTGTCCTAACTGTATTCTGCTACTAAATTGGATTATAAACTTTCAACTTCCTCAATGTGATTCTGAGAGATCCGTGAGTTAACACATTAGATTTTGGGCCCAGTGAAGCAGTGAGATAGGTATTGAGATGAGTAGAATGAAGTGCAGGAGCATGAAGGATATATCTGCATTATGGGAACTGATTTTGTTTTATTGATGTTGTTGACAGGGATAGTTTCCCTCTGGGAAGTTGGTAAAGTTTAGACATAGCCATTCCCACATTGTCCTTGCTCTATTTATATATCTTAACATAAAAAAACAAGTCCTCACCAATGGGTAACAATGGTCACCAATGGTCAATGGGCAACATCCTAATAGAGAGAAGACAACAATTTCATCTTACTTGGATCCACAGTCAATAGTCTTGGGATCATCGGTCAGGAGATCTGGGACATATAACACTGGGAACGAGTGCAGCTTGGTAGGTAGCTGACCACTTACCTACTGTATCACTAGGGTTTCTTCTAATCTGTATAGCACTTAAAATAATGACACACATTCCTGACTTATATTGTCAGATCTCTGAATGACTAATTATGAAGTTCACAAGGTTTATTTGACATTTTAAAGACATTTTCACAGTGAATCTTAATCCTTTTCTAAAGGTTTAGTGGAATTATCCAGTAAAGTCATCAGATACAGGATTATTTTGGCATTATGGGAGATTTTTCATCACAGAGTAGATCTATTAATTTATTATAGGTGTGTTAAAACTTTTCTATTCCCTTGTTAAAACCCATCTAGTAATGTATGCATTTCATCTAGATTTTCCAGGTTTTTGCCAACAAGTTTTCATAATATTCTATTATAATTCTATTTCTTTTAGATCAATTGTAATATAAGCTCTTTCATTTATTATGTTGTTATTTGTGTCTTTTCTATTGTCAGTCCAGCTAGATTTCTTAATTGTGTGATATTTTCAAAGAATCAACTTCTGGGTTTATTAATACTCTCTCTGATTTTTCTGTTTGTAATTTTACTTACTTATGCTCTGATATTTGTTATTTTCTTCTGATAGATTTGCCTTAGTTTGCTTTTCTCTTTCTATTTTTATAACTGTTAAGTTGCTCATTTGAGATCTTTCTGCATTTATGTAGTCATTTATTGGTGTAAATGTCCTTCTAAGTAATGCCTTTCTACCTGTCAGAAGTTTTTGTTTATTATGATGACATATTCGGGAGCTCTGGTGGCCTAGTGGCAAGAAGCTGTATTGCAATCCCAGAGGTGTGTGGTTCAAATCCAACAGATGCTCCGCTGGAGGAGGGACAATCTTCTCCTGTACCAGTCAGATCCAATTTGATGGTACACACAAACAAAAATAATATAAAAAATTAAAAAGATATTCAATTGTATGATGACATATTCATTTCACCCCTAGGAATTTGTAGTTTCTCTTTTGATTTCTTCCTTGATCCCTTGGTAGGTTACCAATGTGTTACTTAATTTTCACATTTTTTTTAAAAATGTCTAACTTTATTCTTTGTCAATGAAAATACATTCTATGATTTCATTCTTATAAAATTTCCATCAAAACTTGCTTGTGACTCATGTGATCTATCCTGGAGGATGATTCATGTGTGCTGGAGGAAAAGATATATTACTTTGAAAAATTGCAAAACAAGACAGGAAAATTCATGCTGTATGCATGACTTGGCAAATGGAAAACATCTTTGTACTTGTTGCCTTACTGACTATTCCCTAGTTCCTCCCTAATGTAGTGGGGAGTCTTTCCTCCAAAATAAATATGATAGTTCTACCAAGAAATACCAATTTCTTTAGCTGGTGATTCACTGGAAATTGTCTTTTTAAAATTCTTCCCTTAGACTTATGAATTCATTGACACTCAGTGTGTGGATATTTCTTTCTGGAGGTGAATTAGGTTAACTTATTACCCACAGAAAAGTCTGAGTGCTGGGCTCTCCAAATGCATTGGGAAGCTACCTGAAAGACTTGAGATTTGAATTTGCCTAGAAGCATTTCAAAAAATCTGGCATTATTTTAAAAAAAAAAAAAAAACTCAACCAAAAAACCAACAACAACAAAAACACCAGCCAATAAAGACCCTCTCAACACAGTTATACTCTGACAGACGTGGAATCACCATGAGTCCGAATCATCTCAATAGCAAGTAATTTGACTTTGTCTTATCACAAAGCAAAAAGTTTTTAGCCTCAGATCTCTGTCCTCTCTTTTTCTAGTACGCTATGTTTTCAAAGAGATCGAGTCTATGTTCATTTTCTTCTAGTTAAAGACCTCAAAGCTCAATTGTGGAGCAGAGTAAATTTTCCATTACACAAAATGGGTAAATATGAGATGGACAGAAAGCAGTTTCCTTGTTCTACCTAGCAAGTCATTTGTCTGTTAATCATCTTCTGGAGAAGATGAGGTATTCACGCAGTATGGTGCATTTAGAATTCATAGAAATAATTTTCCAGAAATTCCCAAGGTAAAAAGAGTATATAATACAGCAACAGTGTAATACAAATCACTATACTTCAGAAAAGAAATATTGCTTCCAAGTGACATACACTTTCTAAATAAAGGATTCATTGACTACATTATGACAAAGATTCCAATATCTAGAAAATACTAGTGTCCTTTACTTGCTTAATTGGAAACAAGCTTGGGCTAATATTCATGAGAGAGTATAATGAAAAAAATTTTGAGCTGTGTGTAAAGAAATATGATTTCTAGTTGTAGACTTAATATTTGTATGTGTTTACAAATATAAACATATATTCTGTGAAAGCTGACAAAGACTGGTGTTCTGGTGTTGCTTTTATTCATTAATGCATCCTGTTGTGTTGTTGTTAAGAGCTGTCAATTTTCAACCTACATTAATCCAATGTGACAGGAAAGAATTACTCAACAGGGTTTTCTAGGTAGAAACTGTATAGAAGTAAATGAATATATTTCGGTTCTACAGAACTATTGGATGTGTTTAAATTGCTAATCTTTCAGCTGGCAGTGAGCTGCTTAACCACTGTACCAGGAGGCTCTTTCAATTTCTCTTAGGTGGCACAGTGGTTAAGTACTCAATTGCTAATAGGAAAATGTGTGATTGAAACTCACCATCAGGGGAAAAGATATAGTAATCTGCTTCCATCAGGATTTACGACATATGAAGCCTCATGGAGGCTCCATGTTCTACATGTCCTACAGAGTTACTGTGACAGGGTAGAATTGACCTGGTTGCATTGGGTTCAGTTTTCATCTTTTTTTACCAATTAAAAACAAGTACTCAATAATTACTGCATTAATACATAAAATTAAACATATCATGCTTTCCTAATCCAGAAAAACAATAACACTTTTTTTAAAATAGAGGAAACCAAATAAAGTATAATGTGTCATTATTTCTTGCTACAAGACCATCTGGAGAACATTTCTCTTTTTCACCCAATCCTTTTCTTTCCAACTATAGTATTCCAGTGCCAAATCACCACAGCAAATAAAACATTTTTAGCAGTAAACACATACACACAGCCTTCCAATTCCACTATCACCCACAATAAAATGCTACAAACATGAAATTAAAATTTCAGTAATTTCAACTGTTTGAAACAATATAACATTTCACAAATTACTTCTAAATGCTCAATTTATTATAGTTCATCATTTAATATTATATAATCTATTTAATCATTTAATACTATATTTTAGAATATAAATTTCATTTATATATTTTGAGTTCAGAACTAAGTCATTTTTATTAAGGTTCTGCAAGCTTATTTTATAAAGACTTCAATACTACTTGTTTTAGACTTTTTATTTTACAAAGTCTCTGACACAAATGTTCAACATTGCCTTTGTAGGATAAAAGCAGAGAGAAACAGCTGTAAATTAATGTATTCCGTTCCAGTAAAACTTTATTTTTATAAACAATTTGACCAATAGTATGTTGTTGTTATGTGCGGCTGAGTTGCAGTTAACTTTCACATAGCTTTTCAGAGACTGTAAATTGTGCAGGAGGAGATTGTCACTCTTTTTCCCACAGAGCTCAAACTTTATGCCTTTTGGTTGACAATGCAACCCCATATACACTAGACCATCAGAGTTACAGTTACTAAATCATGATCTAGATAGCAAACATTTTAGAAAAGTAATTTTCTAGTGATCTAAGACTACTTGTGAAAGAAAATTAATATAACTATTGTTAGGAAATCCCTAGGCCATGTAAATGGTTAATGTTCTAAGTCGCTTACTGGAAAGATGGAGGCTTACTGGGGAGTTGAGTCCATTCAGTAATGCCTCAAAAGATGGGTCTAGCAATCTACTATTGAAAAATCAGCCTGGAAACTCAATGGACATAGTTCTACTATAACATACATTAGAGGTTGCTATGAGTTGAAATAAACTGGTTGTCAGTTAATATGATTTATATCATTAAACTCACTTATTTTGGTTTTATCCCTTCACGAGGAAAGACAAAATTGTAATATTATGTTATAAAATTTTACCACACTAGTTTCAGATTCTTAAACTATAATAGGAAGATAGCTCCAGGTAGCAAAAATGAAATCCTGGCCAGGAGCACTTGGCATGGTTGTTCCTTGAAGGTTTTTCTGGCCAAACCACATCAAGCTGCCGTCACTAATCCTGCTTGTTTTTTGTATGGGAAATATAAAAACAAATCAAAGTCTCCATTTGTCACTTCTGTTATGAAATTGGCTGCAATGTAATACTTCTTCTCCTAATTCCTCAAAGCCAGGTCAAAGCTCACAAGTTAAAAGGCACAGTCCTCCAGACTGCCAGGAAGGCCCAGTACTTCAAACACTATGAGCAAGCTGAGGAGTCTCTAGGGCTTCTCTCACTTTTTTTTCTACTGGCTACAGATTTAGGGGTTTTCCAACTATCCTGAATGCCATCTGTACATTTGGGGGTTCCCAGAACCTCTCACTCAGTGGCTTACTGCCTCTCACTACTTTTTTGGGTTTGATAATCTTCTGGAACAACTCATAGAGCTCAGTACAGATTTATTATGTTATGTGCCACTGAGTCCGAATCATCCCACAAGCTGATGCTTTTCAGTAGGTTTTCAGAGGATGTAAATCACATGAGAGGAGACTGTCCATCTTTCTCCTATGGACAGATTAACTATAAAGGACATACATAAAACAGCAGAGAAGAAAGGGTGAGTCCTGAGAGGATTCCCAACACAAAGTTTCCATGTCCTAAGAGAAATGTGCTACACTTTCAGATGCACCAATATCTGTCATTCCTAAGAAGCCAAAGGACCTTTCATGATCATAGATTTTATTGGGTCTTGAATAAGAATGACAGGAGAAGAATTCATGTCACTGAGTAGTGGTGTTGGAGAATACTGAATATCCTATGATTTTCAAAAAAACACAAGCAGCTTTGTCTTGGGAAAAGTACAAGACTGAGTGCTCCTTGGAGGCAAAGATGACAAAGTTTCATCTCACATACTTTGGGAATGTTGCTAGGAGAGGCTATTCCATGGAGAGGGATATCACGCTTGGAAAGTTGGAGGGTCAACGAAAGAAAGGAAGGCCCTCAATAAGATGGATTGACACTGTGACTGCAGCAATGGACTCAAGTATGTCAGGGGTGAAGAAAGTGGCACAGGACTCATAGGGACGCTATGAGTTGTACTCAACTTGATGACACCTAACAGCAACAACATTACACAGCTGAGGTGGGCTGATTTCAGGAGGTGGTCTTTTCTGCCTGGCCTGCCTGTACTCACTTGAATTAACATATGTTCTCCTGTGGGATCTGGAAGTCTATGGGTAATAAAAATTATCTCATTTACTTAATAAGTTCTATGAGTTCATAATTACCACTCAGGAACCCAGAACAAGGGACAATCTCCTTAATAAAGCTTATTTGTATGTGACAATCTCTAAAAGAGATTCAGAACCTGGTTACATATTTAAAGAGCTCTCTCTTTTGCTAGGAAAAGTGCACAGATAACTGAAGTTCTCACAGATGCACTGCAACATTCTTCCCAAATCTTTAAAGTTACTGAATCAAAAAGTTTTGACTAATTGGGAGATGATAGTAAAAGTATATTTTGACGTTATTCTTTCATATCCACTTATAAGACATTTAGGCAGCATCTTCCTTTCTCAGGTAGTAAAAATGATACTCATGGATTGTTTGTAATCTTACCAAGGTAAGACAATGAAATAATGAGGGTAAATAAAGCTCTCATTTTTCAAATTCTTTTATTTTCAAATTCTGTTCTTTTTTCCAGTTTCACACACTTAAAGTAAATACTTTTTTCTGTAATTTCTCAAACTTGATAAATGTACAAACCCCTGATTTTTACAGTGTCTGCAGAACACATTCGATGCATGTTTGATTAAAATATAAGTGTTCTTTTCATAATCATTGTACTAATTGTACTAGTTTCACAGGTAAAAATAAACCAAACATAGACACTCAAATTTTATAACAGCTTCTAATTAGTAATAAGCCTGCCACCAAAATAATTGTTTATATTAGTTTTTTTCCCAGCAAATATTGAACTAAAAACAAACAAAAATCCCACAGAACTCATAGACACTCAGTAAGTACACTCTCCTCAAATTGGTACTTGAGAAACAACAATATTCTGTGCCACATGGAACTATCTGCACCATAAAATACTGACTTCAAATTTACTACTTAATTTCTACATTATTTTGGTCAGGGAGGCAAAAATAAACTGGTGTTGACAATGAGTTATCCATGTAAACATATTGAGATCTATTAAAATTTAATAAATTTAACACGTAATTACTGTCTTCTGGATGCCAAGCCTTGTATAGTTATAGAGATTCCATCACAAAGACAATTAAAGCACAGTTTTTCTCAGAATAAATAATCACTAAAATAATGAGGTTAACAAAAACAAAACCACCAAATGCTATTGAGTTGATTCCAACTCCTGACAAAAATCACCAATTTTAGAGTAGAGCTGTGTTCTGTGTGCTTTTCAATGGCAGTGATCATCTGGAAGTAATTCACCAAGACTTCTTTCAAGGTACTTCTAGCACCACATTTCTAAGTGCTCATAAAGGGTGAAGGGAGAACATGATGAACTTAAAGCATACAGAATTGTAAGGATACACTGTTGAGCCAAACATGACTTATACTTGACTCTCTCACAGGCTTTTAGAGGCTGTAAACCACATGAAGTGAGAGTACCCATCTTTCTCCCATGGAGCAGTGGGTGGATTTGAACCACATGCCTTTGAGTTGGTATTGCAACTTCTTGCTTGCTAGGCCACCAGAATTGTATCCTGCAGAATACATGTTGTTCTGTGCCATCAAGTCGGAACCACTCATAGCTGACCCTCCAGCAAGTTTTCAGAGGCAATAAATCACACAAAAGGAGATTGTCCATCTTCCACAAAACAGCTAGTGGATATCTTTTAACTGCATATCTTTGTGTTGGCAGCACAACTCCTTCCCACCAAGCCACCTGAGCTCCTGCACAAATGCAATAATGAATGTAAAAAAATTACACATATCCTTCTCTAAGTATCATGGGTTTAGATGTATGGAAGATGAAATTGTCACCGTTTGAGAGAACTTTCTAGAAAGCTTTAAGGCAAAGTTAGGTTCCATTAATAATATAAAATGAAGGAAACGTTCACTGGAGCAGGACATAGAGATTTTGCCAGAACCTTGATTTCTAAGAAGCATCTTGAAAGCACTCCAGGAGATAGACTCCATCTTCTGAGCCAGACATGGTTCATATTCTTGGATTTTTTGTCCAACAACTGGAGGATTGGGGTATGGAGACAAGGATTGACCTAGGACACTCAGATTTCTCCAGAGATATTATAAACAAAAACAAAGGGCCCTTGAGAGTAGCACAGGTGGTCTCAGATCATACAATGAAGATAAGCTTGTGAATGTTAGAGAAAAGTCGAGAGACTTTATAAGGAACATACACAAATTCCCAAGGATCCCAACAGCTATTGCTAATCATTATCATTCCAACTGGGTCCATGAACACAGTTTCAATACCTGAAGCTGAGTGTTCTTATTTCAAATGCAACAAACCCTTTGATTTAGGGAAAAGTGTGGGAAATCTAGTGTGTTACCCACACATTAGATGAAAGTGTGAACAAGATGTATTTAAACTTATAAAATGTCATTAAGCTGACCTTCATTGGTAGTGTATTGCCATTAATGTATTACAACTATGTTTAACAGTCGGTTCTTTTACAAATTATTTATACTTTGTCTTTTATACAGCATCTCTCCCAAATCCAAGTTATCTGCTTGACCAGGCAGAACTTGATCCTCTGTCATTGTAGTGATTTTCTACTTTTATGGTTTGGTTAAGAATATTTTGATGAATTTATCCAATATCCCTGAGTAGAATCATGTGATGAGGTGGATTAGTTAATTTGGCAAGATTGATTTCAGATTATAGGATGAAGTGTTATCCTACTGGGAGCCATATGACATCAGATACAATGAAAACCAGCAACAGTAGTGCTCAAAGGCTTTTCTGAAGCTATAATTACTCCATTGTTACTGAAAATCATGTTGTTTATCACCATTTCATGCAACTGTCTATAACAAATGAGTAATAGCATCCTACATACATATTCATAGAACCTTTCTTTTACAAATTTCAACTAAAGAAAGCATTCTTTTCATTCCCCATCAAAACAAAAAGAAGGGGAAAGACAAGATAATTATAATAATCATAACAACAATAGTTTTCGAAATTCTTTTTTGTTTTGGTAGATCCAAAACAGATTCAAAATTCTTTATTTTGTTCCCTCAACAAATATTTTTGAGTACTTATTGTGCACATTGCAGGGTATTAAGCTTTGTTGGGGAACAAGGCTATGTTTTCAGAATTTCCATTATTTCTTTTCTAATTGTATTCCATCTGATTCATGGCGATCACATGTTAGTTAGAATAAAATTGTGCTCCATAGTTTCTAAACACTAATTTTCTGGCTTTAAAATTTCTGTGCCTTTTTTCTGAGGTGTCCCTGGTAAGCTTGGATACCAATATTTGAATTAACAGTGAAAGCAACAGTTATATAAACCAAACAGAGATTCATTTTTCAACTTGATCAAGGAAAATGTTCCACTTAAGTATATCTCAAAATTATTCTGTCATCTTACCAGTGTTGATTTTATAGCTAAGAGGCTTGATCGTGGATCTAGCCATGAGTGATTGAGTCATATTACACAGACATAGTAATTAGTTTACCTCTGCAACCATCCAAGGAGAAGAGGGAGATGTATATGAGTAGAAATTGGGGGGATTGTCTGCAAATTTGGATTTCTGACCACTGGGAAGTGATGACCAAAAAGCTAGAGCACATAAAATTGGACCAGAAAAGTTCAAGACAGAGTGAAATGATGAGTCCATTACAAAATGATAGATACTACGTAATTCTAATGACAGGAAATATGTAGAATAGTCAAGATTGTGGGGCAAATATTGTGAGCCATTCAGATCCAAATTATTACTGGTTACCAGGAGCAGACAGGAAGGAGAAAGGAAGAGCTTAAGATACTCTGAGATCCTAGTTAAGATGATGAAAACATTTGGAAATGAGTAGTGATTAGAGCTTCACAAAAAGATGAGTACAATATTGCTGAATTATACTTATGAAAAATTGCCTGATGAAAGTTTTTGTGTATATATTTGCCAAAATAAAAACCAAAGACAACCAAAAAAATCTTTCAGAAAAAGAATGAGAGGACGTATATCTATTTCTGGGGCAATCTTTTTTTTAAAAAAAAAAAACAACCAACAACATTTTACTGTGGTTAAAATAAAATACACACCATCTCAAAAAATTCTCTATTATTCAGTGACAGTGATACATTTATTAGGTTGTAGAAACATTATTGTTACCCTTTTCCAAATAATTCTATAACCATCACATATAAACTTAATAAGTTTTTATGGTATCTCAGTGCTCAAGTAAAAAATTGGATTAAAAATGAATAGAGCAGAAAAAATTACACATAGCCTCCACTTAAAAAAATTTTTTTTCAAAACTATCTTCACACAAAAATATTGTAGTTGAACTACTCTGAAAACATAGCTTATATTTAAATTTATATACTATTTATTATGATGACAACTAAAGTGTATATGATACAGGCCATCATCTTTCTAGTCATTTGCTATGCATCTGAGAGCTATACAATGAATAGGGGTGACAGTAGAAGAATTGATGCCTTCGAGTTGTGGTATTGGAGAAGAATACTGAACATCCCATGGATGACGAAGAGAACATACAGATATGTCCTGGTGAGGCTGTAGCTGGAATGCTCTTGGAGGTAAGGATGATGAGACTTTACCTCTCTTACTTTGGTCATGTTGCTAGGAGTGGCTATTCCTTGGAGATGGTCTTGATGCTAGGAAGGCTGGAGGGATGGTGAAGAAGAAGACCCTCAACCAGGTAGATTGACATGACATGGTGACTGCTGCCGTGGGCTCTAGTGTGTCAGGAAAGGTGAAGATGGCATAGAATGGGAAGGAGTTCCAATCTTTTGTTCACAGAATTGCTAAGAGCCGTATTCAACTTGACAGCACCTAACAACAACAAAAATTATGAATGTATACAGCACAATCAATTTCAGATATTTATCTATTCCAACTTAGTGAGATCATCTTTTCACTGTGAATTCTTTGACCTACAAAATTTAATATACATACATACGATCATTATAAAGCAAATCATTTTCTCTTCAGTGTTGAACTTATAAACAGAATGTGAGATGTGGATTACAAGGAAAAAAACTCCAGGTACTTACA
>NW_006399758.1:25019914-25021979 GCF_000299155.1 Elephantulus edwardii | reverse complement strand
AAAGGAGATTAATCAGAACTGGCTTTGACAAGCACTGTGGCAACTGGACAATTAAAACAGACATTCGGAGGGCGGGGGAAGAAGAACAAACTGGGGAAGAGGGTAGAGAGAATGGTACAGCAATGAAGGAATGAAAACCCAAAATCCCTGTAAATGTTCATTAATACTAATAAAATTTAATAATAAAATATGTGCACAGAATTCTAGAAACAAAGAATAAAATTATGTTGTCAGAGCAAACAGCTTATCTAAATGAAAACTCAGGCTGCATAAAATGATAGGTAAATACATGTTCTGATATTGCACATGTGAAATCTTCAATTTTGAACAGTCTTAAAATATCTGTAATTTTAAGGCAAATAGTAGGCATTTTTCACCCAGTTTGTATCACCTGATTCTCTTATGGTCAAAACACCATTATAACACTCCTTGTTATAATGTTGTTATTGTTAAGTGCTGGTGAGAGAATACACTCATAGTAACTGTGAACGGAAGATCTGAATCCTGTTCTCTGCAACGCCATCCTTACACTTCTTGACACACAAGAACCCACTGCGGCAGTCACCATGTCAATCCACCTGATTGAGGGTCTCTCCTTCACCAACCCTCCACCCTTCCCAGCATCAAGTCCCTCTCCAAGGAATAGCCCTCCTAGAAACATGTACAAAATATGTGAGATAAATGTTAAAAAAAACACACACACAGTACTCTGGGTAAGTTAAGAGCCATTGTCTGTTTTCTTGAGAAATGTAAATATCTTTCTTCAATTTTTATTAGATATGAACTTTATTTTCTTTAATTATTGCTGTTTCTGAAAACTCCCTGGAAGATCAGCTATGGGTTGGTTTCAACTTGATAATCCAAAGACACCATTCTTTTTCGGTCATCTTTATTCAGCTTTGCATGAGGTGACTGAAAATAACATTGGTTGGATCAGGAGCACTGGAGTCCTCAAAGTAACATTTTATTTTATTTGCTTGTTTTCCTCCCCTTTAAAATTGTGATTTTAATTGTTGAACACTTTCCTCTTTCCCTCTCCCTTCTCTTTGGATTGGCAACATAATTTCTTATCACTAAGCCCCCAGAGCTCCCTCTGGGTTATGGCGTTGGTAAATAATAGACCATGGATTCATAAAGGGAAGTCAGAGAAGCTGGCTCCTCAGAAGCAAAGTTGATGAAACTTCCTATCATAGACTTTGGCAATGACATTAGGAGTGACTGGTTCCTAGAAAAGGAAGGGCATCAAGCTTGGTAATATACAGTATCAGTGGAAAAAAAGAACAACCATTAATGAGGTTGATTAACTCTGTGATTCCAAGCAAATGCTCAGACATATCAATGACTGATTGTACAGAGCTAGATAGCTTCAGTCTGTTGTACAAAGTGTTGATGACCTAGAACTGATTTGACTGCATCTAGCAGCAAGAAGGAAGTGGTATGATTCTTAAATTGGAAGCATATAAATTCAATTTTTGGAAGGTGAAAATGCCACATTACATCTGTCAAATGAAATATCTAGCTCCATCTCACATACTATGAACACATGGTCATAAGGGATCAGTCCTTGGAGAAGTACATCATGCTTATAAAGGTGGAGGGTCAGTACAGGATAGGAAGACCCCAGATGAGCATGGTAACTGGTGCAGTGAGATTAGGTGTGTTAGCCAGTGTGACTGGCTCAATATAGGGCATGGTTTAGAGCAATTGTACATAGGGTCACTAAGTGTCACAGGTGACTTGACAGCACATAACAACAACATCATGTAGAAAAATTGAAAAGTCAGTCAAATAAGGATGGCCAGATTATCCAGAACAGTATAAAGATCATAATAAAGAATTGTTTTATATTAAAAAAATACTTTTTTTAACCAAATAAACATGATTTTTGGTTAAAAAAGTGTTGTTTCAAGGGTTGTTTATGTAAAGCAATTTGTTTAATGTAATATGTTGTTGTTGTTGTTATGTGTCATCGAGTCGCTTGCGACTCATAGCGACCCTATGTACAACAGCCCTAAACTCCGCTCTGTCCTGTGCCAATCGCACTGTCTCTGACACTCCCATCCCA
>NW_006399758.1:25017264-25019074 GCF_000299155.1 Elephantulus edwardii | reverse complement strand
ATAAGTTTCGCATTAGAACGATCAAGTGTTCTGGGATTCCCATTCTTCTCAGAGTCAGCCGTAGTTTGTTATGATCTACACAGTCAAATGCCTTTGCATAGTCAATGAAACACAGACAGACATTATGCTAAAAATACAAAGAAAAATATACTATTCTCAAAAAATATGAAGAAAATAAATGCTGAATTAAAATAACAGTAAATAATGCAAATGTCCCTATATATTCCATGAGAGCTCTGATGGGTTAGTGGTAAGGAGTTGCATTGTCAAAGCAAAGACATGAAGTGTGAATCCACCAGCTGCTCCATGGCAGAAAAATGAACAGTCTTCTACTGTGCAATTAAATGACCTCTGAAAACACACGGAAGGATCAACTATGAATCGGCTCTGCCTTTTAGGTACATAACAAACAACAATATAAATTCCATACTAACATTGTTCAGTCTCTATTTCCAACATTATTTACACACCCACTGAAGCCATAATTTTTCACTTCTTCCACTGATTTCATCAAATAATATCCAAATAGTCAAATGACTCAGGACGAACAGTATCCAGTAGAATTCAGAAGAGATTGATTGCCTGTAAGTAATTATATCAGCAATAATTTAAAGTTTTATTGAAATATGACTCACATATAATAAAATGTACCATTTACAGTTGTGATGCAGTAAATTATTGATGAATATCACCAGAAAGAGAGGGCTGCCTTCAATATGGTTGAAAAGAGACTGTCCTTGAAATGTATCTTGAATCATTCTCAAATCTGAATTTTATCGTTACTTTATTAACAAATATTATAATTGTAAAAGTTGTCTGTGAGTTCTATGTTGCCATTGCAATGAATTCTCAAATCCAGTAGAGAAGAAGTTAGTACTATAGAAAAATAATTGGTGTTAGAATTAGTAGAAGAAGGTTTGGATTGAAGTTGTGAGACAAGGCATGTCTATATTCCTAAGAATTGGACTACTGATTTTGTTGATGGGAAATCTTCCACTTGTGAAGTTAATAACAGTTATATGTTTTTACAATAGTGAACATTTCAATTTAGTGTATTCACAGAGTTGTGCAATTGACTTAGTTGTCTAGTGCTGCTAAAATAGAAATAACACAGGTAGGAAATATTTACAAACCAAACAGGAATTTATTATCTCAATTTAGGAAGCTAGAAATATACAGGATTCTTTTTCTAGAAGAAAGTCTTCTCTCTGTGTTGGCTTTTTTGTCTCTTTAACTTGTTTCCCAGTCCTTTGGAGTTTTCCAAGTAGCTCAATGTCAATATTCCCCATTTCTGTTATGCTTTCTTATATAATCTCAAGTCCCGCTATTTACTGTGGTCTGAGTGAAAGTTTTAGGAGTAAATTATTTTTCTATTCAACAATTCATACACATTTTCTTTTATGACATGTGACTAAAGGTCATAGTCTCTGGTGTTCTAATAGTCTCTAGTAGAACTATTAAGCCTGGGCATTTTTTATCTTTTAGAGCTTATTCCTCACATATTTTTATTCCTCTATCCAGGACTCTCTACTGTGATCTCTTTTAGCTATACTTATGGGTGTGATTATAGCATATGATAATATGAATATGAAAATATTATCTGCCAGACCTATGTATGGTCATGCGTGTTGTTCTTTTCACCTACTCATATCTGTTCTTCTAATCTCTTCCTCTTTCTTCCTTTCTATAGTTAGATACATAGACAGATACAGATAAGAAGGAAATAGCAAAAAATAAGGCCCCAGGAATAGATGGTATACCCATTGAAGTATTTCAGATAACAGATGTTGCCCTGGATGTGCTCACCAAG
>NW_006399758.1:25012869-25016004 GCF_000299155.1 Elephantulus edwardii | reverse complement strand
GGTGCGGTTGGCGCAGGATAGAGCAGGGTTTAGGGCTGTTGTGCATAGGGTCGCTATGAGTCGGAAATGACTCGACGGCACATAACAACATAATGCAGATAACACAGGTGTGTGTTTGTAATAATATTTACTTTTTGGAACGTATTTTCTTTGTGCACGTCCCTTTATCTTTCCTTTTCTTAGTAATATGATAATTTCCCCCTTACTATTATTATTGTTGTTTTTTTCTACATACATCATAGCCCATCCAAGTCAAGTTTCTGACCCAGAGGCCATGTGTCTCCAATAGTTTCAATACAACAATGGTTTCACAGAAGATAGATGGGCAATGTCTTCCTGTTAAGATTCACAGCTTTAAAAACAAGTGGTCACTATGAAAACCATGTAAATAGCAGTGAGTGTATTCTTTATATACTGATTTCCCCCTTTTCCTTTCCCTTCCATTCCTGCTAACCATCAGAGAATGTTTTTTCTGTGTGCAAAGCTTTTTAAAGTCTGGGGGTTTTTCTAATAATTGATATACAGTAGTTGTCCTCTTGTGATTGATTACTTCACCTAGTAAGAAGTCTTCCAGATTCATCCATGTTATCCAGTATTTCATGAATTATTCATTATCCTTTAATGTTATGATGTGTACGTGCCATAATGCTGAGAAAATTATTGAAGAAACTAGAATCTATGAAGAAAAATGTGGCATCAATATTGGAGGAAGGCTCATCAATAACCTGTGTTATACAGATGACAGAAACTTGCTAAATGAAAATGAGGAGGTCTTGAAGCACTTGTTATAGAAGATCAAAGAAGACAGCCTTCAGTATGGATTGCATTTCAACATCAGGAAGTTTTATGCATTATAAACTATTCTTACAAATAGAATCCTATAACATTATCTACATAATAATAATATGTATGTACTCTCTTATGAATTATTTCCTTTCCTTGTTATAAAATTTTTAAAGCTCACAAGTATCATAACATTGTTTTATTCTTTTTTATTATCAAATACTGTTTTACGGCATAGATACACATCAAGAAAACTAAAATTTCCCAATTATTTACATCCTCTCCAGTTTTTCTCTTGGAGAAAGTGCAGCCAGAATATCCCTTGGAGGCAATAGTGATAAAGGTTGCTTCTCACATATTTCAGGTATGTAGATAAAAAAGGCTATTCCTTGGAGAAGGACATCATTCTTCAAAAAGTGGATGGTCAGAGGAAGAGAAGATCTTTGACCAGGGGGTGGATTGCCGACATAGTGACTGCTGCGATGGGCTCTAATGTGTCAGGAAATGAGAGGATGGCCTAGGTTAGAGCAGGGTTCATATCTGTTGTTCATATTGTTCTCATGCTCACCTCGAGGGCACCTAACAACAATAGGATGCCATAATTTATTTATCCAATCACCTGATGATAGGCAATTGTATTGTTTCCATCTGTTTGCTATTGTAGATAATGTTGTAATTAACATAGTATGAATATATCTATTTGTATTGAGCTTAATCTCATTTTATAACTCAACTTGAGACATTGACTCAAGATATACCCTACACTGATTTTACCTCATTAATATAGCAAAGATAACCCATTCCCCAAAAGAATTATAACCAAAAGTATGGAGTTTAGGATTTATAGCATGTATTTTCAAGGTACATAATTTATGAATGATAATGATTATTACCACATTCTAAATGACAACTCAGAAACTCCTCATAACCATTAGCAATAATTCTCCAACCAAAATTCTCCCTACACTAAGAAAAACCCCACTTTCTGTGTCTATGGTTTTATATATCATAAACAATTCTTACAAATAGAATCGTATAACATATATGTAGTCTCTTATGAATGATTTCCTTTCCTTGATATAACATTTTAAAAGCTCACCAATATCATAACATTGTTTTATATTTTTTATAATCAAATGACATTTTATGGCATAGATATACTATGTTTAATCAAAGATAATAATGAACTTTATTCTTCAAAAATATTATAGTGCATTAAGAAAGAGGAGGGAAAAAATTTACTTGTTATCATCTTCCAGATTTTTTTACCACATGTTGATTTGAAAACTTTAATATGATACATAGACATAATATGTGTCTTACACATTCTTAATTAGAACTAGGTTTTAGCTGGAACAAAAACATAACATTCTACCGATACTATTAAGTTTAATTTAAGGAAATCATAAGTAATATATTACCTTGAAATAAGAAAATTAATAAAGAATACTAAACCACATGAGCTGTTGAGATATATAAATAAATAATATCCTATATCTTAACTATATCAGGATTATGGCTACTTTATTTCATATATCATATTATAGTATGTGTATTTCCTAAGTACAACAGACTAGCAGAATTCCCAGTGTACCATACAAAAATCCTTAAGATTTTCAGTCTTTCTAACTCTTCATAAGGCTCCCTTTTAAGAGTTATGAGAAAACCATGGTCAAGCTGTTACCATTATGTTCCATTTGAATCATTTATAACTCATAGTGACTTTGTACAACAGCCCTGAAGCCTGCTTTATCTTGAGCCAGCTTCATTGTTTCTGACACACCTACATCCATTACCCTAGTCACTGAGTCAATCCGTCTCATCTAGGTTCTTCCTTTCTTGCCCTATCCCTCCACCATTCTAAGCATAATGTCCCTCTCCAAGGTAAAATCAATTTTACTTAACTTGATTGTGGTTGTTAGGGGTAATCCAGTTGATCCTCACTCAAAGAGATTCAATGTTACAGAGTGGAGCTACCTCATAGGGTTTTCTAGGTTACAATTTTTATATATGTAGATCTCCAGATCCTTCTTCCATGAAACAATAGAATGTGAACTATTTCTTTTAATTAACACTTTTAGTCAAGCACTTGAACATTACACCCTTTACTTGTTAATTATTTGTTTTAAAACATTATTTCATACAGTATTTGTTCTTCTGTGACTAATTTCTTTAACTGAGCATCGTGTCTTCCAGCTTTATACATATTGTAGCATGTATCAAGACTTTTTTTTCTTTTTACAACCTGAGAAATAGTCCACTGTCTCTGTATGTATCAGTTTTTGTCATTCATGCATCTGTTGAGAAGTATTTTGATTGGTTTCAGCTTTTGGCTATTTTGAATAGTGCTAT
>NW_006399758.1:25008528-25012018 GCF_000299155.1 Elephantulus edwardii | reverse complement strand
AGGACCAATTAGTAGGCTCTGTGTCCAGGAGAAAATGAATATACTTACCAGTAATGTTAATGCTCATCCACGGCTCTTCTGGGAGGATATAAATCATTGAAGCAAGTAGGGGAGTTTCTTAATCTGTGCTTTCAAGAATTTTGGGTATATGCCCAGAAATACAATTTCTAGACCACATGATATTTCTATTTTTCAGTTTTTAGGAACTACCAAAAGTTTTCTACAGTAGCTGTACTTTTTATTTTTTTGCATTCATCCTAGCAATAAGTAAGGTTTGCCATTTCCCGTCATTCTCACCAACAAGTATTTTGTTTTATTTTTCTCTTAGTCATTCTCATGAGAGCCAATGAGATCTAACTTGTTGGGGTTTTGATTTGCATTTCTCTGATGACTAACCACATTGAACATTTGTATTTGTGTGCAGTGCAAGACATGGATCCTACTTATTTGTCTACATGTAGAAAGCCAGTTTTCCCTACACAATTTATTGAACATACTGTTAATTTTTTTATCATATAGACTCAGTCTTATAAAAAATTTATGGCACATTGGATTAAGCTGCTAACTAAAATGTCAATGGTTTGAATAAAAATTACTCTTATAAAGATTTACAACCTTAAAAACCCATAAAAGGGCAGTTCTACTTTGTTGTACAGAGTTAAAATCAACTCAAGAGTAGTGAATTTAGATTTTGGATTTGGTATGTGTTTAAGGGCTGGAATCCAGGTGCTGAGTATTCTGAAGCAGCCTGGCTCTACAGAGGTTTGATCTCTGATTCTGGTGAGATTTTGGGTGCAATGTTTACTGACCATTGGCTATGAGTCAATTGATTGTATTCGGCCTCCTGTTTTAAAACTCATTTGGTCACTAGTCTGGGACTAAAACCCAGGTGCTGAGCATTCTGCAGGAGCCTGACTCTCCCAAGGTTTGATCTCCGGTTCTGGTGAGAATCTGGGTACAATGTTCATGTTAATAGAAAGTGAGACTACCAAGCCAAAGCTGGGTGATTTTAATCTGCAGTCCTCAAGCCTGGTTTTAATTGTTTTTGGTCAATAATTCTTCTATGTGGTACAGCACTGGTCTGCACATTTGCTGTATAGAGGTAACTTATGGTTGCTGTGATGCTAAATGCTGTGACACGGATATATCAAATGCAATAATGGTTACCAATGGTGGATAGTGTTTGGTGGAGCTCCCCGATTAAAACAAGCTTGGAAGCAGGAGTAGCATCCACTTTCAAAATAGTTTGCCTCTGGAAACTGTGAACTTGGAGAAACTATGAAAGTTATACAAGTGCTCAGGTCTTTCATTCATAGGGTAACTATGAGTAATTTGCTACTTGACGGCACTTAACAACAACAACAGGTGCTTAAGGGGAGATTATAGAGAAAATTAGTAGGCAAGATTCAACAAATTGAAAGGGCTAAGGTGTTCCTGACAAATGATTAAATTCTACCTGTGGATGGTAGCATCAACTTATCAAAACTTCTGGCTTGCCCTTATTGATTGTATACTCAGTGGACTTCAGAAAGACAATAGCTGATCCAGACAATCATATAAATCAATTCCTTAAAATGCATCTTTTAATATCTTCTATGTCTTCTTGAACTCTGACACAGAATATACTTCTCTGTTATTATAATTGAATAAAACATACAATAATACACATGAGACAAATTCTAGAGCTAGACTATACTGAATCTGGAATAGTGATCAAAATAAAAGCTAAAACAAAAGTGAAAATATTTATTAATAATACATTTCTCATGTGCATTTTTACTAAATACACTATAGTCTAATGTGAAAACCATTTTCCAAAAGCTTTAACTGTGGAGAACTAAGTCATCCCCTGCCCCAAATCTGGCCTATTGATTTCTAAGTTATTGAATACATGAATTATTAAACATGCTTTGTTAGAAAGCCATTTCTAAGATAATCTTTCTAACACCATCCTGAGTTTTGATGCATTTCCTGTCTGGCGATTTCAAAAAAGGCTTTTATCTGCTCAGTAAGAGAGAACTATGGAGTCAACTCCTTGATATTGTCAGGATCTCAACAAACCACTGTAAGTCTCCTGAGACTTTTCACTTTTAGAAATGAGCTTTTAAAGGCTTATGGAATATTTCTTGTGGTTTTTTAAAAGGATCTTTTATTATTGTGATTTAGTTGTTATTGGCCCTGTTGATGAATGTCAAAATGCACTCTTCTGTATTTCTTTTAAAATAGTACTGGTAAAATGCTGACTTGTTCTGAAGACATTGCATTGTCTTATCTCACATGTGAAGCAGTTGGATTCTGGAGTATAGGTTCTCTCGTTTTTTATTGAAAATTTGGGTGTAAATTGTTTTTTGTTTTTTTTATTTTGTTCACAATCATGTGTAAGCTGATTGGTTTACTGGATTTAGGTAACAATCGGCTGTGGACTGGAAGCCTCTTGTTTAAGTCAATCAGGACCTGGTGGGTAGCCTTTGTATTTAAAAGTCATTTGGGCCCTGGCTGGCCTCATAGAGGCTCATGCGTGAAGCAATTGGATTCTTGAGGGTATGTTCTCCTGTTTCACTTGAAAGTCAGGTGTAAACCATTTGGTTGTTTTTATTTCACTCATAATAGTGTATGAACTGATTGAATTTACTGGCTATAGCTAACAATCAGCTGAGCACTGGAAGCCTCTTGTTTAAGTTAATCAGGACCTGATGGGTGGGCCTTTGTATTTAAAAGTAAATTGTGTTTGGGAAGAACATTCTTCTAAGTGATATAGTACTGGTCTGTTAGTTTGTTTTACTGAGGTAACCTGGGGTTGCTATGATGCTGAATGCTATGCCACTGGTGTGCCAAATGCCATATGATTACCCATGGTGGACAGTGTTTGGTGAAGATCCTACATTAAGACAGGTTAGGAAGCATGATTGGCATCCACTTCCTAAACAACATGCCTTTGGAAGCTTTATGAACATTAGAGAAACAATGAGACTTATAGAACAGGGTCCAGATCTTTTGGTCATAGGATCACTGTAAGTCATACTCAACGTGATGGTACTTAACAACAATAACAATTCTCACAATAGTGTTTGAAGATAAAACATACATACACACACTCAAGTTGTATTCAAATTGATACTGGCTAAATAAAGTCCAACTGCTCTGAGCTAGAGTCTCAGGCAAGACCCAACCAGCTTTTAAATACAAAGGCCGACCCACCAGATTCCGATTGCTTAAAAGAGGCTTCCAGCGCACAGCTGATTGTTAATGAAATCAGAAACAACCAGTCAGTTTACATGTGATTTTTAACAAAATGAAAAAAGTCTAATCAGTTTACACCCAGATTGCAAGTAAATAAAAAATGACTTACCGTCCAGAATCCAACTGCTTCAAGCTGGAGACTCACCCTCAGGCAGGACCCAACTGACTTTTAAATAAAAAGGCCTATCTCTGTTTAAACAGTTTTCTCCCTCCTCTGTTTCAGTGCAGTATACATTATTGAACCCATCTT
>NW_006399758.1:24995153-24997922 GCF_000299155.1 Elephantulus edwardii | reverse complement strand
TTCCGGGTCTGGCGGCGGCGTTCCCCCGGTCTGGCGGGCGGCAGTGTGCGTTCCCCCCGGCGGGCAGCGGGGTGCGTTCCCCCGGCTGGCAGCGGCGTTCCCGGTCTGGCGGCGGTGTTCCCCCGGCTGGCAGCCTCGCCCTCGCGCTGCATTGCCCCTATTGTGTACCATTGAATCGGAAATGACCTATAGCTGACCCTCCAGTGGGTTTTCAGAGGCAGTTAGTCATACAAGAGTAGATTGCCCATTCTTCTCCCACAGAACAGCTCATGCATTTGAATCATGTGCCTTCAGGAGTGTAGCTCAGCTTCTTGCAACTAGGCCATCAGAGCTCTGATAGCCTAGTGGATAGAGAGTTGCACTGTTAACCAAAAATCAGGCAGTTCGAATCCATCAGCTGTTTCATGAGAGAAAACTAAGCTATCTCTCCCATACTATTGCAAGCTCTGAAAACTCTCTAGAGGGAAATGTGTGAACTGGTTCCAACCTGATGGTCATGGGCTGAGTTCAATGCCATAGGAATTGGAATTAGAACCCATATGTCCAGCAATGGAGGCCCGTGTAGTCCAGAAAAATATAGGGTCATTGTTGTTTTTTTCTCTAATCATAAGGTGTATTAAGGCAAACAGTTAAAGACAACTGTTAGCCAAAAAGTTGATGGTTTAAATCCATCAGGAGGATCCTTGAAAGAAAGACAAGCTTGATAATCTGCTTCTGAAAAGTCACAGCCTTGAAAACTGTTATGTAGTTCTACTTTGCATGCTTAGTGTCGTGGTGAGTGTGGGATTACTCCATAGCGATTAATATTAATGAATGGGAAGTTGGGCTCTCCAGTCTGGAGAATGAGGGACTTCCCTCCCACCAGGTGTCAGGTTGTCCAGGTAATTTAGAGCTTGATCCAAATAAAACTGTCAGATATATCTGCTCATTGGATCACATTCACGTAATATGTATTTTCTATTTCATCTCTCTGCCTCCTCGCCAGATATAAAGTTCTTTTGATAGTACCAGGTGTAAAAGATTAATTCTAATCAGTTTTTATAATAAAATTAACTTTAAAAAATGTTCTTTACATTTGCTTTATAAATGAAAATATTACAGTTCTTTAAAGAAATAGCAAAGTCACATATCTTCATACAAAGTCACTCATTGACTCACTGCTATGGAATCCAAGCCAACTCATAGTTGACCTTCCATTAGGTTTCTGAGACTGTAAATCGCATGGCGTGAGATTGCCTATTTTTCTCCTGGGGACCACACTTGTAGATTCAAACCATCGGACAGGCATGGGCTTTGAGTTAGCAACCAACTCCCAACAGACCGTGGCACTAGAGCTGCCTACGTCAGGGAGGTTGTTGCTTGTGCTCTGTGCCATCAAGGTGACTAAGGCTCATAGCAGCCCTGTGAACAATGGCTCTGAAGTTGCCATATCATGAGCCAAGCTTACCATCTCCAAAACACCTGACTCTATTGCCACAGTCACTGTGTCAATCAATCCATCTCATCAAGGGTCTTCTTGTTCTCTTACCCTTCCAAGTATGATGTCCTGCTCCAAAGACTTGTCCCTTCTCGCAACATATCCAAAGTATGTGAAATGGAGTTTCACTATCATTACTCCCAAGAATCAACTTGGTTTCACTTTCTCCAGGACAGGCAATTTGTTCTCTTGGCAGTTTAGTATTCTTCTCCAGCACCACTACTTAAAGGCATTGATTCTTCTTTCATCCATAGTCATTGCCCAACTTTCTGATTCATAGAAAGCAATGGAGAAGACCATGGCTTGAATGAGGCATTTTTAGACTGAAATCATTGCTCTTTGGCACTCTGGAGAGGACCTTGATAGCACATTTTCCCAATACATCTCATCTTTTTATTTTTTCACCTCTGATGTCAAAGGTGTTGATTGTGAATCTAAGTAAAATGAAATCATTAACAACTTCTATCCTTTCTCCATCTTTCATGCTGCCTATTGGCCCAGTGATGAGGAGAAACTGGGCTTAAACTATAATGCAAGGGCTTCTATTTCAACGTCAGATGTTCTTAGCTTCCCTTACTGCAAGGTAGAATACAATATATTTTGTGACTTTCAAGGTAAATTCCATTTCCTCCTTTTCATTTAATCATAAAAAAGAAATAGATTTGCATATTTCTTTTTAAAATATTTCATTTTGTGTTAGCAAATGTCCATGATCAGTGCTATTTAATTTGCTACTTGAAAATTATCTCTTGCTAAAACTTCATTTACTCTGACAAACAAGAAGTCAAACCAATGTTAGTCCTATGTAAACAAAGTTATACACAAAGAGAGCATTCACTTTTCATCTACTTGTCTTGAGTTTGTGCTGATAGTATCAAAGGAAAAAGACATCAAGAAAATTACAAAACAAGTGGCTGTCATTACTGATTTCAATATAAATTAGTCCTGACTAGAATTTGTATGCATCATAACACATACTTATTTGCCGAGAAATATTTAGTATGTGTCATATTTTTGTTATCATAAAAATATAGTTAATACTATATTTTGTCAACTCAATATTTTTCACATATAATATCAGGGAAATTAGTTACAACACTCGTTAGGTGGTACAAGCTTTACCTATATCCTTGGCCACACTTTCTAACCTGTTGTTGTTTGTTGTTATGTGCCGTCGAGTCGCCTGCGACTCATAGTGACCCTATGTACAACAGCCCTAAACTCCACTCTGTTCTGTGCCAATCGCACTGTCTCTGACACTCCCATCCCAATTATCCCAGTCACTGAATCAA
>NW_006399758.1:24992200-24995053 GCF_000299155.1 Elephantulus edwardii | reverse complement strand
AATGGCAAAGGACACACTGACAAAGGAGATTAATCAGAACTGGCTTTGACAAGCACTGTGGCAATTGGACAATTAAAACAGACATGGCGGGGGGAAGAAGAATGAACTGGGGAGGAGGGTAGAGAAAACAGTGCAACAATGAATGAATGAGAACCCAAAATCTCTGTAAATGTTCATTAAAACTAATAAAATTTAATAGTAATTTAAAAAATACAAAGGCCTGCCCATTAAGTCCTGATTGCTTAAAGAAGGGGCTCCCTGGGACCACATAGAGGCCTCCCGCTGGAAAGGAAGCCGCAGCTCGAAAGGAAGCTGGATGGCCATGGCCACTGTGGGCAGGCTGGACGCTTCCTTGCTGCCAGGTTTTCCTCTTAGAGCTGGACGAGGTGGCGCCCACGTCCCAGCTGCCACAGTGTCTAGTTGGTTGCCGAGGCCATGGTCAGGAGCAAGGGATATAGCTGCATCCAGATCTCATTATGCATCAGAAAAATGAAAAAGCAGAGGAAAATTCTATGGAGGAAAGGAATCCACTTAGCCTTTTCTGAGAAGTGGAATACTGGGTTTGGAGGCTTTAAGAAATTCTACTTTCGTCAACATTTGTGCATTCTAAAAACTAAGTTGGGAAGGGCAATTGTTTGGAACAGACACTTGAGGTATTTCCAGTCCCAAAAGGAGGCCCTTCAGATCCAGAAAACACGGATCCAGGATGAATCCCTTTATGCTAAGACCAAATCAAATGTGGCTGCTCAAAATGTTAGCAGTTGTCCCTCTAAAGTGGTAAAGCAGAATATTCTTAGCTCTAAGTTGCTGGACCACCCTTACTGTAGAAGTCCACTAGGGGCTCGCATGTTGTGTACTGGACAAAAATTAGAAAATCACGTGGGAGGTGGGAAGAACAGTCAAAACGCATCTCCAGTGGATGATCAACAGCTGTCAGTTGGCCTCTCTGGTATGCACTCTAACTTTGTTCTCCTCCACCGTCAGACCACATTTGGCCTTGTCTTCCACACATGGATTTCCCTTAAACACTTAGATATTCTTCTTAAAGCTTTATATATTACCGTATTTTGTAGATGTTCCATAACCTGTTTATCTAATCCTTTATTTATCTACACTTGCGTTGCTTCTCAATTTTTCCTTCTATAAACAGTGGTACAGTGAAAAAAAAAATAAAAAAGAAGAGGCTTTCAGCCCACAGCTAATTGTTAATGAAATCAGAAACAGCCATTCAGCTTACACTTGATTGTTAACAAAATAAAAAAATACTCAAACCATTTATACTCAGCTTTCAAGTAAATAAAAAAACACTGGCCTTCCAGAATGTAACTGCTCCAAGCAAGATTCAGCCTTGACTATGCAGTCAGGAAATAAGGAGACACATTGCACTGAGTAAATCTGCAGCTGGAGACCTCCCCCAATTATTGAAGAGTAATGACGTGAGTTTGAGGATTAAGGTGTGTCTGATTTAGGCCACTGAATTTCCCATGGATGGCCAGGAGAACAAATGGATACATCTTGGAGAGGATGCAGCAGGAGTGCTCTTTGGAGGCAAGAAGGATAAGGCTTTGTCTCACATACTTTGGGCATGTTGCTAAGAGGGAAGCTATGCCTTGGAGAAGGACATGATGATGGCAAGGGTAAAGGGTTGGTGAAGGAAAGGAAAACCCTCAACCAGGTGGATTGACATGGTGACTGCTACAATGGACTTTTGTGTGCCAGGAAGTGTGAGGATGGTGCAGGATAGAGTAGGGTTCAGATCTTTTGTTCATAAGGTCACTATGAGTCATACTTGACTCTATGGCACTAACAATAACAACAGATAAAGTCACTGAAACAATGGGTTTAAACACAAGAGAAATTATGAGGCAATGCAGAGTTTTATTCTGTTTTTCATATGAATCAAATAGCTAAGAAGCAAAGCCAGTTTGATAGCACCTAACAACAAAAACAAGTACTGTCATTGGTCTGAATTTATACATGAAGAAATTTATACACAGAACGTGGCTGGAGGTCACACAGGTAAGAGGCCCTGTTCTATCTGACTCTAGAACTCATGTTGTTGTTGTTGTACACCACATAGTTGGAAGCAATTCATTACTGACCAACCCTCCAGCAAGTTTTCAGAGGCAGTTTAATCATGTAGAGGAGACTGCCCATCTTTCTACTACAGAGCAGCTGTTAGATTTGAATTATGTGCCTTCAAGGTTACAGAAAAGGTCCTTACCACTAGGCCACCAGAGCTCCCTTATACTCTTAATAAATAGACATTTTTGTAATTAATTAAAAATAAAAAGGAAAAAAATACTACCAACAACCTAGAATTTTAATCCAGCAAAAATAACCTTTCAAAATGAGGAGTAAATTAAGACAATCTCAGATGAAAGACAAAAATTTGTTGTCATTCTGTTTCATATTGGTGTTGACATCTGTTAATTGTTTTTTCTCTTTTAAGTTGAGGTTTTTCTGATTCCTAATATAATTAGGGAATGCTGATGGCATAGTTCACAGGGAGTTGCAGTGCTGTTCCAAACACACCACCTCACTAGGGGTTTGAATCTACCAGTGGCTTTGAAGAAAAGTATGGACAATCTCCTCTCACTTGAGCGGAATCGCCTCTGAAAAGCGACTAGCAGGTCAGGTTTGAGTTGGCAATGAAAACTGATTTTTATAACATTCCAGGAGTTATATTATGAGACTCTGGATCTTGTTTAAATCTGCTAATTTCTTAATCCTCCTGCTTCAGTGTCATAGTGTTGTTATTGTGTACCATTTTTTTTCCTATAATTATATTTTATTAATTTTCATAAACATTTACAGAGATTTTGGGCTTCCACTCATTCATTGTTGCACTAT
>NW_006399758.1:24981265-24990855 GCF_000299155.1 Elephantulus edwardii | reverse complement strand
ATTTGGTTTAATTTTCCTCAGCTTTAGCTTGAATTTGCATATGAGTAGTTGGTGGTCTGTTCCACAATCAGCTCCTGGCCTAGTTTTCACAGCCGGTATTGAACAGCCGAATATTCTTATCCAATTACTTGGCATCTTTTAAAATACTATTAAGTTGTCAGGCAACAATCAAGGATCTAATTTCTGGGGAGTCAACAGTATGTGGGTAGATAGCAGGAGAGGTAGGCAAAATACACAAAGCCTCTAGATTCCGAGTGGTTAGAGCTTGACTTGTGCTGGTGAATATCATTATAAGAAGGTGTTAATAAGATTGACATTTTAAAATATTGATTCTTGTGAGAGAATTTTTCTCCAAGAGTTCAGTAGAGGAATAAGAAAACCAATCCTTTTTAAGTGTAGAGGTCAGAACCAAGGTTGTGACTTCTCTGTGTGTGCCACAGCATATAATCGGAAGGAAAGGACTAACCAAAATAATTTTCTGGATGGTATTGCTGAGAAGATTTAAGAATGTAGTGATTCACACAGTTCCTCTTCCAGAGTCACAAAATATTGGCATAACACCTTAAATTCTGCTTCCTCACGCTCATCAATCATAAATAAAATAATATACAATCTATTTTGTAATCTCCTTTGCTCTAACCTTTAATCTCACCATTATATCACATGCATTTTTAATGATTTTATCAAAAATGGCAATATATTTAGATGGATTGGATAGGTAATATACAAAATACATTTAAGCTATATTTAACAATAGACTTCGTTTACAGATATCACTAAAGTGGGAAACATCCACTCACCAAAGTGAATTGTGAAAAATCAAAATATATTCAAGTATGTTGTTTTCTAAATATCTTTCTTTGTCTCTCTTTCACACACATACACACACACACACACCCTTTCTAGATGCATGATTGTCACCTGCTTCAATACTAAATTTTGAATGTTCTAATTGGATGAAAAAAACCCAAAAACAATAAATGTAATGGGTCATGGCTAGCCTTCTAAGGGCCTATTTATTTTCCCGTGACAAGGAATCTAGTGGAAAATTTAGGTCATTTCCATAAGTCAGAAAAGTAGGTATAAAGTGCTAAGAAGAAGAGAATTTCAGAATATTAAAAAATCTGGTGAAAAATGTAAAATACTAATAACAATCTACTTTTCTGTCACTCTTCTGTTAGCGTTTATCTTTCTCTAATAGAATTCATATGGTCATTTTCTTCTAAAAAAGGATAACTTTATTTGGATATTACTAAACTTAAATTTTCACTCTTGACTTCTATAATGTTATCTTGGCCCAAAATGGATCTGAGAGTGAGTTTTGTCAATAATTTCCTATGATTAGTAATTATTTATTTAAAATAAATATTTTGCTTTATACTGGTTTACATACAAAGCTCATATGCATTGTTTCTCTCACTGAATCTTTCCAATTTCCTTTACCCATCTCTCCTTCCACCCATCAAATTGTGTGACCCTATGATTAACCACCACTACCCCTCCACATCCTCACCCCTCTATATTTTTTAATCTCATGTGGCCTTACTGTGTATGCAAACAAACTCACAAAGGCTTAAAATTATCCAGAGATTACAATGAGAACTCTTGTGTGAACGCTTGATGTTGCTGTTGTTGTTAAGTACCATCGAGTTGTAGACAACCCATAGCGACACTGTGAACAAAAGTTGTGAACACTTGTACAACTTTCATCATTTCTCCAAGTTCACAGACTTTCCTGAGGCAAGCTCTTTCAGAAGTGAATACCACTCCTGCTTCCAAGCTTGTTTTATTTGGGAAGCTCCACCAAACTCTGTCCACCATGTGTAACCATTATTGCATTTGACACATCAGTGTCACAGTGTTCAGCATCACAGCAACCATGAGTTATCTCTGTACAGCAAATTGACAGATTAGTGCTATACCATTTAGAAAAATGTTTGACCAAAAACAATTAAAACCAGGTCTGAGCGCTACAGATTAAAATCACTCACCTTTGGCTTGATAACATTACTTTCTACCCACTAGGCCAACAGAGCTCTCTCGTTGTTGTTATTGCTGTTAACTGCTGTTGAGTTGTAGACAACTCATAGCGACCCTATGAATGAAAGATCTGACTGAATACTTGTATAACTTTCATCTTCTTTCCAATTTCATAGAGTTTCTGGAGACAAGCTATATAGGAACTCTTGATAGTCACAGATTTAACATCCCACGTTATCACTCCTCACAAAAGGACTTCAAAATAATGAAATCACAGGACTTTTAGCTTCATTGATTTAAAAAAGAGTAACAAATCTGAAAGAGCTCAGTTGACTATCTAGTAGCCTCTTCATGGTTTATATAGTTCAGATGAAACACAATAAATTCTGTTTAGGTTAATCTAAAACCCAACATCATGAATTAAAGTGCTAAACATCCAATATAGAACTTTAAAACATGCCTAAAAATCCCTAGAAAATAAATTATGAAAAACTTTATATGCATATTTAAAAAAGATTGATTCCTAACTCCTCTTTTAAAGGGTTTTTCAGATTTATTCTGGACATCAAGGGGAGAAAGTTATTACAAGCTAATTGAATTGTTTAAAGCTTTGTAAAATAATACTTATTAATATTACTTCATAGGCATTGATTTATATTTAACTTGATGCTAGAAACAAATTCATAGTCAAGTAGTCTTTTCTTTTCAGATCAAATACATGTCTTAAAATATTTCACTAAATGACTTATTTTCTTACTCACAATACCACGCTTACGAAGAACTTTAGAAACTCAGAAGATATTCTCCTAATTCCCCATGGGTCCTTGCTTGTCATCAGATCCATGGCCATCAGATCTGTGTAATGAAGATAATATATCCTGGTGACATGAAGGGCTCCCTGACCTGGCAGTTGGAAGAGAGATGACTGACATATCTATACTTTAAGAGGCCAAAAGAGTTCCCTCCTTGTGGTCAAAGAAAAGGTGCTGATTTCTATCCCTTGCAGTCTGTTCTTTCAGGAAAAGAAACAACCCTATTTTTCCCTATGTATAAATAAACCAGGTACCACTCTATTACTATGGTCTCCTGGCAAAGAAAACAGTTGTTCATTGAGACAACTAGTTAAATATCCCTTACAGATATATCCTGGGGAAAATGTTGCCAGAGTGCTCCTGGGAAACAAAGATAGCAAAGCTTTATCTTTAATACTTTGGGCATGTAGCTAAGCCAGGTTGTTTCTTGATAGACAAACACTTAACACTTAAAAGGAGATTTTTTCCATCTTACTTGTACAGAGTGGCTAGTGGATTTTAACCATATACCTTTGGGTTGGTAGCACAACTTCTTATCTACTAGACCACCAGACCTCCATTCCTAGCATGTAGAAGGTAGAAAATTAACTGGGATATTACATGAAACCTGATCCTAAACCTCCAAATGAAGGATCCATTTATGAAGAGGGTGTGTGTGTGTGAGAGAGAGCGAGCATCTCAAGGATTACTCATTGTCCTTCCCACTTTCCCCCATAACGATATCTACCACTCAACTTGTTCCAGGTATATAATTTTTAGCAGCAATTACAATAATTGACTATTATAAAATTGACTAAAATATTGACTACCTGAAATCAATGCTATTTAAAAAAAATTCATTATACATTGGTTTGCATAAAAAATTTATGTACATTGTTTCATACTATCCTTCATTCACATTGTGTTTCATACAATCATCCCCATTGATTGTTTTATAAAATTAATCACATTTGAACTATGCTTACCTCGTCTTTCCAGAACCCTGCAGGATCTTTCCAATTTCTTTTACCCCCCCATCCACCCACTAAATTGTGTGACTATATGATATGATATCCCCCCACCCATCCTCACCCCTCTGCTCCCACCCTTTCACCCCTTGGATCCTCATATATTTTTTCCTAGTCATCCTTTATAATAGTTTTAGTCAGTATTTGTCCTTATGAGACTGAATTAGTTTACTCAACATAATATTCTCCAGTCTCTCCCAAGAAGGTGGTATTTTTTCTAAATCATTGCTCCTGAGTACTATGTAGTGTTCCATCATAAGAATGTACCACAATTTTTAATACATTTTACTGTGATTGGACATTTGGGTTGTTTCCATGTTCTTGTGATTGTAAATAATGCTGCTATGAACATGAGTGCACTAATTTCCATTTGTGCCTTTGTTCTATTTCCTTGGGGGAATATTCCTAGCAGTGGAATAGCTGGATCATATGGAATTTCTATGGTCAGCTTTTTGAGGAAATGCCAGACTACCTTCCAGTGTGGTTGTACCATTTAACAATCCCACCCACCATCAGTGTATGAGAGTTCCTATTTTTCCACATCCTCTCCAACGTTTATTGCTTTCTGTCCCATTAAACTTTGCCAGTGCTGCTGGGGTGAGACTCTGGTTTTGATTTGCATCTCTCTTATTGCCAGTGATTTTAAGCATTTCTTCATGTGTCTGCTGGCCATCAAAATGTCTTCCTCTTTACAAAGTATTTCTATATCTTTTGTCTATTTTGCAGTTGAGTTCTTGGTCTTTTTCTTAAGAAGGTACTGTAGTATTCTATAAACTTTTTTTATGAGATGTTTGTGAGAGATGGTATTTCCAAATGTTTTCCAAGTCAATAGGTTTCCTTTTTATCCTGTTGGAAAAAGGTTTTGATGGTATAGGGATTTAATATTTAGAAGGTTCCAGTCATCAATATTATCCTCTCTTGGTTGCGTATTTCTGATTGTATGTGTCTACTTCTTTATACTATAGGCTAGGCCTTCTCAGCATCGTCCTACTTTCTCTCTTTTAATCTTTATGGTTATGGGCTTTACCCCTATGTCTCTGATCCAACTTGGATTGATTTTTATGTATGGTGTGAGATGTGGACCTTGCTTCAGCTTTCTACAATTAGAAATCCAGTTTTGTCAGCACCATCTGTTGAAGAGATTGTCATTTCCCCATTTGATAAGTTTTGTTTCTTTTTTAAATATCAGTTGACCATAGATGGATGGATTAATTTCTGGGTTCTCTATTCTGTTCCATTGGTCATTTTACCAGTTCCATGCTGTTTTATTTACAACTGTGATGTAGTAGGTTTTGAGGCCAGGGAGTGGTATGCCTCTCATTTCATTTTTATTTTTCAGAAATGCTTTTCTTATTCAGAGTCTTTTTCCTATCAAACAAACTTGCCAATTGCCTTTCATCTCCTTGAAAAGTAAATTTGGGAGCTGTATTTGGATTGTGTTAAACATGTAGATTGTTTCTGGTAGGATTGTCATTTTCACTATATTGAATCTTCCTATCCATATTTAGGGAACATTTTTCCATTTATTTAAGCCTTTTATTGCTTCTTATAGTAGTTTTCTTGTAGTTCTTTGCTTTCTTGTATTTTTCTCTGTAAAGGCTTTTTTTGTCTCTAGTTAGGTTCACTCCCAAGTATCTCAATTTGTGATTAGCTGTTGTGAATAGTATTGCTTTCTTGGTTTCCTTCTCTATTACTGTAGAGGAATCCTACTAATTTTTGTGTATTGATCTTGTATCATGCCACTCTACTAAATTGTTCTTCTAGGTCTCAAAGTTTTTTTTTTTTGTTGAGTCCCTGGAATTTTCTGTGTGTACCATCATAACATCTGCTTATAGTGACAGTTTAACCTCCTCTTTGCCAATCTGGATGCCTCTTATTTCCTTCTCTTGCCATATTTACCTAGCAAGAGCTTCCAATACAATATTGAATAGGAGTGATTAACAATGGCATCCTTGTCTGGTACCTTTTCACAAGGAGAAAGCTTTTAGTCTCTCTCCATTTATAGGCTCTTGGCTTTGCATGTATACTCTTCAATAAGTTGAGGAACTGCCCTTCTATTCCTGTTTTGCTGAGTGTTTTAATCAAGAAATTATGTTGAATTTTTTTCAAAGGCCTTTTCTGCATTAATTGCTAGGACTGTATGGTTCTTACTATTTGCTTTATTAATGTGATGGATTCCAATGGTTGTTTTTCTTATGTTGAACCATCCTTGACTACCTATTATGAATCCCACTTTCTCATGATGAATTATTATTTTTTAATGTGCTGTTAGATTCTATTGGCCAGGATTTTGTTAAGGAATTTTGTGCCTATATTCATGAGAGATATTGGTCTGTAGTTTTCTTTTCATGTAATATCTTTGTCTGGTTTTGGTATTTGGGTTACACTTGCTTCACAGAATGACTGGGAATGTTCCTTCTTTTCCTGTTTTTTAAACTCACTTAATAATTGAAAGAAATGGTGATAGATATTCTCTGAATGTTTGGTAGAATTCAACTGTGAAGTCATCTGGTCCAGGACCTTTAAGGTGGGAGTCTTTTTAAAAAAATACTTTTTATTAAATTTTATTTATTTTAATGAACATTTACAGAGATTTTGGATTTCCATTCATTCATTGTTGCACTATTTTCTCTACCCCCCCCAGTTCGTTCCTCTTTTTTTCCCCCCTTGAAAGTCTATTTTAATTGTCCCATTACCACAGTGCTTGTCAAAGCCAGTTCTGATTAATCTCCTTTGTCAATGTATCATTTGCTATTCCCTATCACTCCTCCCTGAGAGAAACTTCACCCTGCCTGATTCATAAAGAAAAGGGGACGGCATATTCTCTTAGCTACTTCCTGCTGGAAAGGGATGCTGTAGGTTTCAGGGTGAAGATCTCTCACTACTTTAAAGGGTTTCTATAGGAAACACGTAGATATTGTGGAGATTGATTTTGGAATTTAGATGCACTGGGTGGGAGTCTTTTTTATTACTTTCTCAATTTCTTCTTTTGTGATACGTCTGTTCAAGTATTCTATATTTGTCCATGTTAATCTGGGTAGGGTATGAGTAGGGGAATTTGTCCATTTCCTCTAGGTTTTCAAATTGATTAGAATATGTTGTTGTAACTGCTGAGTACCCTTGACTTGGAACCAATCCTTAGCTGACCCTCCAGTCAGTTTTCAGAAGCTGTTAATCACACAGGAGGAGAATGCCCATGCTTTTCAGATGGAGCTGCTGGTGGATTTGAACTGTGTGCCTCCAGGATTGCAGTGCTGTTTCTTACCAATAGTCCACTATAAATTTTCAGAATATTCTTAAAATATAGATTTAACTTCATCTGGTTCTGTTGTGATGTCACCTCTCACTTCTTAATTGAGTTATTTGTGCCTTCTCTTTTTTTTTTCCATTTGTTAAGTTTGCCAGTGGTTTGTCAGTTTTATTGATCCTTTGAAAAATCAGCTCCTGGTCTTGTTAATAGTTTCAATTATGTTTCTGGTTTCTATTTCATTGATTTCATTTTTTACTCTTACAATATTCTTTCTTCTAGAGTCTGTAGGGTTAGATTGTTGGTTTTGTCTATTTGATGTAGGTGTTGAGTTAGATCAACAATTTTGCTTCTTTCTTCCTTTCTATCTGTTTGTCTATTGCTATGAACTGCCCCTTGAGGACTGCCTCAGCTGCAACCCAGAGGTTTTGGTATGCTGTATTTTCATTATCATTTATTTGGTGAATTTTTTAAAATTTCATTTTTAATTTTTTCTATAAGCCAATCATGTTCTAGTAGGGTGTTTTTGGCTTCCACATAGTGGTTTTATAAGCTTTATCCTCTTGTCATTAACTTCTAGTTTTATGGCATTGGGGTCTGAGAAGATATTTTATATTATTTCAGTGTTTTTTAATTTATTGAGCTTCACTTTGTGTCCTAATATATGATCAATTTTGGAGATCTTCAACATCTTTAAGTTTCCTGTGAGTTGACCCATCCTTTAGTGAGTGTGGTGTGTTAAAGTCTCCTACCACTATTGTAGTGCTGTATATTTTTTTTAGATCTGTGAACTGTTATTTTATACATTTTTCAGTTGTATCATTTGATACATAGATGTTGATCAATCAATTTTCATGATCTTTAATCATTATGTAGTATTTTTCCTTATCTCGTATGGTTGTTTTCACCCTGAAGTCTATTTTATCAGATATTAATATTGCTACTTCTGCATTTGTGTGGATGCCATTTGCTGGGGGGGAGGGGCTGTGTATGTGTGTGTGTGTGTGTGTGTGTGTGTGTAATTAGCCTTTGATTTCTAGTGTCTCTTTCTCCTCATGTCTTAGCTGTGTCTCTTGCAGACAACATATTGATAAGTTTTATTTTTCTATACATTCTGCTTTTCTTTCTCTCTTAATTGGTATATTTAGTCCATTCACATTAAATGTGATTATTGACATGCCAGATTTTATCATTGCCATCTTGCTGTGTCTCTTTTCTGTTGTTTCTGGTCACTCTGGTCCATCCACTTTTCGTTGGTGTCTCTGTGTAAAGCATCTCCCTTAAAATTTCTTATAGAATTGATATGTTTTTACAAATTTCTCGGTTTCCTTCTTGTCTGCAAGTGACCTAATTTCTCCTTCGTATTTGATGGACAGCTTTGCTGAGTAGGGGATCCTCAGCTGGCAATTGTTTTCTTTCAATTTCTGTATATGCCATCCCATTACCTTCTTGCTTGCATGGTTTCGTCTGAGAAATCAGAACTTAATCTAATTGTTTCTCCTTTGTAGTTGACTCTTTGTTTTTCTCATGCTGATTTGCATTGCAATCCTGAAGGTACATGGTTCAAATCCACCAGCTGTTCCACAGGAGAAGGATGGGAATCTCCTTTTGTGCCTCTGAAAACCTACCAGAGGGTCAGCTATGGGTTGGTTCTGACTCAATGGTACAAAACAACAACATCCTTATCTTTCATTTTGGAGAATTTGACTGTGATATGTCTTGTTATTTTTCTTTTTAGTTCTAGTCTATTTGGTGTCTACTAGGCTTGTTCAGTATGGATTTCTCCATTCTTCATATCTGGGAAGTTTTCTTCTAGCACCTCTTCCACAATTTTCTCAGTGACTTCTCCGACCCTGTGGTGTTCTGGAATTCCAATCTTATGTTTGCTATTCCTGTTGATGTCATCCCACATGATTCTAAGGCTTTCTTCATTTTCTTTTCATCTTGTATCTAATTTTTCTTCTAGTATCTTTCCATTAAAGTTCTTCTCTTTTAGCTTCCTGACTCTGTTCCATCTCTTCTGTTCTACTTTTTCTTTCCCCTCCAGTGTGTTGGACACTTCTGCCATTTCAGTCTTAATATTCTAGATTGCATTTTCATGTATTTCTATTATTTCCATGACTGTGTTGGCTGAACCCTCTATATCTTATGTTGATTTTTTTTAAGTTCTTATACCATTGGGGTGGGGGTAAGACTGAGAAAAACTGGATAAATTATGTTTACTGCATTGAAGCCAATGAGGGAGAGAATAGTTTAAAATTAATATATTTTAGGGCATTATGATTATCATAGGTTTGTATGATAATCAAATCTATCTGTGTTTCATTGATTATGTAAAGGCATTTGAATGTGTGGATCATAACAAACTGTGGCTGACTCTGAGAAGAATGGGAATCCCAGAACATTTAATCGTGCTAATGCAAAACCTATACTTGGACCAAGATGCAGTCGTCAGAACAGAGCAGGGCAACACTGCATGGTTCAAAATTGGGAAGGGTGTACGCCAGGGAAGTGTCCTATCTCCATACCTTTTCAACCTGTATG
>NW_006399758.1:24965847-24980113 GCF_000299155.1 Elephantulus edwardii | reverse complement strand
TTTTTAAATTAAAAAATGGCTGATGGTTGTTGTTGTTGTTGTTGTTAAAGGCCATCAAGTTCCTTGCAACTCATAGTGACCCCAGGCACAACAGCCCTGAAACCTACTCTATCCTGTGCCAACTTTACTGTCTCTGACACACCTACCCTCATTACCCCAGTCACTGTAACAATCCATCTCATCAATGGTCACCCCCTCTTTCTCTATCCCTCCACCCTTCCCAGCATGATGTCCCTCTCCAAGGACTGGTCTCTCCTTGCAACATGCCCAAAAGATATCAAACAAAGCCTCAGAGTCTTTGTCTTCATGAAGTAACCTGACTTCACCCTCTCTAGGATGTACCTGTTTGTTCTTCTTGCAGTCCATGGTATAATCAATACTCTTTTCTAGTACCATTGCTCAAAGGAATCAATTCTCTTTCTAGCATCCCTAGTCATTATCCAGTTCTCTGACACATAGCAAACAATTAGAAAGGCGATGGCCTGGATCAGGCACACCTTAGTCTCCAGACTGAACTCATTGACTTTCAGCTATTTTAAGGAGCACTGCATAGGAAATTATGATTCTCTACAGAAGTAAGCACACAGATATTTCAAAAAACCAACTAAAATAAGCCCTTGACATGATAAATTATCATATCAAAAAAGCAATAAAATGTCTATCAATTTAAAGAGTAAAAAACTAGACTTAAAAGCTGATAGCTATTTGATCTTTAAAAATCAGGTAATTATTATATTATACACATAGAGAGAGTTCCGTGGGCCTGGTAGATAGAAAGTTATGCTACCACACCAAAAGTGGGTGATTTTAATCTGTGGCCCTCGGGCCTGGTTTTAATTGTTTTTTTGTCAAACATTCTTCTAAGTGGCAAAGCATAGTCTGTCCATTTGCTATACAGAGGTAACTCATAGTTGCTGTGATGCTGAACACTGTGACACTGATGTGTCAAATGTGATGATGGTTACCCATGGCAGACAGTGTTTGGTGGAGCTCCCTGGTTAAAACAAGCTTGGAAGCAGGAGTGGTATCCACTTCTGAAATAGCTTGCCTCCGGAAACTCTATGAACATGGAGAAATGATTAAAGTTATATAATTGTTCAGGTCTTTCATTCATAGGGTTGCTGTGAGCCATCTATGACTTGACAACACTTAACAATTTAACAACAATTATTATATTACTTAAATGTAAATATAACTTTATTTGTAGGTTAGAAGTAGTTCTTTTTTATTAATAATTTAAGTTAAAAGAGAAAAAAAATCTTTCCACTGAGTCATTTCTCTAGTGAAGCAACAGGTGGCAGCAAAGGGGACAAATCTGAGAATCTCCATTTTCCTTCTTATGATATTATTTTTTCACAATTGAACCTAAGAATGGCTTTTTTTTGTAGACTATTTTGAATTTTGACATAAAATTAAGAGTCTCTTCAAAATAAAGATACAATTTTGTTTAGCAATTTTATCAGGATAGAATGGCTTTGAAAAATAATAGTGTACTTAGGAAAAATTAATAGATAAATTGAACTTTAAAACTTGCTTTGATCTTTTACTTTAAAATAGAAATTACTTCATGATAAAAAAATTAAATAATAAAAAATGAAAAGTAAACCAACTAAACTGATACTTGGCTTACGAATTTATCTTTATGGGTCTCTCTTATATAATTCAAATTTTCTCTTCCTATTAAGCTTTCTATACATTAGACAACATTCTACCATTTGTTAATTGCCAAATTTAGTTTATCATGGTTTGCATGTCATAATTTTTCTCTAGCACCAAAATCACTTGACAGGAAATATCTAATGTGAATAACAAGAACTTTAAAACTTCACCTCAATGCAGTTGAGTCAGAACCAACTCATAACTCACCCTCCGGGGGGGGCGGTTCAGAGGCTATAAATTGCACAGTGGGAGATTGCCCATCTTCCTACCAAGGTGTAGCTGATGGATTTGAACCATCTACCTTTCAATCAATAGTGCACCTCTCTATAAGCATTTATTGTTGTCACAGTGCATTGAGTTGGAACTTACTCATAGCTGATCCTCCATTGGGGGTTTTCAGAGGTTGTGAATCACATGGGAAGTGATTACCTGTCTTCCTCCTTTGGAACAACTTTGTAGAATTAAATTGCATATCTTTGGATTGGCAGCATAATGATGTCAGATTAAGGTGTGCCTGATTCAAGTCATAGTCTTTTCAATCACTTTCTATGCACCTAAGAGCTGGAAATTGTATTAGGTTGTTAAAAGTAGAATCAATGCCTTTGAGTTTTGGTGTTGGAGAAGAGTGCCTAATATTCCATGGATTTCCAAAAGAACATGTATGTCTTAAAAAGAAAAAAAGTGCACTCAGAGTTCTCCTTGGAGGCAAAGATGGCGAAGCTTCATCTCTCATACTTTGGACATGTTGCTAGGTGAAGCTATTCTTGGGAAAGAAACATAATGCTTGGAAAGGTGGAGAGTTAGTGAAAAAGAGGAAGGCCCTCAATGAGGTGGATTGACAGTGATTGCTGCAGTGGGAGTAAGTGTCTCAGAGATAATGAGGTTGACACAGGATAGGACACGGTTCAGGTATGTTGATCATAAGGTCACTATGAGTAATTCTCAGTGGCACCTAACAACAAATATCAGCAAGAACTAAAGTGTCATAAAAATACTAAAATTTTTTTGTGTGCATTTTTTAAAAAACCCAACAATTTGCATTTTAAAAAAATAACTATTATCCTAATATTTTGTAATGTTAAGGTGCAACTTGGCATGAATTATATGCATTATTAACTACATTTTCTTTTTTTACTGTTGCCCTGGTGGTCAACAGGGAGCTGTGCTGCTAAACTAAAGGCCAGATCTATCTGGTAGCTCTGAATTCTGTTGTTGTTATTCTCAGATGTCAAGTTGAGTACAACTCATAGAGACCCTATGAACAATAGACCTGTACTCTGTCCTGTTCGGTGCCATCCTCATAATTTCTGACAGACTTGAGCCCATTGTTATAGTTACTTCATCAATTCATCTGGTTAAGGGTCTTCCTCTCTTTTTCTACTTTTCCAAATTGTATGTCCCTTTCCAAGAAATAGTCTCTCCTGACAACATGTCCAAAACACATGAGACAAAATTTTGTCATTTTTGCTTCCAAAGCACATTTTATCTGTACTTTTTTCCAAGACATAACTTTTGTTCTTCTGACAGTCCACTTGGGTAGTCAGTATTTTACTCTACTACAACAAATCAAAGGCATACATTTTCATTCTCACATCCTTATTCTTCAATATGGATTGAAGCTAAACATCAAGAAGACAAAGATTCTCATCACTAGGTCAATTGGCAGCACCATGATGGATGGAGAAGAGATTCAGGTTGTTAACAGATTCAGCTTGCTCAGCTCCACAATCATCACTCTTGGCACCAGCAGACAGGAAATCAATAGACAGATAACATTTGGTAAAGCTGCTGTCAGGGACCTCTCCAGAGAACTGAGAAGCAACGATGTCAATCTAGAGATTAAGGTGTGCCTGATCCAGGCCATAGTCTTCACAATTACTTGCTATGCATCAGACAGCAAGACTAAGGATGACAGAAGAGGAATTGATGTCTTTGAGTTATGGTGCTGAAGAAGAGACTTGAACATACCATGGACCGCCAAGAAAACATATAGGTCTGTTTTGGAGAGGGTGAAACCAATTTTCTCCTTGGAGGCTAGAATTTTGAAGCTCTGTCTCATATACTTTGGGCGTGTGACCAGGAGGGATCTATCCTCAGAGAAGGGCATCATGCTCAGAAGGGTGGAGGGACAGCACAAGAGAGGAAGACCTTGGGTTAGATAGACTGATATAGTAACTAGGGCAATGAGGATAGCTGTGTCTGAGTCAGCAATATGGACTCAGGAAAAGGCAGGCATCAGAGCTATCACATGTAGGGTCGCTATGAGTTGCACGCGACTCAAAAAGCACATAACAACAATATCCTTATTCATTGTCCTACTCTCAGGTACAAAGTAAGTGATTAAAAGACCATGGTCACAATGACAGATATAGATCAATGGAATAGAATTGAGAATCCAGAGATCAACCCATCTATCTATGGTCAACTGATTTTTGACAAGGAGATTAAATCAGTTAAGTGGAGAAACGACACCTTTTTAACAAATGGTGTTGACAAAATTGGAAAAGTATCTGCAAAAGACTCAAGCAAGACCCACCCCTCACTCTACACAAAAACCAGCTCAAGGTGGATCATAGACCTAGGACTAAAACCAAGGACTATAAACTTCATTACAGAAAAGCTAGGAACAACACTAGAAGTCCTAATCCACAAAATAAACAGTCTTCAAAGTATCCTGAAAAACCTACAACCAGGAGAAGATAAAGTAGATGAATGGGATCTTCTAAGAATCAAATCCCTATGCACATCCAAAAACTTCTCTAACAGGGTAAAAAGGAAAGGCACTGACTGGGAAAAAGTATTTGGTAATAACATATCAGATAAGGGACATAAATTCAGAATTTATAAAATACTTGAGCACCACAACAAGATAAAGGTAAATAATCCAATCGAAAAATGGGCACAGGATATGAACAGACACCTCACCAAAGAAAACATTCAGATGGCTAACAAGCACATGAAGAAATGTTCAAAATCCTTAGCTCTAAGAGAGATGCAAATTAAAACAACTATAAGATATCATCTCACCCCAGTCAAAATAGCTGAATTTAACAGAACAGCAAGCAACAAATGCTGGTGAGGTTGTGGAGAAACTGAAATCCTTATTCACTGTTGATGGGAGTGTAAAATGGTGCAACCACTGTGAAAGGCGGTATGGCGCTTTCTCAAAAAGTTATAAATAGAGATACCATTTGATCCAGCAATTCTACTACTGGGAATATACCCCAAAGAGACCATAACTGACATCCAAGCAGATATATGCACACCCATGTTTATTGTAGCTTTGTTCACAATAGCAAGGAGTTGGAAACGACCTAAGTGCCCACCAACAAACAAATGGATAGAGAAGCTGTGGTATATTCACACAGTGGAATACTATGGTGCATTGAAAAACAAGGAACTTATGTGATATTATTCAAAATGGGGGACTCTGGAGGAAGTATCCCAGTCACAAAAGGACAAATACTGCATGGTGCCACTGTTGTAAAACAGGACTGACCTTGGGTTTGGAGAGAGACTGAGAAAGATGGTTTCAATAATATATACTGCACTGAAACAGATGAGGGAGAAAACTGTTTAAAAGGGATATGTTATTAGGCATTTTTGTCATGACAGGAATCTAGAGCAAAGGCTTCATGGTGGAGTGGACCCGGGGGAGGGTTTGTAAAACAACAAAATAATTTTTCTTTTACTTCACCAAGAGGGTAGTGTTCTGGGGGGCGGGGGCTTGGGAGGGGAGAAATGTTCAATAGTGAATGAATGGAAATCCAAAGCCCCTGTAAATTTTTACTGAAATTAATAATAAATATAAATTTTAAAAAAATTGAAGTTAGAGTAAGGAAGGCAATGGATTTATAACTGCTCAAGCTAATAGCACTATATCATGGCATGGAGGAGGAATAGTGGAACTGTATCCACATTTATAATATCTTCTTACCAAAACCATTTATGAAAAATAGGAACTGCATTGGAACATGTATCTCTGGATTGGAAATGACCATATTGCTAATATTTCTAGCCTTAAACTTATTTGTTATATATTTGTTTACATTTTCTCTTCTTTTAACAAGTGGGATCTAGAGGGAAGAAAAAATACCAGAGAATGGCCAAAATTATTGGGGCAGCTGTTGCTGCCAGGTTAGGACCTGTGTCAGGGAAAGGAAATCTTACTCATAAACAATGCCACCAAAGGTAATAAAGGAGGTCAGAATTGCTTCCACTGTGGAAAGACAGTGTCACAGACGAGAGCCACAGATAGGCAAAGGAGTAGAGCAGAAGCTCCCACTCACTTCTTTAAGTGTGGATCTGAAAGACACATGACCAAGGGTGGCCCACATCAGGTCCTTGTGGCTGACAGGACTGACAGGCCCCAGCTCCCAGCTGGAAACAAAGAAGGACGCTTCAATGATTTAGATCCTCCCAGAAGAGCCGTGGGTGAGCGTTAACATTACTGGTAAGTATATTCATTTTCTCCTGGACACAAGAGCCTATTTGGTCCTAAAAGCCTTCTGAGGTCCCAACTCTTCTCACTATTTCTTAGTTGTTGGAATGGATGGAAAACCTCATTAGCAGTTCCTTACTTCACCTCTGCCTTGCATGCGAACTTCTGAGCTGTAAAACAACGCAGTGGTAGATGGAGTTTGGTCTAGGACTTAAGAACAATAAATGACGTAGTTGAGCCTCTACATCTTGTGGTTCCTAACCTTATAGACAAAGTGCTAGTCAACAAGCCCTTTTTTTAAGAACTACCTTCCCTCTGTAACTTGGTTTGTACCACTGTGGGAACCTTTACTTGGAATATTATTGCTTTTAATTTTTGACTCATGTACTTTTAACTTGTTAGTTAAATTTGTGTCTTCTTGGCTGCAACAGTTCCATGATACATCTTCAAGGATATGAACATGTATGACTTAGCACAACTGATAACAGTGCATTTAAATTCCAGTAGTCTACATGTTTCCTATTGCCAAAGGTGCCTGTTAGAGTAGTGAGAGAAGATCCTCACTCTGAAACTTACAGCCTCCCTTTTCAGCAGGAAGTAGCTAAGAGAATACTCCGCCCCCTTTTCCTTATTAATCAGGGTGAAATATCTTTCAGGGAGGAGTAATAGGGAATGGCAAAGGACACACTGACAAAGGAGATTAATCAGAACTGATTTTGACAAGCATTGTGGCAATGGGACAATTAAAACAGACTTTCAAGGGGAGAAAAAAGAGATGAACAAACTGGGGGAGGGGTAGATAAAATAGTGCAACAATGAATAAATGGAAATCCAAAATCTCTGTAAATGTTCATTAAAATTAATAAAATAAAATTTAAAAAAAGACCACGGCCTAAATCAGAAGAACCCAGTCTTAGTCTTCAAACTTAATTCATTTTCTTCATTAATATGGCGAGGTCTCTGACTACACACTTTCCCAAAGCAATGTCTCTTGATCTCCTGACTGCTGGCACCAAGTGTGCTGATTTTAGATTCAAGTAGGATGAAGTCACTAGCAATTTCAATTTTTTCTTTGTCTATCATTATGTTGCCTATGTGTAAGTGGTGAGTGTTAAAAAACAATGTACTAGCAGCTCAACTTTGGATATACCTCACGCAAAAGAAAATATTTTAAATTTAGTGTTTTTTAACATCTACAATGCAGAAACGGTTCCTTTCTAATGGTTGATACATTGCTGTTAGGGTCCCTCAGGTTGAATTTGACTCAAAGCAACTTGTGCCATCCTCATCATCTCAGGTATATAATTTTTTATGTAATTGAGCCCATTGCTAAAATCCCTGGGTCCATCCATGTAATTTAGAGTCTTCCTCTCATACACTGACTCTCCACCTTTCCAAGCATGGTATTTTTTTTCCAAGGAATGGCCTCTCCTAACAACATACTCAAAGTATTTGAGATGAAGTTTCTCCATCCTTGCTTCTAAGGAGCACTTTATCCAAGGCATATTTATTATTTTGGCAGTCCATGGAATAGTCAGTACACTTTTCCAACACAACACCCCAAAAGCATTGGGGGCTTTTATTTGTCATTTTTATTCATTGTCGAACTCTCAGATGCACTGCAAGTAATTGAAAAAGGAAAAAAAAACCCACAAAACAACAAAACCCACAGCTTGAATCATGTGCACTTTTGTCTTTAAACTGGGATTGTTGCTTCTTGGAACTTCAGAGAAGTCCTTGACAACAAAATTTCCCAGTGTAATACATCACCAGATTTCTTGACTGCTGGTACTGTGGTTTGATAGTGGGTCCAAGTAAGATGAAATTGTCAACAGCATCAATCCTTTCTCAACCTATCATAATGTTGTCTGTTGGATTTCCGAATGGAGGAAAAAAAAATATAACTTAACCTACAGATTGGGAGAAAACATTGGAGGATTCTGGTAAGTCTTTTTCTCAAAATACATAAAATACTTCCACAACTTAATAAAAAGATAGATAACCCAATTTTATAAACTGTACAAAAGCCTTAAAGAGGCAATTCATCAAACAGAATATTCAAATAACGAAGAAACACGTGAAAAGATGCCCAGGGTTGTTAGTCATTCAAAACTAAAGCTAACTCCATTGTCTTTTAGTTGATTCCAACTCACAGATACTCTATAGGACAAAGCAGATAACAAGAATGTTAGGAAAAGGCAATCAACACAAAGGAGAAAGAACAGAGAGTTCATAAAAAAGGAATTTTGTTTTCACGACAGGAAGAAGCACATGCACAAGGACTGTCAGGTTCAGTCAAAAACATGTGGAAAATATGTCCCCTTGTCAGGCTTCTCTTGGCAACTGAACTGTAACTGTGGGTGATGGGCCGATATCAAGTCCTCCAGACCACCAGGGCATATAAACAGGAAGAATAGGAAGCATCTGAATCATGTTCCAAAAACTGACAACAATGTGTATGTCCTCATTGTATTTGGTTATCTCGAAATGAAAATAAGCTATGATGCCACCTGGCTCACCCCCTAGAAGAAGCTAATGATCTAGATCTGGACACATTCTGCTTTATCTTCTCATACTTCTTGTGAGACAGAAGAGCTATTAGTGTATGGTATTAAAAATAAGAGCAGAAAAATGGTGATGATAAAATACAGATTGGGGGAAAAGAACATGCCAAGGCACATGATAATCTGTAGAGGAATCACAATTGGCAAGATACAAATGAAACTACTGTACTGAGATATCTCTCAACTCAGCTCAATATAGCCAATAGATTACATTGCTGCACAAGTCCAATTATGGTACAGGATAAGACATGTTTCTAATGTGTTGTTCATAGGATTGCTGTGAGTCATGGTTAACTCAACAACACCTAGAAACACAACAATCAATAATACAGTTGCTTAAAACCTAGGATCCTTTAGTAACCACATGATGGGAATATATATAATGTAAGCATAGGTCCACACTGGAAAAGCACGTTTCTTGGTTTCAGAAATCAAAAATCTTTGAACTCCTCCAAATACTGAAACCTTTGTTGTTGTTGTTATGTGCCATCGAGTCGCTTGCAACTCATAGCGACCCTATGTACAACAGCCCTAAACTCCGCTCTGTCCTGTGCCGATCACACTGTCTCTGACACTCCCATCCCGATTATCCCAGTCACTGAATCAATCCACCTCATAGAGGGCCTTCCTCTCCTGCGCTGTCCCTGCACCCTCCCAAGCATGATGTCCTTCTCCAAGGACCGGTCTCTCCTCACAACATGTCCAAAGTATGTTAGACGGAGCCTCAGAATCCTTGCCTCCAAGGAGCCACCCGGTTTAACCCTTTCCAGGACAAATCTGTTTGTTTTCCTAGCAGTCCATGGTATTCTCAATACTCTTCTCCAGCACCACAGCTCAAAGGCATTTTAAAATAAAGGATTTCAAAATAAATCAGCAAATAAAGATCCTGATGCCTTTAAGCTGTGGTGCTGGAAATGAGTATTGAGCATACCATGGACTGCCAAGAAAACAACCAAGTCTGTCCAGGAGACAGTGAAACCAGGTTTCTCCTTTGTATCAAGGATTTTGAAGCTCCATCTCACATATTTTGGGTATATTGTCAGGAAGGATCAGTCTTTGAAGAAGGGCATTCGTGCTTGGAAGGGTGAAGGGTGAGCATAAGAGAGGAATACCCAATAAAAGATGGATTGACACAGTAGTTGGAGTAAAGGGTAGATGTGTTGGAGACAGTCAGGTTGGTTCAGGATCGGGCCGGGTTCAGAGCTATTGTGCACACTATATTGCTATGAGTCACAGTCACCTTAATGGCACATAACAACAACAATGACAACAATGTATTATGTTGTCCTTATCATTAAAGTTGACTCTACTTTGAGGGGGTAAGCAGGTTTTCTTCAGCAGTATTTTAAATGCCTTCTGAAACTGGTCTAATGGTTAAAGAATTACATGACAACCCAATGCCAGGCAGTTCAATTCTATTACCATCAACTCTGAGGGAGACATATGGGCAATATTCCTCTTGTGCAATTTGCAGTCTCTGAAAACTCAAGAGTCAACCATGTATTGGTCCCAACTTAATGGCAATGCACTATTGCTGTTATAGTCTGTCATTATGTCAATGTTCCACTGATTTTGTTCCAAATTTTTGGGAAGTAAAAAATTATAACCAGCAACCAGTTTCTCCTCCCTCCTAGGGAGCTCCTTGTCTGTTTTCAAAGTTCCGGTGAAATCTATCCACCATAGGTGACCTTGCTAGCATTTTATATACCATTGGCATAGCTTCAGCACCATAACATGAAAGGTACAATATGACAAGCTGATGCTTGAGTAATAGGCAGGCTTCTAAGATGTATGAATGCCTTCTGTCACAAACTTCTGTACGATCTATGTTTGTTCACTTTACCCTAAAGCCAGGCTTGGATTTTAAATAACAGGATAGCAGTAGCTCCCTGAGTAGTCACTAAAGATGTTGAAAAGATTAAAACTCATGCCATTGAAACAGCCATACAAGAAATCATTGTTAAAGAATATGCCACCCACTATGTTACAATAAATAAAGCCATTCTTCTAATTACCTGGAACAATTCAAGAGACTCTGTACACCAACTGCTAATGTTTAATTTAGGGAATAAAGCTATATGATTTTCAGAAATACTAACTGTGGATCAGGATTGTTTCTCGTTCTATTCTCTCCAGACAGGAAGAGGGAATAGCTTGTCTTCAAAACAATAGAATTTTTAGAAAAAAATTACCAAATTTTCATGAAAGTTGATGACATTTACAAATCATTTTGCACAGTCTCCACATGTAAAGCTAGCATAACTTCTTGATATCTTGTTTTCCTTTGTAAAAATAAATATTAATACAGTAATAATAGGCTCTCTCAGTAGAAAGACAAAAAAAGCTTTTGCTCAGGAACAAACCAGAAGTATCTTCTAATAACAAGACTAAAATTCCACAAAATAAAATATCCTAGGAGACTAAAACAGTCCATGTGTTTTTGGTGTGAAAGAAAATTGTGTGTGATGATGGTGGGAGGTGAGAAGGAAAATGAGAGAAGCGTGGGGAGAGCTTGTTGTTTTCTTAGTTGCAGAGAGAGTAGAAAACAGTTCCAGTGACTTAGCAGATGACAAGCTTTTAGTTATTATCCAAATTATAGAGAGTTTCTGAAGCATGACATATCCGTAAGCCTGACATTTGCAGAAATGACAGTCTGTCTGGGAAAAATCTTTTAGCATACTCTCAGCAGTAGCTAAATATGAAACGTGAGGCCTCCCCCTGCTCTGATGATGGGATTTTTTTAAGACCTAAAGTGTGATTCTTCTAAGTGGTATAGCAGCACTGGTCTGTGCATTTGCCATACAGAGGTAACTCGTGGTTGCTGTGATACTAAACATTGTGACACTGATGTGTCAAATATGATAATGGTTACGCATGGTGGACAGTGTGTGGTGGAGCTCCCCAATTAAAACCAGCTTGGAAGCAGGAGTGGCATCCACTTCCGAAGCATCTTGCCTCCAGAAACTCTGTGAACTTGGAGAAATGATGAAAGTTATACAAGTATTCAGGTCTTTTATTCATAGGGTTGCTATGAGTCGTCTATGACTTCATGGCACTTAACAACAACAACAACAACAGTGTGTGACTGCATTATTTTGGACATTTAGGATGTCCTTGGTCTGTTTACTTCACCTTTCCCCAAGCTTTTCTTCTGCAAAGGAACCAAATTTTAAATTCACAGAAATGATTGACAATTATTATGCTACATAAAATGATGAAATCATAGTGTAGAAACAATCACAGTTCCAGAAATATAAAGAGTAGAAAGTAACATTTAGGCAAAAGCCTGTCCTGACACATGATGTCTTAAGTGTGATGTAGGTAACATCACTGTATGGACTGTGAAGACTCTTGTCACAAGCCAGAATTGGTGCTTCAAGTTCCTTGTGCGTGACTAAATAGAAAGATCTCAAGTGTTAGTCCATCCCAAAGAAATACATGACTTGAACATGCATTTGAGTTGACAAATTCTCCCTCCGTACTCTCAAGTAAAGTCCCTGGATGATATAAAACAATGAGTGCCCTTTTTAACTGAAAGCTTTGAGGGTCAGTCTTCTCAGAGATGCCTTGGGAAAAGACCTGGCAATCTATATTGAAACCACAACTCTTTTTTTAAAAAAATTTTTTTAAATTTTATTATTGTGTGTGTGTACCATCAAAGCAAATCTGACTGGTACAGGAGGAGATTGCCCCTCCTTCTCCAGCAGAGCATCTGGTGGATTTGAACCACATACCTCTGGGACTACAGTGCAGCTTCTTGCCACTAGGCCACCAGAACCCCTGAAACCTCAACTCTTACAAACCCTAATAACACATAGTTCTGTCTGACATACAAAGGGTCGCCTTTAGTCACATTCAACTAAGCAACTTTCTGAACCATTAGTTCTTAAAGAAGGAAAGAGTCTCCTTTTCAACAACTACTACCTCAAAAGTTAATCTGACTGAACTTTATAGAGTAAGTGAAGTATGCTTTAACATAACTGGGGTCTTCTTTTTTTAATTTTTTTTATTTTATTATTTTGTGTGTGTGTGTGTGTGTGTGTGTGTGTGTGTGTGTGTGTACCATCACATCGGATCTGACTGGTACAGGAGGGTGATTGCCCCTCCTTCTCCAGCAGAGCATCTGGTGGATTCGAACTGCATACCTCTGGGATTGCAGTGCAGCTTCTTGCCACTAGGCCACCAGAGCTCCCTAACTGGGGTCTTTTGTAGAAGTTGAAAGCAACAAGTTATAGAATTTCCATGTGGGAATTCCAGGTACACACCAATCTTTCAAACTTTCAGTTGGGAGATTGATGGCCCCAGCCAGCATGATTATCTGCCAACACATATGATGTGCTGGCAATTACAGAAACAATTGTCTTTTACTATGAAATGGTGGAAGATCAGATTTTAGTCAGGACTATTTCATCAGAGCCATTATTCAGAAACTTGGCTAAGTGCAACCTCTTTCTGCAGATGCAAATGAAATAAGGAGTAATGCTGGTAAAAGCGTGTTCTTTCCACTGTGCTGACTGCTGTGAATGGAAGAGGAAAGAGATTTGAATTCTATCAAAATTAATGGGATGTTATTTTCAGGTCAGCAGATAGCATTTCATGCAGGTTTTATAAACAATTGCAAATCCATTCACTTTGAGAGCTGATGTTATTACAGGTTGTTGAGTCTGTATGACTTGTCATTTGAGGGCATGGTCCGTTTCTTACCCATTTTTGGATGCCCAGTGCTTTCCATGATGCCTGCTTTTTAAATAATCCCACTTATTAATATTTAAACAAGTATGAAAAGTTAAAACCAGACACTTAGATTTGAATTGTCATGAGAAATTCTTTCTACTATGATTTTTTTTCCTTGCGCACACTCCCTCCCAATACTGGGAGCTCTAAGGAGTTACAGTGGTATCCTAAAGCACTTGGTTCAAATCTACCAGTTTCTTCATGGAAGAAAAGTGGGCAGTCACCGACTGGGCAACTGAGAGCCACTGAAAACTCACTGGAGGGTCCACCATGAGTCAGTTCCAACTCAAGGGCATACTGTATGTAACTCTCAGTACAAAAGAAAATAAGAACAACATTTATAATAAGCACTATCACTTGAGAGTCTTTTATTATTACCTTTACACATGAGATCAGATCTGGCTGGTCTGATAATAATAGACTGAGAGTTACATACAGTATGCCCTTGAGTTGGAACTGACTCATGGTGGACCCTCCAGTGAGTTTTCAGTGGCTCTCAGTTGCCCAGTCGGTGACTGCCCACTTTTCTTCCATGAAGAAACTGGTAGATTTGAACCAAGTGCTTTAGGATAGCACTGTAACTCCTTAGAGCTCCCAGTATTGGGAGGGAGTGTGCGCAAGGAAAAAAATATCATAGTAGAAAGAATTTCTCATGACAATTCAAATCTAAGTGTCTGGTTTTAACTTTTCATACTTGTTTAAATATTAATAGGTGGGATTATTTCAAAAGCAGGCATCGTGGAAAGCACTGGGCATCCAAAAATGGATAAGAAATTCAAGATACTAAAGAGTTGAATAGAAGATTTCAAAAGGCGGCACGGGATGACAAAGCAAAATATTACAATGAAATGTGCAAGGAGTTGGAGTC
>NW_006399758.1:24958492-24964241 GCF_000299155.1 Elephantulus edwardii | reverse complement strand
GATTGGCACAGGACAGAGCGGAGTTTAGGGCTGTTGTACATAGGGTCGCTATGAGTCGCAGGTGACTCGACGGCACATAACAACAACAACAACACATGAGAAAACTGAAGCAGCACAAGGACATTAATTCATTTACTGAGGATACCTCCGCTATTAAGTGCCTAAACTAGAATTTCAGTTCATGCCAGATTGACTCTGAAGCTGCAGTTTTAATTGCTATGCTGCTATATTATTGAGGACACAGATGAACTTATAAGATCGTGTTAAAAGTGACTCCTCTTAAGATTTTTGGCAGTTTCAGTCTTTGTTTATTTATCTCTAATTACTAAGATTTTTGTGATCTTTTTTATTGATAATAATCAGAATTTCCATACTTCTTTAAATAAATTCATATAGTAAATAATTATACAAAACATAATGCTTGAGAATTATTGTATGAAATACAATGTGAATGAAAAATAATGTGAGGCACAATGTACATGAACTTTAGAAGTAAGCCAACAAAAAAAATAATTAAAAAAAAGAAGTAAGCCAACAAAAAAATTCAAAAGAAATTTTTACACCAATTTCTTTTACAAATTTTAATGCCTACATCATTTCTTACTACTACATGTTAATAATAGTAATCTGTCATCTGCATGACCTCTCATAATGTGGAAATAGGTTTTTCCTTTTAAAGATATCTTAAAACCATGTTACTATGACATTTACTTGGAAATTGTGATGCATGAGAGATCTGATGAATATTCTACTCTGAAATACAATTAAGCGTTTTTCACTGCAACAGAAAGAATCATGAATGTTTCCATCATAATGTAGCCTAGTCCTGAACTTAAGCACAAATCCTAGTGATCATATTCTTGTTATTAGCACCATGCCTTGGGGACAGCTGAGGGCTAAGGATCAGAATTGACTTGACAGCACGCAACAGTAACACACGAGAGGAGGATCTTACAATTCTACTCACTTTAAAAATTTTAAATCCAGATAGTAATTGATTAAAGGAGCACAGGTGACAAGAAGTCCATAAAGAGTTGTACTATTTACCGAAAAGCGAGTCTAACCTAGCTCTACAGGTAATAATAATAATCTGATTCAGGCGATACTCTTTCTGATTCTTGAGGGCTGAACAGTGAATAAGGACAGCAGAAAAAGAATTGACTCTTTTGTGCTTTGGTCTTGGAAAAGAACACTGAACATCCTATGGACATCCAAAAGGACAAATAGATATGTGTTGGAGAGGATGCAGGTGGAGTGCTCTTTGGATATAAGAATTATGAGGCTTCACCTCACATACTTTAGGCATGTTGCTAGGAGGTGCTATTTCTTGGAGGGGCCTGATGCTGTAAAGAGTGGAGGGTCGGCGAAGGAGAGGAAGCCCCTCAACCAGGTGGAGTCACGTGGTGTCTACCAGAATGGGCTTCTGTCTGTCAGGAACTGCGAGGATGACACTGGAAGGAACAGGGTTCAGATCTTTTGTTCATAGGGTTGCTATGAATCGGATTCACTTTGATGGCACCTAACAACAGCCAAGGAAAAACAGATGGGCAGTCCCATCCTGCTGCAACTTATGACGGAGTGTTGCTGTGAGCGGGAGTACACTCAGTGGCTATCTGTTTTAGCATAAGTATTAATCATATTCAACTAAAAATCCTTGCAGGACTTCTCTTTTATAGTTATGAAAAAAATAGATTCCATGATATTTGCTAATTCAACATTCTTTAAACGTTCAATTCAGTGTCACTAGTGAATAAGGGCTTCTCTTCCCTTTCCTTCCATCCTTGGCTGCCACTAATAAACTTCCATTTCTAGATACCAGTTTATTTAATACAATTGAGAGAACATTCTTCTTCTGTAGCTGATTTGCTTCATTTAGCACAATATATTCAAGGCTCACCAAGGAGGAGGCAAAACTTAATTTCTCTTTAAGATGGTATAATATTCAGATAGGTAGTTGTTGGTTTTGGCTGGAGAAGTTTGGCAATATCTTGACTATTGTCAATAATACCTTGAATAATCTCTATTTAAAGTTTGGTGGTGCTGCTAATGTTGATGGTGTTGATGTCTGTTTTTATTTGATCCATTAGGGTTTTCTCAAAGTTTACTTTTAAAATAGCCACCATTGCCTGACCTAGTTGAAGTTTAAAAAGTATTACATTAATGTTTAAGAAGTTGTTGGTAGTGATGTTAGCAGAAATGCTTTCAACCACCACAGATTTCATGTGTAACAATCAAATTGCTAGACCTTACTTGCCCCATGTTCTTCTCTTGTCATATGGGAAATATGATAAGGTTTTCCTCCCTGAGTTTTCCCAAGCATCTATCTGCATGTGCCAGACACTATTTCAGGGAATAAGAATCCAGTGATGAATAACGTCCAGTAGCCTCTTCCTTCAGGGAAATCACACTCAAGTATTATTGGGATTAAGAAAGTAAAATGTATGTAAAGCCTTCAGTGCCTAGTCCTTCCTAATCCCTGAAAACACATTAGGTGTTTTTATAGATAAATCCAAACATTTCCTTTTCGCATAAATTTAGAGCAATGGATGAGCTTATTTTCAGTCCTTAAATCCTGATAATCTTTGGGGACACAGAACGACTACCAACTAAAGACGGATTGGAGATTAGAATATATATGAAAGTACAGATACTGACGATTAAGTCTGCTTAGACTTGAACAGAAAACTCCAGAGAAAAAGTTATTTGATATTTGAGCAAAGTGTGAAGAACTGGAATGTAGCACCTGCATAAGGAAAGAGAAGGCAGTCTGGGCAGAGGGAGTAGTATGAATAAAAGCTAAGAGGCATGAAGACACATAGCATGTTACTGGGAACAAAACAATCTGACCAAAGTGCAATCTCAAGAGGTAAAATTGATAAAGGATGTAAGGTCATATTACAAACAGTCTCACATGACACACTAAGGAAAGAAAAAGGAAAATTATCCTAAGCATAATGTGAGATAATAATATGCCTTTAAATTAGGCAACAATAGGACCAAATGTGCAAGTTACAAATCTCGCCATTAACAATACTGACTGCAGTAGTAAAGAATGGATGTGAAAACATCGTGATCTATGCTAGTAATTTAGGGAGGATACAAAGAACTAGGGTAGAGAGGTGAAAAAATAGGTTAGTAATTGTCTGGAGTATAACCCAGACAGTTCGATAAAAGGGGATATTTAAGGACAAGATTTCACCACACATGTAAGAGTTGCCGTTCTGTGGTGTTGTGCTGTAAGTTGTATTAGCAAGATTATCCAGAGGTGGTATGCTCTAGTGGAGCTTACTCTGAAAAGTTTTTCAGTGAAAGACTTTTTTATTTTTCTGAACTTAAAGTGATGTTTTCCAGGAACTTATCTTTCTTGATAATATGCATCAAGTATATAAGATAGAGTCTCATCATCCTTGTTTATAAAGAACATCCTGGCTGAACTTACTCCAAGATTGATTTGTTTCTTTTTGTGGTTTCTTTAATTCAATACTCTGTCAACACCTTCATTTGAAACCATCAGTTCTTCATTTTTTTATTATTCATTATTTAAATGCATATGACTTAATTGAAAATAATGAGACTTGGGTCAGGCATACCTTAGTTTTAAGAGTGGCATTTTTGGGGTTTTTTTAATACTTGAAATGGAACTTCTACAGCAAATGTATCCATTGCAATGTCTTTTGATAATGTGACTGTTGCTTACCTGAGCATCGATAGTCAATTCAAGTAAAATTAAATTTTGGGCAATTTAAATCTTTTCTCCACTTATCATGGTTTGTTGGCTGATACAATTATAAGAACATTTGTTAATGTAGCAGTCTAGTTCATGCTGAAAACTATTTAATTCTTGAGCTTGACCAGTTCTTTAAGCTGGAAAAATGAAAGCATGTTTTCTTCTCTTGTTTTCTAGTTCTGTCTTTGAATATTTCCTGAAAATACTTATCTTCTCAAATCACCCTTTGAAATCTTCTGTTGAATTCTTTCTTATTTCATCATGTCATTAGGTAACCTTGGTGCCATAGTGTGTACAGTGTTGTGCTGCTAACCAAAAGATCAGTGGTTCTAATTCATCATTTTCTCCTCATGAAAGATGTGCAGTCTCCTATTAAGATTTACAACCTCAAAAACCTAATGGAAGGTCACTGTGCTTTGCAATCAGGTTTAGGTTTTGCATTCAAGAGCGTGACTATGTGTCTTTTGACATTCATTTGATATTTTCCTTATTTATTGTGTTTTTAATGATCTTTGGATTTCTTCATCTGTACAGTTTAATAATAGTCTTATGAATTGGCCTTTCTTACTGTGTTGTATGAACCACCTCATAGTCACTTTATCTTAGTACAATAGGGTAAAATACTGCCTTGTTCTCTTATTGAGAGCATTGTACGTTAATAATAGATCTAGAAATGGCTCTTTGACTATAAATGTGGTGTCATTCCTCTTCAATTTTTCATTTTCAGCATAGTAGACCATATGTTTGTACAATTCAAAACCACTTATGCCAATGTAATTCAGCTCACTAATGCCTAACATATCAACTTTCTCATGTTTCATTTACTTTTTAGTAAATTATGCTTTTACCAAGTTTGTATATGCTATTCTCCTAACCTAGCCAGTCTGGTAGCCTAATAGTAAGGGGTCTCATTGCCAACCTGAAGGCATATTGCTGCCAACCTGAACGTGGTTCAAATCCACCAGCTGCTCCCTGGGAGAAAAATGGGCAATCTCTTCCCACAGAAATTATTTCCTCTGAAAATCCACTGGAGGGCCAGCTATGAGTCATTTCCGATTGACGACACACAACAACAAACAAAATCATTATATAATGTACATTACATGTGAGCGCTGTGCTAATGCAGTTCGTAGTGAGTTACATTACTAACCCAAAAGTGGTGCCTTCCCGGTGGTCTGAACCCACTAACAGCTCTGCAGGAGATGAGCAGTCTCTCTATGGGAGATTTTCAGTCTTCGAAAGCTCATTAGAGTGTCCGCTAAGAGCCATCTTACATTGGCTATAATGTTCCTAGTGCCACAGCTTCGTCTAAACTCAGCTTACACCTCTGAGATAGTTCTCTGTTGGTGTACTGTTTAAGTGATTTTAGGATACTCTTCAGTAGGATCTTGCATGCGATATTAATGATACTGTTCAATAATTTCCATACTCTGTCAGATCACTTTTTTTTTTGCAATGGGAACAAATACGGATCTCTTCTAGTCAGTTGGCCAGGTAGATATCCTCCAGGGTTGTTTTTTTGGGCATAATTGGTAAGCGCATGCAAGGCAGTGTCTATTTGTTGAAATATGTCAATTGGTATGCCATCAACTCCTGGGGTCTTGTATTTCACCAATGCCTTCAGAGCTCCTTGAATAAACACCACTGGAAAGGTGTAAAATGATGTAACCACAAGGGTTGCAGTTTTAATTTCCTTAAAATATGAATATATAAGTACTATTTGATCCAGTTATTCCACTACTAGGAATATTGTTGTTGTTGTTATTGTTGTTATGTGCCCTCGAGTTGCTTGCAACTCATAGTGACCCTATGTACAATAGCCCTAAACTCTGCTCTGTCATGTGCCAATCACACTGTTTCTGATACACCCATCCCAATTACCCCAGTCACTGAATCAATCCACCTCAGAGAGGGCCTTTTCCTCCTGCGCTGTCCCTCCACCCTCCCAAGCATGCTGTCCTTCTCCAAGGACCGGTCTCTCCTCACAACATGTCCAAAGTATGTTAGACGGAGCCTCAGAAT
>NW_006399758.1:24943426-24958377 GCF_000299155.1 Elephantulus edwardii | reverse complement strand
AGACCATGGCCTGTATCAGACACACCTTAGTCTCCAGAATGACACCACTGCTCTTCAGTACTTTGGAGAGGTCCCTAACAGCAGATTTTCCCATCACATTATGTCTTTTAATTTCCTGGCTGTTGGTACCAAGACTGTTGACTGTGGAGCCAAGCAAACTAAAGTTGTCAACAAAGAGATAGGAAAAAACCAAAATGGCCATCAAATAATGAAATGATAGGAACACTGTGGGGTCTTCAAAAAATGGAGTATTCTAAAAGTCGAGGGGGGAGAAATATATATTCAACAAAACTTCAGTAACAAGACCATGCATTAATTCATTTTGGAAGAGAAACGAAACATATAAAAAGGTGTTCCTTTTTTCTAAGTCAATGATAATAGCTAAATTGGACTAGAACCTCAGTGCCTGAGAACCAGTTTCCAATATACTCCATGACCACAAAATCCAAGGCTTCAATTTTATATTTATTTTCTATTGTGGATATTTATTTCCTGGGGGGAAAAATGAAATGTACTGTTGTGGTACTGTATGCTTTATTGACCAAATAAACTGTAATTGGTTAAGGGGAAGGGGGCGGGGAGAGTACTCTGCAATATTGTAAAACAATGGACAACTCATCAAACACTAGACAATGAGTCCATGGTACATTATGTGAATGAAATAAATCAATCACAAAAAGAAAAATACTGCAAAAGATCCTTTTTGATGGAAACTAGAGAAAGATTTACATAGGGAGAGAATCAATGGAATATGATTACCCTAGAGAAGGTGGAAGGGGGAGTAGAAAAATGACAAGTTAGATAGTGAGCACTTTCTTGGAATGAATGAAGGGAAGGGCAATGTGGAATGAATGGATAAGTGGATAGTGTGTATTAAATTTGATGTTATGGAACATGTGCATTATCTGTCAGCTGAAAAAAACCACACACAATGCTTTTTAAACTTTCACACAAAACACAATTTTACAAGTTTACAAATTCATTCTTGTTTCTGCATGCTGTCCAACTCCAGGCTGACCTTACAGTAGGCTTTCAGAGGCAGTCAAGCCCACAGATGATTGCTCATCTGTGTCCCACAGAGTAGTTGGAAGATCTGTACTAGGTACCTTTGGGTTAGGTCTGTACCTTTGGGTTGGATCTGTACTATGTACCTTTGTACTGTGTACTCTTTAAAATGCAGAACATATTGGTAATGATAAGATGTACAAAAATAAAAACAAAGGTGAAAAGGGTGATTTTTCATAACTTAAATATGCTATAAGCTAATGATTAACTGTATTTCTTTTGTTTCTCTGTCCTCTCCAGCCCCACCAGAATACTATAGGATAGAGAGGTCAGGGAATAGCAAAGATCTTAAAAGAGCTATCTATGGTTTTAATCTTCTTTTCTGGAGAATTTTTTATCTCATACAATGTTCTTACAGATGTCTCAGAAATATTTATTCTAAATGGAACCTGTGATTATAGTTTCTTAGTGATGCAATATGTATTATTACTGATGTTTGATGGATTTTGGTTGAAAACAGAGAATACAGAAAAGATGTTTGCCTGTGTTTTATTGACTATGGGAAGGCATTTCACTCTATGGATCATAATAAATTATGTTAACATTAAGAATAATGAGGATCACAAAACATTTATTTGTATTTAGGAGAAATTTATACAGAGACCAAGAAGCTTTTGTCCAAATAGAAGAAGGGAACACTGCATAGTTTAAAATCAAGAAAGGTGTGTGTTAGGGTTGTAGCCTTTCTCCAAACCTTACAACATGAAGACTGAACAAATTATTCACTCAAGAATTTAATTCTATAAATAAAAGAATACAGCATCAGGATTGGAGGAAGACTCATTCACAATCTGTGTTATACACGTGATACAACCTTGTTTGTTGAAAGTGAAGAGAACTTCAATATTTGCTGCAGAAGAGCAAAGACTGCAGTCTTCAATCTGGATGGGAAAATAATTTATGTTGTCAATGATTTCCTTCCACTTGGATCCGCAATCAATATCCGGAATAACAGCAATCAAGAAAGCAAAGGATGGGTTGTATTGAGGAAAGCTACAGTTGAGAACCTCTCTGAAGTGAAAAGGAGCAATGATATCAGTTTAAAGACTCAGGCGCTCTTGATCCAAGCCGTGGTCTTTTCAATTCATGTGCATCTGAAGGTTAAATAATGAAGAGAGATAACAGAAGAATAAATGCCTTTGACTTGTAATATTGGAGAATAGTACTGAGTATCTCATGGAATCTTTCTTGGAGAAAGTGCAAACAGGATGCTCCTTAAAGGCAAGGATGATGAAATTTGGACTCTTATACTTTGGGCGTGTTATTCGGAGGGGCTAATTTTGGAAAAGACATGCTGAAGGTCAGAGAAAGAAAGGAAGACTTTTAACAAGGTAGACTGACATAGTGGCTTAAACAAAAAGGCTCCAGCATATTAGAGATTCTGAGTCTGGTGCAAGATAGGGCAAAGTTCATATCTATTCTTCATAATATTCTCGGTAATAGTCAACTTGATGGCACCTAATGACAATAGTACACCAATGATCTCAGGGTCTTTGTGATTTCCAAACACAGCGACATATATCAAGCTCTGGGAGAGATTCTTGTGACGCTTAAAAAAAGAAAAGCTTGAACTCACCTTGTACTGCCTTCTCCAAATGAAGTTGGATAGGTAGGGGGCAGACCCTAAAATGACACTCATGAAAATTCAGATCTATTGTTAATAGGATCACTATAAATCATAAACAACTAGATGGTGCCTTACAAATAGTATTCTGGTTTCCTAAAACTTCTGCATTTGTTTTTGTTGTTGCTCTATTTAGGTTTTTTTTGCTCTTTCGTTGACAATTCCTAAGGGAGTTCGGGTTAGTCTAATGAAAAGGAGCTGTGCTGACAACCTGAAGGTATGTGGTTCAAGTCTACCAGCTGCTGTTCAGGACAGAGAGGGGCAATATCCTTCTCTGCAATTTTTTTGCCTCTGAAAACCCACTGAAGGGTCAGCTGTGGGTCATTCTGACTTCGTGGTACGGTACAGAACAATAATTCTGATTCCCAGAACATATAATGAGCAACCATGTTTTTTTTCTGTTTATGGTACAAGGAATTGGTGCAGTTAAATAAAGCAATGCATACTGTTTAGTGTCTCTGGTTTTAATCTATAACAAATTACTACTTATCATCTGCCATAATAGGAAAGCTGGAAACAAAACAGGTGCCCAGTGCTTCTTGAAATATGTGATCCTGAAGCCAAAGGTTCTCATTCTGGACATCTTTTTTTCTGTTATTTCCCTATGTCTTTTCTTTTTTTTCCCTTTTCCTAGAATTTTCCTAACGTCCATATATTTTATTTTTCATTCTCATGACACTTTCTTTCTTTCTTTTTTCAACTCGCTTCCCTGTAATGTAATCACTGCAGAAGGGCCAGAGAGCTCTTTTCAGTGGCAGTCTAACGTGCTTTTCCAATATACTGCTATAAATTTGTTCCATAGATGGTTCTATAACATGAGCTGAGTCAAGGCTCAGGGAGAAATACATTCTTTCCTGAACTATCTCTAGCAGCAGCTGTGCACCAGAAACTACATTCTATTAACACTATCTTTAAGCAGAATGAAAAATGGCTACTAGCAAAGCAAGAATAAAAGATAGAAAACATTTCATTATTAACTTAAGAAAGCTAAAACTCATTATTAAATAAATATTCACACAGGAAATGTACTCCACATTCACAGACATACTTTTTCGCATTTTCAGAGATAAAAATACAGAGACATGATATTATTATGGCTATAACTCTTACAGTTTTATGTAGTTCTTGGTGTTATTATGTGCTGCCTCGTCACAACCAGCACAGAACTTAGGCTCCAGTGGGTTTTCAGAGTCTGTAAATCACATAGGAGGAGATTGGCAATCTTTTTTCCACTGAGCAGCAGGTGGATTCAAACAGCCTGACTTTGCATTGACAATGCAACTCTTTACCCACTAAGGCACCAGAGCTCCCTTTTATGTAATTTTCCTTATCCTAAGAAATACATCTACACTCAGCTCTTAAAAGTGCAACAATTAGTGAATGGAAATCCAAAATTTCTGTAAATGTTCATTAAAACTAGTGAAATAAAATTTAAAAATAAAATATTCTTGGCCTTCTGTATTGTGTCCTTTTGTCATGTGTTGTTGCTTTGATGTGGACTCATAACAGCTCTATAGGAGAGGGAAGAACTGCTCTGCAGAGTTTCCTAGGCCATAATCTGATGCCATTAGAGTAACAGCCTAGAAGGCCTGAGGTTAAGTTGGCATAAATTGGAAATGACTACACAGCAGCCTGCAATGTAGATCGCTTGTATTAGTTTTTATGGGAGCAAATTACCAGATCTTTTCTGTTGCAGAGCCATTGGGTAGATTTGAATCGTCTATCTTTCTATTAGGAGAACTGGTAGTTTAGTGGTAAGGAGTTGCACTGCCAACCCAAAGGTACATGGTTCAAATTCACCAGCTACTCCACAGGAGAAAGATGGCAATCAATTCTTATGTAACTTACATGCCTCTGAAAACCTGTTGGATGGTGTGCTATGAGTTGGTTTCTATTCAATGGTTCATAACAAAAGCAGCAACTTTTCTACTGGCAGCTGAGCACTTAGCCATTGTTCCACCAGTTTTTTATTCTGTCAGTAATAACACTATGTCCTAAGACTCCCACACACTCTGGTTATTCTGCACCTCATATAGCTTACTAGGCCAAGTATTTATTGAGAACCACAGCATTCTGTGCTCTTCTACTCTCCTCAGTTTTATAATATTTCTGATTCCTGGTACACCTTCCTGTGTCAGTCTTTCTCCTACTAGCAATTACCCCTCCATTCCTCTGAAAACATACAAATATTTGCATGCATATACAGCCTGCATGCACAGTGCCTAGCCGAAGTTTACCACATTTCACTAAGTGAATAAATTAATAAAATTGAATTACAAATGTATTTCCAAGTTGCTATATAGAGAAGTTGAAGTTAATTAGACTCAGATTAGCTCTCTGTAGACTAACTTGTTCTTATTTCTTTTTTTTTAAATAAAGACAGGAAATTTATTAAACAGAGGAAAGTTTATTAAGCAAGAGGGACCCCCTAAGAAGATGAGAGTAGGTATTTCCAGGGAGGAAAGATAAGAATTTTTATTTTTTCCTGGACTTCCAGATATATAGACTGGTCCTTACTTCTTGTAACACTATTTCCTCCACTGTCTTACAATCTGGCTTTAGCATAGCTTTCTTTGTTTTATTAACTACTTCCTTGATTTCTAAACAGAAATTATTAGTTCCTCATTATGCGATCTTTCATTCTCAAACAAGTGCAATATGACTTAACTTCGTAATCAAACAATAAAGATTATTCTTTAGAAGACAAGTAATAATCTTTAAATAGCCAAATTTTAGGTCTTTTTTCAATCTCACACGACTTCCATGCAGAATTTAATGCTAACTACCTTCATTCTCTCTTTCTAGAAATCCTATCCTAATCTGTTTAACACTGTTAGCTATTTCCTCTTCCAATAGGTTTTCTTTTTCTTCCATTTTTTTGTTAGTGTTGTGTTTTTGTTTTGTTTTTTTACATCTACTCTGCATTGAATTTCCAGAGATAGAATCTACTCATCTCGATTCAGATGTTTGATATGGATTATCAACTCCTATTGATTGAACTATATTCAGAAAACTGTATCTTTATTTTTAATTTTTTCTACCTTCTAAATACTCATTTCTAGAAATATACTTGGAAAACTTTTATATTGGACAATTCCAACAAACTTAAGCTACAAATTGCAATACTGAAAGATTCTATGGACAAAATATTGAATGATGCTGGACGTTTCTAAAGAAGATGGAAAGAATACAGAGTCACAGTACCAAAAAGAATTCATCAACATTGAACAATTTTAAGAAGTACCATATACTCAAGAACCAGTGGTATTGACTGAAGAAGTTCAAGATTCCTGAAGGCATTGGCAAAAAATAAAGCTTCAGAAATTGATGGATCACCAATTAACATGTGTCAACAAAGAGAAACAGCCCCAACCATACGCACAAATTTATGCCAAGAAATTTGAAAGGCAGCTACCTACCATATGAATGAAAGGAATCCATATTTGTTCCCATTCCAAAAAAAAAGGTGATCCGACAAAATACAGACATTATTGAACAATATTGCTAATATTAATGGAACTAAAATCTTGCTTACTATTCTTAAAAAATGGCTGGAATATTACATGGACAGAGAAGTGCCAAAAATTCAAGCTGGATTCAAAAAAGGCCAGAGAAAGAAAAATATTATTGTTGATGTCAGATGGATTTTGGCTGAAAGTAGGATAGAGAATACCAGGAAAATGTTTACTTGGACTTTACTGACTAAGCAAAGGTGTTTGACTTTGAGCTTAATAAATTATAGCTAACATTAAGAATGGAAATCCCAAAACCCTTCATTGTGCTCCTAAGAAATCTATACCTAGACCAAGAAACTGTTGTCCAAATAGAAAAAGGGAACATTTCATGATTTAAAATGGGGAAAGTTGTGTGTCAAGGCTGTATCTGTTCTCCATATCTATTCATTTTGTATGATCAGAAAATCATTTAAAAAGCTGGATTATATTAAGGAGATGTGATAGCAGGGTTGGAGTAATATCCATCAGCAATCTATGTTGTGCAGAGGACAGATGACACATCTTTGTTGCAGAAAGTGAAAATGACTTTAATCACTAATTGAGGAAGATTAAAGATTACAGCCTTCCATTTAGATTGCATATCAATATCAAGAAAACAAAACCCACCATAACTGGGCCAAAAGGCAACATCACGATAGATGGAGAAAAGATTGAAGTTGTCAATTATTTTATTTGTTTAAAATCACAATCAACATCCATAGTAGCAGCCGTCAAGAAATTAAAAGACATGTTACATTAGGAAAATTCATTGTCAAGGACCTTTCCACAGTGCTGCAGAGCAAGGACATCCGTTTAAAGACTAGAGGGCATCTGATTCAAGCCATGGTCTTATCAATTGCTTCCTGTGCTTCTGAAAGCTAGACAATGAATAAGGAAGACTGGAGAAGAATATATACCTTTGAAATGTGATGTTGGCGAAGAGTACCAAATATCCATGAATACCAAGAGAACAAATAAATCTTAGAGAAAGTACAATCGGGATTTTTCTTAGAGGCAAGGATGGTGAAACTTTGTCTCACATATTTTGGATATGTTATCAGGAGGGCCCAGTCCTTGGAGAAAGACATCAGGCTGGGAAGGCAGAGGACTAATGAAAAAATAGACAATTACAAAGAGATAAATTGACACAGTTGACGATCACAATAGGCTCACGCATGGCAAAGATTTTGAGGATAGTACACATTAGGGATAAGTTAGATCTGCTGTTCATAGGCTATGAATTTTAATTGATTAGACAACACCTAACAATAACAACAAATATTTTTAAACCCATTCATCAATCAATCCATTCAATAGATTTTTAATCTACTTTTTTATAATTTTTATTAATAAAAATCGATTTATTGACTAATATTTTAGCTATTTCAACTCTGCATTTTCCTCATTCTATTTCTTCAGATACAATTTTTTTAAAAAGACTTCAAAACACGGCATTGAAGCTCCACCTCATTTACTTTGGGTACTGGCCAGGAGAGATTCATCTGGGAAAAGGACATCATTCTCAGAAGGGTAGAAAGACAGTGCAGGAGAGGGAGATTCAGGATGAGATGGATTGATACAGTAACTGGGGCATTGGGGGTTGGTGTATCGGAATTAGTGAGCCTGGCTCAAGACAGGGCAGGTTTCAGAGCTGCTGTACATATTGTAGCTATACATCGCAGGCAACTTAAAGGCATTTAACAACAATAACACACTATAACAGTTTTGGAAGCAGGAGTGGCATCCACTTCCTAAATAACGTGCCTCTGGAAACTATGAACTTTGATAACTATTGATGGTTGTAGAGGAGCTTCAGGCCTTTTGGTCATGGGGTCACTATGAGTCATGCTTGACTTGAAGGCAATCAACAAAAACAAAAACTAGAAACATTAATTGTATGATTATGACTCAAGGAATACTTTTTTATCATTTTAAAAAATTTTATCTATTTTTTTATCAAGCATAGATTACGCCTTTTTAATTCTTATTCATTGTGCAACTCGCAGACACAAAGCAGTTTATTGGAAAAACCATAGCTAGAATCAGACACAGCTTATTCTGTAAACTAACATCATTATTCTTTAGAACTTTGCAGAGATCCTTTTCAGCAGATTTTACCAATGTGTTATGTCTCCTGATATCCTGACTGCTAGTATCTAGGGTGTTGATTGTGGTTTCAAGTAAGATGAAATCATTAATAATTTCATTTTTTTTCTCTCCATCATGCTATTGCCTAAAGGTCCAGTGGTAAGGAATTTTGTCTTCTTGATGTTGAGATGTAATCTATATTGAAGGTTGGAGTCCTTGATCTTTCTGCAGCAAGTGTTTCAAGTCCTACTCACTTTCATCAGCAAGGTTATGTCATCTGTGTAACATAAGTTGTTAATGAGTCTTCCTGCTGTTTGATTCTGATGCCACATTCTTCTTCATTAAGTCCAACTTCCCAAATAGATAGGTAAGGAGGAAGGATAGAGCCCTGAAACCCACTTGTCTTGATTTTAAATCATACAATGTTTCCTTGCTCTGTTTAAAAAAACAGATTCTAGGTCTAGGTATAGATTTTGAATAAGCATAATTAAGTATTCTGGAATTTCCATTTTTCTCAATGTTAGCCATAGTCTTTATGATCCACACAGTCCGCTGCCTTTGTGTAGACAATAAAACACAGAAGAAGAATCAATACCTTTGCGTTGTGGTGTTAGAGAAGAGTATTCAATAAACAATAGACTATCAAAAGGACAAACAAATATGTCTCTGAGAAGATGCAACCAGAGTGCTCCTTGGAGGCAAGGATGATGAAGCTTCATTTCCCATACTTTGAGGATGTAAGGAGAAGATATTCCTTGGAAAAGGACATTGTGCTCAGAAAGGTACAGTATCAGTGAAAGAGAGGAAAACCCTCCAATAAATGGATTAATGCAGTGACTGTGACAATGAATTCAAGAGTGTCGGGGATGATAAGGATGGTGCAGGACAGGACAGGGTTCAGGTCTGTGTTCATAGGGTCCCTAACTTGATGACACCTAACAACAGCAACAACATTTATCAGGAGCTCTAGTGGCCCTAGTGGGTAAGGTGTTTGCTGACAACCCAAAGGCAAGCTGTTTTAATATACCAGTTAATAGCTCTGTGGGTGGGAAAAAAAGGGGGGACAACATCCTCCCATGCGATTTATACCCTCTGAAAACCCACTGGAAATTCAGCTATGAGTTGGTACTGACTTGGTGGCACATGACAAAAACAATTTTCAATACTATTTTCAGTTAAGTGATGTTGAACATAAATCATTAGTGTTTTAACAAGCAAACAGTCTCCTGTAGAAATAATACGGAAGTAAAAATAAGTAAGTAAAGACACTGTTAAGAGGCAGTCATGACTCTTGGTGACCCCGTGGGTTAGACTAGAATGATTTCTCAAGACTTTAGATGGCTGTAAATTGATGAAAGTAGCTTACAAAACCTTGCTTCTGCCATGTCACTGAATGGATTCAGACCACTGACCTTTTGGGGCAGGAGCCAGGCACAAACTGTTTATGCCATCTAGAGACTTCAGATTCCCTTTCTTTTTCTTCAAATTATAGGAAATAGGCTGATTAAACAGGACAAAATATTTCAGTTAAATTTGAAGGCAGAAAGGAAGTGAATATGAAGACATTTTGTATTTCAGTTGAAGAACAGAGCTTACCAAAAAAGTAACTGGCAGGTACCTCATGAGAAAGACAATGCTTTATTTTTAGCCCAAGATACTAGCGGGGTTTCCAGAGATGATTACAGTCATTTGCTGCGAGAAGTTGCTTTTCCCTTTCTCCTGAGCGTTTCCTAGCTTCCTTTTCTTTTTGCATAAATTTACAATGCAGGAAATTTTCTGCAGAAATGTAAGGATGTGCAGGAAAGAGAATCTCTACAGGGGTGCTATTGGGAGGGAGTGCCTTACATGTTATAATGAAGGGAGAATTTGCTTTTGCGGAGCTTTGCATCAGCCAGTGTGTGTTCAGCCTTATAATTACAAATTATCATCACAAAGCTGCTGTTCTCAAGGTAGTACATAGACTTAGTGTTCCTACTGCACAGTAGTAGAACACAGACAGACACACCAAATAACAACAAAAAGCTATTGGGTAATTCCCCCCTCTTTCACTATCCATAATTATAGCCAAAAGAGGATTTCCTACCTTTAGTAGTTGTTGTTTTTAGGTGCTGTCAAGTAGATGACATAGACTACTAGGAAAATGAACAGGTTTGTCCTGGAGAGGGTGAAGCCAGGCTGCTTCTTGGAGGCAAGGATTCTGAAGCTTCGTCTGACATGCTATGGACATGTTGCAGGAGGGACCAGTCCTTGGAGAGGGACGTCATGCTTGGGAGGGTGGAGGGACAGCACAGGAGGGGAAGACCCTCGATGAGATGGATTGATTCAGTGACTGGGGTAATCAGGATGGGTGTGTCGGAGATGGTGAAATTGGCACAGGACAGAGCCGAGTTTAGTGCTATTGCATATGGGGTTGCTACGAGTCACAGGCGACTCAACAACACATAACAACAACAACATGAACAACAGATCTGATCCATGCCCTTCCCTGCCTCATCCTCACCATCTCTGATATCCCATTATACAATCACTTGTCAATTTTTCTTGCTGACGGCCGTCCACTCTTCTGACCCTCCACCTTTTCCAGCATGATTTTTTTTTTTTTCCTCCAAAGGCTGGTCCTTCTTAGTAACATGCTCAAAATAAGCGAACTGACATTTGACTATTCTTGCCTCTAAAAAGCACCCTGGCTGCATTTCCTCCATGACAGATTTGGTTTTTCTTTTCACAGTCCAATTAATGTGATCTGAAAGTTTGCGGATTTGAGTTTACTCAGAGGTGGTACCTTTTAATTGTGACACTGATGTGTCAAATGCGATATTGGTTACCCATGGTGGACAGTATTTGGTGGAGCTCCATGATGAAAACAGGTTTGGGAGCAGGAGTGGCATCCGCTTCCAGAATAGCTTGCCTCCGGAAACTCTATGAACTTGGAGAAATGATGAAAGTTATACAAATGTTCAGCTCTTTTGTTCATAGGGTCACTGTGAGTCTTCTATGACTCGACGACACTTAACAGCAACAACAACAACAACAGAGATACCTTGGAAATAAAACCTGGTAATTTATTAGATCGTATAGCCCTTGGTGTACAAGTTGTCGTACCGCAGTCACTTGTGGTTGGTGTGAGGCTGAACACTGTGACACTGATGTGTCAAATGCATTAATGGTTGGCTACCCAATGCGGACAGAGAGTGGGGTGGAACTCCCCGATTAAAACAAGCTTGGGGGGAGGAGTAGCATCCACTTCCATAATAGCTTACCTCCGGAAACCCTATGAACCTGGAGAGAGGATGAAAGGCACCCAAACATTGAGGACTCTCCTTCATAGGGTCGCTATGAGTCGCCTGCTACTCGACAGCACTTAACAACAACAACAACAATTTATTTCTGGGTAAAGAACACTCAACCACTGGAGATCAAGGAAGCATACTTATCTGAAACATTTGGAGTCCTGAGGAAAGAAATTACTAAAAAATATTTTCTATACAAATTAATAGTTGATAAAATGGCAAAGCATTATTGGCATTTAAAAGACCTAGACTGCATTGTAGACACTGTGAATTAATTGTGAGTTCTCACATACAGCACTTGTTACCCTTATTTTGTTATTGGTAAGTGTCACTGAGTTGAGAACAACTGATAGCAATTCTATGAACAACAGATCTGAACCCCACCTACCCTTTTCTGTACCATCCTCATAGACTCAGACACACTGGTGTCCACAGTTGTTGTCACTGTGTCAATCCATCTCATTTAAGGTCTTCCTCTCTTCACTAACTACCTTTCCAAGCATGATGTCCCTCTCCAAAGAATTGCGTCCTAGCAACATGTCCAAAGAATGTGATACAAAGATTGTTTCTATCCTTTCCTTAAAGGAACACGCTGGTTGCACTTTCTCTGAGACATTTCTGCATCTGTGTGTTATTTAGAACTCTTCTCCAACACCAGAAATCAAAAGCATTGATTGATCTCCTGTCATCCTTATACATTGTCCAGTTCTCAGATGCATAGCTGGTGATTGGAAAGGTGATGACTAGAATTACACACACGCTAGTCTAGCTTTTTAGGACTTTGGCCAAGTTCTTGACAGCCACCTTTCCCAGTGCTATACATCTGCAAATCTCCTGACTGCTGGTACCAAGGATGTTGATTGTGGATCCAGACAAGATGAAATTGTTGACAATGACAATCTTTTCTCTATCTATCATGATATTGCTATTGACCCAGTGTCGTTGTTGTATGAGTGTTTTTTTCTTAATGTTTTTGTTTTCTTGAAGTTGAAATGTAATTTATATTAAAGGCTGCAGTCCTTGATCCTCTGCAGCAAGTGTCTCAAGTCCTTCTCACTTTCTGTAAGCAAGTTTGTGCCATATGCATACACCAGGTTGTTGATGAGTCTTCCTCTGATCCTGATGCCACACCTTCTTCAGAAAATTCAACTTTTCAAATTATTTGCTTAGCATGCAGATTGAATAGTATGAAAAAAAGGCCAGAGCCCTGGCATACAGCTTTTCTGATTCTAAACCATACAGTGTTCCCTTGCTCTATTCTCTTGTAACTGTCGTTAGCTCCCAATGTTCTTCTTTAAAAACAAAGAAGCTGAACCTTCTTTTCTACTTCAAGTCCAACTGACATTCAGAACTAAACAAAGTGTAGAATTCTATCCACTGGCAAAACATGGAAAGCAAATTGAAGAAAAAAAAACTATCTAAGCACAATAAAGTCCAAATTTAGGCAAGATTACTATTTGGATAGATAATACTCACTAAACAAATCAAATCAGATTCTCATTCTTCCATTCTTAAGTTAAATATCGAGATGAACACAAATACAGTGAGAGAGGGACTTTTGAAGAGTGGGAGAGTTTGTAAGTATTTCTCAATATCTCAAATCGCCTCATTGCTGTCAAGGTGAGACCAACTCATATGTGACCCTCCCACAGGTTTCTGGAGTCTGTAAACCACACGAAAAGGGATTTTCCATCTTCCTCTCACAGAGCTGTTGTTGAATTTGAACTACCAGAGACACAGGGCCTACGGTGTAGCAGCACAATTCCCTACAAACTATACCACATCACCAGAACTATAGACTTTTACGACTGGGAAAACAGATTCCTTTCAGGGTTCTTTTTTGTACTTGAATATGTACCTAATTTTCAGTCTTTTTATAACTTTGATTTACATAATTTCTTTTTTAAAAAGTAACACAATAAACTCTCCTTAGTAAAGTAGGAAATTTATCTGACCCCTTTGGAGAAGCATATTTTCTGAATGCATCCCATTGTTATTTCCATAGTCAAGTGGAAGAATTATTGCTATATTCATTCTTTAACACTTATTGACTCAGAAATATGACTATTTCTGGTCTTGAATCTTAGTCCAGCCCTTTCTCAACCTTTGGGAGAACCAGGCAATAGAAGGAGCACGGACTCCACTAAAGTTAACATTTTGACCGTGCTTATGAAAACAGTCCTCAGGATCCTCATCTGCAAAAGCTTCCTATGGAACTAGAAAATCTTCCGAACATAAAACGCAATAAATCTGCTTGTTCTTATATTCAAACTGTATTTTCCTAAATGAAATAAATGAGAGTAATATTAGTTGCATCGATGACACTACTAAAGCACTCATTGGTAAAAGTAACAATAACAATAAAATTTTATAGCCTTTTCTCAAAGGAAATTGGAACACTCTACCAACATTCTCATCTCATTAATCCTTATGTCTTTGAAAAATAGTACAGCCTTGGGTGGGTGGAAGAGTATGGGCCAGGGAAGCAGAAATCTGTTTTCCATTTACCTACCTGGAAATCATTTATGTAATGAGTAAATGAGATGATGCATATAGAGTAGATGCCCTCATTTTAAGCACTCGGAACATAATTCTTTCTCCCTTCATACCCACCACCATTTCTCCCCTCATGTCCTCCTCCCTTTGCACGCCCTCCTTCTTACAACAGCACAAACTGAGGCAAAGGGTCTTTTTCATTTGCCTAATTCTGATTCTGATTTCCTTTGAAAGAAATAAATGCCATGAAAGGTTATTGTCACTGTTCAACACAAAGAAAAATAATGCAAGGATGATAGTGTATATTTCTACTGCTCAGGAAACCTGTGAGAAGTCAGGGCAAGCAATTCTTCTCTCTCAGTACAATTCTTCTCTCTCAGTACCATTCTTCTCAGGCTTACCAGTCTTAAGTTTGAAGGATCACAGCACCTATACTTTGAGTTCCTGGGTGGGAAAATAAATTCTCTAGGTAGAAATAAACCAAAACCTGATACACAATGAGTTTTGGGTGCTTTCAAGAATACGACCTAGTCTAAGGTGTTGTTAGCTGCTACAGAATCACTGACCCTGTGACTCATAGCGACCCCATATCCCTTAATCCAGCACTATCCTTCAAAGGTCAGTTGTAGATTGGACCATTTAAAAAAATACTGTCCGTAGAATTGTTGACAGACTGCTAAGTCTTTCTAGTCCATTAAAAAAAAAAATTTAAAAAAGAGGCCAAGCCCACTGTAACATCTCATGGCAACTCTGCTTGGGTTTTTTGGGTGTTTTTGTTTGGTTGGTTGTTTGTTTGTTTTTAATTTTATTTTACTAGTTTTAATGAACATTTACAGAGATTTTGGATTTCCATTCATTCATTGTTGCACTCTTTTCTCTACCCTCCTCCCAGTT
>NW_006399758.1:24941703-24942248 GCF_000299155.1 Elephantulus edwardii | reverse complement strand
GATAATTGGGATGGGAGTGTCAGAGACAGTGCGATTGGCACAGGACAGAGCGGAGTTTAGGGCTGTTGTACATAGGGGCGCTATGAGTCGCAGGCGATTCAACGGCACATAACAACAACAACAACTCTGGTGGCCTAGTGACAAGAATCTGAATTACACTCTCAAAGGTACGGAGTTCAAATCCACCAGATATTTAATATTTATCAAATATTAGTGTTTCAAATTTTAGTATCAAAACCATTCTTATCTAAGGAGATCATACGTTTTTTAAGTATGTTCTGTTTCAGTATCATTGCCATAAAATTGCTCTGTATAAAAAATGTAAAATAATTATTAATATTTCTTAATCATTAGTATTTCCTATGACATTTTAAAAAACTTTCTGTTTTAAAATGATGATAAATTATTTGTTATTGGAATCTACTTTGATTCATTTCTTATATGCTACCTAAGAGAAAACTACCAGAAGTCCAGGCTGGGTTTTGAAGGGGTCATGGTACTAGGGATATTGTAGCTGATGTTAGATGGATCTTAGCTGAAAGCAG
>NW_006399758.1:24932084-24941603 GCF_000299155.1 Elephantulus edwardii | reverse complement strand
GCCCTCACCATGAATACACTCCACTATGCAACCTTAATTCTGGATTCCTGTGATAATCATAATACCCTATCATATATTGCTATTAAACTCTTCTCTCCCTCATCTGTTTCAATTCAGTATAATCTATGCAGTTTTTCTCAGTCTTACCCCAACCCTGATGTCAGTCCCATTCTACAACAGTGGCACTATGCAGTATTTGTCTTTTTGTGACTGAGATATTTTTAAAGGCTTACAAAGCCTTAACATGAGGATACTACTCAGCTTTCTCCCTTAGAGCAGCTGGTGGGTTAAAACTCCTGACCCTTTGGTTAGTGACTCAGAACTTAATCTACTCTACCATGAGAATTAGTCTGTATATATCTTCCAATGATGGCCCCCAAAGGCCTCATTATGTCTTATTTAAGAGTTCCAGCCTTGCATAGGGGAAATAAATACACACTGACTCTGGTGGCCTCATGGTGAGAAGCTGTGCTGCCAACTCATAAAAAGCACATAGTTCAAACCCTGCCGCTCTGTGGGAGAAAGACAGGCAATCTCCTCCTGTGAGAGCCTGAAAACCAGCTTGAAGGTCAGTGATGGTTCACTTCCATTTGGATAGCACATAACAGCAGTCTTGTCTAAGGAACATAGTCTGTAGGGCATCGTGCTGCTAACCCAAAGGCAGCACCTCTCTGGTGGTCTGAATCCACTAGCAGCTCTGAGGAAAAAAGATGGACAATCTGCTCCTATGCAATTACAGCCTTGGTAACCAACTGGAGGGTTAGCACAATGAGAAAGAGAAAGAATCTTGCCCTAGAAGATTAAAGGTCCGTATATGGTATAGCTGTGACACAGATGTGTCAAATGTGTTAATGGTTGGCTACCCAATGCGGACCGAGAGTGGGGTGGAGCTCCCCAATTAAAACAAGCTTGGAAGCAGAAGCAGCACCCACATCCATAACAGCTTGCCTCCGGAAACCCTATGAACCTGGAGAGAGGATGAGAGACACCCAAGCATCGAGGACTCTCCTTCATAGGGTCGCTATGAGTCGCCTGCGACTAGACGACACTTAACAGCAACACAACATATAGTATAGGATGTTAACCAGTATGTAGTGCTTTGCTTGAGGTCAGTGTAGTGTTATAGTGATACTGGAGGTAGAAACAGAAATAATAGTCAAGAATACCCCACCCTTTTTCTCCGTAACCTCACCAGCATTTGATGTTTGCTGTCCTGTTAAATTTTGCTATTTTTACTGGGGCGAGATGATAACTCATAGTTGTTTTGATTTGCATCTCTCTTAGAGCTAGGGATTTTAAATATTTCTTCATGTGTTTGTTGGCCATCTGAATGCCTTCTTTGGTTAAGTGTTTGTTCATAACCTGTGCCCATTTTTCTATTGGATTATTTACCTTTATCTTGTTGTGTTATATATAAATTCTATATTTAAGTCCCTTATGTGACATGTCATTACCTAATTTTTTCCCCAGTCTGTAGCTTCCCTCTTTATCCCATTGGAGAAATTGTTGGATGTGCATAGGGATTTGATTCTTAGAAGGTCCCATTCATCTATTTTGTCCGCCCCTGGTTGTAGATTTTTCAGGATGCTTTAAAGACTTTATGTTGTGGATTAGGACTTTTAGAGTTCTTTCAAGCTTTTCTTTAATGAAGTTTTTAGTCCTTGGTTTTAGTCCTAGGTCCATGATCCACTTTGAATTGGTTTTTGTGTATAGAATGAGATGTGGATCTTGCTTGAGCTTTCTGCTGATAGTTTTCCAATTTTGCCAACACCACTAATTCACTGTTGGTGGGAGTGTAAAATGGTGCACCACTATGGAAGGCTGTATGGCATTTTCTCAAAAAATTGAAAATAGAAATACCATTTGACCCAGCAATTCAACTACTGGGACTCTACCCTAAAGAAACCAGAACTGCCACCCCAAGCAGATATATGCACACCCATGTTTATTGTGGCTTTGTTCACAATAGCAAGGAGTTGGAAACAACCTAAGTGCCCATCAACAAACGAATGGATAGAGAAGCTGTGATATATTCACACAATGGGATACTACGTTGCATTGCAAAACAAGGAACTCATGGAATATTATACAAAATGGGTGATCCTGGAGAACATTATGATGAGTGGAATATCTCGGTCACAAAATGACAAATATTATTAAGTGCCACTGTAGTAAAACAGGACTGACATCAGGGTAGGGGAAAACTGAGAAAGAGGGGATAAATTATGTATACTGTATTGAAACAGATGAGGGAGAGAACTGTTTAAAAGGGATATATGATTAGGTATTATTGTCATGACGAGTCCAGAATGAAGGCTGCATAGTGGAGTGGACTTAGAGGGAGGGATTGTATAACAATGAATTTTTCCTTTACTTTTCAAAGAGAAGCGCTAATGGAAGGGAGGGGTGGGCAGGGAGAAAAGTGCAACAATGAATGAATGGAAATCCAAAGTCTCTGTAAACTTTCATTAAAATTAATAAAAACAACCCAAAAATATTTAAAAAATAATACTTAACCCTCCAAGGCAAAGTATCTTAGAATGAAAATAAAGATTTCAAGGTTTAAATGTTTTTTCCTCCATTATCTAAGTCAACATTCTTTTTCTACTTCCAATTTTCAAAAAGACCTTTGCAAATACCAAATAAGGAGTATTTCTTTAGTCAATGTACTCTGATACACTGAATTTTGAAATGCAAGTCAGAATAACTTACTCTAGAAAGGATCCCTTTTAAAGCTATCTTTAGGCATTGCTTAAACACAGAGCTATTAAATGGCAATCTTTCTTCAAACATTTGTTTGGACAGGATGCTACATCAGGAAATATTCAGATGTGTGGGTCACCAAACTTGATAATATTTTGTAGAAAATTAAATTATGCCTATAGAAGTTGACAGAAAATATCTCAGAATCATAATTGGTTTGCAAAATCCAGTCATTGACTTAAGAATCACATCATTTTCTTCCAGAATTGAACAAAATTCTTCATTCTATATAAACACACACTCACAAAATTTCAAGAAATATGGTTACTGAATCAGAAGGCAGTAAATCATGTTTTTGAAAAGCCTTGTGCTTAGCAATGTGAACAGATTGGCAGAGTTACATTTAATTGGAAAACAACAGCAACGGCATAGCATTACAAGGTTGTCTGTGTTAAGGATAAAGGAGCAAAATAAAGTGTGACTGCATCGTGTGTGTGTGTGTGTGTGTGTGTGTGTGTGTGTGTGTGTGTGTGTGTGTGACTGCATCTTTAAAGGCCGTAGCAAAGCAAGACAACGTGAAATTAGGCAAAAGAAAAGCTAGACTGCTCTCCGCGACATTTTCTCAACAGGGAGATGGATTACTGAGGGGTAGGGTCTCCCCAGGGCTGCTGTAAATGGTTTTCTGCTCATGTCATTTCACATGAATTACATAAAGCTGCTATAGGAGATGGACAAGGTGACCTGATGGGTCTTCTGTCTCTAATTTCTATTATTTAAAGGTTCTGTGCTATTACCCAGCAAGAAGCACTGCTTTTTAGTGATTCCATTTATAAATGAACCTGCAGGTGCTGGCTCTTAGCGTCTGTCTTGGTGTATTTTCTTTTGCTTTTCTTTAAAATAAAAAAAAATTCCCTGCCTTAAGAGTGAGTCCTCGGCTTCATGAGGAGGAGTGTGCAGTTTTTAAGGAGGGAGTGAGGCTTAAAAGGAGTAAATGGTTGCTCACTGGGGAAAAGAAGAAATTAAGAGTGAAGGAAACAGGAGGAAAGGTGAAAAGACTATCCCAAGCTCATGAGCGTCTCTGCCTCCAGGTGGAATTTAGATTAAGCCAACACATTCCTGTACAAAGGAGGCATTGAGTTCAGAAAAGCTGCACATTAATCTTGCCTTTTGACAAGAATAAGGAAAAATAAACAAAGGTAGTAATTTGTCAATGGCTCACAGAAGCCAGACGATAATTCAGTGTTTTAAGAACTTGCATGGAGGTAACTCCCTTTGGATAACACTGTTTGGGTGACACTGTGCATCTCCCAGTAGTTAACAACCTTTTAACAGCAGTTATGGGAAGCAATTCATGTGTGTCCCTTACACAATCTATGTAAAGCTTTACCTCTGGATCCAGATGGACATGGATTCATAAGCGGAAAAACCTTCAGAAAGCAACCCTTGCTGAGTTTCTATTATAAGTACAGGTTTAGGCTGCATCTTTCCTCACTTTTTTAAATGAGGGATATTGTTAGTTAGTAATACATACCTTAAAAGTCACTGCTGAACACTGAAATACCTTTCAGGAAAATTTAAAGTGATATTGTTGTTGTCAGAGTAAAATAAATTTTACTTACAGTTCAATGCTTTAGATTTGAGTAGAACAGGGTAAAAATTTCTTCATCATCTACCTAACCTGGTAAAATCCACCACAGAAGCATTGAACTGAGAGGGTCAATAAAAGTATTTTTTACATAATCCTAGGAACAAAGATATAAGGGATGGAATCTCACTTTTCTTCCTATTCCACTTTAATAGTGTTTCCTTTTATTTTAGCGACACACAGAAATTGTCTCAGAAATGTAAACGAACTTGGAAACCTCATGTAACCCAACAATAAGAAGAGATGGAGCAATTTAACAAAATCACAGAAACTTTTGTTTTCCTTGAGACCTACATGAAATGGGAAAACCTAACTTTGAATTAAAAAAAGAACTTTAAGCACTATTTCCACATCTGTCAAAGTTTGTATGCAGCCTTTGGCTCTGCTATCATTATTTATTGCACACATTCTGTAAATAAATATAAAAATAAGGAAAAATTTTAAACAAGTACAATTTTGCCATTGGCTCATAGAAGCCAAATGGTAATTCAGTGTTCATGGTGGTGACTCCCTATGGATGACATAGCTGATCCAGAGTTAGATCTCCTGTTTTCTTAAAATTTTTCTTGCAATGCTTTCTGCAGCCCCTAGAAAGTTTCACTCCTTATCCAAGACTGCACCTTTCTGGTGGTTTGAATCTGCTAGTTGATCTTCAGGAGAAAGATGAATAATCTCCTTCTGTGTAATTCACAACTTTGTAAACCCAGTGGAGAATTAGACGGTAATTTCTGCTAGAAATTATATGCAAAACTAACTCAATTCATTGTCATTGAGTCTTAGCTGACTCATAGCTGACTATTTCCAGTTCAGGAATAAACCCTACAAGAGAAAAGCAGTTATTGGTTGTTTGGAGTTTTGTGGTTATTGTCACTGTTTTTTTAAATCCGTCCTTGTAGTGTCAGAAATGGTAAAAAATTGGCTTTTCTACCCATTACTACATTAGTCCTTATTGGGGGTGAGGGGGTCATGTGCCTAACTGCAGACACATAGTCTTGCAAATCAACAACAGTTATGGGACCAGTATGAGAGAGAGAGCTTTCCACACATTTAGGTACCCTGGTGATGGTGGTGGAGAGAGGGTAGGGATAATGGTACTGCTGTAAAGAGACTGTAGCAAGATGTAACTAGAGGAACCCTGCATTTATGTTATAATTAAATGTTTTTCTTCCCAGATGATTGAAGAAAAAGCTGATATAACTGTTCTGAGATAAAGTTTGCTGTATGACTGAGGAATCCAAAGGCTTCTTGCGTTTGTGCTTCTGAACTGAACCCAGACTATCACTAATTGGGGAATTGTGCCTTGTTAGTCAGGCTTGACATTGCTCGACCTAATCTTGATTTGCATTATGTGATATTCTTTGCATCCCTGGCTGTCCAAGCTATTTTCCTTAATAAATTCCATAACTATGAGCAAAGTCTGTGAGTCAACAACAATCTCCAACCCAGTGATTGGTAGAAATAGGTGCAGAAACATGGGATGGTAGCATGTCTGACCAAGCAGCTGTCTGTTTGCTGCTCTGGATATTATTGATGGGGACAGTTCCCCTTTGTGAACCTGGTAGAAGTCAGATTCAGCCACCTCCACATTGCATCTGCAATGTGTAAAAGGACACTTCTTTTACTTTTTGGTTGGGGGAGATAATAAATTTTTGGTTGTTGTTTAAATCCACCAACTTCCTCAATATAGAAAATTTGGAGTATACGGTTCTTGATATGATTTAAAGTCTCAGAAACCTTCTGGAAAAGTTCCACTCTGTCCTTCAAGGTCATCATGGGTCAAAAATAACACAAGAGCAGTAAATTTGCTTTGAGGTTTTAAAAATAATGTGTGGGGAATGTGATGGATGTTTCTGAGTGTAAAACATGTGCGGCAATGTGAAAGAAGCTGTACCTGACCTCCAATTGCTCAACAAGCAGAAATAATATCCATCTACAGGAGCCACAGCACAAAACTGATTCCTATGAGGTCAGACATGTCTCAACTTTCCCTATATCTACTTCTATCCATTCTAACGCCAATTGTCCTTCTCAAAGATTTCACTCCTCCATTCCCGGGTCAGCTAATCCATTTCAATGGCCACACAGTGTTCACAGGCAATATGCATAATTACGGTGTGTATTAGGGAAGTTAACAGGTTACAATTCAGATTTGAAACAGGATGCAATTCTTCAATCAAGATAGCTTTTCAGGTGTGCTCACAGGCCCTTTGACCATCAGCCTCATGATTTCAAGACAGTGTTATCCCCCAACCCAGTTCTCCAGCACATTTGAATAAAAGTCCCCAGCTCAGGCTTTGATTCCAGAGTGTCAGTCTCAAGTTGGTTATCTCATTTTGATTTCTGATTTCCTCCTAATTTTCTCCTGTTATTTCCTGGTCTGACTTGTATAGAACTCTCTAGCTCATCTTGACATGCACTGGACTCTTCATTTCTTACTTGCTGGTAGCAACATTCACATTTTCCACTGAATTTGCTCAGTTTAAACCTAGTGGGATAGCAAGACTGACTAATCTCTTTAGTCTAAATCCCCTATTTGTATGTTCTCACCCAAAAGGTGGTATTCATTTCATTCACATTATTCGCACAATCTCACCCAACCATGTGGTGAAAGGCAAACAAAGCAATGGCTAGAAAAGCCATTTTGAACCAAAAAAATAAAAAATAAAAAATAAAATCAATCAATCAATCAATCATCAACTTGCTGCACCACACTAGGAAAAAATTCCTGGCATTTGCAATGCTAACATCCTTTGCTTTGAATAGATTTTGCCTCTAGTGGTGTAATTAGTAACAAGTTGTGTTGTAAGCTTGCTTTTGAATCAGAAAACGTAAGCTATGATTTAACAGATAACAAGATCTAAAGGAAGGCAGCAATAGGCAAGGAATCAAAAAACGTGTCTCACTGGACAAATCTGCTTTCAAGGACTTCTTCAAAGTTCTAAAGAGCAAGAATGTGTAGGAGCACCTGATCCAAGCCATGATATTTTCAATTGCTTCCTATGTACCTGAATGATGATGAATAAAGAAGACAGAAGAAGAAATGATGTCTTTGAATTGTGGTGTTGGCAAAGACTACTGATTATCCCATGGGCTTCTCTCTTGAAGGAAGTGCAACCAGAGAGGTCCTGAGAGGCAGGGATGGTGAAACTTCTTCTTGCTTACTTTGGGTCTATTTTCAGGTGGAATCAATCTTTGGAGAGAGGCATCACTCTGGGAAAGATAAAAAGTTGCAAAAGAAAGACCTTCAATGAGATGGGTTAACACAGTGACTTCCACAACGGGCTTGAGCACAAAAGAGAACATGGATTGCACAGGATAAGGCAAGACTCAGATCAGTTGTTCCTAAGGTCATTATGAGTTTTGGTCGACTTAATGACACCCTACAACAACAATAAAGGAGTAAGTCCCTTAAAGTTTATTTTTACTGGAGCTCTGGTGACCTAGTGACAAGAAACTGCATTGTAATCTCAAAGGTTTGGAGTTAAAATCCAACAGATGCTCCATTGGAGAAAGGAGGGGCAATCTCCTCCTGTGCCAGTCGAATCTGACTCAGTGGCACACAACAAGGAGGAGGGAGAAAGAAATAAAATTCTTTAAAAAATTATTTTTATCCTTTTTGTTTTTCTTAGAATGAAAACAGCCTTGATCAAACAAAAAGAAATAATATTTCTGAGTCTAGGAAATGAATTATGGTTACAAAATTCTCTTCCTTACTTCATGTACTTTTTTCCACTTTAATTTTTATTCAAGTTAATTCATTTTTCAAAATGGAAGTGATATTCAGAATATCTATTGAGAAAGCTTAATAATTTTTCATGCTGAAATGTCAGAGGTATTTGTCAGTGATTTATGTATCTGTAAATTAAAGTAGGTATGATGAGGAAAATCTGGCCATGATGCTAATTAAGTCTGATGAGAATAAGATAGAATTGATTAAAATAATGACTCATCAGATCTGGTCTAGGAGGATTTGTGAGAGTCGTACCACCTGTAGTTGGGAAATGTAGTTTCACTGGTCAAAAGGTAACTTAAAGAATATGCGTTTAAGAATCTGTAGAACTACAGATTAATGGAGTTGACACCTTCTGCTTTATAATATGATGTGAATTCAAAGATAGGCAGTTCGAATCCACCAGATACTCAATACAAGAAAGATGGACCATCTCTTCCTGTGTGTTTTCAGCCTCTAAAAACTTGCTGGAAGGTCAGCAATGGATTAATTCCAACTGGATGGCAGTCAGTTTGTGTTTTGAGGGGGTTTTGGTTGTTTTTTATTGGCTTGGGTTTTGTTTGGTTTTTTGGGGTTTTTTCCCCCCAATTTGCAGAGAAGGAAACTAAGCCCCAGTAAATTTATTCAGGCGTCAAAGGCAAGTTAGTCTCCCTCATACCTAACCATTGAGTTTTGTTAATTAACATACGAAAAATAATAACTGAATAAAGACGATACATCATTAAACATTTCAACTGCAAATAAGAACCCTAGAGCAAGCCAGGATCACCTGCTAGCTGATAAGATCTGAAATGGTAACTGAACATCAAACAGTATATCTCATCTAGTCTACCTACCAAAAGCCCTGTTGTTGCTGTTTTGTTGTGCGCCATTGAGTCAGAACTGACACATAGCTACCTCCATAGATTTTCAGAGGCAGTTAATCTCATGGGAGGAAATTGCCCACTCTTCTCCTGCAGAGCAGCTGGTGGATTCAAAACAAGTGCCTTTGAGATTGCAGTACAGTTTCTCACCACTACACCACCAGAGCTCCCAACCAAGAGACCGGGTGGTTCCTAATGGTTGGTGATTCCAACTCCCAGTGGCTCCACATGTGGCAGATGGCTCCCATAATGATTTATCAGCTTGGAAATCTTATGGAGCAGCCCATTGGGTCATTTAGGGTCACTTAGGTCATAGAGGTTGATGAGCAGAAGCCAGTTCATCAGCCATTCCTGCAAACACACAAAATGCTACACCTTCACCTAAACCAAGAAGAAAGGCATACAGATCTTTATCAAATATAATGACACCCTACAACAACAATAAAGGAGTAATTCCTTTAAAATTTATTTTTACTGGAGCTCTGGTGGCCTGCTGAAGAGCAATGGTGTCTCTCTGGAGACTAAGGTGCGTCTGATACAGGCCATGGTCTTCGCAATCACCTGTTATGCATCAGAGA
>NW_006399758.1:24918161-24930494 GCF_000299155.1 Elephantulus edwardii | reverse complement strand
GCAAGGATTCTGAGGCTCCATCTAACATACTTTGGACATGTTGTGAGGAGAGACTGGTCCTTGGAGAAGGACATCATGCTTGGGAGGGTGGAGGGACGGTGCAAGACAGGAAGACCCTCTATGAGGTGGATTGATTCAGTGACTGGGGTAATCGGGATGGGAGTGTCTGAGACAATGTGTTTGGCACAGGACAGAGCAGAGTTTAGGGCTGCTGTACATAGGGTCGCTATGAGTCGCAAGCGACTCAACAGCACATAACAACAACAATAAACAAGAGAAAATGACAAATAGCCCCGGATAATCTGAGCAAGATGAATTGCACTAGGAAAGTCTGCTCTCAGGGACCCCTCCAGAGTACTGAAAACAATGACATCAGTGTAGGGATTAAGGTGCACCTAAGCCAGACCATGGTCTTCACATTTACTTGCTATGTGTCCAAGAGCTGGACAATGACTAAGGGTGATAGAAGAAGAATTGAAGCCTTTGAATTGTGGTGCTGGAGAAGAGTCTTGAACATACCATGGACCACTGAGAAAACAAATAAATTTGTCTTGGAGACGGTGAAACCAAGTTTCTCCTTTGAGGCTAGGATTTTGAAGCTCTGTCTCATATACTTTGGGCACATGGCCAGAAGAGACCAGCCCTAGGAGAAAGACATCATGTTTCGAAGGGTGAAGGGACAGCACAGGAGAGGAAAACCCCAACTGAGATGGATTGATAAAGTAAGTGGTGGAATGGGGTAGGTGTGTTGCAATTAGTGAGACTGGCTCAGGACAAGGCAGCCTTCAGAGCTGCTGTAGATAGGTTCACAGGTGACTCAAAAGCACATAACAACAACAGCAATGTGAGCAAATGTGGAGCACACTAGACTATGGAAGGCTTTGCCCCTTAAATATCTGTATAAATGATGCCCTTAGATTTCTAACTATTGCTTCACTCAAGGAACATTCTTAGCTCTTTGAGAACACTTTACTTCTCCCGAACTTCTTGGATATGGAACTTTTCTCCTTTTTTTAATGTCAAGTAAGAGATAAAGTATTCAGGTAAGGTAGTGCATAGTCAATTTCGCTGCTAACTAAAAGGCTACAAATCTCCATTGGTTCAAATCCACCTTCTCAGGACAAAGATGAGCTCTCCTTCTATTAAGATTTACAGCCTTGGAAATCTGATAGAGGGTTGTCATTAGTCAGAATCAACCAGATGACAATAAGTCTGGTGGTGTTATTTTTTCCCCCTTTTAGTTTTTTAAAAGATAGTACATAATTTCCTAATATTTAAGATATTTTCTGAAAACAATGGATTTTGTGCTGCAGGAAAGGGAATATTGCAAAAGAAAGAAAGAGTGACAGGAATTGGGAAGGCTTTCTTATGGTTTTCAGGCTATTATTTATAAGGTTCAAGGTCCAGAGAGATCTGTTATTGATGGTGGTGGTTAGAAATGAGATGAAAATTGAAGGGGAACAAGGGAATTGGAGGGATACCAAGCTCCTCTTTCCACTAGAGCTGACACTGCTTTTTATTTGCTGTTCATATTGGGATTCAGAGAGAAATGTTTATTTTAAAAATATACTTTTGATAACCACAGATCTAGTAAGCTGCCCCTTTCATAACTAAGACTTTTATATTTCAAGAAAAAATAACTTTAGTTAGGCCAATACAGACACACACATGCACAAAACAGAGAGAGAGAAAGAAAGAGGGAGTAAAGAATGACCCTTACCAGATATAGGAAGATTTTAATAGAGTCATTTTAAGAATTACTAATTGGTGTGAAGTATTGAATGGCCTGCCCAAGGAACAAGCAAATATATCTTGAAAGGGGTACAATCAGAGAGCTCCATAGAAGTAAGGATGGTGAAACCTTGCCTAAAATACTTTGGTCATGTTATCAGTTGACAACAATCCTTAGGAAAAGACATCCTTCCAGGAACAGCAGAGTTTTCAAAAAAGAGGAATACCTCAGTGAGATAGATGGGTTGACCCAGTGACTGCAACAGTAGATTTGAGAATGGCAGAGACTCTAAGCATGGTACGGATAGCACAAGGTTTCAATTTGTTGCTGAGTTGTTGTTGTTGTCGTTGTTGTTGACTTAATGGCACTTAACAAAAGGAATACTTTCACAGTTATATATAAAAGATGAAAGAAAATAGGACATCTTCAATTCACAGTGGTAGTAGTGCTATCCAATCACAGAAATCCTATGAACAATAGATCTAACTCTGTCTGACCCTCCACCATCCTTATCTCGTCAGCCCATTACTACAGTTGTTGTCATAGTTGTTGTCAATCCATCTCATTGAGCACCTTCCTCTACTACACTGACCCTCCATCTTTCCAAACATGATGTACCCCTTCAAGAAATAGCCCCTCCTAACAACATGCCCCCAAGTATGCACAACAAAGCATCACCATCCTTGTCTGTAAGGATGCACTCTCTCTAAGACATATCTGTTTTGTTCTTTTGACAATCCAAGGGATATTCAGTACTCTTGTCCAAAATGGTAACTCAAAGTCATCAGTTCTTCTTCTGTCATCCTTATTCATTGTCCAAATTCAAATGCATAGCAGGTGATTGGGAAGACCATGGATTGGATCAGGTCCACCTTAGTCTCTAAACTGACATTATTGCTCATCAGCAATAATGCTCTCTTTGGACAGGTTCCTGACGACAGACTTTTTTAGACAATCTAAATTCATATTACTATTTGCAATAAAACTTAATTATTTTTTTCAGTTCTATTCTGATTTCATTCTAGTCTTAAATGTATCATAAAACATTTCCATTTTACTTGATGAGAGTTTAGCATAATGATTAGTAAAAATCTTTTTAACATTTAAAGAATGATTCTCTTACCATCTCACATATCACAACACATTAAAAATAGAAATATCATCCCCTCCCTCAATTAACTCTATCTTGGAGTTACTTCTGCTGATTTTAATAACTCTCTAGATTGAATTTCAACTTCATCAAGCTAGTGTATGCACATGTACTCATACATGTACTCACACATGTATGCATGTCATCCAGTTGATCTATTTAAACTGTTCTTGTTGACCCATGACACGCTTTTACTGGTATAATGCTAGATCCGAAGCCACCTAATCTCCACACTGGTTAAAGATCCAATTACTCAGTCTGTTATACTTGGCATTGTGAAACTTGTCCGAGAGATTTTTGTGGGAGATTGCATTGTGGCATCTCTCTTGAAATCCACAGCTGAAACCTGATATTGGAAAGTGGCTTTCTACTATGTCTTTGCAAAGCCTCGGAGAAATAAAATTTAACTAGATGTCAGATGATATGCAAATACAACCTTTTTCTGAGGAGATAGTTACTATATTAATATTTGTTGTATAGGTTAAAATAGTTCAATGTTAAAGAGCTAATTGTTCTACATTAAAGACCTAATTTAAACCTAAATTTTTTAAAATATTGGTTACTTAAAAGTGAAATTCTGACTCTAACATAACTCTTCATTAAAGTAAAATTATTTCTAATCTTACTTGCGGAAACCAAGGAGGACCTGATGCACTTGCTACAGAAGGTCAAGGACTGTAGTCTTCAATATGGATTGAAGCTCAACATCAAGAAGATAAAGATTCTCACCACTGGACCAACTGGCAATACCATGATAGTTGGAAAAGAGACTTAGGTTTTTAACAATTACAACTTACTCAGCTCCAAAATCAACTGTCAGGAAATCAAAAGACTAACTGAATTGGGAAAATCTGCTGTCAGGGACCTCTCCAGAGTACTGAGAAGCAACAATGTCAGTCTAGAGACTAAGGTTTGCCTAATCCAGGCCATGGTCTTTGCAAGTACTAGCTATGCATCAGAGAGCTGAACAATTAATGACTAAGGATGATAGAAGAATTGATGCCTTCGAGTTGTGGTGCTGGAGAAGAGTCTTGAACATACCATGGACCACCAAGAAAACAAACAGGTCTGTCCAAGTCTCTCCTTGGAGGCTAGATTTTGAAGCTCTGTCTCACATTTTTTTGGGCACCTGGCCAAGAGAGATAAGTCCTTGGAGAAGGACATCATGCTTAGAAAGGTGGAGGGACAGTGCAGGAGAGGAAGATCCTGGATAAGCTAGATTGATACAGTGACTGGGGCTATGGGGGCTGGTGTGTCAGAATTAGTAAGATTGTCTCAGGACAGGGCAGAATTCAGAGCTGCTCTACTGAGGGTCGCTATGGGTCACAGGCAACATGACAACACATAATAACAACAAAGTTTTGCAAATATGGTCCCATGTATTATTAACTAGATTCATTGTTGCTGTTGTTGTTATGTGCCATTGAGTCCCTTGCAACTCATAGCGACCCTAACTAGATCCATTACTGCCTTTTAATAAATTATCTAGCAACTTGATAGCACATAACAACAACAACAATATGCCCTATAATTGTAAATAATGTTGTTGTGTACCATCCAGTCAGAACTGACCCATAGCTGACCCTCAATTGGGTTTTCAGAAGCAGTTAATCATACGGAAGGAGATTGCCCATTCTTCTCCAGTGGAGCAGCTGGTGGTCTCGAACTGTGTGCCTTCAAGATTGCAGCTCAGCTTCTTGCCACTAGGCTATGTTATAGTACCTTCAATTTTGTCTTGCTACCATCAATCTTAATCTTTCCTGGACACTTCAACTAGGTTTGTCTTTCTAAAACAAACTATGGTCCTGCCATTCTCCCACTTACATTGTTACTTAGCTCTCTAGAACCTAAGGAATAATTTATAGATACCTTGGACTGATAATGATTATCTTCTAAATTTGTGTTTCAAGCTCTATTTCAAAACTCCTGCATTCTAGCAACAAGAGACTAACCACTGTTTCCAGGCATGCCTCTTTGTGCCTCCAAATCATTGGTGGTCTCATTTTACATGTGGAAAAACCTTCCTTTTACACTTGAATTGATTCCTAATTACTTGTCACAGCACAGTTCGACGGTTCATTCCCCTGTGAATTTTCTCCAATCACTGGATACTCTTAGACTACCCTTAGTCGATTTTATTATTGTTGTTGTTGCTCATCACTTCAAGTCACTTCCAACTCATGACAATCTTATCAACTGTTTCATAGAATTTTAAGAAGCTAAATGCCAGACCTTTTGTAAAAAGTTCTTTTGTAAAAACATACTATCAATATGGAGGTGGCTGAATCTGACTTCCACTAACTTCCCAAGGGAGAACAGTTCCACTCTGAACATCCACAACACACAACCAGTTCCTGTGAGATCAGACATGTCCTTAAAACTACAAGACCAGCTACAATCAGTTCTAACACCAATTGTCCTCCCACCCCACCCCACCCCAGGGTTTTCATTGCTCTATTACAGGTGTGCTAATCCATTGCGATGGCCACACAGAACTCACGGGCAATATCCACAATTAGGGAATTTATTAGGGAAGATAATAGGTTACTGTTCAATGTAGGAAAGAGGATATAATTCCTAGTCAGAATCGTTTCTCAGGTAAACCCAAGGCCAGTTGACTTTCGAGTTCCCAACTTTATTTTTTTTATTTTAATTGTGATTTTGACAAAAGTTTACAGAATAATTGGATTTTCTTTCCTTTATTGTTACATATTTTCCTCCCTTCCCCAGTTCATTTTCTTTAAAAAAAATTGACTCATTGTTTACCAATTTCTTCCCTCTCCCCATTCACTCTCCCTCCTCTAAGTCCTCTTTGCAATGTACCTCTTATTCTGGTCTGTTGTTTTACATAGAATGCCTAATCATATATTCCTTTTACAGTTTTCTTTCTCATCTGCTCCAATTACAGTGTTCATTATCTATCCACTCTTTTTCTATAGAACAGTGTTACAAACTGCCTTAATTCTGCTAATTCTAGCTTCTCCATTTCACACATAACCCTCTTCCTCACCACCTTCTGCAAGCTGGGGCAAAGGCCCTCGGCATTGACTTTGACTCTGCAGAGAGGGCAATTCTACTTTAGTTCTGTTTCTTGGCAGTTTCTGGTTCTCTGATGCTGCCTCTATTCTCATCGATCTAGGTTCTGATCTGACACTTGGCAGTAATCTCTGTTCTAAATGGATGCATGGAGGACTCTCTTTTCTCTTGCTAATAGTCAGATTTTCATCTTCTACCTCTATGCCTGCTCAATTGTGAAAAAATGTTTGTTATTTAAAGATTGAGACCTCACCCATAAATTCATTTAAACTTGGGTCAAATTTATGAAATTCAGTACCTTTTATTCCTTATTGGTCTATTATAATTTTCTAGCAACTCTAGCTAATTATATAATTTTTAAAGCTTTTTTTTGCTGTCCTCGTGTTTAAGAAAATAACAAGTTCTTATCTGTGTAGCTAATTTGATGGCATACAATGAAAACAATGTTTGAGTTTATTAGTATTAAAACTTTAAATAATATACTCTTATTATATTTAATTTCTTAGAAAGTTAATGTTTTCATTTTTCTTTTTCTACCTTTTTCTTCTTTTGCTATTAAATAAACTGTAAGATTCAGTTCTTTTATTACTCAAAACTATACAATAACTTTATCAATTTTTATTTTTATTTTGTCAATACCTGCTTTCTACTTTCTTTGAGTTCTTGTTTTCATTTTATTAAATTTAATCACACATTCATTTAAAAAATTATTGTTCTTGTTTGTTATATAATTGAAGCTGTAAATTTTCCTTCCAGTAATGCTTCTGTGCCTTTTGAGATTGCTTTGACTTGATAGCCAAAGCCCAGTAGACTTTAACTTGTGATAAATTTCATACCGCTCTGCTTTGCTTATATCGTATATTTGGAGTACAGAGCAGGTGGGCTATGAGGACAGTTGTAAACACCTCAGATTTGATGAGTGAATACAATTGCAATCAAATTTTATGTCACTGGAACAAGGACCTCTTGTACTCCCACACCAATGAGCTCCGGACTTGGCACATTAGATGCTTCAACTACTCCTTCCTTCTACTTCAATCATCTCTTGGTTTTGACTAATCCCATCCTCTGTCCATAATTTAATTATCACTCACAATTTCTAGTCACTTTATGGAATCCTACTTGTTTTCCAATGCCATTATAAGTTGATACTTCTTCAGCCAATAAACTATTCTAAGTATTTTTTTGCAGGAGAAAATATGTCACTTTGTTTACTTTTGATTTTACCTGCAGTGCTTGTGTTTTCCATTTGTATTCCATATGAATGTTCTTTACTGAATACTTTATCAGCTTTGTTTTAAATTTCAAACTTCATTAATACTGACTGCAGCAAATCAAATTGTAATAGTCTCTCTAGTTATGCTATTGAATTCAACTTTTAAGGTAATCATTGTTAAAGTTTCTACCTTCTATAACTTTAACTTGTTGTTTCAAACTTAAGGAATAAAAGCAATTTAGTGACTATGACCAGAACAATTTTAATCAACATGATAGTGCATCACTCATCATAAAGATAGAAGAGGGTTAAAAAACCCCCAACACTTAGATAATATACATTACATTCTAAGATGTGTGTGCATTAGATTCATATACACTGGATATGATGTTAAACAATTTTCTTATTTTAATTTGCTATAAGACTCATTGAAAAAAGAATGTATATATGTTCTCCAAAATAAACCATATATATAATTCTGCCACATTTTTAAATGTAATGCAATGTCAAAAGCATCTTCCAAGGTCAAAATATTAGATATACTGCCTATTTTGTAAGAACTACATTATATTTCAGAATATTTAGAGTCCTGATTTATTTAGGAGCTCTGGTGGCCTAGCAGCAAGAAGCTGCACTGCAATCCCAAAGCATGTAGTTCAAGGCCACCAGCTGCTCCACAGGAGGAGGATGGGCAATCTCCTCCCATGTGATTAACTGCCTCTGAAAACTCACTGAAGGGCCAGCTATGGGTGGGTTCCAACTCTATGGTGTATAACAACAACAACAATTTATTTAGAGATTGCCTTGATAATGAGTATTCAAAATGACTCCAGTATTTTGTTATTAATAATAATGTGGCATTAACCATCTTTGATTGATCAGAGATTTAGGAGAAATGCCAAAATGTGGGGTTGCTGTGTCAGAATGCATACATATTTGCATACATACAATTTAATAAACATTGTATTTTCTTTTTTCTGAGTGACTACCATAGCAATTAATATATCCATCAGCATCTTCCCAGAGTGGCTGGGAAAAACGATCACTTTTTCTCAAAGGATATGTGCACTAGAAACAGAATGTCTTGATGTAAAAATCATCCCAACATTTACACCACTTAATAGCTCTGGGTTTCCATTTTCTGCTGTGAGATTATGATGATAATAAAAACCCCAAATTCATTGCTGACGAGTCAATCTCAACTCCTTGTGACCTTGTCAGAGCAGAGCTGCACCATGAGGTTCCAAGTCTGTGGATGTCTGTGGACGTCTGTGGACACAGACTGCACCTTTTTGCACTTGCAGAGTAGAAGGTAGGTGGGAACTGCAGATCTTTCGGTTTCCCCACTATCCCATCGGGGTTCCTTTAATGGACATGACGTTGGTACTTACTGTGTGCAGTTGTTGTGGCTATTCCATCAAATAAACCATAATGTTTGTCTTATATTAGTAATTTTTGCCAACTTTATGTTCAGAAAAAAGCAGTAGCAATATTTTCACTTACGCTTCCATGTATTCCATTTTGGTTGGGTTAAGTTAAAAGCTTTGATAAAACCATATTTATTAACTTGAAGAGCACTTATCTCAGTTGGCATTAACGTACCTATTTCTTTTACTTTCCCTCCCTCCTTCAATTAAAATTTAAAAACACTTATAACTTTCCTGAGAGAAAGACTTATACTTCCCCCCACCTCCACTGTATTTTCTGGGCATAAAGTAATGTCTATTATATGTGGCACTTAGAATATTTTTTTTAATTTCCACATTTTGTTGGGTTACAATTTTGGGGAATAAGAATAAGTGTGGATCTCTTCTAGTCAACTGACCAGGTAACTGCCCTCCAGATTTCCTGGCATAGCTTGGTAAACTTGTCTAGGGCTGCATCCATTTGTTGTGATATGTATTTGGTACCTTATCAATTCCTTGGGTTTCCTTTTGTTGCTAATATTTTCAATGTAGCTTAAACTTCTTTCATCACCATCAGTTCTTGAGCATACCTTACCTCTTGAAATGGTTCTGTGTCAGCCAATTCTTTTTGGTACAGTGGCTCATTGTATTCCTTTCATCTTTTTTTTGATGCCTCCTAGATCATTCAGAACTTTGTCCATGGCATCCTTCAGCATTGAATCTGAGGCTTAAATTTGGTTTTCAGTTCTTTCAGCTTGAGAAATGCTAAAGGAGTACATTCCTTTTTTATTTCCAGTTCCAGCTCTTTGCACATTCCTTCATAATAATGTACTTTGTCTTCTCACACCATCCTTTGAAATCTTCTGTTCATCTCTTTAACTTACTGGACACTGAATAAATATAACAGAAGAATCCGTGCCTTTGAATTGTGGTGTTGGAGAAGAATGCTGAATGTGTCTTGGACTGCTAAAAGGATGAATGTCTTAGAAAAGTTGTAGCCAGTGTGCTCCTTGGAGGCAAAGATGGTGAAGCTTCATCTTTCATACTTTGAACATGCTGTTAAGAGAGGGCAATTTTGGGGAGAAGATATCAAGAATGGAAAGGTAAAAGGTCATCAAAGGAAGGGAAGACCCTCAATGAGATGAACTGGAATAGTGACTCCAATGGTGAGTTTTAAGTATATAAGAAATTATGAGGATGGCACAGAATAGAGCAGGGTTCTGACCCAATTTTCATAGGGCCACTATGAATCATAGCTGACTTAAAGCAATAACATGACTTTCCCCCCCTTCATTTCCAGGTGTGTTGTGCATAACAGGCACATTAAACTTTTATTTTATTCATTTTTTGCAAATCTTTTTATTTTGTCTTTAAAGTTCTCAAAAATGTGTTAGTAAGCAACATTTTATAGAAAATAATAATGTTTTTAAGGAGTTTGTTTCTCTTGGATCAGCAACCAATACCAATGGTACAGCAGCCAAGAAAACAAAAGGCATAGTCAATTGAAAAAATATACTGGAAAAGAACTCTTTAAATGTTAAAAGCAAAGAGATCGTTATAAAGATGACTTTCAATTCATACTCATGAGATCTTTATTTATTACCATTGCCAAGAAAGGTGATCCAATATAATGTGGAAATTATTGAGCTATATTATTAATATCACATATAAGTAGAATTTTGCTAAAGATTGTTTTTAAAATAACCGGGACAGTACACTGACAGAGAACTAGAAGAATTTTAAGCTGGACTCAAAAAGGCCATGTTGTTGTTGTAGTTGTTGTTATTGTTGTTAGGTACCATCAAGTCGAGTACTACTCATAGTGACCCTGTGAAGAGCCAGCCTGAATCCTGCCTTATTCTGTGCCAGCCTCACCATCTCTGAAACACTCAAACCCATTGCTAAAGTAACCATGTCAATCCATCTCATTAGACGTTTTCCTCTCCTTCACTGACCCACATCTTTCCAAGCATAATCCCACTCCAATGAATATCTTCACCTTGCTACATGTCCAAAACTTGAAAGATGAACCTTCACCATCTTTGCCTCCAAAGACCATTCTGGCTGCACTTTCTGTAAGACATATATTTTTTTTTTCTTTTGGCAATTCATGCGATATTCAGCACTCTTCTCCAGCATCACAACTCAAAGGTATCAACTCTTCTTCCATAATCCTTAGTCATTATCCAGCTCTGTAATACATAGCAGGTGATTGGGAAGACCATGGCCTGAATAAGGTGCACCTTAATCTTTAGAATAATATCATTGTTCTTCAGCGTTCTGGAAAGGTCCATAGTAGCCTACTTGTCCAATGCAATACTAAGCTATGGTCTGAAATGGGCATAATGTACCATAATATTTATATGCTTCAGTGTCTTTGGAGTTTGCTTTTAAAAGTACAATACCCATTTGTCAGTGCAATTACTGGAAAATTATCTACATGCTGCCAATTATTACATATCTTAGATATGTGTTGCCTAATGGCAAGAAGCTGTGCTGCAATGCTGAAGGTATGTGGTTCAAGGCCACCAGCTACTCCATGGGATAAGGATGGGTAATCTCCTCCCATGCAATTAACTGGCTCTGAAAACCCACTGGAGGGTCAGCTATGAGTCAGTTCCATCTCTATGGTAGACAATAACATAACAACAACCATTAGTACAGCACTTGTCTGTCAACTCTTCTTTGCTAGTGTAGCTTATAGGGTGCTCTGATGCTGGAATCTGCACCATCAGTGTCTCCGGTACCAGAATGGTCACCCATGGTAGAAAGGTCACAACAGAGCTCCTAGATTAAGACAGACTTAATCTTACAGGAAGAATTGACCATTCACTTCTGAAACAATGAGCCTCCCCAAACCTCATGTGGTAGTTACAGTATTAGACATAGAGCCCAGATAAGTAGGCACTCAAAATGAGTAGAAACTACTGCAAAAAAATCATTAATAATTTGAACTTGAAATCTAAGAATTATGAATGTATAAAAATTGGAAGTTGTAAAAAAGAGGCTGGAGGACAAGAGATATATTTTCTAATGTTAGCTTTTAGATAATTAGCAGAGAATAACAGAACAATATTTATATGTGCTTTATTATGCAAAGATATTTTATTATGTGGCTCATAACAAACTATGGATAACATTAGGAAGAATGGGAATCTCAGAACATTAATTATGTTCGTGTGAAACCTGTTCATAGACCAAGAAGTTGTTGTCCGAACATAACAAGAAAACAGCATGATTTAAAATAAGGGAAGGTGTGTATTAGAGTAGTAACCTTTCTCTACACTTCCATACTTTCGTATCTGAATAAATCATTCCAGAAACTGGACTGTATAAAGAAAAATATGTTATCATGAATGGATATCCTCAACAACCTGTATTGTGCAAATGACACAACCTTACTTGAAAAAAGTGAAAAGGACTTGAATTTGTTGCTGAAGATCAAAGACAATGGTCTTCAACATGGATTGTAGCTTAACAACAAGAACATAAAAATCCACACCACTGGACCAGTAGGCAACATCATGAGAACAGACTGAAGTTGTTAAGAATTTAAGTTTACTTGGATCCATAATACAATATCCAGATAGTAACAGACCATAAATCAAAAGGCATGTTGCATTGGAAAAATCTACTGTCAACGACCTCTCCAAAGTGCTGAAGAACAAGTATGGATGTCTGTTTAAAGACTAAGGTGCCCATCAACAAACGAATGGGTAGAGAAGCTGTGGTATATTCGCACAATGGAATACTATGCTGCATTGAAAAACAAGGAACTCATGCAATATTATTC
>NW_006399758.1:24915990-24917821 GCF_000299155.1 Elephantulus edwardii | reverse complement strand
GAGAAGGGTGCAACAATGAATGAATGGAATTCCAAAATCTCTGTAGATGTTCATTGAAATGAAAAATAAACTAAATTTTTAAAAAAGACTAAGGTGCACCTGCTCCAAGCAATTCTATTTTCAGTTGTTTCATATGTATCTGAAAGTTGAACAGTGAATAAGGATGACATAAAGAAAGTGATGCCTTTGAATTATAGTGTTGAAGAAGAGTGCAGGATTTCCCATAGACATCCAAAAGAACAAACAAAAGTCTATCTTGGAGGACATGCAGTCAGGGTGGGCCAGAAAGGACTAGAACAGCACATCAACAGAGAACAGCCTGGGTTTAGAAGAGGCCATGGTACTAAGGACATTATAGCTAATGTCAGATGGATCTTGGCTGAAATCAGAGAATACCAGAGGAATGTCTATCTGTGTTTGACTGACTATGGCATTTGACTGTGTGGATCACAACAAACTGTGGCTGACTGAGAAGAATGGGAATCCCAGAACACTTGATTGTGCTTATGCAAAACCTATACTTGGACCTGGAGGCAGTTATCAACACAAAGCAAGGAAACACTGCATGGTTCAAAATTGGGAGGGATGTACATTAAGGCTGGTAAATCAGAGGCACGTGCAACTCTTTAAAATTTCAAATCCCACGTCACTTCCTAAAATGCATTACAATACCTGAGTGTAGTAAAGAGTAATATATCATTCTGAAGCTTCTCAGATTAACTAATGCTTATACAAAATTGAGAACTATGGACTATCTTCTTCCCAACCTGTCTGTTTATAATAATCATCTGGAAGTTTTGTTAAATAATTTTGAGCTTTAGGTCTGGTGGTCTAGTAATAAGACTTCATGCTGCAATCCCAAAGGCACGTGGTTGGAATTCACCAGCTACTCAGCGAGAGGAAAATGGACAGTCTCCTCCAGTGTGATTTACTGTCTCTGAAAACCTGCTAGAAGGTCAGACAACAACAGCAACCTATCCCTAATAATCTGAAGCACTAAGGAAGGGACACAGGAATTGATTTTTCTATCAGATAATTCTCACATTAAGGCAGGTTTAGAAACGATCTATTGGATATACCTCTATATGAGATTCTCCTCCTTAATTTATAAGGTGCTTTTCAGTGTAAAATAAATGTCTCTTTCAACTTTATATTCCAAACATAATAATGATGTGTGTCTCTCTAGGTAGAAATATCATGCTGAGAAAGGCAAGGAGGTCAATGGAAGAGAGGAAGACCCTCACTGACAGGTTGATGTTGCTACAACAATGCGCTTGAGTAGGGAAGAGATCATGAGGACATCTCAGCAAAGGGTGAGGTTCAGATCTGTTCTTTGGGGTAGCTGTGTGTCTTAGTTTGCACCTAACAGCCACAATATAATGTTTGGTAATAATTGGCCTGGATAAATATTTTGTGTTGGATCGAATTAAGGAACATAGAAGTTGAGTGATCCTTACAAATCCATTTCCTAGGAGAAGTATTTTGACATTGTATTAAAAGACAGAAGTGGAATCTAAAGAATAAACATTTATGCACGTCTGACATCTGAAAGGTACTGCTATTAATCTCAGGTTAGTCACGACCAAGCTGCATATGACTTTGAAAAGCAGTTTCATTTATCTGACCCTCAGTTTCAGCACTAAAACCTCTGGAAACTGGAAGCTCTGTACAGTGGAAATTTGTTAGAGAAAATGCAAACATTTCCACCAAACGAATGATAGAAATGTGATAAGACTGTACTTTTTCAAAGGTGGAAAATTTTAGAACACCAGGAAACCAAAGTGGTCTCTTCAAGCTGCAGAGTTTACAGGTTTGTTTTAGTACATATATA
>NW_006399758.1:24884254-24915890 GCF_000299155.1 Elephantulus edwardii | reverse complement strand
AATACATGGATTTGATGAGCTCATCCAAGTTCATTTGTGTCGAATGCCAGACCAAGTTCAAATTTTATTAAATGTGCTTGAGGACAAATTGAAGCTACGTTTCCCTAATTTAAATTGCCTCTCTTAATTATCCTTGATAACAATTTCATCATTTTTCCGTAGCCAAACATCCTTTAAAGGTTTAGATTGCATTTTGGTGTCTGCTGCTGAAACACTCCTCACAGTCCATTTGCCACTATCTTTTCTACAAGGACTGCAGTCTCTTCCCCTACTGTGCGCTGCCATCGTGTGAATGCCCTGGCTTGTTTTCATTCAGGGCCTTCTCTCTCACTGTCTGCTTTGTGAATAATGTGTCTGCTTTCCGTTTCCTGCAAGAATGTGTACTCCCTACTAGTCAGTCATTTTTCATCAGTAGAGACACACAAGCATCACCCTCACTGTTAATGTTCCACTCGCACCAAATAAAAACCATGTTTACTTTACCTCTTGTATTTAATTCCATCTCTCTATATTTTCCTGTAAACTTTGCTTTAAGATTAAGATGATCAAATCAAGAGGACAGGTACAGCATGCTTAGATTTTTCTTGTCCTAAGTCACAGCATAATCAACTACAGAAAGTAATAATCCAGCACTGTCTATAGGGTTTTCATTAAGTATGTGGAAATGAAAAGTGCAACATGATACACATTACACACAGCGCATGTGCACAGACCAATTCCATGGCCAAATGATACAATTTTTATAATAATGCCATTATTTTCACCAAGCATGTTGTTATGTGCCATCAAGTCACCTACAACTTAGAGTGATCCTTTTGCACAATAGCTCCGGGCTCTGCCCTATCCGAAGCCAGGCTCTCTGTCTCTCACACACTGTTCCCCAGCTACTGTGTCAATCTATTTCATCAGAGGTCTTCCTTTTCTGAACTGTCACTTCACCCTTCCAAGCATAATGTTCTTCTCCAAGGGCTGGTCTCTCCAGGCTACATCCCCAAAGTGTGTGATATGAACCTTCAAAATCCTTGTCTCCAAGGAGTAGCTTGGTCCCACACTGTCCAGGACAGACCTGTTTGTCTTCTTGGCAATTCATGTAATGTTCAATATGCTTCTCCAGTATCACAACTCAAAGGCATCAATTATTCTTCTGTCATCTTTGTTCATTTTCCAATTTTCAAATGTATAGAAAGTGATTGAAATTACCATGGCTTGGATCAGGTGCACATTAGTCTTTAAATTTACATTCTTGCTCTTTAGAATTTTGGAGAGATCCTTAATGGCTTATTTCCTCAATGGAACATATCTTTTGATTTCTTGACTATTGCTTCCATCAGAGTTGATTGTGATTCCATGTAGGATGAAAGTGTTGACAACTTTACTCTTCTTTCTACCTAACATAACCTCTACTATGTTGTTATAGTGGTGAGAATTTTTGTTTAAAATAACCATAAACAGCAACTGTATCCATGGACTTCACCTAACGCACTACCTAGAATCAGATCGACCACATTTGTAGAACGAGACCTCAGGAAAACTCAGTATCAGCAGTCAAAACCAGTCAAGAGCTGACTGTGGAACAAACCATCAACTAACTCACATGCAAGTTCAAACAGAAGTTGGAGAAAATTAAAACAAGTCCATGAGAACCAAAACATGGCCTTGAGTGTATTCCCACTGAACTTATAAGTCATTTTAAGAGTATATTTGATACATTACACTAATGACTACAGATGAGTTGTTCCAGGTCATCATGCATGAAGAAAGCAAAATATTATTGCGGTGATATTGAATAAAATCATCAAAATGAATACCAGGAGAGACTCTGAAACTGTTAGATACACATATTTTCTTTGTGATGAATTTTATCTGTTTATGGTGAGTCCTAATTTTTTTATTGCTGACAGTCTATCATTGTGGGAGAAGGACGAGCCATGTCCTCCCGAGCGATTAGCTGCCTCTGAAAACCGGCTGGAGGGTCAGCTATGAGTTGAATCCAACTTGACGGTACAGTTAGCATATATGTATACATAGCAAAATGTTTATGATTCTGAATCAAAAAAAGAATGAATTTAAATTCCAATATCCATTTCTAAAATGTGAAACAAGTTCATTAACTATATATATATATTTCTCCTCTCTAACTCTGTACATGTTGTTGTTGCTGTTGTTATATGACATTTAGCTGCCTTCAACTCATAGTGACCCCATAGCTCTGAACTGCCCTTTCCTGAACCAGTCTCACTAACACCGACACACCTAACCCCTTTGCTCCAGTTTTTGTGTCAATCTATCTCATCCTTTCAAGTGTGATGTCCTTCTCCAAGGACTGGTTCCTCCTAGCCATGTGACCAAAGTATGGGAGACAGAGCTTCAGAGTCCTTGTCTCTAAGGAGAAACTTGGTTTGACCCTTTCCAAGACAGAGCTTTTTGTTCTCCTGGTGGTCCATGGTATTGTTAATACTTAAGGTAAACTTGTATAAGTAAGTAATTAGCTGTGGTAGCCTATTAGGTAAAAACTTGTGCTGCCAACCCTAAAGTACACAGTTAGAATTCACCAGTTGCTTCATTGAAGAAAGATAATCAATGTCCTCTTAAGCAATTTATTGTCTCTGAAAATATATTCGAGTATCAGCAATGAGTCAGTTCCCACTGAACAGTACATATCAGGGGTGTGTGTGTGTGTGTGTGTGTGTGTGTGTGTGTGTTTTCCCTACTATAGTAACTTGTCTGTTATTGTGGTGCCACTAGTTTTTCAAATAACATCAGGATCATCAATGGTTGACAAGTTTCAATGTAATTTCCAGACTAAGAATTTAATAGTCTATTTCAGGTTGAGGGGAGGGAATTAGCCCTTGAGACTCTTTTCAAAAGTAGCAGAATATTGTCTGATCAAATGTCAGGAAGATGAGAACTTCAGAATGGAAGGCATTCAAAATACGACCTTGCAAGAGGTGCCTCTTCATTAGGATATCCCTTATTGACATGGATGAATAAAATTGTAAGATCTTCACTTGCTGGTTTGCCTTTAAGGAAAAAAAACGGAATGAAGGATGAATCTAGGTAAAGCAAAGCATCAAATTTAATTGGAATACACAAAGATCAGTATCTTAGGCTTCGTGAGCCAACATAAATTGATATTTTCCATGAAATTGATATTTAGTCAAACAATCATATGATGAACTATCATGAGGATAATAATTTAAATAATGTAACATTCAACATCAAAAAGAACTACCTAAAAGTACGATAGTGTACATTATAGGATAATATGTATGTAAGGAATACCTGTTAATGTAACCTCAAATTTATGCATCAGCCACTAACACTTTACAAGGACTTTAGCCAAAATTGATTAAAAATGCTGTAAAAGATGTGTTACTATTTATTCACTATTTATATATGAAAGGTGAGAACAAAAGTCTGGTACTTAGAAAGTGTGACTTGGTGATATGATCAGCCTCAGGAGTAGCTGATACATACAAGATAAAATTTTGTATGGCTAGCAATTTTTTCATTACAAATATCTTTTTCTATAACATAAATGATGGTTATACATTTAAAAAGGAGATAGAACAGAATATGGAAAGTCTCAAACAATGTTATTAATATCACACGCAAGTAAAATTTTGCTGAATATTATTTTTAAAATTATTAAAATTATTTTAACTAAGATTATATAACTTATATAAGATTATATTTAATAACTAAGATTATTAAAGTGGGAGGAACAGTACATTAACAGGAAATTGCTAGATATTCAAGCTGGATTCAGAAGAGGTCGTGGAATAAATTATATCATTGCTGACGTTAGATGGATCTTGGATGAAAGCAGAGAACACCAGAAAGTGGTTTACTTGTGTTTTATTTACTGTGTAAAAGTATTTGATTGTGTGAATTGTAACAAATTATAGATAACCATTGTATGGATAAAATTGTAATAAATTATAGACAACATTGAAAAGAATAATCACAGATAATTACTTGTACCTATGAAAAAAAACCCAACAAACCAAAAAACACATAGACCAAAAAACAGTTATCCTACCAGAACCAGGGAACATTGCATGGCTTAAAATCAAGGAAAGTGTGAGTCAGGATTATATCCCTTTTCATACTTTTTCGAGAAGTTGGGCTATCTGAAGAAAAATATGGATCAGAATTGGAGGAAGACTAACAACATGTATTATGCATATGACTCAATTTTACTTGCAGAAAGTAAAGAAGACTTGTATTTACTGAAGAAGAAGATCAAAGACTGCACTTTTCAATATGGATCATATCTCCTACAACATTCAATATGGATTACCTCTCAACAAGAAAATAAAAAATGTTACCACAGGACCAATAGGCAAAATCATGATAGAATGAGAAAAGCGAGTTGTCAATTATTTAATTTTACTTTGATCAACAATTAACAGCCATAGTAATAGCAGTTGGCAATTAAAAAAGATGTGTTCTGTTGGTGAAATCTGCTGTCAAGGATTTCACCAAAATGCTAAAGAGCAAGAATGTCAGTTTAAAAGTTGTGCTTGATCCAATCCAATTGTTTGGTATGCATCTGAAAAACAGTACATGAATAGGGATGAATGGTGAGTAACTGATGCCTTTGAATTGAGGATGGGCAAAGAATACCAAACACTCCATGGACTGATAAAAGAAAAAAGAAAAAATCTCTTGGAAGAAGTGCAACCAGGTTGCTCCCTGAAGACAAGGATGGAGAAATTTAATCTCACATTCTTTGAACATGTCATCAGGAGGGGTCAGTCCTTGGAGAGGTGGGGAAACCCTTCATGTTGGGAAAGATAGAGAGTCAGAGAAGGAGAAGAAGACCCTCATCGTGATGAATTCACACAGTAACTAAAACAATGGGCTGGAATATGTTGGAGTTCATGAGGATAGTGGAAGTTAAGGCAAGACTCCAATGTGTTGTTTACAGGGTCACTATGAGTCAATCAAAGGTATAACAACAACATATATTTCACTGGATAGGACACTTTGAATGACAAAGTAAGACCTTCAGACAGAAGATTCAAAATGCCGCTAGAGAAGACAAAGTGAAATAAAACGTACAAAGAACTGGAGTTAGAAAATATTCAAGAAGAATTTGGTTAGTGTTTCTTAAGCTGAAAGAACTGAAAAAATAATAAAAGCATTTAGCTTTAATGCTGAAGAATTCTATAAGTAAAACATTGAACAATGCGGAAAAGATCTAAGGAAGATAGAAGAAACAGTCACTGTACCAAATAGAACTGCTCGATGTTCAACCATTTCAGGGGGTAGTATACGATCAAGAACTGATCTTATTGAAGGTAGAAGTCAGGAACTGTACTAAAGATATTTGTAAAAAACAAGAGTTCAGTAATTGACAAAAAGGAAATGTAACTGTTCGAACAAACAGTGCTGAAGGCACTCACTTATTTGTGTTAAGGAATTTGTGAGATAGTTACATGGCTAATCAACTGGAATAGATCAATATTTGTTCCTATTAAAAAAAAAAGGCAACACAACAGAAAAAGTAGAAATTACAAAATGCTGTCATTGATATTGTTGTTAGTACATGCTGTCGAGTTACTTGTGACTCATAACACCCTCCATACAACAACTCTAAACCCTGTTCTATCTTGATCCAACCTCTTAGTTTCTGACACGCCTACCTCCATTACCCCAGTCACTGAGGCAATCCATCTCATCCAAGGTCTTCCTCTCTTGTACTGTCCCTCCACCTTTCCAAGCATGATGTCCCTCTCCAAGGACCGGCCCCTCCCTGCAACATGACCAAAGCATGTCAGATGGAGTTTCAAAATCCTTGCCTTCAAGAAGCATCCTAGATTCAGACTCTCCAGGACAAACCTGTTTGTTCTCTGAGTAGTCCATGGTATATTCAGTATTCTTCTCCAGCACCACAGCTCAAAGGCATCAATTTTTCTTCATCCGTAGTCATTGTCTAGCTTCTAGCTTTCTGATGTATGGTAATTAATTGTGAATACCATGGCCTGGATCTGGCACACCTTAGTCTCTAGAGTAACATCATTGCTTTCTAGCACTTTGTAGAGGTCCCTAACACCAGAGTTTCACAACGTAATTCGTCTTTTGATTTTCTGGCAGCTGGTACCAAGAATGTTGATTATGGAGTCAAGCAAACTGAAGCTGTTAACCATCTTAATCTCTTCACCATCTATCATGATGCTACCAGTTTGCCCAGTGGTAAGAATCTCTGTTTTCTTGATGTTGAGCTTCAATCCATATTAAAGTCTATAGGGTTTTTTTTTACCTTTTTCAGAAAATATCTGAGGTCCTCCTCAGTTAACAGCAATCAAGATTGTGTCATCTGCATAATGCTAGTTGTTTTGAGTAAGTAAAATCTTGCTAAATATAATTAATAACCAATTACAATCCTAAGAATTTGGTCTTTCACCAACTTTCTCTGCAACTGAAATCAGTTCTATCATTCAACTTTTATCCCAACAACAAATGGGCTGTAAGGTAAAATAGGAGCTCTGGTAGTATAGTCCATAGAGATCTGTGCAACTAAACAAAAGCACTAGGGAGTTATTTATTTTGTTGTACATAAGATGGCAATGAATCTGATCTGACTTAATGATGTATAACAATCATAGCACACACACAGATTGTGTCATGGTCATTGGGCGGGGACCTTGTCATCACTCTGCTGCAAGACACCCAGGCCCATGTGGTGTGGCCAGACCCTGGAACATCCTCCTGCCACTACTGCCCCAGCATCTGCTAAAGGCTGCAGCCCAGCCCAAGTACACTCACAGCCAGGCCAGTGACAGAAAATCACTATCTGCCTTGTCGGGCTGCACTCTGAACCCAATCCAGCCTGGAGCACCAGACAACTGTCCCAATGCCTGTAGACCACTGGCTTGCCACCTGCTGCCCTACCACCTGGAGACTACCCTGCTGCTGCCCTGCTGCCTTTGCCAGGAGCACCAATAAAACAGGTTTTTGGCCTTCAACATGGCTGTCTAGCTACATCATGTGGGATTTCTTAAGCTTAAGTGGAAGAGGCCGATGGAGCCATGCTTTCTGGATGGCAACATTTATCCTTCTTTGGATGGGATGCACCAAAGATGGGAGCACCAATATACAGGTCCTTCACAAAATATTGCCATACTCTGGGACATTATATAGTTATAACAAACTAATATCTACTAAGAACAGACTCAAATAATGTTGAGAAAGCAGCAGTCTGCCTCAGTCATCATGAAAAATCAAAATAACTTTTCTCTTAAAAACCAGACCTAATAAATATCCTAGATAGAGAGATCAAGAATAAATATATTGACGTGGAGTTATGTGAACAGCTTTAAATGATGGAAGAAACAATGGGAACCATTAAGAGAGCAAATACCCCAGAGACAGTGATCCAGAAGAAATATATTGAGTAGAAGCAACTTGAACAGTTATGGAAGAAAATTCAAAAGATGGAAGAAAGAATTGATAGTATAGATTAAGAGGTACAAGAACGTCAAAAATCACCACACGATAGAGAGATACAGCCAACACAGTACTGGAAATAATAAAAAGCATGGAAAAGCAGCCCAAAATATTAAGGCTGAAATGGCAGAAGTATCCAAGTATATTTTGGTAGGACTGAAGAGATGGAATAGGGTCACTTAGTTGGAAAACAAGAGCCTCACTGAAAACATACTAGAAGAAAAATAAGAAATGAGACATAAAGAAGATGAACAAGATATTAGAATCATGTGATATGACATCAAAAGGAACAACATATATAATTGGAATTCCAGAACATGAGAGTGACAGAGAAGTCACTGAGAAAATTGTGGAAGAAGTACTAGAAGAAAATTTCCCAGGTATTTTGAAGAATAAGGAAATTCACACTCAAGAAACACAGCAAACACCAAATAGACTACCCCCCAAAAATAAAAACATCAAGACATATCATAGCCAAATTCTCCAAATTAAAAGATAAAGAAAGTTGAAAGATTTCCAGCCAAGGATCGTATACCCAGCAAAGTTCTCCTTAATATTTGATGGAAATTAGATCCTTTACAGAAAATAAGGAACTTAAGGAATTAGTGAAAACAAGACCAAAACTACAAGAAATTTCATGTGCAGTACATGGAGATGCCAAAGTAAAGTGGATGGACCATAGTAACCAGAAACAATAGTAAAAGATATAGAGAAACAGCAATGGTAAAACCTGGCCTGACAATAATAACACTTAATGTGAATGGACTAAATGTACCAATCAAGAGAAAAAGAGTAGCAGAATGGATAAAACCAAAAAGCCCATCATAGATTGTCTACAAGAGACACATCTAAAAAAAGTGGAGAGAAAGACAGACTCAAGATCAAAGGCTGAGAAAAATATACCAAGCAAATGGCATCCAAAAAAAGCAGTAGTGGCAGTACTAATCTCTGATAAAACAGACTTCAGAATGAAAACCACCATAAAAGATAAGGAAGGGCATTATATACTGATTAAAAGCACAATAGATTAAGACATAACCTTGGTCAACATTTATGCACCAAATTAGAGACCTGTAAAATACATAAAATATCAGTTAACAGAATTGAAGAAAGAAACAGACAGCACCACAATAGTGGTGGGAGACTTCAACACACCACTACCATCAAAGGATTGGTCATCTCAAAAGAAACTTAAACATGCAGAAGAGCTAAACTATACAATCAGCCAATTCGACCTCGTGGATGTATTCAGGGTATGACACTCAACTAAAACCCAATATACTTTCTTCTCATGTGTACATGGTATTCTCCAGAATCAATCACACATTAGGACATAAAGGGAACCTCAACAAATTCAAAAACATTGCAATAATACAAAGTTATTTTCAGACCATAATGTCATAAAACTAGTAATTGAAACTATGTAACTCTCTGCTAGAATATGACTGGGTTATAAAAGAAATAAAGAATTAAATAAAAAAGTTGTTTGAAACAAATGAAAATATACCAAAAACTCTGGGATACAGCTAAAGCAGTCCTCAGGGGGCAGTTCATAGAAATGCACAGACACATAATAAAGGAAGAAAGAAGAAAAAGCAATGATCTAACTCAACAACTTCATCAAATAGAAAAAGAACAACAATCTAATTCTATAACCTTTAGAAGGAAATTATAAGAACAAGATATCATATGACACTAGCAAGAAGGAAAGTATCTAAACGTTGAGTAATTGACACTTAGTCATGGGAACTCGTAAGTACAAATATGATTCAACAAAGTGGTGTTTACAATGGTCATATAAATAGAGTTGTAAAGCAAACTTGAAACATCAAGTGACTAATAGGCTAGGGAGCTTCTCCTTTGTTTATTAACTCTTGAATGTGTCCTTGAAATGAGCATACTTCCTATTAGGAAAGCTGGCATATTTAACACTATTCACAAGCAACATAATGGAAAAGCACCAATTCTTCAGTTTTATTGCCAGATTTTCACATTCATATGAAGCAATTGAAAATACCATGACTTAACCCAGGTATGCCTTTGTCTTTGAACTGAAAGACTTGCTCTTTAACTCTATAAAAAGGTTCCGATTTTCCCAGTGCAGCATATCTTTTTATTTCCTGAATGCTGATACCTCAGCTGTGGATTGTGTATCCAAGCAAAATAAAATCTTTGCAACAACATTTTTTCTCCATCTAGGTGGAGAAGAGATTGAGGTGGTTAGCAATTACAGCTTGCTTGGCTTTACAGTCAACACTCTTGGCACCAGCAGTCAAGAAATCAAAAAATGAATTACACTGGGAAAATCTTCTGTCAGGGATTACTCCAGAGTACTAAGAAGTATGGAAGCCAGAAGATGCACCTGATCCAGGTCATCATCTTCACAATTACTTGCTATGCATCAGAAAGATTGATAGTGACTAAGGATGATGGAAGAATTGATGCCTCTGAGTTGTGATGTTAGAGAAGAGTCTTGAACATTTCATGGACTGCCAAGAAAACAAATGGGTCTGTTTTGGAGAAGGTGAAAGCTAGGATTTTGAAGCTCCATCTCACGTAATTTTGGCACATGGTCAGGAGGGACCAATGCGTGGAGACGTACATCATGCTCAGAAGGGTGGAGGGACAGCGCAGGAGAGGAAGACCCCGGATGAGATGGACTGATACAGTATGGTTTGGTGTGTCTGAATCAGTGAAACTGCCTCCGGCAGAGCAGGCTTCAGAGCTACTATATATAAGGTCGCTACAAGTCTCGGGTGACTCGATGACACATAACAACAACAATAACATCATCATGTTACCTACTGATTCAGTAGCGAGGATTTCTATTTTCTTGTTGTTCAGATGTAATTTCATATTGAAGGTTGCAGTCTTTGATCTTCTTCTGTAAGTGCTCAAGTCTTCATTTCCTGCAAGCAAGATTTCTCCAGGGTAAATTTTCCTCTTTTAGTATATCCAGTAAGCATCAGCACCAGGGCTGACTTCCAGGCCTTCAGGATTTACAATATCTAGTAAGTGCTGTTAGGGACCTCTCCAAAGTACTGAAGAGCAATGGTGTCTCTCTGGAGACTAAGGTGCTTCTGATACAGGCCATGGTCTTCGTAATCACCTGTTATGCATCAGAGAGTTGGACAATGACCAAGGAGGACAGAAGGAAAATTGATGCCTTTGAGCTGTGGTGCTGGAGAACAGTATTGAGAGTACCATGGACTGCTAGGAAAACAGATTTGTCCTGGAAAGGGTTAACCGGGTGGCTCTTTGGAGGCAAGGATTCTGAGGCTCTGTCTAACATACTTTGGACATGTTATAAGAAGAGACTGGTCCTTGGAGATGGACATCATGCTGGGGAGGGTAGAGGGACAGCACAGGAGGGGAAGGCCCTCTATGAGGTGGATTGATTCGGTGACTGGGGTTATCGGGATGGGAGTGTCAGAGACAGTGCGATTGGCACAAGACAGAGCAGAGTTTAGGGCTGTTGTGCATAGGGTCGCAAGCGACTCGATGGCACATAACAACAACAAGTAATCTTTTACATTATACATCTTAACACTAAATCAACAAAAACCTTAATTATTTCTATAATATATTTTAATATTACCCTACAGGAAAGACCCCACCCAGAAATAGCAACATTCATAAAGTTAAATCTGGAAAAATCTTAACATATACACCTTCCAAGGAGTTAAGTTTTAACTTAATTCTCCACTCTTAACTTATCTCATTCATGTACATATGGCTGTGGCCTGTGCCCTTACCTCAGGCCAAAAGCTGCTTAACTTTTCTCTCCATTTAGATAGCAGCAAAAGTAGCCTTTCCCACAGCACTTCCCCTCACTTTTCAGGCTTATAAACCCCCACATTTCCATGAGTTGAGTCATTGCAAGGAATCGCACTTCTGACATCAAATGTAAAAAGAGCAAAAGTTACATGGGACTGGCCATATCTGACCTTTACCAACTCCAAAGGGGGAGCTATCCCGAGCAACATCATCAACACAAAACCAACTCCCATGAGGTCAGACACGTTCCCCACACTCCTGTACCTCTTTTTACTCATCTCAACACCAAATTGGTATTATAATAGACAAGCAGAGATTAAGGTTGTTAACAATTTCGGTTTGCCTGGATCCACAGTCAACATTTCAGGCACCAGCAGTCAAGAAATCAAAAGGTGAATTGCTTTGGGGAAGGCTGGTATCAGGAACTTCTCAAAAGTGCTGAAGAGCAATGATGTCAGTCTGGAGACTAAGGTACACCTGATTAAGGCTATGGTCTTCTCAATTACTTGCTATGCATCAGAGAGTTGAACAGTGACCAAAGATGACAGAATAATTGATGCCTTTGAGTTGTGGTGCTGGAGAAGAGTATTGAACATATGATGAATTTCCAAGAAAACAAAAGTTTTATCCTGGAAAGGGTAAAACCAGGCTGCTCCATAGAGGTAAGAATTTTAAAGCTCTGTTTCACATAATGGCGGCATGTTTGTCAGAGACAGCGAGAGTAACTCATGATAAAGCAGAGTCCAGATCTTTTGAGCATAGGGTCTCAATGGCACATAAAAACAACAGCCATCGAGAAACTTAGCCTTACTCATTTATACATATTTCATAATTCAAATTATGTCCTTTAGATGTTGCATTTGATACTAATAATAAGCAGTCTCTTCCTGTGTGACTTATTAGCTCTGAAAACTCACTGGAGTTAAGGGTCAATTCCAACTCTACAGCACACAACAATAACAACAACAAAGGATGTTGGGGTGGGTATGGAGAGGAAGTAAGATCTCCTTGTAAGACAAATGGTTCAGAAGAGTGCCACAGGGTCTTTAATTAGAGAAGGCTAAGCAGGAAGAATGGTTACTTCTACTGGCAAAGAAAAGTCCAAAGCAACTCAGAGTTCAGTATTCTTGCTATCACTCAAATCTTCTCACACATCCTGGTTCCAAGTCTCAGGGTCCCACTCCTTCTCAATCAATGCCATTACTTTCACATAAGAGATTTAATGAGGCTGTAAATTTATCTTCGGCAGCTATGCAATTAAATTTTTTCCTGATTTCTCAGAGAGATTAATCATATAGTTACAAAAATGGAAGATGATTTTAGGTTCATCACAAAATTGCTCTGAATTTCTGACTATGACTTAGCTGCAAGTCATATATCTTGAGAGCTTAAATACCTGAGTTATCAATTTCTTTCGGAAGCGCTTCATTGCACTGATAAGCACCCGCCCCATTCCTCAGAGGTTTTAGTCATTATATAGCGATGAAGCAGCAGTCACTTGCTTCAGTAGGCACATACCAGTCAGTCAAAGTGCTTCAGTAAGCACTTCATCACCAATTAACTCTATTTGATAAACTTTTAAATCATAAAGCTATTGTATGCTATGTTTTACTTGTATCCCATTTTCTTTGGGCAAGTTATTCCGCATGGCATTAAAGGTTAATTCAAAGATAAAAATATAAAATCTCCAAAGACAGCACAAATGTTTGAAATTACTATCTCCCAGTGAGAAGAGATACTTGCCAGATATTTAACTACAAATTTTAGTGTATGGGGTGGTGGTTGTTAGATGCACAGTCAAAACACAGGTAAACTTTGTCCAGGTAGTCTCTGGTTTCAGCCAGTAGCCATGACATCCCTCATTTTACATCCTCTTCTTAATCTGAACTGTGTTTCTGAAAGTTCCTTATCGATGGGCTGAGTGATATTTTGTTAGATGTTGTCAAGTTCATTACAACTCATATAGCAACCCTATGCACAACAGATTTGAACCTTTGTGGTCATCACTGTGGCAATCCATCTTGTTAAAGATACTGCTCTCCAAGGATTGGATCCTCCTGAGAATACATTTAAATGAAGTGAGATGAAACCCACCATCCTTGCCTCCAGGGAGCATTGTGGTTGCCCTTTCTTCAAGGAAGCTTTGTTTGTTCTTTCGACAGTTCACAGGATATTCAAGACTCTTTGCCAATATCACAAATCAAAGGTATAAATTCTTCTTTAATTTTCTTTATTACGTATACAACTTTCAGATGCAAAAAATGAAAATACCATGACTTGAATAAGGTGCACCTTGGTCTTTAAGCTGACATCCTTGCTCTTTAAACTTTCGCGAAGTCTTTGACAGTAGACTTCCCCAATGCAACATGTCTTTTAATTTCTTGATTGCTGCTACTATGGATGTTGATTGTGATTATGATGGAAATTGAAATCATCGGCAATTTGAATCTTTCCTCTATCGTGATGTTCCCTATTGGTCCAGTGGAAAGGATTTGTTTTTAAATTTTCTTCATGTAGAGGAGTAACATGTCTTGAAGACTGATCTTTTTTACAGTAAGCACTTCAACTCTTCTTCACTTTTTGCAAGCAATGTTGAGTCATCTACATAATAATGCAGTTTGTTGATCAGTCTTTCTCCAATCCCGATGCAACATTCTTCTTCCAACTTTTCAGATTATTTGTTCAACATACAAAATTAATAGGTGTAGAGAAAGAATATAACCCTGACACATAATTTCTTTGATTTTAAACTATGTAGTGCTCCCTTGTTCTAATCAAACAACTGCTTCCAAATTGACAGAAGAGTGCTGTGCGAATGTTCCTCCAAAATATGGTAGCAAAGGATGGAAAGATAACCCCTCGGGACCTACTTATTAAATATAAGGGCCCTCCAGGAGGTTTTGTTGACTCTAAATGAGAGGCTTTAATAATAATAATAAACTCCTCAAGGTAGAGTCTACTATAATGACACAGAGAGAGTAAAGCTTTCACGCAAGGAAGAACCTTTGTATTGATGTGGCAAGACTCAAAATGAAGAGAAACAGCTTCAAATATCCAATAATAATTGGAACATGGAAGGTAAGAAATATGAAACTAAGAAAATTGAAAGTTGTCAAAATTAAAGAGAACACATAAAGATTAGGCAGCTGAGATGGACTGATACTGGCCATTTTTAATTAGACAATCACTTGATCTATTATGCTGGAAATGAAAATTGAAGAGGAATGGTGTGGCATTTGTTGTCACAAAGAGCTTTTCGAGATCCATCCTAAAGTATTAAGCTCTGAATGATAGGTTACTATCCATACTCATACAAGGAAGTCCTATTAATACAATCATACTTGATGTGGCATTAATTATTCAATAATTTCTGCATTCTTTTGGATTACTTACCTCTGAAATGGGTACATATATAAATCTCTTCCAGGATGTTGGTCAGACAGGTATCTTCCAAATTTATTAGCATAAACTAGTGAGTTCTTCCAGTATTGCAGCTAATCATCAGTATTGTCAATGCATCTTGACTAAATGTTTGATCATTTTAGTCTGAAGAAATTGATAAACTCTTCTATTTATTCATATTTAGCTTTAGAAGTTAATGGGTAAATTTGAATAGTGGTCATTGTGATAATAAGTGTTTCTCTGTTTTGGCAGTTAAATCCATAATATCATACCTTTTGAAATATGATATTATGCAATCCTTTCACTGCTATGAAGAGCTATTCATTTGAAAGTTAGTTTCTCTGGGTGTATGAATTTAATAGCTTGCTTTTTACTTGATGTGTATCCTGTGTCTGGCTTATAGCCATCTGCCTTAAGTTTTCCGGACCTGAACCAGAAATATGCAATCTAGCCTGTTGTTGTTGCTGTTGTTGTTTGGTGCTGTCGAGTCATAGACGACTCATAGTGACCCTATGAACAAACAGCCTGAGCACTGTTCGTACATAGAGTTTCCGGAGACAAGCCATTTCGGAAGTGGATGCCGCTCCTGCCTCCAGGCTTGATTTAGTCAGGAAGCTCCAGCTGACACTGTTACCAGCAATCTAGCCTACTAGTCTTAAATTCATGTATCTATATTTATGTAAGTCTCTCTGTGACTCTGGAGGAACATCTGGCCAGACTCTTCAAAACTATGAGTAGATAGCGAGCTAAATGGATTGATAGACTTCACTGGTTTTTGCTTCTCAGCCTTCCTTGTGGGCATTTGGATATTCTATCGCTGATATCATTGTATTTCAGGATAGAGGTTTTAAAATTTTTTTCTATGATTAAGAAAAAAAGATCAACAGCACAAGAGAGAAAATAGGCATGAGACTTACACTTCACTGGAAAATTACCAATATATACATGACAAAAACATTAAACATGATTAATTGAGTATATGAACTTTAGAATTCATTTGGACAACAAATAAGGAAGGCTGAAGAAGAATCTATGCCTTTGAATTGGTAAAGTCAGCAAAAAAATCTTTTCATATGCCATGAACTGTCAGAAGAACATATACCTCTTTGAAGAAATAAAGCCAGAAGATCATGAGAACCATAAGCACATAAAGAGAAGATTAAAGCAATACATATATTTTGGACATGTTGCTGGGAGGGACCAGTCCTTGAAGAGGGACATCATGCTTGGGAGGGTGGAGAGACAGCACAGGAGAGGAAGGACCCTCAGTGAGATGTATTAATTCAGTGACTGCGGTAATGGGGTAAGGTGTGTCAGAGACAGTAAGATTGGCACAGGATAGAACAAGGTTTAGGGTTGTTGTACATAGGGTTGCTATGAGCCACAGGCAACTCGATGGCATATAACAACAACAACAAATACATTATGCTTCCTCTCCCCGCCCCCCCAAGAAATGCAAAGGTCTTTATTCCATGGTCTAAGAGGGATGTCAAGTAACCTTGTGCAGAAAAGGTCAAAATGGCACACGGGCAGTCAAGGGTAACCTCTTTTTAGGGGTTTTAGGGAGGACTAAGGAAGATGGTATTTTTCTGGAATACGGAGCTGTTAATTAACTTGGGTCTGGGCTTTTGTGATCAGGCCCAGAACCTTATCAGGACCTATTGTCTTATCTGGTCTTTGATCTGGTGCCTTAGATGTCATCAGGTTTTTCAAGGAGGGATCAGGCTGGGGGCAACTGCCACATTCTTCCTCCATTCCAGACCCTAAAGATAAATAACTATTGCTGTTGCTGTTATGTGCCATGGAGTAGCCTGGGACTCATAGCGACCCTATGTATAACAGCCCTAAACTCCGCTCTGTCCTGTGCCAATCGCACTGTCTCTGACACGCCCATCCCAATTATCCCAATCACTGAATCAATCCACCTCATAGAGGGCCTTCCTCTCCTGTGCCGTCCCTCCACCCTCCCAAGCATGATGTCCCTCTCCAAGGACCTGTCTCTCCTCACAACATGTCCAAATTATGTTAGATGAAGCCTCAGAATCCTTGCCTCCAAGGAACATCCTGGTTTGACCCTTTCCAGGATGAATCTGTTTGTTTTCCTAGCAGTCCATGGTACCCTCAATCCTCCTTGGTCATTGTCCAACTCTGATGCATAATAGGTGATTGCGAAGAACATGGCCTGTATCAAATGCACCTTAATCTCCAAAGAGACACCATTGCTCTTCAGCACTTTGGAGAGTTCCCTAACAGCAGACTTTCCCATTGCAATGCGCCTTTTAATTTCCTGGCTGCTGGTGCCAAGACTGTTGACTATGGAGCCAAGTAAACTAAAGCTGTGTACAATCTCAATCTCTTCACCATCCATCCTGATGCTGCCAATTGGTCCAGTGGTGAGAATCTTTGTCTTCTTGACATTGAGCCTCAATCCATATTGTAGGCTGCAGTGAGTTATCTCTAGCTACTTCTTGCTGAATTGAGGCCACATTGGAGCGCTGGTGTTGGTTTTCTATAATGTCCAAAGGAGGAGAAACATTTGCTTTTTTACATCATTATGCTTGTTTACATAGCACTAACAGTAAAAAAAAAAGGAAATGTCTTAAATATGAATACAATTGCCATCAGATTTCTTAAACTTCAAAAGAGAACAGAAAATACGTTTTTTCCTTTAAAATATACACGCACTTCTTTTTAATTAATTTTAATGAAAGTTTACAGAGACTTAGGGTTTCCAGTCATTCACTATTGTACTTTTCTCCCTACCCACCCCCCTAATGATGCAAGCTTCTTTTAGTTTTTATTGTACACTTCTCGTTCACTCTAGGCCCATTTCTTTGTTCTTTTTTTAATTGTTTTATTGTTAATTAATATTCACTGTCCTCATTGGGACCCATTTTCACCTGACCAGATTGAGAGTGCATTCTCCGCAGAGACTGTTCATGTCCTCCTGCCTGTGTTTGACATATTCTATCAGGCTATGTGTTTTGTATTTTACTTTACTTCTATATAAGATCTGGTTGTTGCTGTTTGGTTTAGGATCAATTTAAGTTAATCTCTCCAATTGTGGTTCCAAAAACCACACCAGTGGTGCAAATTTGAACTTTAAATCAATGTAGTTGCACAATATCTTTTTATTTATTGTTTGTTGACCCACTGAAAATACTAGCCAAACCAAGCGACTATGTCTTCTCTATGCTGAGAGTTTTTCTTTGTTGTTATTTTCTGTTTGTTTTCTTTTTTCCTAGCTACTGTTTTTCTAACACTGTAGGTCTTTGTGATGGAGCTTCAGATATGATCCCAGCCTTCTTCTAGATCCAAATCCTAATCTCCTGGGGGAAACTCCTGTTTATCTGGAATCATTCACAGAGAAATTATAGATTTTCATTCTATTTCCCAATAAATTTCTAGCTCTTTGTTTTTAGTTGTTTTTTATTTTCTTTAACCCTAGTGATTCTTTAAAATATAGTGAACACATTAAAAATAGGTTTTATAGTTTATTCACATAGAAATGCACATTGTACTAAGATTGCTCAAGACTGTGTATTTAGAATAAATTCTAGTAAGATATTCTTAAGTTTTGGTTTTACCTTCATCTTTGACTTAAGAGTTATTGAAGTGATATATTTTTAATATCCAAATAGTGATGGGTTTTATTGTTTAATTTCAAGTTTTTTTGAAGAATTGGTTTAAATATTATTTATACCATTTTTTAATTAGAGATTTCTTATGTGACCGCTCTCCTTGCTGTCAAGTCAGAACTGACTCATAGCTGATTCTTCAGCAGACTTTCTGAGACTGTAAACAGTATGAGAGGAGTTTGCTCATCTTTCTTCTATAGAGCTGTCAGTGTATTCAGACTCCGTCTTTATTTAGGCAGTGTGACTCTACCACAGCTCCCTTTATGTAACCCTGGTATCGCTGTCATTAGGTGCCGTCAAGTCAACTACACCTTATAGCCACCTTATGAACAACAGATCTGACCTTTTCCCTACCCAGCACCCTCCTCATGACCTCTGTCATGCTCACATCCTTTGTGATAGGCACTGTGTCAATCCATCTCCTTGAGAGTCTTCCTCTCTCTTTTGTTGACCCTTTACTTTTCCAACATGAATATTACAAATTTTAATAAACATTTGATTGCTGTTGTTGTTGTTGTTGTTATGTGCCGTCGAGTTGCTTGTGACTCATAGCGACCCTATGTACAACAGCCCTAAACTCCGCTCTGTCCTGTGCCAACCGCACTGTCTCTGACACACCCATCCCGATTACCCCAGTCACTGAATCAGTCCACCTCATTGAGGGTCTTCCCCTCCTGGCCTGCCGTCCAACCTCCCATGGACCATCCCATGATGTCCTTCTCCAAGGACCTGTCCCTCCTTACAACATGTCCAAGTTATGGTAGATGAAGCCTCAGAATCCTTGCCTCCAAGGAACATCCTGGTTTGACCCTTTCCAGGATGAATCTGTTTGTTTTCCTAGCAGTCCATGGTACCCTCAATACTCTTCTCCAGCACCACAGCTCAAAGGCATCAATTCTCTTTCTATCCTCCTTAGTCATTGTCCAACTCTCTGATGCATAACAGGTGATTGCAAAGACCATGGCCTGTATTAGATGCAACTTAGTCTCCAGAGAGACACCATTGCTCTTCAGTACTTTGGAGAGGTCCCTAACAGACTTTCCCATGGCAATACGTCTTTTAATTTCCTGGCTACTGGTGCCAAGAGTATTGACTGTGGAGCCAAGCAAACTGAAGCTGTGAACAATTTCAATCTCTTCACCATTCATCCTGATGCGCCAATTGGTCCAGTGGTGAGAATCTTTGTCTTCTTGACATTGAGCCTCAAAACATTTGATACTTAAGTAAACTTAAAAGAATATGTTATGGAAAAAATAAACTATCATTCTATCATTTTAATAAATTAATTACAGTAGATTCCATTCTTCTATATTTTATACCTAATCATGTCTCAAATCCTGGGCATCCTAATAATATGTCCCAAAACTATCACACTTTTTATTTCCTTCCCATTTTTCAGTCACTTTCTAGTTAAATATTATAATCACTACCAACTTGTTTGATGCTTAGAGTTCTATTTTATTATTTCTTCATTGTGGATAGTCATATTTACCTTCCCTTCATTTGCTGATCGTCTTTTTAATTCTTTCATAATGGTGCTATTTTTTTTTTTTTTCGCAATTTCATCCCAATTTAGTTAGTTGTTATTATGGAACCTGTATTTACCTATTCTTCTGTGTTTTACTTTTTTTGCAATTATCTTTTGTGTACAATTTGAGTATGTGGTATATTTTTATATTTTGGCATGCCAAAACTTTAGTTTAAACTTTCTTATCTATATTTGTACATGAAATATTAAGATGTAAACCTTGCCATATTTCATGCTCTGTTTATTTCATACCAGCCTTCTGCTTCCTTTTTACTTATACTTTTCTGCATAAATAATGTTTGCTTACTTTCTGCAGTGCTTTGAAAGCCATCCTGCTCTATATTGATCACATAAAATAAATATTTCAAATACTTATTGCAATATATATTTAAAATATTCTGCATCAGTACAGCGTTACCATTGACTTCCTCCTACAAAAGCTGATACATGCAACCTGTGTTACTTCCTCTTCTGTCATCAGCTAAATCCACCCCACTTCCTCGTTTTAATAAATCAAAATCTTGCACCTTAAATCCAATTTAATAGCACACATCTCCCTTTTGAAAAATGTATTTTTATATTTACATGCATTTTACAGTTACTGATGAAATAAAACAGTGTTCCACTACTTTCAGTGCTTCCTGGTTGTAATTTTATGTAATTTCTTCAATTCTTGTCATTTCTATTAATCACTTGTTCAACTGGTGAAAGGTTGTTTGGTTGTGTTTTGTTGGTTTTTTTTCCAGAAGTACAGGTGGGCCATATATTTTTCTGTAACTTTGCATGCGAAAGAAGAACTTTCTGTAGCCAAAGGATACGACCAGTAAGTCAGCTGAGTATAAGGTTTTCAGTCACAACAGGATCCTTCAAAATAGAGCAGAACAAAACCCCCATCATTAACTGCCAACACCTTCCTCTGCATTTGGTCAATTCAAATGCCCTACTTTTTGCAATTTTAGCAGGGTTTAGGGCTCTTGTACATGAGGTCACTATGAGTTGACTTGACAGCACGTAACAACAACAAAATTTAAAATAAAAAAACAAAAAAAACCCCACCACACTATTTAAAGGGGATATGTGTTTGGGTATTATTGTCATGACAGGAGTCCAGAATGAAGGCTGCATATTGGAGTGGACCTGGGAGGAGGGATTTTAAAACAGTGAAAGAATTTTTCTTTTGCTTTTCAAAGAGAAGAGTGTACTAAGGGGGGAGGGGTAGGCAGGGAGAAAAGGGCAACAATAAATGAATGGAAATCCAAAGTCTTTGTAAATTTTCATTAAAATTAATTAAAAATATGAAAAAAACCCCACCACACTAAATAAGGGGGAAACCATAGCTCCTTTTGTCCTTTGAAAAAGAAGGCATAAGAGATTGCATAATTCAAGTAACTTCTATTGTTTCTGTCTATCATTTCTTCTTTGATGTTTGATGTCTTCTCTTTACAAAAAAGAAACCTCTTAAAAGAATCTTGCTTAGCTACTCACACCAAACAGAAGGCACCACGGTTAGTGAGTGATTCTTATCAGGAGAAATCTTCCACACTTTCAATCTGTCCTGATTAGAGCTGCCCATGCCTCAAGTGAACCCTGTGACTACTGGTAAAGCCACAAGATGGTGTATTCAAAACAAAGAAAAGCAGTGCATGTAATGTACCTACCAAAAAGCTTCAAGGTGACTTTTCTTCCATCAGTTACCTTTTAATTGTGTCATGGAAATTATTCTTTTATTCCCTGTCCTTACCTTGCTTTCATGAAAAGAGATAACGTAGCTAAGCCAATCGCACAAAACAGAAATTCCTTGGCATAAAAATAGATTTCTTGTATTCATGAAGTACGTACTAAATTGCCTTGCTTTGATTTTTAGTGCCCTATATTTTTATTTTCTACATTATATGCCTTTAAGAAGGAGCTACCATCCTACTATGAACATATTAACATTACAATATTAATGACAATGATATTTTTGTATTGCACAATAAAGCTGTCATCTATAGGTTCAAACTTAACACACTTCTTAAATCTGTGTTTTCCCTAAACAAGGAAATTTTAAATTCTATTCTCATATTTTAACCTATTCTCCAAAATTATGTTGTTGTGTTTAATAACTGAGTTCTGCCCTAAAAACACTGTAAGTTTCCCAGACTTTCTTTCTGTCTTGGTTCTTAGAATGCCATCTCTGGACCCATCTATCATGATAGAAGGATGCCTCTATGGTTCTAGATGAACTGTTCTGATATAAATTCTTATATATGCCCACGAGGCAGTCGTCAGAACAGAGCAAGGAAACACTGCATGGTTCAAAATTGGGAAGGATGTACGCCAGGGATGCATCCTGTCTCCATACCTTTTTAACAAGTAATGGCTTTGATTCTCTTAAAGCCTTCTTTAAGATTTTTGCATGGTTTATTTTTATGCTTATATACAGCTATTGATTCTATTACCCAATAAACTTTCCAAACAGACTTCAAATAGAAGCATCCTGGGGTAGGTAGAGAGAAAGATCCAATCATTAGCATGAAAATGTTGGCCTTGACCATACTCAATTCATTGCCATCTTGTCAGAACCAACTCACTGCTTGCCCTACCTTGGGCTTCCAGGGCTGTTTCTACTTATGCTTCTCTCCCAGAGCTATTGGTGGATTTGAACCTTGGTGTGTTTGAACCTCTAAAGAAGTACAGCGTTTAGACAGTCAGTGTTTCCCATGGACTACTTAAAAAAATAATGTGCATTAACTGCCAGGCACTATTCTATTTGTTAATAAATGTTCATAATTCTCATATATTAACACATTTAATCCTCATAAACACTTTCTGAGATAAATATTATTCTCTTCATTTTAGTGGTAAGAAAATAAAGACCTAGAAATGGAGCTGCCCAAGACAATTCATCTAGTGGCCAAGCAAAATTCCAAACCCCAGCTGAATTGTCCAGAATCGCGCTTGTCACCTGTACTATGCTAAAAAAAATTGCTGGGCTGACCTTGGCAATACTGTCCCTAGAGATAACCAGTACTGATATTTCTTCATAATGCTTTCTGTAGAAATTGGGCTTTTCAATTCTGCAAATAGCTGAATTCACAGAGAATAAAACTGCTCTGTGAGCCCTTATTCAGGTTTTGAAACACATATATTAAAGAATGAAAACAGCTGACTAGCAAGTGAAGTTAAAATAAATGTTCATGGGACTGATTCCTTGGGAAGACTTTTTTTAAGAAATGCATTATTTATAGTGAGGATTATAAGCAAACCAGGATATTAAAGTAAAACATATTCATAGAATTATTACATTTAAATACGAAGTACGGAATGGGAACACTTTTCAGAGTATTTTTCTGCAGAACAGTTTTAAATCACAATTGCTTTATACCTTAAGCTCATACATCAGTGGTGTTAATGAAGAGTTGTTTATTTTTAAAGCAGTATAAACTCTATTTCCACAGAATGTCATTAAAAACTGTACTAGAAAAGACATTTTAAACTATTTTCTTTTTTTCCTCTATCTTCCTGATTTTCCTTGGGAATTTGTTTCTCTAAATATTTTATCAGTCAGCTTCTGCCCCCTGTGGTAAACTGAGGAGGCAGCAGGCATAGGTTTTTAGTACTGATTGCAGTGTGGTTCTTGTAGACTGATCCTGTGCTTCAGCACACCACCATCCCTGGGACTTTCACTGGGAGGTTGCAGGGACAGCAGAGGCCTGGGAGATCCTCCACATCATTACAGCATCCCACTGTGAAATAGGAATTCATGGGTTGTGCAAATAACTAACACACTTGTGTGTGTAGAAACTTTGGGTCTTTAAACCTGAATAGTTGGAGATTTCAAGTGTGTCCAGAAGCAAATCAGAAGAAAAGTATGGAAATCTCCTTTTGAAAAATCAAATTCAAAGAAACTCACACTCGTTGCCTTGGAGTTGGTTCCAACTCACAATAGAGCCTCCATGGGTTTTCCAAGGCTGTGAATTGCATGAGAGGAGATTGCTCCTCTTCTTTCTCAATAACAGTTAATGGATGTGAGCCCCCAGAGAAGCTCAGCCTTTAGGTTAGTGGTGCAACTGGCTACAGACCAGAATTCTCTTTTATAACTCACAGCACCCTGTATTCCAAAGCAGTATGGATGCATTGGGTGCAAATACTAACCAGGCCCAACTCTGCTTAGCTGATGAGAAAAAAGCAGGTTCAAGCTAGTATGGCCATAGACTCAGGTACTGAAAATCTATTGAGCAAAGTCTGTTCTCATACACATAAGTTGGGATTGACTTGATGGCAACCAGTATGTTCTGTGGCATATCCACTAGCTTTAAAGCTTTGGCCCAGGGAATAATCACATACAGCTGGATACAGAGACTGGCTGTTTCCTCTTTGTGTCTGAGAGGCTATCGTATTGTTTTGGACAATTAGGTTTGATAAGAACTTAGCTCATTAAGGTGTTGAAGATCATCTAAGTGACTGTACTCTTTGGAAAAACATATGTAAAAATGGAGGCTTTACATTATTTGTAAAGTTTTGTTGATGATAGAGAGAGAGATAAATGATACAGAGAAATATATTGTTGTTAGGAGACATAAAGTTGATTATGACTCATAACGACCTTATTAACAATAGATTTGAAGCTTGTCCTATCCTGTGACATCTTCATTATTTCAGACATATGCAAGCCCATTGTAGCATTTACTGTGTCCATCCACCTGGTTGAGAGTCTTCCTCTCTTTCTCTGACCCTCTACCTTCCCAAGCACAATGTCCCTCTCCAAGGAATGTCATCTCCTAACAACGTCACTAAAGTCTGTGAGATGAAGCTTTGTCATCTTTGCCTCCAAGAAGCACTCCGGCTATACTTTCTCCAAGACATATATGTTTGAACTGTGATGTTGAAAAAGAGAAGTAAATTAATATCCCATGGACTGCCAAAAGAACAAACAGATATGTCTTAGAGAAAGTCCATCCAGAATGCTCCTTGGAGACCTCCATATATATAGGCTTGTTTTTCTCCCTCTGATGGGTTTGAACTGCCCGAGAGAAGCTGCCTTTAAGTTGGCAGCACTCCCGACAGCATTACACCATGAGAGCCAACATATATGTTTATGTATACCTATATGTATACCAGTAACCAGGAAATTAAAAGATGTATTGCCATGAGAAAGTGTGCTGTTAGGTACCTCTCCAAAGTACTGAAGAGCAATGGTGTCTCTCTGGAGACTAAGGTGGTCTGATACAGGCCATGGTCTTTGCTATCACTTGTTATGCATCAGAGAGTTGGACAATGACTAAGGAGGATAGAAGGAGAATTGATACCTTTGAGCTGTGGTGCTGGAGAAGAGTATTGAGGGTAGCACGGACTGCTAGGAAAACAAACAGATTCATCCTGGAAAGGGTCAAACAAGGAGTTCCTTGGAGGCAAGGATTCTAAGGCTCCGTCTAACATACTTTGGACATGTTGCAAGGAGGGACAGGTTCTTGGAGAGGGACATCATGCTTGGGAAGGTAGAGGGACAGCACAGGAGGGGAAGGCCCTCTATGAGGTGGATTGATTCAGTGACAGGGGTAATTGGGATGGGAGTGTCAGAGATAGTGCGATTGGCACAAGACAGAGCAGAGTTTAGGCCTGTTGTACATAGGGTCGCTATGAGTCACAAGCGACTCAAAGGCGCACAACAACAACAACATACCTATATCTCTATTTCTATATATCTGTCGATTACACATGCATACACACTCTCACACATATACACCTGGTAACATCTGATAAATATATTTTTTTACTCAAACTGTTTATACTCATTGTATTGATCCATTAAATACATTAGTAAGAAATCTGGAGAGAATAAGGAATGAAAAGGACAAAATTATGACACTAAATTTAATTTACCACTTTTCCTAATTTATAATCCATCTCTCAATTAAGACTATATTCTAGTGATGAAATAGAACAGATTTCGACATAAAAATGGAATGAAAATACCTGATTTTAATTAAATGTGATGAGAAAAAAAAAATAGGTCAGTTCACAGCCATGGAAGACAATATACCAACCTACAGAGTTTAAAATCCTGGATATAATCCCAGGTTTCTCATTTATCTGCTACTTACGTGGCCTTAATAATTTACTTAAGCTCAAGAGACACAATCTCCATGTATAGTACTGTTTATACTTAACTCAATGGACAATCTCTTTCTGTGTTATTTACTGCTTCTAAAAACTGATGGAGGGTCAGCTATGGATTAGTTCTGACCTGAAAACACACAACAATAAAACTAAAACAATGAATTGTCCTTTTGAGACTGATAGAATTCACTCAGCACAATGTCCTCCAAGCCACCCATGTTGACTAATATTCTATGAGTTCTTTCTTCTCAGTGCTGCACAGTATTCCATTGCATGAATATAACATAACACCATTGGTGTGAAGTGAAACTGACATGACAAGTTGGGAAAAAAAATAGTAAAAGAGCTGATCGATAATGGACACTGTATTGGAACAGATGAGGGAGAGAACTGCTTAAAAGGTATTTAGGCATTACATGTAAGATTACAGTCCAGAATAAGAGGTGCATTATAAAAAGAACTGGGGGAGAGGAAGGGAAAGCAGGGAGGGAGGAAATTGTGCAACAATGAATGGATACTTTAAAAAAAGACACAAAGATTTACTGAAGTGAAAACTTTCCATATTAATGAAAATTTGAAGACAGTAGATCAGCATCAAAGTTCTCACAGGAAATGCTGCTCCCAAGAATTGTTCTAAAAAACACCTGGCACAATGCAGGTTCAAATCCACCAGCTGCTCCAAGTGAGAAAAATGGGCCATCTCCTGTGTAATTTAATTTGGTGCCTCTGAAAACTTGCTGGAGGGAAGTTCATGGCTCAGTTTATGTGGTGAAAAAAAAAATAAACCAAAAACACTTAAAACACAGCTCTCCAGTGGCCTACACCCAAATGTTGACCCTAATGGATCTAATTCACTAGCAAAATCTCAGATGAAAAATGGCTGATTTCCTCCGTGCAATTAACAAACTCAAAAGCCAAATAGAGGGTCAACTACGAGTCAGATCTGACTCTACAGCAGTGAGAGGAGTGAAAATAAAACTATAGACTATGATTTAATACTAGTTTGTTAAAATGATGTGTCACAATATGTAAAATTCATATATCTCAAATCCTGGATCCCATCATACAGACACAGCATCTGACTGAACTTCTGATTTTCAGGCCCAAAATATAGCAGTATTGTTTTCTCGGTATTTAATTTACACTTGTTACGTTTTGGAATCCATAGATTTGGGGGCTCCCTCTGGTGGTTGAATAAAATATTATTTTTTATATTAATAAATCTGAAAGGGGGAAAATAAATAACTTCCTGTACAAAATGAAAGTCCTTTGCTTTTCAGGTTATAACACTAGATGGATACAATAATACTAACGATGCTACTGATGAGAAAAACTTAAAATTTTTGGTTCAGGTTGAGTGATGCAATCACAGATGATGTAATTAAAACAACATGGGGGGGAAGTTGTTAGGTGTGGCTGAGTCGAATACAACTCATGGTGACGCTCTGAACAAAAGATCTGAACTCTATTATCACACTTCCTGACACACAAGAATCCATTGCGGCAGTCACCGTGTCAATCCACCTGATTGAGGATGGTCTTCCTCCCCTTTACCAACCCTCCACCCATCCCAGTATCATGTCTAGTGAAATGAATTAAAAACAAAACCACTTTGAAAAAAAAAAAAAAAGCAGCACAGAATTTTTAGATTAACAAAAGTTTAGGGCAGATACTAGAAATTAAGACACACTTTGGGATTAATAAGGAGTACCAAAAATCCAAAGTCAACAATGCAGCATCAACAACAATAAACAGTTTGTATTATTTTCATCAATATGTTATCTCAACAATTTCACTGTGTAGTAATTCTTTTTTTCTCTGTTTATTCACCTGGAGAAAATTGCAGTTGCTTTACTAGAGAAGGCACCACTTGGAGTTCTGCTTCATAGAAGAATTTATGCCCCATCTTCTTTCCTGGAAAACTTAACTGGCATCTAGTTGTCTCAGACTCATGGTGAGACAGACCACGCATGTTGAATTAGAACTGCATTTTGTAGGGTTTTCAATGGCTAATTTCACTAGTAGACAACCAAGGAGGTTCCTTGAAGTGGAGTAAAGCCACCAACCTTTCAGTCAACAGCAGAGTGCTTTAATTGTGTCCATCACCTAGGGATTTCTCATTTGTCCCCAGCTCTCAGGAAAGAAGAGGACTTATTTTTCAGCCCTCCTCAGCTTTTCCCCCCCCTTTTCACTGACAATAAATACAGCACTATTACTATTATCAGTTTCCTTTTCAGAGGGAAGTGAGGGCCCTAATGGCTTGCTGATTTATGGGGAAGTGGAACTGAAAGATTTCCCACTAATAAATTTGTATAAGTATCAGAATTTTAAATGTCTGTCTTTTTCAGGGTCCTTAATCAGATAGATTTTCTTCATTATTGGCAGAAGTGCCAAAAAAAAATTATGGTGGAATATGGGTGTTCCAGAAAAAGAGAAAAGACAATCAATGGTCCTTTTTGAAAATTCTTCCAGAAAAATGAAACTCAGGATACTCAAACTTACACCAAATTCTTTATGCTTCTATTTTTCTTTTTTTTTTTAAAAAAAAAAAAGCCTATGATACCATTAAGAAAACAAGTTGCATTAATCTTCTCTGCCTGATTGAAATGATTTTGCTATCACATCTTTTGAACTGAAGGATGGGGGAGGGGAAGGAAAGAAAACTGAAAAATGGAGCTTTGATGGCTATTGGACTTTTGGACACTGCCTATTGGACTACTAACCAAAGGTCAGTGGTTCAAGAGCACTTTTAGTTTCCCTGAAAAAAGATGTGTCTGAAAAAGCTGATGAAAGGTTATAGTGAGTCAGAGTAAACTCAACAGACACTGCTTAGGTTTTTTATAGATAGAGCCAGAGAGATATAGTTGCTCTGGTGGCCTGGAGTTGTGCTACCAAGCCAAAGGCAAGTGACTTGTTCAAGTCCACCTGCTTCTCCACAAGAGAGAATAGAAATCTTCCCCCTTCAACTTGCATCCTCTGAAACCCTCTTGGAGGGTCAGCTGGTTCAACTCAATTAGCAATGAATTGAATTATATGGTCTTCACAATCTCCTGCTATGCATCAGAGAGCTGGACAGTGACGAAGGAGGATAGAAGATGAAACTATGCTGTTGAGTTGTGGTGCTGAAGAGTATTGAACATACCGTGGACTGTCAAGAGAACAAACAAGCCTGTCTCAGAAAGGGTGAAGCCAAGTTGCTCTTTCAAGGCAAGGAGTTTGAAGCTCTGCCTCGCATACTTTGGGTACATGGCCAGGAGGGACCATTCCTTGTAGAAAGACATCATGCTTGGATGGGTGGAGGAATAGCAAGGAGAAGAAGACCCAGGATGGGATGGACTGATGCAGTAACTGAGGTAATGGGAGTAGGAGTGTCTGAGAGAGTGAGACTGGCTCACAATAGTGCAGGTTCATAGCTCTTTTGCCCAGGTTCATTCACTATGAGTCTCAGATGACTCAACAACACATAATAACAGCGTATATAACAACATAAGTATGTTTGCTTACACATTCATCTTTGTGTATTCCAGGCCATTTCTAGGACCAAAGTCCCATTGTAGATGAGTCAGTCTAACTCAGAGTTATCCTCCATCAAGTTTCTGAGACTGTAAATCCTTATGAAACAAGAGCTGAGAACCACTGGTGAACTTGGACAACAAACACTTGGGTGAGCAGCCAATTTGTTACAGACTAAATCATGAGAACTCCTTATTTATTGGACAGACACAAACACAACCAAAGGACAAGCAGGAGTGAGTTGGCCTCAAAGGGTCAGATTGTCTCCCAATCTCCCTGCCCTGGCAAGAGGTACTTGCCTATTAATTGAAAATGAAAAAATTACTTTGTGCTATTCATTGAGCCTCTGAGTAAATAATCATAGGAAATAATTTAAGCAAAATAGGGACTAAGAACCATTCCGAGAATAAAAATTGACAAATTTTTAAGGAATAAGGCAGCAGGACCATTCTCCAAACAGTTACTTTGTCTCTTCTCTCAGGCTATTTCATTTTACCCACAACTTTTGTAGAGTCATATTCTAAAGATTTGCAATCTTAGTTATGTTTGGGGACAGCATCATATTATATCCCCTTCATTGAATATAAAAGAAGTCAAGGAAAAAGAGGGAGTGCTGGTGGCTTAGTGACAAGGAGGTGCACTGCCAAGCCTAAGTAATGTGGTTTGAATCCACCAGCTAGTCCACAGGAGACAGATGGGGAATCTCCTCCTCTGTCATTTTTCTGCCTCTAAAAATTCACTGGAGAGTCAGCTGTGTGTTAGTTCTGACTTGATGATAAACAACAAGAAAAAAGATAAAAGGATGAAGAGAGCAAATAGAAAGAGACAAGAGAGAAAGAGGGGGAGGGAAAAGAAAGAGGAAGAGAAAACTACCTCAGTTATTTTATTTTACTTAACTGAGTGTCTTAAACTTATTTTGCCCACAAACCAATCTTTCCCTGTACTCTTTGTCCATGGAAATACTATTACACTTTAGAAGTCAGATAAATGTAGTAACAAATGAACCAGCAACAAGATAACTCGGGGGAAAAAATCATTCAAATAACAGATAGTATGAGGGTTTTCTGTTCAGTTTTTATGTCTTATATCCTTTTTGTTTCTTGGGAATGGCCTCGTGGTGGAATCCAGGGTACTTGACCGTGGCTGCATGTTACAATCACCAGGCGAGCTGCTTACAGAGCACTGGTAACTGAGCATCACATCTAGAGATTCTGATAATAAATCCTGAAACAAAGCTGACTTATGAGCATTAGTAGCTAAGAGAATATGCCATCCCCTTTTCCTTATGAATCAGGGTAAATCTCTCTCAGGGAGGAATGCTAGGGAATGGCAAAGGACACACTGACAAAGGAGATTACTCAGAACTGGCTTTGACAATCACTGTGGTAATTGGACAATTAAAACAGACTTTCAAGGGGGGAAAAAAGAGAGGAACAAAAGGGAGGCAGGTAGAAAAAATAGTGCAACAATGAATGAATGGAAATTCAAAATCTCTGTAAATGTTCATCAAAATTAAGAAAACAATTTGTTAAAAAAGTTGTCCAGAAGTTCAAAATTCAAATGTCATAGATTGAATCATATCCCACTAATTACATGTATATTTAATGATGTAATGGGAGGTCTGGTGGCCTGGTGGCAAAACGCTGCAGTGCAATCCCAGTGTCATGTGGTTTGAGCCCACCAGCACTTTCACGGGAGAGGATGGCCAATCTCCTCCTATGCGATTGCTGTCCCTGAAAACCCACCAGAGGGTCAGCTGTGGGTCAGTTCTGACTCTACGGTATATAAAAACAATGAAATGATAAAGTCATGTAATGATTCCCTCATGATTTGATCAACCAAATAATTATAGGCGGCTCAAGGCCCTAATCTAGGGTAAGGGATGTTCCTAGAGTGTGGCCTGTAATAGCTCTTATCCCACTAGAGTTAAAGGGGAACGGAAACAAGACAAGGGTGGGAGAACCCTTAGTATCTCCAAGAAGTAACTGCCAAGAGTGAAATGTGTCTTTATTACCTGAGGCCCCACAAAACGAAGCTCCTTGACATGAGAGAAGGCCAAAACACAAGCAGGTCTCTAGGGAGTGCCGGGCCTACGGATACTGAAAGAAAGAAAGAAGCATGTTATTTGGACAAGAACAAACTGGGAGGAGGGTAGAGAGAATAGTGCAACAATGAATGAGTGGAAGCCCAAAATCTCTGTAAATGTTTATGAAAATTAATA